>NC_069110.1:10964082-11661885 GCF_947172395.1 Bicyclus anynana | reverse complement strand
AGTGAATTGTGACCAGGGCGGGTAGTAAAACGTTCATCAGATACCACCTCGGATTCGGATGGGTGACGGCCCACATCATGTACCTACCTGGGTGCCTGAATCTAGACTTAACATCTATACTAATATTATAAGGAGGTAAAGTTTGTGGTGTTGGTGGGGGTAATCTCTGGATCTACTGAACTGATTTTGAAATTCTTTTACCACTAGAAAGCCACGTTATTTGTGAGTGTCATACACTAAGTTTCATCTCTGTATTCTCACGGGAACTATGCTAGTGAAACCACAACCACCACGGGGGCGTCGGCTAGGTAAATATATTTTTTTTAATGAACGGTCATAGAGTAACAGTTATTATGAAATATCACGAGGACTTGAGTTCAAGCCCTCGGTAGAGCTGTTTTTAAGTTTTCTTTTATCCTAGAATTTTTCAATAAAAAATCTCATCTCGATCTGAGAAGTTCACGGTGGTACACTCCCGTGCCTCGGAGAGCATTTTAAGCCATTTGTTTTTTTTTCATTAATATCTGATAGTGTCTCAGACCAATTATTGTATAGGACCTGCCTCTCTAAACGTTACTTTTCTGTCAATGTTTATGATCAACGATCTAATGCGATTATAAAATCTATGTCTATAGAATCGATGTTTCATAGTTGTCATCGTGTTCTTCGGTTAAAGAGCTCCGTAAAAATACCTTTTTGTGTAGTTGAATTGTGTAAAAAAACGGGCAAAAACTTCTAGTTTAGTATCAGAAAATGACAGACAATTTTGTTTGTGTGTGTGTGATGAGTGCGATACAGGTCCTTCTATAATTGGTCTGAGGATAGTGTGCAATACTATTAAAAAATATAATATCACCCTACGCACGCTAGCCCGCATTAGAGTAGCGTGGCATTTGCTATCGACAGGCCACATGATCAAAATCTGTCATTCCCATACATTTTTCTAGTTTTCGAAGCGTTTGCGATCATAGAAAGAGAATCGACGTGCCACTAGGTTACAAGGGCTGGTGATAAATAATTCGTCACTATTCAAATGAATATTTCACAACAATCTGATTGATATATCAAAAATTATAGCGGATATGTCGACCATACACCGGATATCTGCTACCTCAATCCAATATTTAACTAATATTTTTATAGTGCCTAATTAGCATTTCAAAATAATTTACATTATTTATCTTCATTTGGCCGCGAGGAATAGAACTTGGATGACATGGCGCCGCACGATACGAAATAAGATATTTAAATGAAAATTATGGTTATTAAACTAAATACTGATGGCATCAAATTAATAATAATCATAGTTTATATAAAATAATATTTAGTTGACCGATGAGCAAATACTGGGTTTGTGCAAGTATCTACCACACAATTTACAGCGTTACGACCGGTCGAATCCATAGCTGTTTTAAAAAAAAAAAAAAAAAAAGTTTTTGTTAAAAGTTGGCTTGACGTCCAGACGTAGGTATGCTGTCTTCCAATCGTTATAAAATTTACGAAGATAGCCTGGAACTGGTGCCAGTGACTAAATCCTTGCTGAGTAAAATGTTAGCTTGGTTTGGTCCTATTGATAATGCTGCTGTCAAGGGGATATAAAATAAGGGAATGGCAGATCAGATGGATAACTTGATCACGTGAGCGTGACCTACCGATAACAAAAATGTATGGGAATGACCTTCATTCCCATACATTTTTTAATTGTGGATGCGCTCGCTCGATGGTAAGTGATGATGCAGTCTAAGATGGAAGCGGACTAACTTGTTAGGAGGAGGATGAAAATCCACAATCCTCTCGGTTTCTACATGACATCGTACCGGAACACTAAATCGCTTGGCGGTACGTCTTTGTCGGTAGGGTAGTAACTAGCCACGGCGATGCCTCCCACCAGCCAGACCTGGACCAATTAAGAACAAGACCAAGACCTCCGTCTTGTAAATCCACCGCGAATACCACTGCGCCACGGAGGCCATCAAAATCAAAATTATCTAGAAGTGGACTTACCTGAAGTAGTCGTTCTTGCAGAATATGTTACTGTTCCGAGCGTAACACCTCTGTTCGGAGTCTAGGGGCATTTTGCATTCGCAGCACCTCAAGCAGGGTGTGTGCCAGCGTCGTTCTAAGGCGAGTAGGTAGTATCTGTCCGTGATCCGCGCCCCGCAACCAGCGCAAGCGTCTTCGGTGGGCGGCGGTGGGGGCTCGTCTGGGGGCTCCCTCTTCCGACACGACGTGCAATCACGGGGGGACCCTGGTGAAGCTACAGGCGCCACTGGTGACAACTCGGCCCCAGTTTCGTATGCCGATGATAAGTACCGCTCACTCTGTTGCTGGAAATACACACGGACATTAGATATGTATTATTATAACGTTTTTAGGATTTTTAATGAAGTGGTGATCTTCTCTACTATATAAAAATAAGTCGGGTTTTCCTTCCTGACGCTATAACTCCAGAACACACGAACCGATTTCCACGGTTTTGCATTCGTTGGAAAGGTCCCGGGCTCCGTGAGGTTTATAGCAAAGAAAATTAGGGGTAGGGTAGGGTAGGGGTAGGGTAGGGGTAGGGTAGGGTAGGGTAGGGGTAGGGTAGGGGTAGGGTAGGGGTAGGGTAGGGGTAGGGTAGGGTAGGGTAGGGTAGGGTAGGGGTAGGGTTGGGGTAGGGTATGGATATAAGGTAGGGTGGGGCTAGAGTAGGGGTAGTTGAAAGTTTACATTGACTTTCACGCGGACGAAGTCGCGGGCGTCCGCTAGTCTTAATATATAAATGCGAAAGGTCATTCATAACGAAATGTCGAAAACCGCTGGATATCATCATCATCATTATCAACCCATATTCGGCTCACTGCTAAGCTCGAGTCTCCTCTAAGAATGAGAGGGATTAGGCCAATAGTCCACCACGCTGGCCCAATGCGGATAGGCAGACTAAACACACGCAGAGAATTAAGAAAATTCTCTGGTATGCAGGTTTCCTCACGGCTCTTATGGTATGGTATAAAAAGATGAAATTTGGCTGGATGGGTAGTTTAGTAGTAACTAGGTTATAGTTCCTCCAAGAACGGATTTTGCGAGAGGGCCAGATTAATGAAGAATAAGGGCGGACGAGGTCGCGGACGTCCGCTACTCAATACATATAAATAAAATAAAATTGAAGTGTTTGTCTGTGATTTCAATATAACGATGTTTCAAATAAATATTTATAGTATATATTACAGTACTGAAACACAAACGAACTTTTTTTAATGTGTCTGTCCGGATAAACAGACTATATGTTTGAAACTGAAACAACATCAGTGATAGTCCCATCAAAATCGGTTCAGCCGTTTCAGAGATTAGTCCGGACTCCGGACAAACAGTTTATCTGTTTAAGAAAGTACTATACTAGAACTATACATAATTCTATCGTTATTGACAAACATACGAGTAAAGGAAGGCTTCTTTAATCCCGGAAAAATCCCACGTTCCTGCGGAATTTATGAGAAACTGAATTTCACGTAGACAAAGTCATGTGCCAATAAATAATATTTCGATAATCAAAAAATTTAATTGTCTATAAATAGGTACATTGTGTACAACAAACAGCCTTCTTGTGTAACCTACCTAAAACTATTGTTTGAATGAAGGAAGAATAGAGCAAAACAAATATATCTTTTTTAAATTTGTCCAGTTTACAAATACCTTCATAGTTTTCGGATGAATCTCATGGAAACTCTTCATTAACATAATTATTAAGTAGATACATAAATTTTAATTGAATGAGCAATAACTAATAATGGGACTAAGAATTGCTGTGCTCCGCCGCGCTTGACGGCGCGAAAATTACACCCAATTTAATTCAATTACTTACCAAATCCACCAAAACTTAGTAAACATTTCATCTGTATTGTTAAAAGAGCGTAATAGTAGATCTACTGCTCATTATGCTGCCACATAACGGTAGGCGTAGGTACGTGGTGTCGAGAATAAGCGGTGCTAATTTTCTTACGCCAGCTACACACGGTCAAGTATACCATGCAGCGCTTAGGGATGTGGGTGTGAAAAAAATATCGAAACTACATCATTCTTATATCAGCCGAAGGACGTCCACTGCCTTTTATAGGGAATTCCAAACATCACGATCCTAACCGTCTGCATCCAGCAAGTCCCTACGACACGCTTGATGTTGTAAGTTCACCCAGTCAGAAGTCGACATACACTGCATTTTCTAGTGCGGGGTCAACGTTTCAGCACCTTGGGACCCCAACGTCTACCGGCTCTTCGAACTATGTTGATATGGAGCAAAACTATATTCATAACCGTATTTCTATAGTCAAATTCTAAGCGCGCTGCAGACTTGACTTTATACCTGACCGTTTGTTGCTGGCGTTACTGAGCACACTGTATTATATTTGAATAGGTATATATGTTACCGGCAATCTGTATGATCCGGTTTTCTATAAATTGCCTAGGCTATATAATAGAAGACTTTGTTCTGGCAAATATGAAATATTAAGAGTATGTATTATTGCCGGTAACGTATGTTAAAGACGAGAGTAGGCAAGGAGGTGACGCGAAGATGAGCAGACAGTGCGAATGCATTTCATTACGCTCTAGAACTCACGCAATGTGTATTAAGTTCATTGCGTAATCTACACTTTTGAGTAGTTTTTACACCACGCATCAGTCTTATCAGTTCTACGCCTAGAGTATTTGTGTAAAGCGAAACGAAAGACATCATGGTAAAGCTAAATAAAGGGGCGACGGAATTAGCTTTCTGGCGTAACCAAATATAAAACTTGATTTTTGTATTATATGCATTCCCTAGGCATTGTATAAAATCCCTGAATTGTACAGATTGCTGGTAACATATATACCTCATCGCTAGCGTAAGCTCCTTATCCACAACTAACTAAACCAAAAACACACGATCTAGGTATACCACAGAACATGTGGTACAGGACAGGCGTTTGATAGGAGACGCCATATTATATCAAAGTATTATGTTTATTAGTTAGGCAACATATTTTTTTGTTACCTGATGCTTTAGTGTCGCTTGCACTGCGCCATTTGAGCCGGGCGGTTTGTTTGTAATGTAAGAATTGTATGTTCAGAGAAACGTGTAGACAGTGGCGGATTTGTAGGCCATAAAGTACCAGCCTTCTTTGTCAGCAACAACAACAACAACGTCACCCATCATATTATATTAATTAAAAATTTACTGCCTTTTACCAAATATAAATGAACTTTTTAATGTTTTCCGAGGTTTGGGGATTTTGGATAATGCATGTTCTTCTGTTAATATGGCATGGGCAGCACGGACGACGGATACGAGTAAACATGACATAATACCTATTCACTATTACATTAATCTAATATAAGTATGAGCTGTGATAGCCCAGGATATGACTTTTGCCTCCGATTCCGGAGGGTGTGCGTTCGAATCGGGTCCGGGGCATGCACCTCCAATTGTGTGCATTTAAGAAAATTAAATATCTTAAAACGGTGAAGGAATAATATCATGAGGAAACCTGCGTACCAGAGAATTTTCCTAATTCTCTGCGTGTGTAAAGTCTGCTAATCCGCATTGGGCCAGCGTGGTGGACTATTGGCCTAACCCCTCTCACACTGAGAGAAGACTCGAGCTCAGCAGTGAGCCGAATATGGGTTGATAATTATGATCATAAATAAATCAGGGAAACCAACACCTTTTAATCATTGTAACGATCCTGAAATTGTTTAAAATGGAATGAGCATTCGATACATTTAGGGTTTCTGAATAAATAACGCTATGGCCGACGGAAACCATTCGCCTTTTACATAAAGGACCTACCTACTTTAATACATTTTTCTTCACCTTATTAGCATGCAATCACAATCTGCAATGTGAAACATTGCATTTGACAGTCAAGTAGCGGATAGTAATCCAGCCTTCTGCAAAAAGCTGCGTTTATTAATATCAAATGCAATGTTCATCCTTCTACATCTGGATGCAGAAGGCTGGGTCACTACTGTCAAATGCAATGTTCATCCTTCTATATCTGGTTGCAGAAGGATGCACTATCTTATGCATCTGGATGCACTATCTAGGTCCAAGGTAAGCGTAGCTTGTGCTATGGTGTTTTCCAGTGTCTGTGTAGTTGTACATATACTAATTATTACTGTCGATATTAATGTATATTATACATGAATATTCATCAACTGTTTTAGTACCCATAACACAAGCTACTCTTAGCTTGGAACTATGTAGTGACGTGTGTATTGCCCAAATATATTATATACATATATTATATTTCTGAATTCGAATTCCTTAAGAAACTGCCAGCAAGATATGCACGAAACATAGCAAGAATATATATTTAATAATATATATTCATGTAAAATGTATATTTAATATGTATAATACTAATTTGAAATATCTTAATTTGTACTCTGTATCCAATTTATGTGTAGGTAGGTAGGTAGAATAAATAATGTGCTGATTGTAAAATTCTTAGTATGTACACGTAAATGATAATTATGGTATGTTTTACCAGTACTAAGTAGGTAGGCACTAGTCTAACAGGCAATAAATGTATTTTTTACGTGTTAGACTGGTGTACAATCTAAATATACAAGTATGTATAAAAAAATAACACATATATTTTAGTTATATGTATTTTGTATTTTATAACAAGCACTATACCATTATAGTATTAAAAACATGTATATAAATATATGAGAGATCACAATATATAAGTAGTATTTATTAAATAATAAAATTTTGTTTAATTTTATTATTCCTTTTTTCTCCAGAAGAGATTTTGGAAACGGGTGTAACTAACTAATGTTGGATTATACGAAAATGAGTAGGTAATCTGGTTTATCAAAGTAAAACGTATTAAATATAAAAATCACGAAATGATAATCTTCACTATTTACTTTATGGTGGATAAATAAGTAAGTGACCAATAAAAAAACATATCGCGATTTTGCAATTTGTAATACATAAATTAACTTCTTTTTCAAACATTGCAAGTGCGATAATTGTTAAACATTAAATCTGAGATATTTTTCCTCTCTTGTTGTTCTTCTAAAAGGCTTCAAAATAAATTCCCGTAAAAAAGACCGTGATTGAACTATTAACATTCAGACAACCAGATTAAAACTGTAAAATACATTGTTTTTACTGAATAAAACGTGATTTTCAGTATCATTTGATTTTAAATAAAATAATTTCTACAGCTCGAATTCATTCGAATCGGATTGTATTAGGTAGATATATTAGTCCTCTCCGCAAGTCAGGACCGATTTCATCTTTCAGAAATATCACTTTTAATATCGAAATAAATAAAAATACTACGTAAACTCTCACTAAACCGGACTTTATCAAAGTTATGGCGTTATTGAACAATATAATTTCTTCCTTTTGCATTCATTTGAATTTGTCGAAATTATTTATTTATTATTATTAATATTACAAACGTCCATAAATAAGACTAATGTCAGTAATTAAGAAGTTAAACGTGTCGTCTGTGATTTATTTATGTGTATAATAAATAAAACATAAATAAATAACGTTAGCTAGCATTTGTACGGGATACGGTCGAGTCAACGAAGCCGTCGGCAAAAGGTTAATTATGTAAGTACCTACTCGCGATAAAAAACTAAGGACTAAATTGAATTCTTGTGTCTTAAGGTTTTTCAAATTTTATTACACATACGTATGATATTAAATTTTATTGACGCTACTTGCTAAAAACTTAATGACAATTTTACAACGAGATGTATCAAAACAGTCATTTGCATACGTCTATATTACACCCGCCGGTGCGAAGCTCGCTCGTGACGCTAAAATATGAAAAAATTTGAATATTCAAACAAAGAAGTAATACCTACTCGCTAAAATAAATATGCGGCACTTTATCTTTGTACACGCAATAAATAACATTTTTGATAATAACATTTTCACGAAAACTAATTTTAACGTGTGTTTATCTATACCATCGTCTTCGTAGTCTAAGATCACACCGCCATTTCTCCATCACACTAGAAACTTTTGTATTTGTAACCTATCGATGTATATACACAAAAGAGTAATAGAACACTATTTTTCTTGCAATGATATAATTTATTAGATACCGTTAGCCGAGTAGGAGGAGGAGTATGCGAAAACTTTTAGTAGCTACTATCGTAAATCTAAAGATGGAGACGTTTTTGCCTATAACTATAATATGATTCTGCAGGCCTCCATAAAATATTTAATACATTTTAATGCTAATTTCATAGTTTTGTAGCAGTATTTAAAAACATAATTTACATTCTGCCAGCTGTGCATCGCGTTTTAACTTGAGTAATTCCGTTCCCGTCGGAAAATTAGAAAAGACAAAATCAAAATTAATAATTAGTTTATATATTTTACGCTTAGTTCCTAAGCACTTTTAAAACGTCAAGTTTGACTATTTGTAGAGACACTACCACCGGTTCGGAAGGCACTCAGCTCAACATACCCGTAATTTATATCAGCATAAGTTTAGGACTTTACAGTAAACAAAGTAGTTGAGACCGCTTATTTATAATGATGTTATTTTATTAAGTACCTATTATAGCACAGATATTGGATATTGTTATCGGCATCAAACTCAAAAGTTTGCCAATCCGCTTACGCACTCTGAACTCAAGAGTGCTTGACCAAGCCGTATATGTACCTATGTCATTAGATAGGCTTTGTGTTATCAACCCATATTCGGCTCACTTCTGAGAATAAGAGGGGGGAGTTAGGCAAATAGTCCACTACGCTGACCCAATGCGGATTGGCAGACTTCACACTCGCAAAGCAGTAAGAAAATTCTCTAGTATGCAGGTTTCCTCACGATGTTTTCCTTCACCGTTTGAGACACGTGATAATAAATTTCTTAAAATGCACACAACTGAAAAGTTGGAGGTGCATGCCCCGAACCCACGCCCTCCGGAATCGGAGGCAGAGGTCATATGCACTGGGCTATCACGGCTTTGTATATAGTATATAAACATGTTATTCGCTATGTTTATTGCTATAGTGTTACGGGAGGAATGGCGACGGATAGTGCGGCTTGCTACCACAACTAAATGTCGAACCACGACCACTCTTTCAAGAGTGTAGCGACAAAAAAAAATTGCAGTATATATTTATATAATGTTTGTGTAACTGAAGTGTCAGCAATAATTATTTTAAATGTCAGTTATTATCAAAAACAACTATAGCCGTGTAAGCCCAAATCCTGTGCTATCACAATACACCTATTATTTGTTTTTTTTTTCATAATATCATATCAGCCATATTTAACTATTGCATCGGGTAATTGCAAACGATTTGTAGTTGTCCGTTGCAAAGATAGGAGTGTGGATTTTTATCCTCCTCCTAACAAGTTAGCCCGCTTCCATCTTAGATTGCATCATCACTAACCATCAGGTGAGATTGTAGTCAAGGGCTAACTTGTAAAGAACTTGACATTCAGGAATACTCGGTAGAATTTCATTGCAATCAAACTGCTTTAAAACGTAAAACTATTTAATTTTTGCAAAACATCATCGAAATTATTTCCGACGGTAAATATTTTTAACAATAAAAAATTATCTACGCCGAGTTCGCGAAGAAAAGTGACAAAGCTTTTGTTAAGTAACCCTTCATATAATAATCTACCTACGAAATATCGTTATAAAAGGAAATATATTTCAAAACACTCAAATGTATAGGCGGATACTAAACCGATAATACCTACTTATTGGCATAAAAGTAATTAAACTTTGATAAATACATTTTCTTTTTATATTGAATATAAAGAAACATTTCCCTAAGCTTAACGTTAAGCTTAGGGAAAATTTTCTTTATATTAATTCAATCTCCCTCGGCTTATGATAATCTACCTATGTTTGTCCTGGATGTAATTACAAAAGTATTAAACCTTTTACTGAAGATATACTACATATAGTATAGAGTATGACCTCTGCCTTCGATTCGGAGGGCGTAGGTTCGAATCCGGCCCGGGGCATGCACCTTCAACTTTTCAGTTATGTGCATTTTAAGAAATAGCCGCAAACGGTGTAGGAGAAACATAGTGAGGAAACTTGCATGCCTGAGAATTTTTTTAATTATCTAGGTGTGTGAAGTCTGCCTAGCGAATTTAGAAACCGAAAGGAGTGTGGATTTTCATCCTCCTCCTAACAAATTAGCCCGCTTTTATCTTAGATTGTATCATCACTTACCATCAGGTGAGATTGTAGTCAACGGCTTTCTTGTAAAGAAAAAGAATATACAAAATAAATCTAATAAAGTTGCGTCTCAAATAAATAAAATAATTTCCGAGACCTTCTAAGAAGAAATAAGAGACAATTATAATTAATGAAATTACACAGGAAAGCGTAGGACGGCCATCCTATAGTGTTAAATAAACTATGTTTTTTTACACGTGTAAAAGGTCAAAAGGCGTCGCGACTCGGATACAGGATAATTAATATAAGCTTGAAAAATAATAACTTTTACTTGTTGCTGTTTGGGAGAAAGATACCAATCGATATCACCTAATGGTACCTACTTAAGTATTGATACAATCTAAGATGGAAGCGGGCTAACTTGTTATGAGGAGGATAAAAATCCACACCCCATTCGGTTTCTGCACGATATCGTACCGGAATGCTAAATCGCTTGGCGGTACGTCTTTACCAGTAGAATGGTCACAGCTAGTCACAGCGAAAGCCCCCACCAGCCAGACCTAGACTAATTTAGAAACATCAATCAGCCCGGGGATCGAACCCAGGACCTCCGACTTGTAAATCCACCGCGCGTACCACTGCCTCACGGAGGCCGTCAAAATCACATTTATTAATTAAATGATAGACTAACATAATATCAATGCACAGCTCAAACTAAAGGGGCTAGTAGGTACCTACCTACTGAAAGAGTATATTCATATGTTTTGTATCTGCGAGCCAGAAGCAGATTTTCAGGACTAAATATTTCCAGTCGATAACTCAAAGAATGCAAAGCTGTATAAGAGCGATGCCCCATTAGCGCATTGCATTACGTCACAACATTGCAGCGTCGACGCTACGTCAATTCCCGTAAAATTTAAATGACATGCCACATTAAAGTGTTGCGACGTTTCAACGGATCTCCGTTGCTTCGACGGACAGTATTTCACTTGTTTCGATCCATTGTTAAGACTGGCTGGGTGTGTTTTTCGTCCTCTTGCACTGCAACGACGTGCTCATGTGACATACTGCGTTGATCCGTTGCGACAACGTAACGCAACACACTGATGAGGTATCTCCCTTAGCCTTACGGAGCGTTTTCAGGTTACCTCTTCTCAACACAACCTCTGAATTGCAGATGATTTTAAGAGCCTTTATAACACAAATTTCTTGGACTACAACTAGAAAGAGTTCTAAACTAGAAGTCCAAGAAATTATGTCCTACCGAAATTCCCCACATGGGCATGAATACGCGTTCCTTTTCCGTAGATTAGCACTATGGAAGTATTACTTTAAGTCTTCCGCTAGTAAATAGATGATAGTGATACTATGCCGATAGGTAGATACATACCTACCATAGTATATAAATATATATACTGACTTGGTAATAGTTTTCACGAATTTTATAGTAGGTACCCATAGTAGGTATATCTATAATGATGATGCCTATGTACCTATTTATGGTAGTAAGTACCTACATGTAGGCACGAATAGAGTTAATGATTTTAACGTTTAAAAGATTTCAACGCTATCCACTGATAAATAGAAGTATATATTTCATAGTATGTGGCTACAGTAAACATATGTATATTCGTACCATATCAATAACTTGCAAGAATTTAAGTAAACCTGCCGATTTTATTGTCAGCGAGTAATATTATTGTAAAAAAGTGTACTTTGAGTAATAAATATTCACCTATTTACCTACCTACATATTTGAATTTAAATAAAATGCTAACATATCAAAATGAATAAATAATATCAATCGCAAAGGGTTACATTTATTTAAAACTAGTAGACACCCGCGACTAAGTCTGCGTGGAAATAAATGTAAACTTTCTACCCCTATTTCATTCCATTCTATTTATATTTATATGTCATGCCTCCACATAGTTCACTTAACATTTTACTTAAATATAACTTGAAACTTTTTTTAAAGATTTATATATAAAACCCTTCAACCCCTTTTTAAACCTTTAGGGATAGGTAGAATTTTGAAAAATATTGAATGACATTATTTTTAGTAATTTTTTCATAGTACATTACATACACATACCCATTTTTACCAATATCTTTTTTTGAAATAACTTCATACGTACTAGGTATGTAGATGTATATAGTATATAGATATATATAGTATAGAGATATCTACTGTCCTAACTTACCTAAGCTATAGCTTGAATATTAAATAGAGAATCGAAATACATATCAACTAAATAATTTTTTATCAAAAACAACTTTAGCCGTGAAATCCTGGGTTATCCACAATATACCTATTTTATGTCCAAAAATTTAGACTTTTTTTCATAATACCATTACAACCATGTTTAATTACTGCATTGGGGAATTGCAAACGATTTTTACTTGTCCGTTGCAATGTTCCTAAATCCAGGAATACTCGGTAAATTTTTATTGCAATTAAACGTCTATAGAACTCGAAATTATTTAATTTTTACAACAACATCGAAATTATTTCCGACGGTAAATATTTAACAACAATAATAATTTATCTACGGACAGTTTGCAAAGAAAAGTAAACCTTTTTTTAAACTAAAATATCTTCAGTGTACCTACAGAATTTACTACTTGGGTGACAGCTTAAATATTAAATGAGTAGGATTCATATCAAATAATACATTTTATCATTACCATTAACAACCCATAATTGGTTCGCTGTTAAGTACGAGTCTCCTCTCAGAAGAAGTTATACTAATAGTCCACCACGCTAACCCAACACGGATTGGCTGACTTCACACGCATAGAGAATTAAGAAAATTCTCATATAGTATATGTATATGCAGGTTTCCTCAAGATGTTTTTGCTTCACCGTTTGAGACACGTGCTATTTAATTTCTTATAGCGCACATAACTTAAAAACATGCATACAGCCGAATATAGAATCTCCTCCTTTTTGGAAGTCGGCTAAAAATTGGAGGTGCATGCCCCGGATCGGATACGAACCTACGCCCTCCGAATCGAAGGCAGAGGTCATATCTACTGGGCTTTCAAGACTCAGAATACTAAACGTACACACACATACATACTTTTAATAACCTTTAATATATACAAATATATAGTTAACTACCTAACAGATACTCGTAGGTAGGTGGTATCTCACTAGAAAAGCATACCCGACGGCTTACTGCTAAAGAGCATCATATTTCATAAATAACGTAAGTAGATCTTATTGTAATCAATTTTGCCGTCAGTTAATTACACGAAGCCTGAATAGGATGGAATTTTGCTTCAACAAGAGGATTTAATTTTCCCTTATTGGAAGAGAGACTCGAAAAATGTTGCGATGTTATATGGTGGACTACATAGGTAGTTATGACATAGGTATATTTAGGCATTAGAGTTTTTAATGTTTATTTATACGTCAATGGTTACCATAAAATTTCTAGAATACCTATAAAATTTCAATAGCACTTTACAAATAGTTTGAAAATCTACCTTAGATAAGTTAAATTTTTAATTAAATTATTTAAGTTTAAGTGTTCTGATTATGTATTAAAATGTAGTAAACAAATTGCACACGGAAAAAGTAATAAGTTAAAACATTATTAGGTACAATTTGGGCAATTACCAATATAAAACAACAAACCAAATGTTTGTTGCCTATTCAATTCGAACTGGCTGAACAAATCTGGATGAAATTTTGTCCAAATGTACAGCATATAAGTTATTTTATATCCCAATATTCCTACGGGACTCTAAACAACGGGCACAGCTAGTATGATATTAAAATATTTACACGTACTCGTTTAGAACACAGTGATTTTGAATATGTGTGGATCTTAAAAACAAAAAGTAATGTCAGTGCCAAATGTGGTGAGCTCGCCAATGAAAAACGTGAAGTGGCCACAAAATAAAACCACTGAAAAAAAAAGTTCTCCGCACGATGAAAAGTTAGTTTTGGTCCTTTAAGAGCTTAAAAAAGTCCGGCAAAAGTTGTGAAAAGTTGAATAAACACGAAGTCTTACCCAGTGCATCGCCCCCCTCTCTTCGTACACTCCCATCTGGGGGTCAATTTTTCCGTTTTCTATTTTCGAACGTATGGGCCTCTGCCCCACTACACTGTGGCACTCACACACGGCCCGCGGGGCATGACAACGTGCGCGGCGCGTCGCGTCCGACTCGCGACTGCGGATGCGCTTGCACCCCGGGCCCTGACTTCGGCCGGGAGGAGGCCTAGCTCCGCCCCTGGCCCCGCCCGCTGCTCGATGAGATTGAGAACTTGAGGACACGGGCCGACAGTTTTTTTTTATTTCACAAAAGTTGTTATTGAATTTTTGACGCAACTTTTTTTACGAAGTAACGAATTGCGCTCAAGTGGCCCTCTCTCGAAATAGTTTTAGTTCACCCGATCGAATGTTCGCACTTTGTGATCTCCTAATAGGCTTTTCACTTTTAACAGATTGTTTTCCAAGTGGATGTTAAATCGAGCGTACGAATATGTACAAAAAAAGTTATTACTAAAATCTAGCCTTTGATATGTTTTGATATAAATCAATAACATGTCAAAGACTAGATAACTAGGGCATACCCGCGAATTCGTCCACGAGGAAATAGAATAATGTACGTTTCTTGATTGAAATTGAAGATTGACATCCCGTAGGTAGGTAGGTAGGTACCTCCTTTTTTTGTAGACCTAAAGCGGAATAAGTAATCCACCAAAGATGTTGGTAAAGCTCCCAGACTGCTTGACTTTTCCGATACTTCCTTCTACTACTTCGATAATTAGGTATCTATAACAAAAAATTTCGGGAATATTTTCACACATTTTTAGACATTTTTTTCACTTTTAACACATTTATGACTTGTGCCGAATAAGTAAATATATCTACCTACTTGTATCTGTATTAGCATTATCGAGTTCAATGTGGGGTAAAATCATTAAATTCGGAAAATGTCAAGTACTGCAAACACTTATACTATGTGCGCTGTAGCATAGTGCGGGTGACAGTTGCCTTATGACGTACACAATACGTACTATTATCGTGAATCGCGACAAACTTTCAAGAGTGAAACTAACTGTCACCCGCACCATGTTGTAGCGCACGAACTGTAAACCAATAGGTATCTAAATGACTTGTAGGTCGTTGTAATAAGAGTCAGCTAGGTTATATAACTAAGTTAAAATTAGTTTAAGTCATTTCGAGTATTTTTCAATTGTAAATCAGTGTTATATTTCTATCAATGTACACAAAACCGAAACAAATTATTTTCAAATCCCTAGGAAAAAAAAATTCAAAATCATTCTATTTATTGGTGAAACCTGCATGAAATTCCATACCTGAATAATGTACAATAATAAAAATGCACATAACTCAACTGCTTGCCTCTGACCGGGTTCGAACCTACACCCTCCGGAATTGGAGGCAGAGGTCATATCCTCTGGGCTATCACGGTCGGCGGTTCGTCTTTTGCCGTTAGGGTGATAACTAGCCACGGCCGAAGCTCACCAGCCAGACCTGGACTAATTAAGAAAACTTTAATAGGCCCAACAGGGGATCGAACCCTAAACCTCCGTCTTGTAAATCCACTGCGCATACCACTGCGTCGCAGAGGTCGTACCATTTTATGAAGGCTGAAAGATTTCCACAAATGCTTTTTAAGAGCACCAAATTACTGTATTGGGTATGTGAAATAAGTATTCTAACTTACGTTAGCTTTCTTTTATTAGTTTACACTAATTCTAGGCTTCAAATTTAAAAAAGCACTCTAGTGCCTAAGGTTAATTTTACTGAAAGATCATGACCGACCTGCTCGTGGTGCACTCTACAGATAGACTGACAAGGCTCTGGCGACCGACGAATGGCGGTATATCCATCCCCAATGGCTAGATTGTTTACTGTCACAGGAAGGTAACACCAGCGCAACAAAACTAGCTCTGAGCTGACCAACCCACCATGCCCAGTGTGGTTAGTTACGGGCAAATCTTTTTATATGGACCATAGAACATACAACATACAAAACACAACCCCTAGTCCCCGGCAGCTCCACTATTCCCGGCTCTGGCAACGGTGACGGATACGGCGGGGCGAGAGGTGTTAAGAATCTTCAGCAGATATTTCGCTGCCAACCCCGACGATTAGACCTAGCAACATACGACGCACGCAGGACCGATCGACGAAATGGTCACTAGAACGTTATAGGATTGTCTGAAGTCCGAAGAGAAGGGGAGGGCTTGATAATCCTCGAATGTTCTACTACCGTCAGGGTGACCAACAGTCCCAGGTTAATATAGGATTTATTGTCCACAAGTCCCTCGTGAACAATGTTTGAAAAGTCGAGAGTGTGTCGAGCAGGGTAGCGTTCCTTGTCTTCCGAATACCGTTTAGTAATACTGAACGGTATTCGGAACGGTTTACGCACCGACCTCGATACATCCCGATGAGGTGGTAGAGGTATTGTATGAGGATATTTCAAAAACCATAATTGCCTCAAATACCAATTACAATAAAATTAGTGAACTATATTTTATTGTATATAAAACACGTGAAAATATAAATATAAGGGGTACGGGTTGAATGTTCACATCGATTTTCACGCGGATGAAGTCACGGACATCCGCTTGTATATAAAAATTAAAAACAAACAACAACAAAGTGTTAATGAATTAGGGGATGCAAATGCATTTTGTTGCCGACGCCTATGAAAGTACCAGGGAGCTAATCCGTGCATAATCCTCCCACCGCCCTCTAGGCGATAATTTCTGCTCTCCAGCTACTTCAACATTCAAACATTTAGTAGTTATTTCTGTTAATAATTCAGTGTAACTCAAATATGACCATAGTAAGCTTTTATCATTGCTATTATTAATTATTTAATTTATTTTTCTATTGGTCGTCTCCCCACTAGGTGGAACGAGAACATCAAGCGGGTTGCAGGTAGCCTCTGGATGCTAGCGGCTGGAGACCGTTTTCTTTGGAAGCAACTATGTCTTTCCATGCAACTATGTCCAGCAGTGGACGTAAATTGGCTGTTGATGATGATGATGATTTTCTTTTATCCGCTACCTACACAAAAGAGACGTTACAATTAAAGAACATTCTAGAGTCAACATCTGAAGAAAGTATTGTTTCGGTGAAACGAAAGTATAATTACGTTTTTTGTCGATTTGGCGGCGGTGGCGTTGTCTTTTGTTTTCGTCGGTTAGTCGCAGAATACAGAAAAATAAAGATTTTTAAATATTCACTATTCCAGTAAGTAATATGTGCTTACTGCTATATTCAATATTTTAGTTTTATGATAACGTTGTTGTTTCATCTTTATTATCTACTAAATATAAAAATAAACTCTAATAAAAATTCAAAAGATTTTATTATGGATTAACCACATTTATTTTTAGACGCCGCAGTCGTCTCTTCAGATCCGCGACCTTCGCAGGAGCTTTTACCTGAAATTAAATGTGCTCTTTGTAATGAAAACCTTTTATTAAATTTTTATATCGATTATTAAATATTGTAAAATTTAGAGGTGCTAATATTATAAAGATGTAAAGTTTATAATAAATATAGTCTTGATAGCCCAGTGGATTTGACTTCTGCCTATGATTCCGGAGAGCGTAGATTCAAATCCGGTTCGGGGCATGCACCTCGAACTTATTATGTGCATTTTGAAATTAAATATCACGTGTCTCAAACGGTGAAGGAAAAGCAACATGAGGAAACCTGTATATCTGAGAATTTTCTTAATTCTCTATGTGTGTGAAGTCTGCTAATCCGCATTGGGCCAGCGTGATGGCTATTTGGCCTAATTCTGCTGAAAAGTGAGCCGAATTCGGATTGTTAATGATGAAAGTTTGTAAGATTTTAGCTAAGGGGTAATCTCTAGATCTACTAACCCGATTTCGAAAATTCTGATACCAATAGAAATCCACCATCTGTGAGTGTCGTAGCCTATATCGTATCCCCTTATTCCCACAGGAGCGGGAACTAAGCGTGATAAACCGCCAGTAGTCAGCAAGTAATTAATGAACTGGTATCCAAGCGGTGAAACATACGTTTTTGCTATTATAATTTAGAAAGGCGTTATTAGTAACCATTAGATACTGGTAAAATAGAATACTATCGACTTGGAGAACATATAAATAAAAACCGGCCAAGCTCGTGTCAGGTCACGCCATTTTCCATTTTTTGGGTTCCATAGTCCACAGGAAACCGTTATAGTTTCGCCATATTTGTCTATCTGTCCGTCCGTCCGTCAGTCCGCGGTTTAGCGCAGAGACTATTTACTACTATATAGCTGTACTTTTTTTTACTTTACTGCTAAACTGTACTTTACTACTAAAAAACATGAGTATGTATGTACATGTATGTCGACACTGCGCTTTCCGGTGTGGATCACCATTCCAGCAACTTGGGACCCAAACGTCCATCGGCTCTTTGAACTATGTATTCTGCAGCTTTGCGACTCGCTGAGCTATGTCAATGACTTTGGTTCGTCTGCGGTTCTCCTCATTTCTTATTCGATCATGCAGGAAAACCCCAAGCATAACTCGCTCCATCGCCCGCTGAGTGACTTTGAGCCTTCTAATAAGGCTCATAGTTAGCGAACAAGACCAAGTCTGGGATCCGTAGGTCATCACTGGCAACACGCACTGTTTGAAGACTTTCGTCTTGAAGCACTAAGAAATTTGGACGCAAAGATGTCGCGGACACGGCCTAGCAGAGCAGGATTCGGCGGTTCTCTTATTTCTCGAAATTGGACCTACATAACGGGACTTTGTATCTCAATTACCGCTTGTTCGGGAGGCTGGAAGTCATCAAACCTTAGGTCGAGACGATCCGCGATGATACTCGAGAATAACATGTAGAGATGACTCAATAACGTGATGGGTCTGTAATTTGAAGAATTAAATGTAATGTAATTTGAAAAATAAAAAAGCAATGTACCTATTATCACTATTTTTTGAAGAACAGAACCACCACGCTCTTGTGCCATGTCTCGGATGCTGTGCCTTCTGAATGGCGGAATTAAACAATCGCTGAAGGACTTTAAGTATCAGTCTTCCACCAGCTTTCAGGAGTTCTGCTGTGATTCCGTTATCACCTGGTCCCTTGTTGTTCTTAAGTTGTTTGAGAAAATCTCGTATTGGCTGACGTCCGTTTCTCTCCTATGAGGAGGGTAATCTAGCCGAGTGGGCCATTAAAATAGGCAGATAATGATGACGAATGGATGACGCTGCTGCGTGTCTTGATTTCTGTATAAATCATCATCATTAACCATCCCTAAGCTGCTGCAGAGATCTAATAGTCCACCACGCTGGATCAATGCTGATTAGCAGACTTCACACACGTAGAAAATTAAGAAAATTCTCAGGTAGGTAGGTAGGTAGGTTTACACGATAATTTTCGTTCACCGTATGAGACACGTGATATTTTATTTCTTATAATGAACTTAGAGGTGCATGCCCCGAACAGGATTTAAATTTACGCCGTCCGAATCGAAGGCAATAGTCATATCCACTGGGCACTGGGCTATCACGGGTCTCTGAAATATTATAATAAATGAAGTCTGAGTGCCGTAACAAATGCAGGTACAAGAATCTAGAAGGAAGTTAATTTTTACCATTCCATACTTGTAGATACGCTTTGGTAGTGCTATAGGGATAGTAGGCTTGATCGGACCCCGAAGTGTTTTCCATGTGCGGTAGAAGCCAGCAGTGGACATAAGGGCAACACATAAAAGTGATCTTGGCACAGTCTTCATTAGGTTTTCTGTCGGTTCTATGGTGAAGCCAACCAGCCCATTCTGCACTTACCTGATCACAAAATCACCAGTTAATACTTTACAATCATCATCATCATATCAGCCGATAGACGTTCACTACTGGACATGGGCCTTTTTTAGGGACTTCCAAACATCACGTTCCTGAGCCACTTGCATCCGTGCGACTCGCTAGATTGAATTTAATCCTTCATCAGTCCACCTGGTGGGGGAGGTCGACCAATACTGATGCACTTTTTAGTGCGGGGTCGCCATTCCAGATTTACATACATTTAAATTTCCATTCCATTTACAAACATATTCAGAAAATATGTTATCCCACCAAAAACATTTTCATGTACCTAACTACGATCTCGTTCAACCGGTGGTTAGCCTATTTGGTTTCGAATCAGGAGGTGTATGGTTCGAATTCCACATCCCCTCTCCTATAAGCCTAGCACTGTTGTGGGTCGTTAATATAGGCTGATAATGAAGATATATTTGACCTACTATATCTTACCTGACTAGCGTCATATTCGAACTTCACAGCGGGGTTATAAATAACCCAACGATTTCGGCCAATCATATAATAATTGTTTTCATAATATGTATTGCCGCAGCAGTCCACGCCGACAGCCTTGCCTTCCTATTGACAGACTATGTAGTGAGTTTTAATAGACGGACAGACCAGGCACTATGAGGAATTGACTGTGCATAATAATAAGTATGAGAACCGCATTCTGTTCATGATTCAGTGTTGCCATGCCAGGCCAAGAGAATTGTTGGACCGTTCTTATTTATAGGTACATCACTTCCTTCAATGTTGAGTTAACTGGCTGAACTAATGTTTTTCAACAATTTCTTTTTTTGTTAAGTTCTTTTGTTAATTAAGTCAATAGTCAATTTTCATTTATTTCAATTAGGCTTAGTTTACAAGCATTTTCGAAACGTCAGGTTACAATCATAAATATTAGTACAATAATAAATATTATTTGATAATGTTGATATTAAGTCGAAAATAATAACTGTACCGAGAACACAGCGAATGCAATGGAGGCTCACAAACGAATATTTTTTTCGTTTTCGCCACGTATTTCATGTACCACTCCTATCGGTCGTATTGTCGGTCGTATATTAAACAACCTTACAAATAGCCTATGGCTTTCTATAATAAATGGATTCAACACAAAAATATTTTGTTTAATTCGAACCAATTGTTCATGGGATTATTTATATATTCTCGGACCAAGGCTCGTTTGGAACCCTCGTAACTTTAATTTTAAGTTTTCGACTATTATTACCACTATCAGATTAAATTAAATTATGCCATAATCTTGACCTTTTAAAAGTACTTGTAATCTAAGCCTAATTGAATTAAATGTATTTTGAATTTTTGAAGTTTATAATGACTATCTGACATAAAAGTGTTTATTCTAGCTAAATTCAAGACTTTATCAATACAAGGAGGGGTTTGCATAATTTGAAATTTTATGATTTTATGATTTCGTTCTTGCCACTTTTGTATAGAAAAAAAAAACAAGTACCTACTAAAATTTTTAACCGACTTGTCAAGTCATTGTGTTGTTGTTGTCATGTCAAGTCAAGATCTGATGATGGAATTCTGGAGAAATTGAGGGGAATTTTCGAAATTTATATGGGTGTCTAGTGTGTTCGTAAACTTTTCCATTTAATACTTTTAAGCACTACAATTTCATGAAGGTTTAAAATCGATCTGATGATGGAGCCATAAAACAGACGAGGGAACTCCTCGGCGATTTACAGTAGTTACCTTGTGTTTGGGCTTGATTAATTTGTATAAATGAGAACTTTCCACATAGATAGATTGTGACTGTCATTTAGGAGTTTGGTGATGAAGACCAAGGACAATTAAGGGAACTCCTTACAGTTTACAGTAACTACCTTGTGCTTGGGCTTGATTAATTTGTATTGCTGAGAATTTTGTACCAAGATGGGTTGTGACTGTCATTACAAGGTCTGATGTATACGTTTGAGATGAAATTTTACACTAAAAAAATTTTAATAAAAAAATTCAACCGACTTCCAACTCAAAAATTAACCTAAACTAAAAAGCAAAAAATAACATCTTACCTATGTGCTACCTTCTGATCAGTTTGAAGGCGGTGCCAAGCCAGAGATGTTTTAATTGAAGCCGTTTAAATTACAAAATTTCTGTGGTTCTTTCAGAAACGGCTTTAATTAAAACATGACACTAGATTGGCACCGCCTTCAAACTGATCAGAAGGTAGCACATAGGTAAGATGTTATTTTTTGCTTTTTAGTTTAGGTTAATTTTTGAGTTGGAAGTCGGTTGAATTTTTTTATTAAAATTTTTATTTTTAAATTTTTAGTGTTAGCACACCTTACTGAGTGTGAACAAAAATTAATAAGCAATTAGTTGAAACGTTATTTTTTTATAATAAGTATCTAAGTCCTACAATCCCAAATTCAGAAAAACGTGAAAGGTCCTCCGTCTTCATCACCAGACCCCCTATGCAGTCACAATCCATATGGTTGGAAAGTTCTCATCAATATAAAATTTATCAAGTCCAAACACAAGGTAGCTACTGTGAACCGTCGAGGAGTTCCCTTAACTCTCCTTCATCTTCGTCACCAGACCCCTAATACAGTCACAACCTATCCAGGTGGAAAGTTCTCATCAATACAAAATTATCAAGTCAAAACACAAGGTAGCTATTGTGAACCGTCGAGGAGTTCCCTTAACTATCCTTCGTCTTCATCACAAGACCCCTAATACAGTCACAACCCATCTAGGTGGAAAGTTCTCATCAATACAAATTTATCAAGTCCAAACACAAGGTAGCTACTGTGAACCGTTAAGGAGTTCTCTTAACTGTCCTTCGTCTTCATCATCAGACCCTTAATACAGTCACAACCCATCTAGGTGGAAAGTTCTCATCAATACAAATAAATCAAGCCCAAACAAAAGGTACCTGCTATACATCGTTGACGAGTTCCATCGTCTGTGTTTCGACTCCATCATCAGACCAACTCCAGACCTTCATAAAATTGTAGTGGTTTAAAATACCTTATAGAAACACTAACACACGCACTAGCCGTCCCTACAATTTTCGAAAGTTCCCCTCAATTTCTTCAGGATGCCGTCATCAGATCCTGACATAAAAAAAATGGGACCACCCTGGAATCAAACCCTTTAAAATAAAAAAAGAATTTTCAAAATCGGTCCACAAATGACGGAATTATCGCTGGACATACATAAAAAAAAAAAAAAAAAAAAAAAAAAAAAAAACATACATACAGTCGAACGTAGAACCTCCTCCTTTTTGGAAGTCGGTTAAAAATGGAAAAATAATAAATTTTTAATAAAAAAAAACAACCGACTTCAAAACCTAAAAACGTACCCACTAAACTAAAAAGCGAAAAATAACATCATAATATGTTCTACCTGCTGATCAGTATGAAGGCGGTGCTTAGCCGGTGTTGTCTTAATTTAAGCCATTTCTGACAGGACCACATGAAACAACACTGTCTGCAAAATCTAAATCTATAAGGTATTCTCACATGGCTTAAATTAATACATCACCGGCTTAGCACCGTATCATAAAAATGTAGGTTTTTCAGACAGTGTTCTTTCAGAAACGACTTAAATTAACACAACACTGGCTTAGCACCGTCAGAAATTCCCTTAACTGACCTTTACTTCTTCACCATACTGTCACAGCCCATCTAGGTGGAATGTTTTCTTCGATACAAATAAATCAAGCCCAATCACAAGGTAGCTATTGTAAACCATTAAGGAGTTCCATTAACTGTCCCTTATTCTCATCATCAGACTCCTAATGACAATCACAACACATATAGTTGAAAAGTCCTCATCATTACTAATTAATCAAACCCCATCACAATGTAGCTACTGTAAAAAATAGAGGAATTCCATTACATGTCCTTCGTCTTCATCATCAGACCTCATAACCTATGTAGGCGGGAAGATCTCATCAATAGGACTCGATCAAGCCCAATCACAAGGTAGAGGCTTTAAATCATTCAGGAGTTCCACTTCCTGTCATTTGTCTTCATCGTCAGATCCCTAATGAAAGTTATAACATCTAGGTAGAAAGTTCTCATAATTACAAATTAATCAAGCCCAATCACAAGGTACCTACTGTTAACCGGTGAGGAGTTCCAGTACATGTCCTTCATCTTCATCATCAGACCTCATAACCCATGTAGGTGGGAAGATCTCATTAATAGGAATCGATCAAGCCGAATAACAAGGTAGCTACTGTAAATCGTTCAGGAGTTCTAGTACCTGTCCTTCGACTTCATCATCAGACCCCTAATGACAGTCACAACCCATCTAGGTGGAAAGTCCTTGTCGACACAAATTAATCAAGACCAAACACAAGGTAACTGTTGTAAACCGTTAAAGAGTTCTGTCGTATGTGTTACGGCTCTATCATCAGATCGACTCCAGACCTTTACCCAGTTGTCGTGCTTTAAAATGGTTAATGAAAAAAATATGAAACGCTATTGTTGCGCTTACGTCAGGAGTATACCCTTTCAATTATTCTAATCAGTCCAGGCGTCTTCGAGTAATGAGGTAATATATAATCTAAAAAAAAACATACAGTCGAATTGTAAACCTCCTCCTTTTTGAAGTCGGTAAAAAAATAAAAGATGTTAGGGTAAAATGTATAATTATTAATAGGTGTATATTTTTAAATTTATAAAAGTAATTATCTTTTATCATAATTATCAGAATATTTTTTATTTAATTACATGTAAAAAATATTTACATTAACAAAATGAGTTGACGAGTAATAGAATGGAAAAGATTGACATATTTTTCCGACCGCACTTATGTGGGATAAGGGAAAGGAGGTAATGATGACCGTACCGTAAATAACCGTACACACAACTTAATAGTTCACACAAATAGTAGATTGTTACACAAGGGGCTAAAAAGACCCATTATATACGAGGTATTTTTAGGGCCCGAGACGAAGGCGAGGGCCGCCTAAATAGAAACCGAGTTTATAATGGGTTTAGCCCCACGTGTTACACTCTGCTTTTCACTATGATTGCGAGAAAATAAAATAGTTTAGTACAATATTCAATGATTTATTTTAATTGAAAATTAAATATACAAAGTCTACAATTTTGGATATTAAGGGAGATGCTTTTACCCAGTAACATAATTTCCGACTACTGTGAAGATGAATAATAAGTATGTAAGATAAACGTGGGAGATAATAGTTTAAAAAACTTTCGTAAGTGAATCCATTCGTTGTTGTTTTCTCCACTTATAAAATTTTTCGTAGGTAAGTACCTATTTAAGTAAATGCGTCTCGACTATGATGGTAACAGATTGAAAATTTCATCCATATCCAAATTAGGATCACCATTCTCACTAGATAAAGACAATAATAACAATTATTGTTGAAAAATATGTAAGTTACGGTCACAAATTGACAATTAATTTCTGAAAAAAATCAAGTGTGTATTATTCACGCCTATTGTTTTTTAAATTCTCGCTTTTTTTATTTTATTTTTTTCACATGAGAAAGAGGCAAAGGTATTACACCGTAAAGGATGTCCCATGTCTTCAAATCTCGCTCTATTCGCAACTCAATCAAAATTAAATAAAAAAATAAACGCATTCCACAGACAAGAACGCTGCATTTCATTCCAATTTAAAGTTTTTTATTTATTTTTCAAAACAATCAGTGCCTTACCTATAATGATTCTATTTTCGAATAAAACCTCCTCCGTTTTATAGTAGGCTAGTACTTGGCTAGTACTCGTAACATACAAGAATTAAAAAAACAAAATTAGGGTTTAGCCCCACGTGTTACACTCTGCTTTTCACTACGATTGCGAGAAAATAAAATAGTTTAGTACAATATTCAATGATTTATTTTATTTGAAAATTAAATGTACAAAGTCTACAATCTTGGATATTAAGGGAGATGGGATGGGAGATAATAGTTTAAAAAACTCCTTTCGTAAGTGAATCCATTCGTTGTTGTTTTCTTCACTTATTAAATTTTTCGTAGGTATTCGCAGGTATCGTAAGTAAGTATTTAAGTAAATGCGTTTCGACTTTGATGGTAACAGATTGAAAATTTCATCCATCTCCAAATTAAGATTACCATTCTCACTAGATGAAGACAACAATAACAATTATTGTTGAGAAATATGTAAGTTACGGTCACAAATTTACAATGAATTTCTGAAAAAATCAAGTGTGTATTATTCACGCCAATTGTTTTTTAAATTCTCGCTTTTTAATTTTATTTTTTTCACATGAGAAAAAGGCAAAGGTATTACACCGCATAGATCACTATAGACTAGAAAGGATGTCCCATGTCTTCAAATCTCGCTCTATTCGCAACTCAAAATTAAATAAAAAAATAAACGCATTCCACAGACAAGAACGGTGCATTTCATTCCAATTTAAAGTTTTTTATTTATTTTTCAATACAATCGGGGCCTTACTTATAATGATTCTATTTTCGAATAAGACCTTCTCCGTTTTATAGTAGGCTAGTACTTAGCTAGTACTCGTAACAGACAAGAATTAAAAAAACAAAATTACTTTAGCCCCTAGAGGCTAATATGCTTGTTTAGCCCCGCTGTGAAGTGGTAATATGACAGTGTTTTTAAGCAAGAGTAGTGAAAAACATATTGCACGACGTGTGTGTGTTGTGTGAGGCAGTGCCTCCTTGCCCGGGCGTGTCGCGGGGGACCTTGCTCCCCCGGTGTTCTCTTCCAACCTCTCCCGGAGTTGAGGCTTTTCAGCCTAGGGGTTTCAGCAATTTGTTTCTGTTAGTACTCTGCGCCGTCATTAAATGGCGCTTTGCACTACTGAACCTCGCTAGCAAAGTTTGCACGCAATATTATAAGGTGGAAGATATTTTTATTCTACTACATAGGCCTAAGCAGATTTAGTAAATTTTTGTGGCCCACAACTTTCTTCAATGAAAGTTGTGGCAAGAATAAAGTATTGGTATAATAATATTTCATTTATTTATCTATAACTAGCGGACGCCCGCGACTTCGTCCGCGTGTAACTCAATGTAAACTTTCAACTACCCCTACAATATTGGTTTGTAGTACATGCTATGTATCAGAGATGGCGCTGTAAGTGAAAAAAGATTTTCCCGCTTTTCTGTTGAAAATTTTCCTGAATTCTGTTTGCTATAAACCTCACGGAGCCCGAGACCTTTCCAACGAATGCAAAACCGTGGAAATCGGTTTGTGCGTTCTGGAGTTATAGCGTCAGGAAGGAAAACGCCACTTATTTTTATATAGTAGATTACAAGTCTAGTCGGAGGTTTCGTCGAGTCGCGGGGGACCTTGCTCCCCCGGCGTTCTCTTCCAACCCCTCCCGGAGTTGAGGCTTTTCAGCCTAGGGGTTTCAGCAATTTGTTTCTGTTAGTACTCTGCGCCGTCATTAGATGGCGCTTTGTACTACTGAACCTCGCTAGCAAAGTTTGCACGCAATATTATAAGGTGGAAGATATTTTTATTCTACTACATTGGCCTAGACAAACTTAGTAAATTTTTGTAGCCCACAACTTTCTTCAATGAAAGTTGTGGCAAGAATAAAGTATTAGTATAATAATATTTCATTTATTTATCTATAATTACAAGTCGAGTCGGAGGTTTCGTCGAGTCTGGCTGGACCGATTGAATTTTTCTTAAGTTAGGCTTACATTGAAATGAAAAATTGAAATCAATACTATAAAAAAATAATTAAAAATTTAAACACAATAAAAAAACTAAACGTTTACTTAGACATTACGTATAAAATGATAACAATTTTGAAAAGAAAGTTAAAGTTAAAACAGTAACACTGTTTTATTTAAAACTGGTAATTTATTGGTTACTGTGTGCGTATTACATTTTTCCCTTGTTTTTCTTGCGGATTCTGGGTAAGGGCATCATCGTCTCTGGTTTTGGGTACCTACAGGTACACTTCTATTGTAAGTATTGTGTTCTAATAAAATTATTGTAACTCTTAGACTTTCAAATAAATATCATAATCACGAGATTTTCCGGTAAATTCACATTATAAACAAATCTAAAAAATTTTAATAAAAAAAAATACAACCGACTTCAAAACCTATAAACGTACCTACTAAACTAAAAAGCGAAAAATAATAAATAAAGCTACCTTCTTATCAGTTTGAAGGCGGTACTAATCCAGTGATGTATTAATTCAAGCCTTGTGAGAATATTTCCTAGATTTAGATTTTGCAGACAGTGTTGTTTCCTCAGAATAGATTTTTATTAATTCAAGGTTGTTTCATGTGGTCCTGTCAGAAATGGCCTAAATTAAGACAACACCGGCTAAGCACCGCCTTCATAATAATCAGCAGGTAGAACATATTATGATGTTATTTTTCGCTTTTTAGTTTAGTGGGTACGTTTTGAGGTTTTGAAGTCGGTTGTATTTTTTTTTGGTAAACGTATACATTGTGGAACAGGTAGACTAACGTGACAAAACAGTAAAAAAAGCAGCGGCGTTGTGGAAGCGACGTCATGTACGCGAAGCCTAAAAGTTAATCATTTTAAAAAGAACCCAGCAAGTGCGTATCGGGCACTGTATAGAGTTCCATACATCCTTGAAACCTGCTATCACCCAAAACCACCACGGTACAAACTCCACTTGGCTAAGGACTATGGTACTTATGTATGGTAGGAGCATGAGCTGACAAACTATCAGCATTTATAAAATGACGAAGGTCTGGCTATCGCTGGCTCACCGTCTCCGATTTTGATTTTGAACATCTCCTGAGGATGCTCCGGTTTCGGGGTGAAACGTACGTATTTTGTCGGACCTGGGTGACGTTGTCGCATGGGTTCGTTGGCATTTTGCGGATGATAGCAAAATAAAAAAAAAATTATCTAAAAAGCTACTTACTTTAAGCGTATCCGTCCGCCACAACCTAATCAAGGCCTTGAAAGGGCCACCATTTTGAAAAATTATTTTCACTAAACGAGCCCATTTATCAAGTGCCAATAATTTATATACCATCGGAAGAATCTGACTACAGATGGTTATATTTTTACAACTGATAGGCTTGATTACAAACGTATATTATGATTTGATGTTGATTTATTTCATTCAGTTTTGACTTTAATTGACAGCAATAAAAAAATATAAAATAAACACATAGACAAACTTGTCATAAAATATCACTGGCCTTCAAGCATTGCACCATCACCATCTTATGGCAAATACTCATGATTACTTGTACCGCAAAGAGTAAATTAATCTTGTACCAAATCGTAAATCTATGGTTGTACCGACTCGTAAATCTATACTCATGATAATGATCATAGATTTGAGAGTAACTAGAGAATCATGATAATTTAAATCAGTTTTTACATGCTTTCCACAAGTTCCTCGGGAACTATTGGTGAAAGCAGTTATGCGTTAATCTGGGATAAAATCTATCTCCATTCCAAATTTGAGCAAAATCCGTTCAGTAGTTTTTGCGCGAAATAGTTCAGTAAATATTATAAAAAACACGATAAATGTTATAAGTAAATGCAATTTCATAATTGTTTATTGTATGTTGTGATTTCTGAGTTCATTTATTTCAAATAGTATATTTTTAAAACGTTAGGTTAGTGAATTCTTCAACCGGCTCGGAAGGCACTTTCTGCTGAGAAGAAATTAAACAACAGATTGGAAAAGCAACATAATAATTTATTATACACTAACAATCACTTGTTATACAGTTCAGGTTACTCACAGCCTAATCTTAGAACAGAAGATAGGTACTTTAAATGCTGCTTATTAAACGAAATGGAAGAATCAAGTGACGAATTATTCAGGAAGACTTAATGTTTGTTATAGGAACTATAGGTACTGTAACTTACGAGAAATACGAGTAAAATAAGGCTACGATCAAACCATCGCTTCCAGTAGGTACGCGTTGCGGTGGCGATCAGAGTGCCTAGTGGCAGTTTTCATACTGTGAGAGCTGGAGCACATAATGACATGCCAGATATTTCTATGCAAGACGACGCAGCGACACCACTCCGGTCGCGTAACGTAAACGCGAAATTCTAAGGAATTGAAACAGCGCCATCTAGTGGCACTAATGCACAACTGTTTCAATTCCATATAAATTCGCGTTTACGTTACGCGACTCCCATAGGCACTCAGATGTGTGACGAACTTTAAGCAACATCACACTGACGCGTGTACATGTTGTTTGATGACGTACAGTAAGTTATATGCGGACCGCAAGTGGCACGTTAAAACTATGCTAATTAGCAAACCTGAGCTCAGTCGAAATAATTTTTGTGTGCCTGTTGTAAACATCGAATTTGATTTATATAACCTACCTCTTTTTAACCGACTTCCAAAAAAGGAGGAGGTCCTACGTTCGGTTGTATGTATGTTTTTTTTTTATTTCATCTAACATGGTCTGCAAGGCTATTCAGTAGTGATGTTTGTATACCTCGATAATGCAAGTCTGGCATTCACCTCCATCTCTCTTTGTCAAACACGATACTATATAATGAGGACAATTAAGGCGAATGCGAAACTCTCAGTTGTGATTTATACAAAACATTATTACAGAATAACACCACAGCAGAACGTAACGCGGTAACTCCGCCGATTGCCGGTCCCAAGCCCGGATGCAAAAGGAGGAGGGTTAGCAGGAGAAGACCCACCTGCTGTAAAAGGTCAACGCCGATCCTCAGGCGGCGGTAAATAACCTGACACACCATTGGCTTTCGCGCCAATGAAGCGGCAACCAGTGGCCGTGAGGTCTAAATCGCCTCTAAAAGACTGATCCATAACGGTCGGGCCAGAGAACATCCCCAACTCTGGCAAGGTGCCTATAACCTAATCCCATGATCCTACTTTTTAAAACCTAAGCCGAAAAAAATAACCCCTATCCTTTCCACCTATACGTCCCCATCATATCACATTCGCTATAACTCACACACTGCTTATGCACACACATTATACTACACAATTTACTCACCCCAAAAAACCACAATGGAGACGGCACCCAATGTTTGTAAACCTACCCAGGAGGGTCCCGGAAACGGGAAGTCCCTCACCGCGCCGTCACAACCGGCCTCGGCTGGAAGTGCGGCTGCGGTCTGCCCCACGTACCCCACAATTTAAGCCCACCCGACAGACCCCGACCGACAATTTGGACACGACTATAAACACCTCCTCACTGGCTGTCGCTCTCCCGTCTTCTATCCCTGACTCCGCCTGGACCCAAGTGGTGCCCAGGCACAAAAGACGGAAAAATAAAAACAAGAGGAGAAAGACAAAGCGGACAGACGGACAAATAGACTTAGCAGTAAGGGAGGCGTCGGATAGGCCTTTGACAGATCCAGGCAGGGACACCCCGGTGGCGGGAAATAACCGAACGGGGGGCCCTTACAGTCTAAGCGGGACTGGGCGGCAGCCGACATCCGGTGGCTGCCCACCCGCGGAGGCTGTCGCCCCACGTCCGGGGATGAGCCAAACCACGGGTGTGCCCCGGCCAGGACCTGCCAAGGGAAAATTCGACACCACAAATAAAAACGCATCTAGACCAAACATCCCCGCCCAACGTGGGCCACACCCCACTGGTAGTGAGGCCGGTAAGGGCGGGAACCCTGCAGCATCGTCGTCAACGAGCCAGTCCGGCAAAAAGCGGGATAGGCTCGACGACACGATCTCGCCGCGGGGACAATCTAAACGATTTAAAACGGATAGACGTTCCGGGGTAAAGCACGCGAGTGCGGCGCAGCCGCACCTTAGCGTAGCAATTGCCCTGGAACCTAAAACTGATTTCACAGCGCAAGAGGCGGCAGGTATTCAAAGTCAAATCTCGAAAGAGATAATTGAGACCTGCCTCCGAGACCCTATACCGGGTCTGCCTCTTACACACGCCCCAGTTTTCACAGGAAAGGCCCTCTTAAGTGAGGGCGTCCTAAAACTGTGGTGTAAGGACGAGCCATCACTCCAGTGGTTACATGCAGTCGTCCCACGGCTGCGGTCGCCACGGGAGAAGCACACCGTAGTTATACGGAGGCAGTGCGACATCCTAAGTCGGATTAAGACGGCACTTTTTGTGCCTGACTACGACGGGGACATCGGTACGCTACACCGTGTCCTCAGCCGTCAAAATTCGGCTTATGATGTCAAGTCATGGTCTTTATATAACTACAAAAGAACTAACAGTAGACCTCCTGGAGTGTTCCTAGTCCTAGGAATACCCCAGGAGCAAATCAAGACGATCCTGACCAATGAAAGAAGGATTGCGTACATGACAGGGTCCATTTACCTCCGGTTCTTTAGAAATGAAGAACTGAGTGAGATACCACCAGGGTGGGATCCCCCTCCCCCCCCGCCCCCCAAATGGACACTGAAGCAACTGTAACAGAGGCTACTGACATGAAGTCAGAAGCCTCTGTTACAGAAACTCTTAATAAACCCAGGTCAAGGATCACGGAACCCGACCTCGCGGCACCCGGACCTAGTGCACCACCCCCCTCGGATGGGACACCATGGGAAGGCTGCCGAGGGTCGGAGGAGGTGCATTCCGATGACTCGGACGGTCTGACGAGCCATTTAAACATCCTTTTACAAGAGTGGGCCCCTGGGGCCCACCACAACTGATTTCATTTTCAGTACCATACAAGTGCTGCAGGCCAACCTCCAGCACAAACACCTGGCTGTAGCGGCTCTACGGCGACAGCTGGAGGTCAACGCTGACACCATAGCCCTGATCCAAGAGCCGTGGATCCGGAGAAACACTGTATGCGGACTCGGCAACTGCAGCGGTAAGTTATTCTATAACAGCCAAAGCGAAAAGCCTAGAACATGCATATATATACCTCGCTGCATTGCGGCGACATTACTAACACAATACTGTTACAGAGACCTAACAACAGTAAGAATACAAAATGGAACGCCTCAACCATCGCAGGCGTCAGCCAGGCCGCTTGTCCTGGCATCGCTATACCTACCAATAGAAGAACAACTACCACCACAGCAGGTCGTGGACCTCATCAAATACTGTGAAGAGAGCAACAGTGACCTCATAATAGCTGTGGATACAAACGCGCATCACTCCCTATGGGGCAGTGAAGACAACAACAAGAGAGGTGAGCAGTTAATCTCGTATCTTTTAACCACTAATCTTAACATTCTAAACAGGGGCAAAGAACCAACCTTCGTCTCAAGCAGATACCAAACGATTGTGGATATCACCCTTGCATCAAACAACATTGAAGACAGAGTAAACAATTGGCACGTATGTAAAGAGCTATCACTCTGCGACCACCGCAGAATAAGCTTTGAAATAAACCTTGACAAAAAACAAGACACCCCATGGAGAAACCCAAGGAAGACAAATATACATACCTACAAACGCCTTTTAACTGACACACAAGCTAACGTGACATCGGCAAAACTAAACAGTACAAATGAAATAAACAACCTAGTCGACAAAATAACGAAACAAATGAGAAGCAGTTTCGAAGAGGCGTGCCCTCTGAAATACACTCAACGAAACAAACCCCACTACACAGCTGGTGGGGCCCAGAGCTGGAAAACAGAAGGAAACACTTGAGGAAATTATACAACAAAGCCAAAAACACTAGAAAACCCGCAGACTGGGACTCCTTCAAAGACAACCAGAATGAATACAAACACATCGTAAGGCAGAAAGACACAAAAGCGTGGCGGAAATTCTGCACAAACATCGAATCCTATGACAACACAAACAAAGTAAGGAAAATCTTAATAAAAGACCACTCACTCACACTAGGCTCACTAAAGAGAGCAGATGGTACATATACAAACACAGAACGAGAAATAAGTGAAACCTTGATTGATACACACTTCCCGGGCTGCAGTATAATAAGCAGTCCAACATGGAATGATGAAAACCAAGTACCACCAACAGATGACGATTGGGACCTAGCTAACAACGTTGTCACAAACGACAGGTTAAAATGGGCAATTAACTCCTTTCACCCCTTTAAATCGCCAGGAACGGACGAAATCTTCCCTGCACTCATACAGTGGGGGTTAAAACACCTTATACCATTGCTAGCGGCACTATTCAAAGCATGTCTAGCATACAGATACATCCCACAAACATGGAGAACGGTCAAAGTAATTTTCCTGCCTAAACCAGGTAAAACCGACTACACAAACCCAAGATCCTTCAGGCCAATCAGCCTAACATCGTTTCTACTGAAAACCCTAGAAAGGCTGGGAGACAGATATCTACGCGATGGGGTGCTAAGCTCAACGCCCCTTCACAACAACCAACATGCCTACAGCACAGGGAAATCGACGGAAACAGCACTACATGCTGTAGTGAGCAAAATCGAACATAACCTAGAAAACAGGGTGGCGACACTGGCGACCTTCATTGACATAGAAGGCGCCTTCGACAGAACAACTTTTACGAGCATAGACCAATCCTTGGAAAGGTACAAAGTACCTCTGACTCTGAGGAGATGGATAAACGCACTCCTAAAACAAAAAATTATACAAATAGACATAAACGACAAAACACATGGCCTAGTGGCCAAAGGCTGCCCCCAAGGTGGCGTCTTATCGCCGCTCCTGTGGAACATGGTGGTGGACGACCTGATAAGGAAATTAAACGCCAAAGGGTACACCACGATAGGATACGCTGACGACATAACAATCCTTATCAGCGGAAAACATGAAAACACACTGTGCAACATAATGCAAAATGCACTCAAACAAATAGAAAAATGGTGCACAGACAACGAACTATCTGTAAACCCAAAGAAAACAGAACTGATACTTTTCACAAACAAGAGGAAACCCAACCTCAATAGACTACCAAAACTGTTCAATACAACTCTAAACCTATCCACTGAGGTAAAATATTTAGGGGTAATAATGGATCAAAAATTGAACTGGAAAAAACACATAGAAACAAAGATCCAAAGATCAACTACAATCCTGACCCAATGCAAACGCATGATAGGGAAGACTTGGGGCCTTAAACCTCACATAGTGAAATGGCTCTACGAAACAGTTGTAAGAAGCTCCATGACCTATGCCTGCGTAATCTGGTGGCCTAGGACACTCCTAATAACAAGTCAGCAAGAACTACAAAAGTTCCAGAGGCAAGCATGTCTAGCAATAACAGGCAGCATGAGCACAACACCCACAACCGCTTTGGAGGTGATACTGGGAATACCACCCCTTCACCTCCGCATCAAAGAGGAAGCAGTATTGACAGCCCTCAGGCTAAAATCCAGTGGGCAATGGAAAGACACAAACACAGGCCACGCAAGCCTATTAACCAAAGAAAAGGCAAATCGTCCACAATTAGAGTGGATATGCGACAAAACGAAAAAAGAACACCTGATGGATAAAAAATACAAAATCATCATAAAAGAAGCGGAAACAAAACCAAATGTGAACACAGTAGAAGTATACACAGATGGATCAAAAACAAATTTAGGAACGGGCACTGGAGTCTACTGCCCAGAGTTCAACATAAGCATCACACAAGCATTGGGTAAGAACAACTCCGTCTTCCAGGCGGAGTGCGTTGGCATCACAATTGCAGCCATGGAAATGAACGCAAGAAAGGCAAACTTTAACATTAACATTTGCAGTGACAGTCAGGCAGTACTAAAAGCTCTAAAAAAGCACACGACCTCTTCAAAACTTATCTCAGACTGTCATTTAGCACTAACCAACTTAACAAAAACAAACAACGTTACACTAAAATGGGTGAAGGGTCACAACGGCAACACAGGTAATGACAGGGCAGATGAACTGGCACGCAAAGGCACAACACTGAAGGTCGCTGGACCACTTCCAATGGTACCATTACCCTACAGTGAGTACAAAACATGGCTCCGCAAGGAGACACAAATGTCACACGAGCAGACACAAATGAATGCAAACACACAAAACAGGCTCTTCCAAGACTCGATTCACGTTTGACCACAAAACTACTTAAACTAAACCGTAGCAAACTTAAAACTGTTACCGAACTAATGACTGGACACTGTTCACTAAACAAACACCTTTCGGTTCTAGGTATAACCTACAGCCCTCTTTGCAGAGCATGCATGGAGGAAGAGGAAACCCCGATACATGTTATGCTTAGATGCAGAGGTGTATCAGAACAACGCGCAGCACACATTGGATCCCCAGCAACACTCCACGAGGCGTTCGGCGACCTGGGCGGCCTGCTAAGCTTCTGGAGCGAGCTCGGTTGGCTGGAGTGACTCCAGCGGGGACCAGCACCGAAGGAACCTACGTACAACGGCCAAACCTTAGTGGCCAAGTGCGGATAAGGCCCAGGAAGAAAAGAAGAAGAAGAAGAACACCACAGCAGAGGTATATTGTACCTATGTTTTGTATAATTCGCAAGTATGATTTTCGTAGTTACCTCTATCTCTTTATGCCTAACACGATACTAAAGAAAGAGACAGGTAAAGGTGAATTCGAAACTCGCAATTGCAATTTATATGTATAAAACTTCGTTCCAGAATAGTCCCCAGATTCCCAAGCAACCGCGGACGCGACCAGTTGCCGCAATTTAGCCGTAGATTAACGGTTAATTGTAAAAGCTACTGAGCAAGGTCTCCTGTCAGAATGGGTTAGGTTTTAGTCCATAGCCAAATACGGATTGGCAGACTTCACACACATAGAGAATTAAGAAAATTCTCAGGTATGGCAATAATTACGGGACAACCTGTATATTTACGTTTTAAAAGTATACATTTAAATGGATTACGTTAAACTTAAGGTTGAACTTTTGATGATAAAATAATTTAAATTAAATTTATGTACAGCTTGGCAAAAAAGTGTAGAACGGAACTAATTTTTTTTCCCTCTTACAACACTGTTCAAGTTGTCAGTTGTTAGTGTCTATGCTGTCAAAAGTGATTATTCTGTCAGCTTTGAAGGATAAGTTGTTATGGTTAACGTTTCTCGTATTCGTGTTGCCATATTGGCAATAGTGGCGCCTCTATTAATTTCTACTCTTTTTAGCCAGGCTATGTAGTAAACTTATTTATAACCTCCACATGTCTCGTAAGTCAAGTAACTAGTAGATAATATAACAAAGATAACACACTGATAAGTAATATTTCAAAAATAAATGAAAAAGAAACGTGTGCGTCTCGGGACGCTCGACAGAAGTGATAACTTAAACCTGCTGCTGTATGCGTTCAGATAAAGGGAAGCCAGCAAGAGGGGTCTCGTAACGCGTTACGTTACGTTACCCTCTCATAAGAAGTTATCACTTCAATAATGTAACGTGCTTAGCGCACAAACCTTTCATGGTACGTGTAACTTAAGTAGATTATACAATCATCTAAAAGACATTAACTTTATATTAAAGAGCTTACAAAATACATAATGTAGACACTTTGGCTAATAATGGTGCCCATGTAGATTAATTAATTCCACATAGTAATTTACAAGTATAGGTACGTAAAATTAAAATACAAGAATAAAAATAACGAGATTTCAAAAATATAGCACACAATTTTATGGCATGTTTATTCTTAAAGAAGATAGACAACATTAACTACATAAACCTTTAGTATACATAATATTTTATGTTTAGAAAGAGAGATATTATGAACTTTTTTGCTTAGGTAACTAAAATAAATACATACATCCACATGGTTTTGCATAATTTATAATATATAACGCTCATATTACTGCTTTAGGACAACTTTTATAGGTCAGTCAATTAAGCAAAATAAAGATATGTCAAACTTGGAATGAGCTATAAACTCATATACATTTTCATTTTGGTGTTCTAAAAGTTGTCCCAGGTCTCAAAAATTCTCGTATCTGCGATGTAAATAATGTCAAATATCACAAAAATATTAATTGCAACAAATTTTGTTTAAAAAAAAAATTCATAATCTCAACCTTTTCGAGTCAGTGTAGAGCGCCAATTTTATACACTACAATTTTTTTAATAAATGTTCACATGATATGAGCTACAAAAACATATAATAAATTAAGTGTTATGCCGCAGACACGAAATTTTATGAGACTTGTGTGACAACTTTTAGAACACCAAAACGAAAATGTATAAATACCAAAATAAAGGTAAAGAGGTATTACTAGTACTAGTGGTACTAGGTCCCATTCCAAATTGAAATCCTTATTTGACTGGACTATCAGATTGTCAAAACTAAGTATAACCACAAAATATCTGGAAAATCAAGTGTGGATGTGAAAAGTTTCCTTAAGTAATATTTATTTTAAGCTGTAGTAATAAAAATAAAATAATCAATAGTTTAATACATAATATACTAGTACATAAGTAGAAATAGAAATTAACATTAACAACTTTTGGCACAACTGTTCTGTTGGCCTAGCATGCGCACTATAAGATAAATTTGTCTTGTCTCTTTCATCCCATGGGAACGAAAGAGCGAGCGATTTTTTCGATTTCGCCGCGTTGCATAGACAATATCTCTATATCTCGTCACGAAACAAATATGTCGGAGTACGCTTGCTAGGCATGCTGGAAGAACGGGATACAACAAATGTGAACACACTAACGTTCAAATACAATACAAAATAATCATAGCTATTATACAAAGGAGATCGACCATCATACATTAATGGGCCCAAATTTAATGAATGAACCGTTACAATACCCAAATTAGTATCGTTAATTAAATAAAAATATCAGTTTAAATTTCAGCTTCTTGCAACTTTCAATTATAATTATTTTTGGTGATTTTGACTTATTATTAAATGAACAATTTTCCGTATTTTTTTATAACGTGCTGGGCCCAAAATGGTCGGTCTCCTTTAAGATCTTGTTTCACCTGATAAAAGTGTTGGATAGGCTAAACATAAGTTTTAACACTTTGTTACTTTAATTCAAATTACAGGGACAACTTAAGTTAATAACCTATTTGACACTTCTCAGAAGGTGGTGAAACGGGCCTTAAAACTTTCAAGTTTTAAGTATAGTAACATTACACAGAAAAAACACTCGGTTCTTTTAATTCTTAACTTAACTTCGTCATTTCATATAAGCTAGGCCTGTAGCCTTGAACATGTCCTTATGTCCTCTTTCTATAAACGCTAACGCTTCGAAAACTATAAAAAATGTATGGGATTCACAGATTCGATCGATAACTCGATCACGTGACCTGTCGATTGCAAATGTCATTCCCATACATTTTTTTATGTTTTCGTAACGTTAGCTATTATAGAAAGAGTATCGACGTGCCACGTGGCTACAGTTCCTGAACTGGTCGACTTTCACTTGTGCATAGCTAAGTACGATAGACAACTGTAGATATTGAATCAGTGACTTTGGGAAGTAGGTGACAAAGGTTCAGCGACAAATCGTTCATGTGTAAAACATATTTTATATTTGTTTCATATACTTCTTTGGGATAAAACGAGAAACCATACAATTATCTTTGTGGCAACCCTTCGGCAGACCGCCTTTATAATTTTATATTAGCCTATAAAATGACGAAGCATTAGCTATCACTGTATCTTTGATCATTACAACTAATTTAACAAAAAGTGCTGCATAACGTTATAATAATTAAATTAATATTTATTCAGAGCTCCCATACTAAGGCTAATCTATCATTTAAAATATTGTAGTGAAATTGTCTGCATTTTGTTTAATCTATATAAGAACGGTTCACGAGCGAAACGGCATTCAAAGCTCATGTTCCTAAGAATGCAGAGTTAGAAGAGTATTATAGTAAGTATTGTACAGTATTCTGCAAAAATGAAACTTTTATTTATATACGAATGCTTCGAGTTCATTACGACTATAAACTTTCAAGTTCACTGTCAGTGGCGTGCACTTCATACAAGCATTAAAGTACTGCATACCCTAACAAATGTTTTGTTAATTCTTATCCAAAGCACATTTGCCCAGTTTGGTTAAATTGACTTACTAGTGCGTGCCCTGAGCAACAACCATATGCACGCCACTGTTCAACTTACTCGTAGGTACAATTAGATGAAACATTTTCCAATGATTTCTCTTGTTATATTACTAGTTAGCAATACAACAGTGTTGTATTTCAGCATTAAACTGTATGGATAACAATACAAGCTGTAGCGGTACAAAACCTCAGTGCGGGAGCACTAAATAAAACCTAATAAAAAAAAATATAAGTACTTTTTTATACTCCACTTACTTATTAAATTATTTTATACTTTCATATCAGTACTTTTGTCTTATCTTCGATTTAATTTTGAATACCCTCAAATACAGCGACGATGTGCATTTCACCAAACAAATAACGGCTTGAAATCATAAAAAATGTAATTTTTTTTTGAAAAATAATATATATAATATTTTGTTAACCATTAATAAATAACAATAAACAATAAAAGGGCCACTTGACTGTTGCTAAAGTATAAAACTTTATATTGCACCACTTCTATTGACCATCAATGATACTCATATAAAAATGATGTTGAAAAAAATGTTTTTAGAAAGATAATGATGAGCTTTTCGATATATATCCCAGCAAGTAAGTTGTGCTATAAATGGCGGACATCTTCTCAAATAACGTTAATGATGTCAAAAAAGTAAAAAAATTCGTACGCTATTGTAAAGGGGGATTTACATTTGTCTGACGTGACAATCGGTATCGTACATTTTGTATGATACCGATTCACAGACGACACGACAGACAAATATAAATCCGGCTTAATGGCTTCGACGTGTAGATAGATCGCATAGATCAACTTACACGCCGAGACCTATAACATCTAGCGGCCCTTGGATTATATTATAATAAAAAATACCGATTATTTAAATATTACACTCGCCACTGTTTCCGTACTTATCAAAATTAATAATATCGTATAACTATATATTACTGTTCTTTGTAAATATTATGTGCTGTAAGTACATACTAAACTATGGGATACATTGGAAGATATTGATCTATTTTTGTCGTAATAGTTATTACGCTAAGGTCATACAAATAATACTATCACGAGAAAAACTTAAGTAATTTTTAGAAATTTAATTATAATAATAGATATATTATTATTAGTAAGTCTTGGTCTACCATTTATAAGTACAATAATTTTCGTATAGTAGTACAATAGTTCGGAATTACACTCTTAAGTAAACACAGGTTAATTATAAACACAGTCACTTTTAGATCTAAAAATAAATAGAATGTTGGCAAATTTTGTTTTACTATATACTGGTGAATTACTGAAGTTTTTTAAGTGATTTAGAGCTACTCTTGAACCTAACATCGCAGTTAAGTTTTTTAAGCTGCATAAAACAACATTGCACAAGCATTTTATGAGTTTTGGATCTTATTAGATAAATCTGTTCCTGGCTTGGACCATTACGACACAACATATCTTGGGACGAAAGAAAGAAAAACGACGACTAATAGCGACGTAATCGAAAATATCGCACTCTCTTTCGTCCCAACGCAACATGATAGAGAGCGCTGTCGCATAGAGAAACTTTGTGTAACGTAACATTATATACCTGTGTAACGTTTTTTGTATATATACAAAAATGTGTAAAATAATATTAGAATCCATTTAAGTACACGATAAAGAATGCAATGTTTATGTATTTTGGTACTTTACCCCCTGTAAATGATTTCGTATTCTATTTAAGTTTGCGTAGCGCCATAAGTGCCAGGTGGCGGTCTATACTCTTCAGGGAGCGCCATCACCTGTTTTTTGGTAAACGCGTATTTTTTGATTCCAATATTTTTGAACGTGTTCTCACGACGGCAACCCTCACTGAAAACAGATGATTAAATAAATAAATAAATAATAAAAAAAAAAACAGATGATTCATCTATAGTATATCGTAATCAACCCATATTCGACACACTGCTGAGCTCGAGTCTCCTCTCAGAATGAAAGGTGTTAGGCCAATAGTCCACCATGCTGGCCTAACACCTTTCATTCTAAAATAAATATATTATAGAGGCATTTTTTTCTGATTGTGTAAGAGCCGTAGACTTCTTAATGGGACTTCAACGGCGTTACCGGGAGTTTTAGGCGGACGTAGAAGCATCGCCTGGGGGGCCCTAAACAGAGACGACACGAGACAGAAAAGACGAGCAGAAGGATTTTCTAAGGGCATATCCTATGAGACTCAGACCTTAACTTAGAGAGCCGGTCGGGAAGGGTATTTTAGCCTAAGATTATCAGTCTTAACGCCCCCGTGACCGTGGATGGAGCCTACGTTCGAATGACGTTAGAAATCGAGGTCCTCGTATTCTTCGGCGAAGACGCAGCTTGTGTTTGTATGTTTGTGTCGCATTGTCGTCATCAGGGTAGTATAATACGTTCTTCGGGCATCTAGATCTACAATCGTCGTTGGGATCAGAGGTGTAGTTGCAAGCCTCCATCAATAGTTGGTTGGGGTGGGTAGCGGCTCTTGAAATGGGTTTTTAGAGCTATTTTTTCATTATGCTAAATAGACTTGCGCTTGACTACAATCATGCCTGGTGGAAAGCAATGATAAGGTCTAGGTTGGAGCGCGCTTGCGTAGAAAATTATTGAAGGAGATGGTCCAAAATTGTATGGAGCCCAGGATCAGTCATTGTACCCCGGCCGAAATAAAAGAAACTATTATTTTTAACTATTTTTGATTATACAAATCTACGAAGTCACGTCATAATTGCTTTATGGGCGCCATCTTGTTATAACTCAAAAACATGGGTTTAAATTTTATTTATTTCTTCTTATTTAGTTAGATGTATTAACTTTTTTAGATTTTAATAAAATCCTTGTATTATTTAAATTTTAATGATACGGGGTACAAGAGTGGACCTGAAAAGGACTATCTCTTTTGCGCATTAAAACTGCATTGCAGTGTACATCAAGTCAAAGAGCATATGTACTTAAGTTTATATGTACGAGTAAGTCGGCGTACGAGTGTATGAATGTGTCAGTTTTTATGTGTCATGTAGTACATACCTCCTCATTATATTAAGCGCTTTTTTCATTTCATGCTCAGCCAGATGATATTCTGAAGAAAGTATTGAACACTGTTCCAAAGTCACAGACATCCCAGTCCTATCTTTGGCACTTTTACATGACGTAAATCTAATACCTAAAAATAATAAAAACTATTTATATGGATGTTTAATGTTCACATTTTAAGATTTGCACAGCACAGCTTTGATAGAGAATATACAATAATATACAATATATAATACATAGGCAAATAAAAATGTCAAGTAAGACGGTACCCCAATAGTGTCACGTCATCGATATATCTAGAATTCTAGAGTAATAATATAGAGTTCATTTTTAATTATTTTCTTTGTATTAGTACATCACTACTCATTTTTTACTTCGAAACATCTTCGTATCGATAATGAGACACTTTTTGTTTATGTGTGTATTCTCTATGACGGTGATATTAGGCAGTTAAAACTAATCTAAACTAAAAAAAATATATGTCAAGTGAAACAGGATTGAGCGTTAATGTTAGGGTGTGTGTAGTTAAAAGAGGATATGTGTATAAAAGGAGTAGAAGATAAATTGTCGAATGATTGAGTACATCTGTAGCTAAGAAAGTAATTAAATTTAAGCATGAATTTAATGTATTAACGGTAGATTTTCCTTAATAAATAAATAAACAGAAGAGATTAACACATCTTGCCAACCGTACTTAAGTGGGATAAGGTAAATGAGATGATGAGCTGATGAGATGATGATTATGTATGATTTTCATCATGATGGTGCAATGCATGAAAGCATTATCGACTCGCCGCCATTTTCATTTCGAAATCGAATTTCTACCCATACAAAAAAAAAGTTCAGTTCGATCCCCTTTCAAAATTCAAAAATTAAATGTTCATTTATTTCAATTAGGCTTGCTTTACAAGCACTTTTAAAAAGTCAAGTTGTGTCATAATTTAAATTAATCTAATAGTGGTAAAAATAGTCGAAAACTTGAAATTAAAACGCGCCTTGGTTCGAGAAGAGCACATAACAAACTCAGCCAAGGTTTATTTTTTTGTTTACCACCATTTATTTTTGTTTACCTTTACATTAACTATAGCTAGATTACTATCACTAGTAACATAAAAACATGCACTCACCGTTCATAAGTCTCGTCGCTAAGGCAGCAAGGTGTAATACTTCAATATTCTTAGGCACTTTTTTGTGGACAGCAATGCGAAGATTTTCCATAACTTCCTCCAACGGTTTTGTCCGTGATGATGCTGAAATTTTACAATACAGCCAGTAATTCTCTCGAAACTTTAAAAAGATGAATGTTGGAATGACTTCGATCATGTACGATTCATACGCATCTTGATTTTGATAATCTACTTTTTGAAACTGGTTAAACATAGAAGACAGAATCCAAGATTAGCCCTGTGGTGGGATTCAAGATCCTGCGATTTTGAATTTTTTACATAGTTATGACCATTTTTTTTATACTTGAGAACAGCCCCCTAACCAAGTAGCAGTGGCTAACGCTTCGAAAACTAAAAAGATGTATGGGAATGGCATTTGCTATCGACAAGTCACGTGATCAAGATCTGTCAATCCCATAAATTTTTCTAGTTTTCGAAGCGATAGCAATCGTAGAAAGAGAATCGACGTGCCACTTGGCTAGGGGGGCAGGTTACTTACTTCTGCTAGAAGTCATGTGGTCCGGAAACACTTTATTATATTTGTAATAATATTTGTAAAGTCTATCCAAATTATCGTTGTTTGACTGGAACTGTGGAGTAGTCTCGCCCAATGCCTCAGCCAGTGTAGCTTTTTCATTTATACCCACATTGAAGAACACCGGTGTTATGGTGAAACTCAAATGCTGAAAAAATATGTAAGTAAATTTCATTCACTTAAAAAGTCGGTTAAAAAAATTGATAAAACTAGAAAGAAAGAAAGAAAGAAAGAAAGAAAAAAAAAAATATTTTATTTGGACACACACACACATAATACACAAAAGACAACAAATACTTTAAAACTAAGAAAGTAATTTTAAAAATATAGTGAACTAATAAATTAGAGATATTAAACTAATAAAACTAAATTAAATCCAAAAAAAAAAAATATAAAAAAATGATAAGATAAATAATAATAATGATGTGTGTGGTACCAAAATGGTCACCACTCAGCATGTGCTACGCTAGTGATGGATGCACCAGCGCAGCGCTGGTCTTCCGTGGGGCCATGTGGTGACCAATAAGGTATAAACTAAGGTAGAAATACTTACAAATGAAACCTTACTCTATCTTTTACTAAATTACAAGGTTTTGATGGTTTTTTACACAGTTACCAGCATTTTTATTTACACCACGAAAACGTTTACAACAATGAAACATCGATCCTATAGCAACAGTTTTTATAAACGCGTTAGATCATTGATATTTGATCTTTGCCAGAGGGGTAACGGTTAGCGAGGCAGGTCCTGTTATTAATGATCGAAGGATGCATCGCAACAAACGGATTTTCAATTTTGCGATAGATTCGTGCAATATGTAAGAAGCGGATTTGTGAACACCTACCAATATACTTAATCTAAAAAATGTCAAGTTACATGGTACTTCACAGTCTCACGTTACCGAGGCATCTAGAGTATAAATAAGGTACGTACAGTTACTAATAATTTTGATAGTGCACCGCGATTCCGAAAAAATATCAATATAGCGGTGTGTTGATTATGCCAGCTTCTACACAAAAAGTTAGAATCTCTTGCTAAGGAGTCCCAATTGTAAATTTTTATGGACAATATTTACCTCTTTATTGATAAACTTGCTATAAAGGGAATCCGATACAGGAATATATACTGTCAAAGCTTCTCTTGTTCCGCTCACTTGTGGTATCGCCATGTTGCTGCAAAAAAAACACAATAACAAATTAAACACCATTTTAGAGCTTAAAACATCTCTATAAGTTAACGAAATTAAAAAAGTCGTCTAATGACAAGCATTATAATGAAAACAAGATAAAGTATATACTTTACCTATGTCCTACTTTGGTTAAAGTAAAAACAACGGTCTGCAAGTCTTCAACTGCCACGACCATATCACCCCACATAGCTTTCTCGGTGGAATAAAGGCTCAACAAGCCTTCAAAACCGCACAAAGGACCCATGTCGGATCTTAAAACTTTAACTACAATGTCACTTGGGACTGAGCAAAACCAGCACAGCAAACCCGCTGTCAATGTTGCCAGCTGTAACAAAACAAAATGATTTAATAATCAATTTAGTCAATAAACTGTCAGGGTCATTATTATATTAATCAATTTATTTATTAAACTATCAGGGTAATTGTTATATAAGTCAATTTATTCAATTAACTATATAATAGTTAATTTTTAATAAATTAACTATTATATTGTCAGAGTCAATGTTATTTAATTTAGTCAATAAACTGTCAAGGTCATTATTATATTAGTCATTTTATTCAATAAACTATCAGGGTCAATGTTATATTAGTTAATTTATTCAATAAACTATCAGGGTCATTGTTATATCAGTTAATTTATTCAATAAACTGTCTGGGTCACTGTTATATAGTTAACTAGCGGACGCCCGCGACTTCGTCCGCGTGAAACTCGATGTAAACTTTCAACTACCCCTACCCAACTCTACTCCTACCCTACCCTTACCCTACCCCTACCCTACCCCAACCTTTTCCCGAATTTTCTTTGCTATAAACCTCACGGAGCCCGAGACTTTTCCAACGAATGCAAAACCGTGGAAATCGGTTCCTGCGTTCTGGAGTTATAGCGTCAGGAAGGAAAACCCGACTTATTTTTATTTTATTCAACTGTGTGGGTTATTGTTATATTAGTAAATTAACAATATAAAGAGTCAATGTTATATTATTTAATTTAGTCAATTAACTGTCAAGGTCATTGTTATATTAGTCAATTTAGTCAATAAGCCGTCACGGATATTTTATTTAAAGATATCTGAATAACTTTCATGAGCCGATGGACATACTCTGTTGGATATAGGCCTTTTGTGGGGACTTTTCCACTACTACTTTTACACAATGGTCCTGAGCTGCCGACGACCAGATCCCTGCATCACGTTCAATGTAATCATTGATTACATTGAACATGAACTTTTAGACAAACTTAATCAAAGCCTAAAAGATGTCTATTCGACTCTTCGAAAGCTCGAATCTCTTAGCGAAAAAACCGAATAGCCGAATAGGTGAAGCTAAATGAAGGGGTGATCCCATGTTGAATTGTATTTATTGCAGCTCATATCAAAAAAACTATAGTTGATAAGATAGTAATTTTGCAGGCGTTGATTGCAAGTGGCTGTCTCAGGTCAAATAAGACTAATTCGGAGGTCAATGTAAATTTTTGGGGGCGAATAATGCTAATAGAAATCTGTTTCTATTTGCCCGTAAAAAGTAAACGTTTACCGCTTGTGAGAAGCACATGTATCGTCTAGTCTGTAGCGCGGAGTTTTCCCACGCCCACGAAGTGGACTCGCAGCGCAACCGTAGAGCAGCGTGCGACACCCTCAACCATCGCACGAGGACCTCGGCCGCTGCTTTGAAACCCTCCGATACATTCTTCAGGCTCTCCAGATCATCGTCTGTCAGATCTGAAAGTATTCGTTACAACCCATATTCAGCCCACTGTTGAATACGAGACTCCTCTCAGAATGAGAAGGGTTAGGCCAATTCCACAACGCTGGGCCAATGCGGATTGGCAGACTTCACACACGTAGATAATTAGGAAAATTCTCAGGTATGCAGGTTTCCTCACGATGTTTCTTCTTTTTGATTCTCACCATTTGAGACACGTGATATTTAATTTCTGAAACCAAATCTACATTTAATGGGCCCGCCACACTAGACTCCACAACACGAATGAAGTCTCTTCTCACATGCGCAATTAATCGCGACGCTTCGCATTTGTCCTTTGATTCGCGTTAAAAGTCCAAACATAATATCGAGCGATGGGCAGGACGAGGAGCAGGACGGATAACGTTGCCACGCTACATCTCTGCCTCTTTTACTAGCTATTTTCCATGCCATCCGTCGAGTGTGAAGCAGGCTCATACGAGAGAACAAATAGAGTGACTGCACTTTTAATAAAATTACTATAACTTAATATGACAAATAGTCGATTTATGAATGATTTTTACGAGCAACTGTTGAGTTTCTTTGCGATTCTTCTCAGTAGAACCTGCCTTCCAAACCGGTGGTACAAATAGTCCACGTTGACGTTTCAAAAGTGCTTTTAAGGTAAGGTTTTCTACTTGAAATAAATGAATTTGGATCTTCTCTAGTTATGAAATAGACATTTTCAAAAACTTCAAAATGTTCCGTCTATTTTTTTAATTACTTACCCTTATTGCTGTCAGAGTATTTTAGAACATTTTCTAGAGCTAACATTGTGGCTGCATCAACATCTGCACCAATGCTCTTCAGAAACATTAAATTATTCTCTCTAGTTATTGAGTCTATTTGACCTATACTCGGTAGCGAAGATGATTCATTCCTTAATGCGCTCTAAAATAAAAACACTTATTAAACAAATTTTGCAGAAAATGTTTATGACTAAAAAACCTAAAAAGATGTGGGACTTAATCAATACTTTAGCTGTAAATAAAATAAAAAATAACTGTGCACCCCCAAAATTGAGCACTTCATCTGGCATTATTACAGATGGAGATAAAATTTGACAAACATTTAATGATTTCTTTTTAACTGTAGGTACAGAACTAGCTAACAACATTCCACATAAATATCATGCGCATTTAATTCATACTCTTATGTACAAAGAATCTTATCATCATGATATAACTTTAAGTGAATTCGAGCCATGTAGTCCTAATGAAGTAAAAAACATTATCAACAACTTAGACAGCAATACAAGTGCGGGTATCGTTGGAATCACCTGAAAAGCCTTGAAATGCCTTAAAAATGTAATTGCCTCAAGTCTCGCAAATTGTATTAACAAGTGTCTCACAGACGGAGTTTTTCCTGATAGCTTGAAAATTGCAAAAGTCACTCCAATCCATAAGGCTGGGTCAAAATCCGATCCCAGCAATTACAGACCCATATCAGTATTGCCCGTAGTCTCTAAAGTTTTTGAAAGAGTTATATATAACAGATTAAATAAATATGTAAATGAAAAAAACTTTTTGATTGAACAGCAATATGGGTTTAGGCCAAAATCCAATACAATATGTGCAGCAATTGACGTAGTTACAAAAATAAAAACTAATATAGATAGAAATCATGTATGCTTAGGAGTATTTATAGACCTAAAAAAAGCATTCGATACTGTGAGCCACCCAAAGCTCTTACAAAAACTAGCTAACATCGGGGTTCTTGGGACTGCACTAACCGTTTTTGCCTCTTATTTCAATAATCGTAAACAAATAGTACAAATATCTAAAAATAAAAGCAATTCTCAATTAGTTACTTGCGGCGTTCCTCAGGGCTCGATTTTAGGACCATTACTTTTCCTTATATATGTTAATAACATAATAAATCTTAACCTATCAGGACAGCTAACCCTCTATGCAGATGATACGTGCCTATTTTACTTTGCACACTCTATTCATGAAGCAATTGCACAAGCTCAAAGTGATTTAGACAAATTAAGTCAATTTTTCTTGTATAATCTTTTAACAATCAACACTACTAAAACATCTTACATGATATACAAAGCTAAAAATAAAAAAAATCTAGATTTTAACCCACTTACAATCAACAACATTAAAATTCAAAGATCTCATGAAGAAAAATATTTAGGCCTAATAATAGATGACAAGTTGATTTGGGACCCTCATATTGATCAACAAATTTCAAAATTAACATCACTAACAGGTGTCTTACGAAGAATATCGAATTGCATTCCGTACAAAGTAAGAAAAACTATCTACAACGCTCTAGCAAAGCCACATTTAGAATACTTAATAAAAATTTGGGGAACTGCTGCACAGACACATCTTAACAAATTACAACGCACACAAAACAAATTAATCAAGACACTATTTCATTACAATTTTTACACACCAACAAAAGATCTTTACACTAAAACAAAACTGTTCAATATCACGCAACTATACACATACAATACCTGTGTCATAATTAAAAAAATCATGACCAACACACTACATTCTACTATAACATTTAAGCATAGGACTAACAAACTCAATCTTAGGAATAAATATAAAATCAATATTTGGCGACCACGGACAAAAACCTATGGAAATAAAAACATATTATGTGAGGGTGCTCAGTTATATAACAATCTGCCAAACTCCAGTAAGGAGTTAAATAACATAAAAGCATTCAAGAAATCAATTAAATCCTACATCCTCACAAACTTGGACAAAATATTGAAAAAACAATGTAATTAAAATTTTGTTACAATAATGCATGCTGTCTGCAAAAATGACGATATGTTAACTCTAAGTTAAGTGTAGTAAGTAAGTGTACAGTACAGTACAGTACAGTAACAGTACGTTCTTTTTTGGAGAAAATAATAGTAGATTGTTATACAAGGGGCTAAAAAGACCCATTATATACGAGGTATTTTTAGGGCCCGAGACGAAGGCGAGGGCCGCCTAAATAGAAACCGAGTTTATAATGGGTTTAGCCCCACGTGTTACACTCTGCTTTTCACTACATAAATAAAAACTATTTTATTATATTTTTTATTATTTATTATATTTATTTATTATATAGTACAATATTCAATGATTTATTTTAATTAAAAATTAAATGTACAAAGTCTACAATTTTGGATATTAAGGGAGATGCTTTTACCCGGTAACATAATTTCCGACTACTTTGAAGATGAATAATGAATATATAAGGTAAACGTGGGAGATAATAGTTTAAAAAAACTCCTTTCGTAAGTGAATCCATTCGTTGTTGTTTTTTTCACTTATTAAATTTTTCGTAGGTATCGTAGGTAAGTATTTAAGTAGGTAAATGCATCTCGACTTTGATGGTAACAGATTGAAAATTTCATCCATCTCCAAATTAGGATCACCATTCTCACTAGATGAAGACAACAATAACTATTAACCTTGAACAATATGTATGTTACGGTCATAAATTTACAATAAATTTCATTAAAAAAATCAAGTATGGATGATTCACGGCAATATTGTTTTTAAAATTCTCGCTTTTTAATTTTATTTTTCTTTCACGAGAAAAAGGCAAAGGTATTACACCGTACAGGATGTCCCATGTCTTCAATCTCGCTCTATTCGCAACTCAAACAAAAATTAAATGAAAAAATGAACGCATTCCACAGACAAGAACGCTGCGGTTCATTCTAATTTAAAGTTTTTTATTTATTTTTCAAAACAATCAGGCCTTACCTATAATGATTCTATTTTCGAATAAAACCTCCTCCGTTTTATAGTAGGCTAGTGCTCGGCTAGTACTCGTAACAGACAAGAATTAAAAAAAACCAAATTACTTTAGCCCCTAGAGGCTAAAATGCTTGTTTAGCCCCGCTGTGGAGTGGTAATATGACAGTGTTTTTGAGCAAGAGTAGTGAAAATGTCTTTAAACCGAAAAAATCTACTTCTTTATTGTATAGAGGAAAATACATTCGGAATCGCATGTACATTTTTTGATAAAATTTGAAGGGTTGCATAAAAGTTGTACAATACAATAATGACTTGTTTAATATTTTATTTCCATTGCTCTTAGTAGCGAGCAAGGAACGCAAATCACATATTATAGTCTTATATAAATACTATAAAGCTGTCTTACCTTTTTCTTATCAATTCCACTTAAACTTTCCATCAGACATCGATACGAAACTTGTTCCAAGGAAGCTGTACTTTTAAAATCATGTCTCAAGCTACCGTATCTAGGATTGCACGATTCAAATGATGAACTCTGAGCATCGTTTAGTTTTGGTTTTGTTTGAGAGCGAGTGGAACGAAACGAACTATTTAAAATATTTCGTTCTTCACTTTTGAAATAATCATTGTAGAATCGCAATTCGGTTTCATACATATTTTTGAAAGGCTCTTTCTCCTTGATACCGTTGCTAGAGATTGAACTGTACGAACTAGAAGGGAATGATGCAACATCAACAATGGGCGATGTGTCTTTGGAGCTAGAACTAGAGGAGACGTCAAAGTTATCACAATCAGTGTTGTTATCAAACAAGCTCAGTTGGTCTGTTAAACGCATTATAGCCGACAGCGTCTGAAACAAAATGGAACATATTTTTAACAAACAAAAATATGTTTTTCAGGTTTAGTTCAAAATTAATATTTATAGTGGTTTCGTAGTCCACAAGGAACCCTTATAGTTTGGCCATGTCCGTCCGTAAGTCTATCCGCCGTTTAGCGTAGAGACTATTACTACTAGAAAGCTGTAAATTATCATGTGTATGTACATTAATAATGTGAAAAAAGTCATAAAATAATCCCTTGAAAAATATTTTATTAAGGTACATGTGAAATGGGGATGAGAGCTTCTGAGACCTAATTTTTGTTTTAGTGTCACCACAAACTATTCACGTGAATTATTATATGTATATGTATAATGAAATAACAAGAAAAACTATAACAGCTAAGTTAAAAAAACGTAATTGGAACTCAAAAATTGCATGTAATAAGAAAGATAAAGTAGTCAGTAAGATAACTCAGTCTCTTACAACTAGAAAGTTGAAATTTGGTACAGATAATCGTATGTATGTATATTAATTACGTCTACAAAAGTGGTAAAAAGATAATTTAAAAAAGAAATTTTTGGGGTTCCTTCCGTACATGCAAAGTTTTTTTTTTTTTCTCTTGTTTGTTGGTCTATCGGAGATCAGTCTCTAGACCATAATCCGATCAAATGACTTTTTAGTATGTCGTTTCGGGCTCTGCACATCCACTGATGTAGCGTCCCTCCAGGAATGAGTATATACTACTATACTATGTTGGCCAGTCGTGTTCGTTTCAGGCGGACTTTGCAGTCCCTGACGTCTAACAATTTGACAGCCAGGTTGTTTTTATGGCGCTCAAGCCTCTGTTTGTAGGCCTCTAGTGACCTGTCTATTTCCTCCTTAACAGGTGAAATGTTAAGATGGCTGTGTGTTTCTGCAGTCTTGACGAACCATGGTGCATTGCATATTACATTCAATACATTGTTTTGGAAGCGCTGAAGTATTTCAATGTTTGAGTGGCTAGCAGAGCCCCAGAGTTGAATACCGTAAATCCATACTGGTTTTATAACACATTTATATATCAGCAGCTTGTTTTCCAGGCTTAGTGTGGATTTTCTCCCAATCAGACCAATACAGTTCTCGAAATTTCATATTGGCCTGATCTCGTTTCGCCTTAATGTGATCTCTCCAAGTCAATCTTCTATCCAGATGTACACCTAAATATTTTACGGTTGTTTGGTGGGGTAAGGTAATCTCGTCTAGTTTCACAGCAGGACAATCTCCCCTTCTTAACGTAAATGTTATGTGGCTTGATTTAGTTGCACTAGCTTTGATTCTCCATTTTTTGAGCCAGGAACAAGTTTTATTTAGGTGTTCTTGTAGATTTAGAGAAGCTATGTTGGGATCTACATTGCGTGAGAGCAGAGCAGTATCATCTGCGTAAGTCGCTGTTATCACATTTTGGGACAAAGGCATGTCAGCTGTATAGATAGTATATAGGACGGGGCCCAGCACCGACCCCTGTGGTACTCCAGCTTCGATTTTGTAGAAATTAGACAATTGGTCATTACATTTGACTTGGAATATGCGTTCGGAGAGATATGATTTTATGAGTATATATGCTGTGTTTGGCATGCACTGTTTTACTTTATATATAAGGCCTTTATGCCAGACACGATCAAAAGCCTGTTGGATGTCTAGAAAAGCAGCTGAACAGTATTCTTTTCATTCTAGTGTCTGACGAATAGTGTGTGCCACTCTGTGAATCTGCTCTGTTTTTCCATGATGGGCCCGGAAGCCAAACTGGTGATCTGGTAATACTTTTTGGTCTTCTAAGACAGGTTCTAATCGTTTAAGGAATAGTTTCTCAAACAGTTTTGATAGTACTGGGAGAAGACTTATTGGTCTGTATGAAGACACATTTGTAGGAGACTTTCCTGGCTTGGCTATCATATTTATTATGGAGACTTTCCAGAGTGACGGGAAATGTTGTGTTCTCAATATTGCATTGAACAATACTGTTAGTAGTATGACAGTACATGCAAAGTGAGGATGATTTCTTTTTATAATCTACCTCATGTGTGGTGTATAATTATCGGTATTTTTGTGCATTAAAAGTCCTAACTTCTAAGGAACCCTACACTACGCGTGGGCCGACACGCACAAGTCCGGTTTTAATAAAAAATAGTAAGGTTAATCCAGGCTATCCTTGCAACTTTCTGCTAATTTTAAGTGCGAAGCATTACAAGAACTAAAATTTGATATCTGTGGAACAAATCAACCGCTTTTTACGCGTTTGGCAGCAGCTATCAACTCAGTTTTTCCATTAACGATCACTCTCAATAATGCCCAAAAATGCGCAGTCCTTTAAGCACTGCTACATAGAATTTACATTTTTACATAATATCATACATACTTGATTTTCCGGATCATCGTTGCAGTGGTGTTTCGGCCATCCAATAATTGCCAACGATTCTTCTACCACAGCAGGTTCCCATAGAGCAAGCATGCTTTTCACTTTAGTTTTAATTACTAAAAAATAAAAGTTAAATTGTTAGCATATTGTACACAATTGCGGCAAATAAGAACAGAGATATTATTTCTTTTCGCCTGTTCATACGTATTAAACGCTCTTTGGTAAATCTTAAACCTTAATATATAGTCACTGGATATGACATTGCATCAGCGCTGGATATCGAGGAATCGCATTCCACGTAGGGGCAGTAAACAAGCAAATTCATGGCAGGAGCAGAACATGGCTACTTTTATCACTAATTTTTTTTTTTAATGAAAATGAAAAATAGGGGTTGAAAGTTCGTATGGAAAGTAATTCATCTCTAAAGTTAGACTATAGTCATATGTTCTAAAGGTACACGGTAATAGATAGGGGATAAAAGAGGGATGAAACAATTTTTTTGCAGACGAAGTTGCAGGCGTCTGTTAGTATAAAATGTGTAGATTAAAAAAACACTCGTCCAGATATTATTGATCAATAATAATTACACACCTCCTGAAATATTCGTAACTTCCTGGTGCTGGTTCGCTTGTAGAAGTACTACCATTCTTTCCAAATCGTCGAGTATTTCATCGCGCAGTCTCCTCATCGCTACAACATTATCGTATTCGGCCTGTATCTTATTTGCGGCTGCGAAATTTAATGCAGCTTTCGTATTTGTTATATCCTTTACTTGTTGTACTAATCTACAAATTTAAACATTCTAATTACTCGTTGCTCCCCTATTAAGGGTAACCACTAAGTTAAAGTTCACCACATAAAAGTAGGTGGTGGAAGGGTGCCACCTATCAAATTTGTTTGACAATATGGTTAGACCAATCTTATGATCCTATGAAATTCTAGGAGTTTGAATATCAAACACCACCAACCAATTATTGTTATATTTAACCGGCCACGAAAAAAGGTTCTTAATTCGACGCTTATGTTTGTTATCTCATAACTAACATCGTCATTTCTTATATTTATTTTCATTTTTTTTATTTAAAGCCTTAAGTAGTTAAGGCGTGAATGATAAAAATGAATTCACTTATCTATTTGTCATACAAATGACAATAATTATTAACATGAGTATAATACTATAAATATTTTTTACAAAAAATTTCAACCGACTTTAAAATCACAAAAATAAACTAAAAAGCGAAAAATAACATTGTAATATGTGTTACCTTCTGGTCACTTTGAAGCCAGTGGCGTATTCATTAAAGCCGTTTCTAAAAGAAACAGGGGAAAATACTGCCTGAACATCCTAAAACTGTATGATTTAAACGGTTTGAGTTAATGCATCACTATTCTGGCACCACCTTCAAAGTGATCAGCAGGTAGCACATACGATGTTATTTTTCGCTTTTTAGTTTATTTTTGTGATTTTGAAGTCGGTTGAATATAATATTTTTGTGATTTGGAAATATAGAGCACATGTCTATACTATCCATTTTTGGAAGTCTTTTAGCTTTGAAAGTACAGACAATAGATGTCACAATGGGGTGACTAACTGAATTGAAAGTGTGTTCATTATCATTTTACAACTACGAGTATATCCAAAGACGAACATACTCCCCGGAATAACTTGACCATACCTAATAAGGCCCCCTGTGCGTTCCGCTTTATGTGTGTGTGCTGCGAACGCGCCCGCAGTGATGATATCGTGAAACCCGGTCTTATTCAGTGTGTCGTTGTACACCCACATTCTTTGCAAATGAAGGTTGACAGGAGCAAATTCCAGACTCGAATCATCTACCAGACAGAGGTTTAATTAAAATTACTTTCTATACTAAATGTCTTAAGTCAAATCGCCCGTTTTTGTAAAATTTTCCATTTAAGTTGATGTACGTATTCCGATGACCTACGGATTACGGATCAGAGATCGCTATAGGCAGGGATACCTAGAACATTTTGTACACCTGATTACTAACAGGCTAATTTTTCGTGAGTAGCTTCATCACGATGAGACGATCAACTTTTTTATTTACGAAAATTCTTGATTCTAGTAGCTAACTAAGTTACCAGGAAATGGAATAAGAAGACTCAAAATCAATCAGCGTGCGATGGAGCGAGCCATCCTTGGAGTTTCTCTGCGTAAGTTAGGATAGCTCTGCAGAAATTAGGATATCCGCAGAAGAACCAAAGTCACCAAAATAGCTTAAAGAGTGGAAAAGTAGAAGTGGCAATGGGGAGGGCACATAATTCGAAGAGCTGTTAGACGTTGGGGTCCTATATCTCATTGGGACCAGGTGTGCAGGATAAATGCAGGGAGCCGCTTTATGCTGGCGACCCGAGACCGTGGTGTTTGGAAGTATATACATGAGGCCTACGTCCAACACTGGACGTCCATTGGCTGGCAATGATGTAATATACAGTGTGGTGGGTTTAGGCTCCATATTCCTTCTCCTATAAATTGTAAAATAGCTTAATAATGACGATATAATGTAATAAAATCTTAATGCATACCTTTTTTACTGCTTGCTTTAAAATAGGCGTTTTCAGCTTGATGCAAACATTTTTTTGAGTGACAATAGTGCTGCAATAAAGCCATATGTGTCGACGCTAACTCCAACCTCTTGACTCGCCAATGTCCAGAAATGTCGCCCACTGACAATAATTCCTCTAACAGCTCTTTCTCCCGTTGAATATATATTTCCCTTAAAATAAAACGTTTGTTTGTATTTTTAAAATTATTATGAATAAGCTTGCCTACAGCAACTTTATGATTAAAGTATAGTTTGTGTAATAAACTTTGTAGGTATTTTTACAAACAATAAGAATCCCTTCTTAGGTACAAATCGTTTTTAACATTTTATAAAAACGACGTATACGATGATTAGGTTTATATAAACATCATGAAAATCATTATTAAAAATCAATACACATACTTACAACAGTTGCATAGGAATTTGATAGCACAATTTCGGTTCGGCCATTATTTCGTGTACAGTTATGTCTCCACCCAGTCCCGAATGAAACCTATATGTAACCTGGTGACTGTTAACGAAGTTCTGTTTCAGAAGATTTCCATAGGAAGGAAACTTCAACTTCAAGCCGAGTCTAGGAGGCAATGATTGTGAACGTCTGTGGCTTTTTAGGATCTTTTGTGGGATGTCTATACAATTTTTGTCATTTGTATGACTAGGACTGGTACCAATGTAGGATGGCTCCAAGCTCCAGCCGTTGATTGTAACAAATCCCACTGTCTTGTTATCGCGTGTCGTTAAAGCCACACGCAATCTTTGGGCTTCCTGTGTATTGATTTAACTGTATTACGACATGAGGATAAATGGTAAATACTATTAATATAATGTATACATAATAGGCTAGTTGACACATTTTAAAAATGGACTTAAATAGTTAATTATGGTACTACTAGATTTAAAAAAATATCATATTTTTGAGATGTGCTTAGTTTAGTTAACATGTTACATTTATTAAATATATTAATTAAATAAATATTGTTTCTTACCTGTATAGTGCTAAGTTGCAATGTACAAGATCCCATTGGTACTGCAGTTTCAGATACATGTTCCTTAACATCATAAACAACTACTGTAACTACAGTATCTCTCGATAATCCATCACTGGCACGAAACAAAATTGTTTTTGAAAAACAAGGATTGCTGCATGTCTGTAATTACATAAAATATATGTTTTTTCTTGACTTTAATTCACAATTATGGTATGAAATTATACCAACTAACGACATGATATTTATTAATGAAAGTCTCGAGTCTCCTCTCAGAATGAGAAGGGTTAGGCCAATAGTCCACCACGCTGGCCCAATGCGGATTGGCAGACTTCACACACGCAGACAATTGAGAAAATTCTATGGTATGCAGGTTTCCTCACGATGTTTTCACACGACAGGCAAACACGTGATATTTAATTTCTTAATTTAGCACACAACTGAAAGGTTGGATGTGCATGCCCTGGACTGAATTCAAACCCACACCCTCCGGAATCGGAAGCAGAGGCATATCTACTGGGCTAACACGGCTCATTACCAAAGCTAGGTATCTAACCATAACATAAAGTTAATATTACGATTTTATATGCCCCCACTACTAGGGCTGTAATCAATGGTAAGGCATATTTAAGTCATCTTGAAAAACACACTTACATCAACTATCTCTGTTGTTCCATATTTTATACAAAGACCCTTTGAATATTTCACGTATATAACAATAACTGGTGACGGTGGGCGACCATGTGTATCACATAATAAATTATCACAAAAAAGTGCCAGCTCACAAAGCGGTACCTCATTCATATCTGTAAAAAGGAAAATTTATAGGTGCATACATATTGTACATCATAAAACATGAAATTAGTAGTACATAAAATATATCAAAAACAGCAGCTACTGTGCCCTATGTTCCCAGTTGGCACTGGTCACCAAGAAATTAAAAAAAATTCTGAGCATCTGAACAAGATAATGTACCACACAATTTATAGGACTTTTTGCCTGTTAAGTTGTATAACTATTAATTAAGCAACAGTAAAAAAACCATCTGGTTAGTAACACCTTTTGGTGAACTTACCTCCCCGCAACTTGTATCAATAACGAGGTTATTAACAACTTATAATAACCTCGTTATTGATACAAGTATCATAAATAAAAAGCCATGTCCAGCATTCGCTGATCATTGATGATTATGATGGTGATGACGGTGATGATGAAAGATGTAGCATAATAGAAGTAATATCTATAGCATTGGGCACCTAATCAAATATCAATTAAATGTAAAAATTGGCTTCTATTCTATATAAAAACATGAAGAAAACAGGACAATGAGAACTTACCAAGTACTATGCCCTTCTGTTGCCTATACATTGTTATATCTGTGGTTGTTCTTATTTTGTTAAGTTTTTCTTTAAGCATTAGAATCTGAGAATTTATAACAGGATAAGGAGCTGCTTGTATTGCCTTAATCCACGATGTGCGTTCAGCTTCATAAAATGAAGCCAACTTGTAGCATATTCCATTCTCCCAGACTATACAAAAGAAAGTATGATATATTATTATTTATAGCCTATACATGCTAATGAGAATACATAAAACACTTGAATGTACATACTAAGCTGAAATGGCCAATTGCCATTCTCATCCAGGGGATATTCTTTTACTTGATGTTGACCTAACACTATGAGACCAACAGGCTGCTGCCATGGACCAGGACCTTTCAAATAAAAGAGAAGGTTGCCTCTAAGTCGGAACCAGTGTACACAGTAAGAACCTGAAACAAATGGCGAAAATTTCATAATAATAATAAATAAGAATTATTATTTACAACATTTACTAAAATTCAGGTGTTTTTCCAGTGCAGATAAGATTTTTACCTACTATTTAATACTTGGACAGACAAATTATTATCTAAGAAATCCTCATGTCACATATGTTTGTTACCAAACTCCTATTATAAGAGGGTAAGGATTATAAGAGGACTCCTATTATAGAGATATTATAGGGGAGCCAAAGAGGGGATTTTTGCAGTTACTTGAGCAAGTCAGATGAACATAAGTGAATAATGTTACATGTTGTTTAGTACCTCCACCAAGTATGAGCTCTTAATATTGGTAGGTATGTTTGAGGCATCAAAAAAAACTAACTTCAGAAATATATCAGATTAAGATAAGTTAGGATGGAATGCTAAGATATTCGTCTCTCTCAGTTTATAGCTAAAAGGTGTGCATTTTGAAAATCTGACGATTTGTGTGTAACATAATGGAATGAGAGGGTCCCAAAGTTACAAAATAATACCCTTATATTTATGTTATGCAGCCACGAGCACCATTATTTTTTTATTTATTTTAAATAAAATAATCTCCTGAATAATCGCTCATATTTTCTGGATATTTTAGTAAGCCAAAGTAATTAAAATTGTCTTTATAGACTAGTTTTCTTCCCCACTGCTGAAAGCGAAAAAAGTATTGTTTCTATCATCTAATCTACCAATTCTATTAGTTTCTATTGACACTATAGTAACTGCAAATTTAGCATCCCGGGCTTCCCTACTATAAGGTTGGACCTATTTTTATGAAATTCTGTGTGCTATACAGGTGGGTTTGAGAATCAGCAAACATCTATTTTTTCATACCCCTAAATGATAAGGATGGATGATAAACAAACATTATTTTTTATTTCATTAAAATATAGTGAAATATAATTAGCATTGAAAAATACATAAATCCCCAAATTTTGACTTGCCCACCATCTCCTCCTATTTTTTAATAGCGATAAGGCTGTTTGTAAAACAAGAAAGATTGTATGTATGAAATCGATAAGCTCAGAAACTACTGAAACAGATTAATTTTTATGTTGTTTTTGACAACAGAACCAGACCACCACCAGACTCGAAGTTGATCTATTAACGAAAACAAAAAAAAAAATAATAAAGTACATTTCGTTTTCGTGATGTTCAGTATATTTTATGATTAACTATAAAATTAGTTCAGTATTTTTTAAGTTATTTTTTTTCAAGTTGCCGTTCCAAGCCTTCGACATATTTCATAGAAAGATTAATTAGTAGGTTTATTATTTACAATACCTTCCGATCGACGAAAGAAACCATCCTGCTTTTCTTTTAACAACAACACACCTTCACGATCGAAACTCTGCGACGCCTGTGAAGCTAAGGCAGCTAGCTCATGTTTATTAAATCTCATTTTAGTAAAATTCTTTACATTTGTTTACAATTAACAAATTAACAAACCACACCTACTAAGAAAGGCATACAAAAAGAAAAATCCAACTCATTTTTTAATACTGGTTTCGCTATTACTTGATATTTGGTTTGCCTACTGGCTTGCTATATCAACTTCTTGAATTTTTTTATTCCATATAAACAGAAATAAAATAAACAAAATAATATAATTATTTATCAGTTTAGTACTTCACAACGCATTTTTACTCTAATTTCAATTTTCAATACAAAATTGATCACAACAGAATGACACTGACAGTTGACAACAAACACAGAGCAAGAGAAAAAAAAGAGATTTAGGTTTTCAGACAGAGTTCTTTAATGTAGCTCTTTCAGGAACCTTCTGTTACTTTTACGGCTAAACGACTGTACCATGACGGTTGGAAAAAATCGGATCTCGTACAATGGTTCGAGGTCCGATTTTTTTAAATAACAGATGAGGGAAGTTGACCAAAAATTTTCAGTTATTTTTGGTCAAGATATAACTAGGCGACCTATGTGCAATGAGTCAAAGTGAATATTATATAACAATAATTATTTCTAATTACAAGGGATAATGTTAATTTTTTATAAATGTTAGCTTTCTGTATTCTCCGTTGAAAACAAAAAATACTCGTGAAAGAATTATTTCGATACATTAATTAAATCACCAGATCTAGAATTGAAAGTGAGCGCGCGGTGATCAGCTCGCGTTTAACGCCGTGACGTTATCAAACAACATTTTTGCTCGCCTGTTACAGGTAACTTCGTACTTCTTACCTATTGACGAACTAATGTTTAGAATTGAAAAAATATTTTTGTGTTGAAAAGCCCGTATAACGAGGAAGGCTTTATGCTACATAACATCACGCTACGACCAAAAGGAGCAAAGCACTGATGTAAAATGTGGCCAAAAGGGGTAAAATAATGTTCGGTCGTCGGCTAGTCTTCCTAATATATAAATGCGAAAGGTCATTCTCACGAAATCTCGAAAACCGCTTGACGTACAAAGATGAAATTTGGCAGGGAGGTAATGTATACTTTGTAAGTATCTGCTTATAATAGATTTTCGATAGGGCCGGATCAAAGAGGTCTAGAGGCTATCACAAGTTTGTATGAAAGTCTTTCATTTATTATGTTTCAAACTTAAATTTTGCAGGGAGTTGGTTTATAGTTGGTAGACTATGTTACAAACCCATTTTACGATAAGGCCGGATTAAAGAGGTCTAAAGGCTCTACGAGCTACGGCTCAGTACACGTATCCTGTACTTATATTATAATCGGCGAAGGTCGAACTTATCCAAAAGAGGGCGTTGTATGTAGATGGCAGCTGGTGATTCTCTAAGCCTATTATAATGCAGTATACCTTTATTATTCAATTATTATGTACTCCAAATGTACTTTACTCTATGATCTCACGTACTCTATCTTAGTTATAGGCTTTGACACCTATATATATAGACCTGTGGCATTTTACGTCAAATTTGGTCAAGTATTTATTTTTTTAAAGTATAAACAAAATTTTTTCGTAACCTCTCTAACTTAAAGAAAACTACCTTAATGAAGCGAGATAGATATTGTTTTTGCCATTGCGTAAAGAGGTTAGACATATTTTACATGACAACATCAATTATGTCAGTTGTGACCAAATTATCTTTTGTTTTTAGTGACCAAAAATGGCTATTGTTGTGGTTCCGGTGTAACGGTATTCAAAATATTACGGAAATAATAACCAATAAGCTTGTGAATCGCAAAATAAATTAAATATTGTACAATGGTGAAGTGCGCAGTTGTTGCCTGCACCAACAAAACCCAAACAAAACTAGAGGGAAATTCATTTCACAAGTACGTATTAAAATCTTTGATTTTTCTGTTCATGTTGAGTATTTTAAAGGTGTTTTTTTTTTAATTAGGCCCATTGCCTAATTCAAAGCTTTACAATACGTGGTTTTATGGGCAATCCTTTAAAGAATTGAATTATTTCACGAGATTTGGTTTGACCGTATACGTAGTGTTGGGAAAGTATTGTTTACAATATCGATGAATAGTGAACAATTGATTTGTTTCGCTATATCATCGAAATAAGCGAAAACGTATAAATTAATAAATTATTTTATGTTCTATAAGTATAGTTATATTTTATATTTTTCAGATTTCCAAAAAATCATTATTTAAGACAAAAATGGCTAAAGAGCATTAACAGGCCTGATTTCCATCACGATACAGCTGCATATATTGTAGTGATCATTTTAAGAAGGATCACATTAATTTTACATTACGCCTTCTGCGCCTCAAAGACAATGCCTGCCCATCTATTCCGGTGAGAATCCTTTTTCATCGTAATCATTCTTGTTTGTGATAATATAGGAATTCCCTCATTTTAAAATATCTGAATACTAGCAAATTTTAATTTTAACATTTATTTATATAATTTTTTTTACTGTGTCCAATAGTGTAAGAGAAAGATATAATTCACAAATTTGAAAAAAGATTTTGCTGGTTGGTTGCTTTATGTACTCATATAAATACTAATGTTGCATTTATAGTAATATTTTAGTAGATAACCAAAGAATAAAAAATACCTATTGCAGAATTTATCACCTGAGCAACAAGTAAGACAACCCTTGCAAAAAGTGAATCTTAATCTGTTAACAGAGAATCATGAGTCAGAGAGACAATGCTGTTTCCCAAAATGGAATACAAGTAAGTAAAATAATTAATACGGGTATAATTGAATTTTAATAATGATTAATTAATTGGAATCTATAGCCTATTTATTTGGTTGGCATTTAGGTAGACTCGACATAATTAAAGACTTATTAAATTTATTTTTTTATTATGATCTAGATTTTCGACTCTAACTACCTCTGGCCAAGTGGCTGGACTCAAGTCCAGGGTTATCCTAAAAAAATAATTACCTATGAAAAGGAAAAGCTAATTAAGTATTGTACAAAGTTCTAAGCAGAAATTAATAAACTATGTTAATATTGAATAATACTATAGTTGTTTATAGTAACGATAATTATTTTTCACTACTCTTGCTCAAAAACACTGTCATATTACCACTCCACAGCGGGGCTAAACAAGCATATTAGCCTGTAGGGCTAAAGTAATTTTGTTTTTTTAATTCTTGTCTGTTACGAGTACTAGCCAAGTACTAGCCTACTATAAAACGGAGGTTTTATTCGAAAATAGAATCATTATAGGTAAAGCACTGATTGTTTTAAAGAATAAATAAAAAACTTTAAATTGGAATGAAATGCAGCGTTCATGTCTGTGGAATGCGTTTATTTTTTTATTTAATTTTTATTGAGTTGCGAATAGAGCGAGATTTGAAGTGTAATACCTTTGCCTCTTTCTCATGTGTAAAAAATAAAATTAAAAAGCGAGAATTTAAAAAACAATTGGCGTGAATTGATTTTTTTCAGAAATTCATTGTAAATTTGTGACCGTAACTTACATATTTTTCAACATTAATTGTTATTGTTGTCTTCATCTAGCGAGAATGGTGATCCTAATTTGTAGATGGATGAAATTTTCAATCTGTTACCATCAAAGTCGCATTTACTTAAATACTTACCTACGATGCCTACGAATACCTACGAAAAATTTAATAAGTGAAGAAAACAACAACGAATGGATTCACTTACGAAATGAGTTTTTTAAACTATTATCTCCCACATTATGTTACCGGGTAAAAGCATCTCCCTTAATATCCAAAATTGTAGACTTTGTACATTTAATTTTCAATTAAAATAAATCCTTGAATATTGTATTAAACTATTTTATTTTCTCGCAATCGTAGTGAAAAGCAGAGTGTAACACGTGGGGCTACACCCATTATAAACTCGGTTTCTATTTATCCTAAAAATACCTCGTATATAATGGGTCTTTTTAGCCCCTTGTATAACAATCTACTATTGTTTTTTGCAGGATATAATGGTTGCATCTACTTATCAGTCAGTCAGTACACCAAACGTACAAATAGTAACGGCTGGTTCAATTAAGGACGTTTTGGCTCGTATTGTCAAAAATATATTTAAAAACTAAATTTTTCTTGTAATAACGTCTCAAAAACATATGAAAAAAAATGTATCTAGTAGAACGATAATCAAATATTTAAGACCATTTATAAAAAAAACTGTCAACTAGCCTATTACTTTTTGATATTTATAACGTATAACGTTGTATCAAAAATTGTAAGTTTTGCAACTTCTTTATATAAATTTTGTTGATGAATTATGATTTTTGTTTCCTATTGCCTTGGTTTAGTATTAGGCTGGTGGTCTAGGACAACACCATATTCATCAGATAGTAATCGTTACACAATCAAGACATAAACACAGGCCAACGTTCGTGAGCGCCAATACAAAACATTGTATAGTTTAAACAATTTATACTATACAATGTTTATTAAATACCACAGAGTAACCAGAGAGAGTCTTTACAAACTGCGTGCGTGCATTTGCATATAAAAACATATAAAAATAATTACGTAAATTGATATAATAATCAATAAAAAAATACTCCATCTTTTTTCTTTAGTTTTTTTGGCGTTAATTGTTTCTAAATATTATATTTAGAAACAATTAATGCCATTTTTCTTGAATAATATTGAAAATTACTGATGCGACAGTTCGTATAGTACTGACAAGAGAACGTATTCGTTTTTGAATTTCATATTCGTAGCGGGTACGACACCGTCATGTTCCGTACGCTCCATCTGTATATTATTGATTAATCTGTGTTACAAAACACTTTAATGAGAAAATCAATTATATGGAATTTTATATTATAATAATGTAAGATAGAATTTAAAATGTTTTATTTTAGTAAACATAATATTTTGTATAATTTTATATCGAGTGCTTAATTATTATCGATAAAACAGCCCTAGCTCAATTTAGAGACCAAACATGGTTACCGGAAGCCTCAAAAATATTTACTTGTCACATATCCTCTATTATTTATGTATCTAAGGTTATAGGTGTCAAAGTACCATATAGTACATTCTACTCTATGGTCTCACGCCTTTGAAGTTTGAAGTTTCTAGTCTATAGTGATCTGTGGTTTGAAGGTTGTCAGAACACAGAGGCGGCGTGGCCTCATGATAAATTTTAAATTCATTGTATAATTTAATGTTCATTTCGGAAAAATGGATACCAGGGAGCTGACGGAAATATTGCGCGCAACAATTGACCCTAATCAAAGGCAACAAGCAGAGGAACAGCTTGCTCGGGTAAATTGAAAATGTTCATTTAAATGTTTGAGAAATTGACAATACAACTAATTTGCAGGACTCATTATCACTTTACTTTGTAGAATTTAGCTTGTATTTTCATATTTTACTGGTTAATAACATGCCGCTTTAGTATGGTTTTATGGTAATATGAGGTATTTGTATGATACGGACGTAAATATTGCTTGCTTTAGTATATTCTGCCATATGTATAACCTGCATCCTAATCTAACCAAATGGAAAAATAAGAAATACAGTAAATTGGCAAGAAATAATGTTAATAAAAATAACAAGACTAGTTTTGGATATTTTATTTTGCTTTGTTTTGCAAATTACTTAAAGTAATTGTGAATTATTAATTTAATAATAAATTATACTATCCTAGAATATTTTTTTTATAATGGCATACTTTCATATTAGTTCCATGATGCTGGGTTAATCTTTCAAAAATCATAGATATAATATCCTGCGTATATCTTATGTGGAAAGGCAAAACTAACTAAGTCTTTAAGACTCAACTGAATGAGAGAGTGGTTAAAATTTTCATTTTTGTATTATATAAATCTCTCCATGACCCTCAATACTGTTTCTTTTTTACCAAATGATTGATATTAATTGTAGTGGTAGACATATACCAATTTACCAATTACAATTATGTAATAATAACCAGTGCACAGTAAAACCAACTGTGGCTTGTGTTGCACTGTGGTTAGGCTTAATTGAAATGTATTTTTTGTAGAATAATAAATAAAATAAATAAATAATTTCTAAATTAAATTTGATCTTCCAAGACCAAGACCAAGTTGATTTGTCTCTCCACTGCAAAGCAAAATCTTTTTTAGACTAAACATGGAGTGTTTAGAATAACATTTTTTAAAAATTCTGCTCCAATAACTCCTGGTTTTAGGATGAAATTTTAGATGTATTATATAGGTATTTCAATACTAGAAGCAGTAACAACAGATACCAAATTATTAACTCTAACCATAATATTTAAATTATAGATACATAAAATAATTGGATTTGCACCATCACTGCTCCAAGGGATTATGTTAAATGATGTTCCACTACCAGTGAGACAGGCTGGAGTAGTTTATTTGAAAAATCTGGTAACATCAGGATGGCATGAAAAAGAACCTGAAAATGGAGAGCCTATACCTTTCAGCATTCATGAACAAGACAGGGCCATGATTCGGGACATGATGGTGGATGCTATTGCACAAGCTCCGGACATAATAAGAGTGCAGCTTTGTGTTTGTCTGAAGACTATGATCAAACATGACTTCCCGTCTCGTTGGCCTCAGATTGTTGATAAAATTCATATTTTCTTGCAAAACCATGAGCCTAATAGTTGGATGGGAGCTCTTTTATGCCTTTATCAATTAATCAAAAACTATAAGTATGTTTCAACAAATAAGAGGAACACTTTGATAGAAGCTACGAATTTATTGTTACCCATGATGTATAATCTCATAGTCAATCTACAGGCTGATCAATCAATGGAGTCTGTGCTTTTACAGAAACAGATACTCAAATGTTTTCATAGTTTGATTTTGGTAATTATTATTTTATTTATATTAAGAAGCTGTTTTAACTAATAAAACATTTTCATTTTGTGCAAGATAATGACAATTGATAATTTCTGATAATTTTGCTCTAGGTGCTATTTTTAACTGTAAAACATTTTTTTCCATTAGTAAATACTGAAGACTGATTATTATGTTACAATCAAATCAAAATATTTGTTCCAAATTTAGGTGAGAAACACAGTGACAACCTAATGAGTAAAAGCTTAATATAAATTAAACGTTAATATTTCTTTAGACATCTAAACATTGTCATGATCAGCCAATTCTTAATGACCTAATACAGGACAAAGCCTCTCTACTAGAAAAGAGATTTGACCCGATACTGGACTAGGCTTACTGGAAAGGGAATTTGACACAATACAAGATGAGGCCTCTCTCTCTCTACTGGGAAGGGGATTTGACGCAATACACGATGAGGCCTCTCTCTACTGGAAAGGGGATTTGATGCAATATAAAACGAGGCCTCTCTCTCTACTGGAAAGAAAAATTTGGTCTTAGATCCAGAATACTGTTCTATTTGTTACTAGACTTAGGTTGAAATGTTTGACCCTAACTATTACAGTGAAAAAGTTTCTATATTTGCAGTATGTTTTTCCCCTGAGTTTAATCACTAAAGAGGTATTTACAAAGTGGATGGAGGTATTAAGATCAGTCCTTGAGCAGCCTGTGCCTGAACATACTTTACAAGTTGAAGAGGATGAGCGCTTGGAGTTGCCTTGGTGGAAATACAAAAAATGGGCAATTCATATATTGTACAGATTGTTTGAAAGGTTAGTTTACATTATCATTCATCTTCTAGTGTTTTTATTTTACACATATTCAATTTTTGAGCCACAGGGCAGTCTGGCAGGCTATTATTTTATATGTTACTAGCAGACGTCACACAGTTGCACCTGGATGGAAAGTTAGTCCCATAGGGATGTTACTATTATAAAGTAAAGTTCTAACAAGGGAACAAATTTTCATCTTCCAATTAAAATTCAAAGCAAGCAAAAAAATCTTTACTTGTTTTGAATTTCACTTGCAAGATATAAGTAGAAACTAAAAGTCGAATTATTTGTCTAAAATTGTAGATAATTAATGTGATACTTGAAAAAAAAATGTAAAAATTAACAAACACCTTCATTAAAAACATTATATATATGGTTAATAGCTTGACAAAGTTTACCGTAGTGGTATTAATTTTCAAACAGACTTTGAGTAAAAAAGATCTAGGAAAATACAAAATTCTTGTAGATTTTAGAAGCGATTTTACTCAAAGTTTTCTCATTCTTTTCAAGAAGATGATTGCAACAAATAACAAACTTGTAAATCTTTGAGAATTGGTTTTAAAAGTTTCTATATCCTAAGGACAAGGAGATGCTAAAATATGGTTTAATATTATTAAAACAATACTAAAATACACTGTTTTCATTTTTATCTAAAAAGGCAGCATTTTGGATTAGGTACATAACAATTTCATACATTCATTTTTATTTTAAAGATTTAGTTTGCTAGGTAACATGGTTTCTATACCAGGAGATATTCTAGTTATACTTTCAAGTATGATCATTCGTATTTCAATAAATACATTATTCATTTTCTTCACCCAAGTGGTGTATTATCATTTTTATTGATGCAGCAGCCATTTAAATTAAAATTCATGAATTATGTATTTGTATGTGCTGTTGTGTAGTTTGTGTTGATGATTTTACAATAAAGAAGTTAACAAACCAAAAAACTTAGTTTGTATTGAACAAAGCAATATATAGGTTTTAAAACAACCATTATTTTAGAAAAACCGAACTGTTGTTTTTTTAGGGTTCTGAACGTACGTGGTACAAAAACAGAACCCTTATAATCTCGCGCAATTTTTTTTTAATTTTTTTCTGTCTTAAGAATCTACTCCTGACAATAACAAACACATAAAAAAAATAGTTAAATTGGTCCAGCCGTTTACGCGTGATGGCGTGACCAAGGGATACAAGGATTCATTTTATATATATAGATTCATTGGGTAGTTCTTGTCTCATAGTTATATCATTATTTTTAACCGACTTCAAAAAGGAGGAGGTTCTCAATTCGGCCGGTATTTTTTTTTTTTTTTTATGTATGTACACCGATTACTCAAAGACGCCTGGACCGATTTCAAAAATTCTTTTTTTGTTTGAAACGGTATAGTCCCCATTTGGTCCCATTGCCATCATGTCAAGATCTGATGATGGAATCCTGGAGAAATTAAGGGGAACTTTCAAATATTATATGGGTGTCTAGTGTGTTCGTATACTTTTCCATTTAGTACTTTTAAGCACTACAATTTCATGAAGGTTTAAAATCGATCTGATGATGGAGCCATAAAACAGACGAGGGAACTCCTCGGCGATTTACAGCAGTTACCTTGTGTTTGGGCTTGATTAATTTGTATTAATGAGAATTTTCCACATACATAGGTTGTGAGTGTCATTTAGGGGTTTGGTGATGAAGACCAAGGACAATTAAGGGAACTCCTTAACAGTTTACAGTAACTACCTTGTGTTTGGCCTTGATTAATTCGTATTGCTGAGAACTTTCTACCTAGATGAGTTGTGTCTCTTATTAGGGGTCTGATGATGAAGACCAAGGTCAATTAAGGGAACTCCTTAACGGTTTACGGTAGCTACCTTGTGCTTGGGCTTGATTAATTTGTATTGCTGAGAATTTTGTACCAAGATGGGTTGTGACTGTCATTAGGGGTCTGATGTATTTGTTTGAGTTAAAATTTTACACTAAAAATGGAAAAATAATAAAAATTTTAATAAAAAAAATACAACCGACTTCAAAACCTAAAAACGTACCCACTAAACTAAAAAGTGAAAAATAACATCATAATATGTTCTACCTGCTTATCAGTATGAAGGCGGTGCTTAGCCGGTGTTGTCTTAATTTAAGCCATTTCTGACAGGACCACATGAAAATTTCTACAAAATCTAAATCTATAAGATATTCTCACATGGCTTGAATTAATACATCACCGGCTTAGCACCGCCTTCATACTGATCAGCAGTTAGAACATATTATGATGTTATTTTTCACTTTTTAGTTTAGTGGGTACGTTTTTAGGTTTTGAAGTCGGTTGTATTTTTTTTATTAAAATTTTTACATGTGGTATGAGCAAAGATGCCAGCCATATGTATATCAGTTATGTTTATACACATACTGATATATACATATAAGTAGAAGTAGGGAAGTAAATTTAAAAATGTGATTCTGGAATAGTCTGGCAAAATGCATGAGCAGACACACTTGGACATTTAAAATTTAAATTACAGGCCACATAGTGTTGGCTAACCTATAAAAACAATAGGTGTAACAATGCTATAGGATTATAAGTTGTGAATATAATTGATAGCACAACTGATTTAGAATCACATTATCTTTATCTCTTCTCTATTATAACAATGAATAGCTGATTAGTTTGTAATTATATTGCATATTTTTTTTAGTAATTATGCAAATAAAAAAATTATAATTATTTGTAGGTATGGAAACCCTGTAAATGCTCGTCAAGATTATATTGAGTTTTTTGAGTGGTATTTAACAACTTTCACGGGAGGTATTTTGGAAGTTTTGCTGCGAATATTGGATCAGTATAGACAAAAAATATATATATCGCCAAGAGTGCTGCAACAAACTATAAGTTACATAGATCAGTGGTAAGTGGAATAACAGCTTGTGTTTAATTTTTAGTATAAAATACAGTATCTAGCCCATTAAGTGTTTTCAGCACATGCTCAAAACATAAAGCACAGGGAGAGTTTAATTCTTTTAACATATATTTATTCTATATAAGCTGTGTAAGCCTAGTGGATATGACCTCAGCCTTTGATGCAGTGGTAGTAGATTCAAACTTTCAAGTAAATTGCATTTTAAGAAATTAAATAAAAGCAAAAACATCCTGAAGAAACCTGCATACCTGAGAATTTTCTAAATTCTCTACATGTATCAAATCTGCCAATCTGCATTGGGCCTGCATGATGGACCCTGTTAGCTTAAACCTTTTCTTTCTGAGAGGAGACTCATGCTCAACATTGATCCAAATATGGGTTGTTAATGATGACAATGATGATGAGTATATCCTTTATTTGTTTACTCAGATAAAACATAAACATTAAATAAACCTTATTTTGACTCTCAACAAATGTCTGCTACACACAAAAGTCTATCAACACAACAAATATATTGTCTTTTTAAATGCCTTAATATTAAAATTATTAACATATAGGTATAGATTAACAATCAACCTCAACTATTGCAAATAAATTTTTAGTTCTGTATTATTAATGATTCCTTCCATACTTTACTTCCTTTAATATATTATCGTTTTATTGTTTTAATATATTATATATTATATGGTTTTAATATATTATGGTATTTGCAGTATTAGTCATGCACACTCCTGGAAATTGTTAAAACCTCATATGTTTGCTATCATACAAGATGTGCTCTTTCCCCTGATGTCATACTCAGATGCCGATGATGAGTTATGGTTTAGTGATCCACATGAGTATATACGATTAAAATTTGGTGAGCTGACTTAAATGATTACTTTTAGTTGTGAAAGTAGCCAGATAATTAATAAATATTATATCTGTACTTTTAGATATTTTTGAAGACTTTGTATCTCCTGTGACTGCAGCAGAATCACTCCTCATGTCCTGCTGCAAAAAGCGAAAGGACATGTTAGAAAGAACAATGCATCTTTGCATGCAAGTGCTTACGAGTCAAGGTGGAGAATATGGGCCACGCCAGAAGGATGGTGCTTTGCATATGGTGGGAACTCTGAACGATATCCTAATGAAGAAAAAATTTTACAAAGAGGAAATTGACTCATTGCTTAGTCAATATGTGTTCCCTGAATTTCATAGTCAATTGGGTTACATGAGAGCTAGAGCTTGTTGGGTTCTGCACTGTTTTGCTGTTGTGCGCTTTAAGAGTGAACCACAACTGGTTGATGCAGTTCGGCTCACAGTAAACGCCCTGCTGAACGATACTGATCTACCTGTGAAAGTGGAAGCAGCTATTGCACTCCAAATGCTTTTATCGTCTCAGGAAAAAGTCTATGTATTGTTAGAACCACAAGTTAAAGCAGTAATAACTGAGCTTCTTCAAGTTATTCGTGAAACTGAGAATGATCATATTGCAAACGTGCTACAAAAGATAGTGCCACTATACACTGAGCAACTAATGCCCATGGCATTTGAGATCATGGAACATTTGGCCACAACCTTCAGTAAAGTTATAAAAACTGATTGTGGGTCAGACGAGAAGGCAATCACAGCAATGGGTCTCCTATACACTATGCAAACTGTACTAAATGTTATGGAGGACAATCCTGAAATAATGGTACAATTGGAAAAAACAGTCTTACGTGTTGTTGTACATATTCTGCATCACAATATTATAGGTAGTTATTAAGATATACATCATTAATTTTCTTAGCTCATTGTTCAGTAATTTCCTGAAGTTTTATTGTATGCAGTGAATAACCATAACTTAATTTTTTTTAATATTTCAGAGTATTATGCAGAAGCTTTCACTTTATTGTGTAATTTAACTGCAAAGACAATATCAGAAGACATGTGGAAAGTTTTAGAGATGTTGTATCAGATATTTACAAACGAAGGCACTGATTACTTCATTGATATGATGCCAGTCCTTCACAACTACATCACTATCGACACCAACGCCTTTCTGTCAAATGAAAATCATATACTAGCTATGTTCAACATGGCTAAAGTGGTAAGTTTTAGATATTCCTATTATGTGATTTTCCTATTACACTATTTTTTATGAAGCTATAGCGCTATTAAATCAAGTAAATGAACAACCTTCTAAGTCATTTTAAAGCCTAATAGCTCAAGAGTAAGAGTGTTCGGACTCATCACCGAGGGGTGATGGTTAGATCCCCGGCCCGTTGGTCTATTGTGGTATCCATTCCTAATACAGTCTTTCCCGACTAGTTGGAGGCGACTGAGAATATTGGTCATATTTAAAAGATATGGCAAATATTCTTTTTCAAAAAAAATAATTAAATAAATATGTTTTGCTAGCTTTGACCATTCTGGTTTTTTTCATTTTCAACAGACCTTTCAGTGTTTTAATTAAATTAAATGTTGCGAAATAACTGATTTCTTTGAATTAGTGTTAATTTGCACAGCAATGCGATTTTTTTTCTTCTGGGTTTATCTGCGATCAGTGCAATTACTATTTGAGTGTATTCCCCAGTGAGAGCATCTTATTATTTTTATATTAATAGGCCTAAATAATGTGCTTTTTAAAACTGCTCTGATATGCGTTTTGAGGCGAGAACATTTGGATGACTCATTATTATTATAATTATAATATTATATAGATTATTATATTATATTTAAGCGAAACGCTGTTAATCTCCTCATTAACAGTTTTTATCTTTAAGTGCTCGTGAATCTCATCATTCTTTATGAAAGGCTGAACACTGCAGACCTTTCTCAAAATTAAGTTTTGGGTCCTTTGCAAGATGGAAATGATATAATTTAGCCATAATATAGACCTAGCGAGAGGCACAAATGTGACCTTATATTGCATTTTTTGTGATAATCTAATTATAAGCGGCTAAAGATTCTGTTTGTCGCGGATAGAGTCGTTAAGGAAGAAAATGAATTAAATGAAAATTATGACTGTGCATAGTTAGTTTAAATTGGAGAATATATGTTCATAAATACGTAAGCAAATTAAAAGATGTGATTAAATGCTATTTATCTCAGAAATAAAAATTTAATTATTGCACACCACACTAGGTTACATAAAATTAGTGATTCTTTTAAGGAAAAATTGCATACGTTTTTATAATAATCTGCCACATGAAACCACAGGCATGTCTCTCAATAAGTTTAAAGTTTTTATTAAATCCAAGCTTATAGAATAATCTTACTATAGTATTAAATATTATATAAATTATAATTGGTATTGAATTGCACTATGCGATTGTACTTAGTTATTTATAAATTTCTACAATGGTGATAAACAGAAAAAATAAACCCTAGCTGAACTCGAGACCAAGGACCAAGGAGCTTTTGGGACCCTCATAATTAATTTAAAATTTTTGTCTGATTATTATCAACATTATTTAATTATAACCTGACGTCTCGTTAGTGCTTGTAAACTAGAGTTTGGCTAATGAAAGTAGAGACTGAAATCGTCCGCCAAATTAAAAAAATAATTTAAACAAATTAAACGAACGTGCTTTAAATATTTTTTTAAATAATTTTTTGTTTGAATACATTACTACATAAACTATAGGTATTAAACTCAGTTATTCCAATATTTGAACAATAATTTTAAGAATTTACTCCGATATTTTTAAAATTGGCGGGCGATTTCAGTCTTTACTTTCATTAGCCAAACTAGTAAGTTTTAAAAATAATTTATGTGTTTTCAAAAATGCTCGTAAACTAAGTATAATTGTTTACAAGCACTTTTGAAATAAATGAATTTTGACTTTGGACTTTTTATGTAATGCATTGACAAGTTGCTCATTATGAATATTTTAAATACATATTTATTAATAACTCTTTTCTATTATTGAATTAATTCAGATATGAATTAGCTATATAATATTATGCCATTATGCAAATGTATTAATAATTTCCCCACAGCGACATGATACTATAATTTATTAAATACATTTATGCTTAATAAAATTATGATTAAATATGTTGATATTCAATTATGCGTTTCTGTTACTTAGAAAAAAATTCAGGCAATGTAATTAATATTGATAAACTAGAAGATGCCTGTTATGTCCCGCCCACAGAACAGAGATCACTAAAAGCTAACGCTTTTAGCAATAGAAGTAGCATAGGGGCGTGGCCCGCTTACACCCGGGTGTGCGGAGCTTCGCAAGCCTATTCGCGCATGTACTAGCAGTCTTGTTTCATTGACTGACACGTTACGTCCTGCGGTTGTCAAATTCGGTAATTGAAAATAATTAAAAACGATTAGAAAAATGCTGTATTGTGCAGTTTTGGAATACAAAAATGATAGCCGCCACAAACATGTATCAAATTATGGTGTTTCGTACCATCGTTAAGACGTATTTTATTTTATTTTCATTAAAATATGAAAAAATAATTATACTCAAAGTCACAAACTAAAATAAACTTTACGGGAATAGTACTAAGGTTTACTTTATTTTAATACAAGTTCGATTTTCTCGAAGATTCTATTGACATCAGTGGGCATACATTTGCTGCATCAACAACAACAACAAAACTATCATAAATCAAAAATATACAAAAATAATTTTATTGCAATAATTCTTCTATTACTAATTAAATGTATTAATTATTAATATTAATAATCCTTGTTATTTTATATTTAACGAAAACACCCATTGATTTTGCATAAAATTTACAACAAGAAATTGTAACCATTTGAATTTTGAATTTTCATTGTTAACGTGCGAAATATAATCTAAACTTCTATATTCTGAGTTGCGCGTTGTCAGTCGAATATTAATCACAAAATAATCTGTATTACTTTTTAATTATATACACAATTATCATATTTAGGAATGCCCCAGCTTTAAATAAAGTATCATCATGTGAATTTTTAAATTAAAGTACTTTTTTATATAATTTAAAAACTGGTTGTTAGGCATAGAAAATGTACCTAAACGTACATTTTCTTTCAAACAATTTTAAGGGCAAAATAAACTTAAGAGACAGAGTGTTCGTTTTGCCTTTAGGTTCTTTATTATTTTTCAATGAATTTCTCTCTTTAGTCGGTCCCTCATGACTGACAATCGGTACCATCTTGGCGAGTCATCTTTCGATAAACAATGCTCCTCCATCGAGTGCGGATATAAGCCATCTAGACGGCACTTTAAAAGGTGTGGGCACCAGTTTCTATGCAAAGATCCGACCATCGGATTGGAGATCTACCTCGTGGCCGTTTTCCTTCTAAATACCATCACGTTTCCGCTATTATAACAGAGCTGTGATTATTTTATTGTCTCAAATCAATAAGTATACGATTATTTTATTGATTAATGTTCCAAAGGTTTCAATTGAAAAGCAGCATATTTTATGCTTTTAATATCTCCTCTAGCATTCAGTTTATCAGAAAACTGCTCAGCATTTAGTTTATCAGAAAACTGCTCAGCATTCAGTTTATCAGAAAACTCCAAAACATTTTAAAAATATGATTCCAATGTATATATTATATTATGCTTTATATAAAATAAGAGGAAAAATAGACCAAAAAATAGTTTTTATTTTTCTTGTTTTAGTTCTCCTGAAAAAAGTGTAATTTTGATTTATGTTAGTTTTGAATTTAAGCAGCTGCCATATGTCATTTGGCTATTCATTTAGGGATGTCGATAATAATATATCGATATTTTATATCTACTACTATTATATTATGATGGCACGATAATGATGAAATTTTCGAAAAAATTTTTTAGGAATCCGGAGAGGAAAAAAATGAATCGAGGCGACTAGGACGCAAAATTTGTTTTATGCAAAACCGCGTTGTAATTTGTTCCAAACATTTTACGCGGTCAGACACGTTAATGTAAAGTGGAAATAGAAGATATTTAGTATTCACGGCAGTGCCAAACAAAGAGATTTTTTTTCTAAAAGTCGTATTCGTGTCTTTTAGGATACAAATAAAGTGACGTACTTAAAGTGTTAGGAACGTCAAGTCTGAGTAATTGTAATTGCCATATTGACTACTAATGGGTTGGAAAATAATCTACTGGTAACAGTCATCATGAAACTATTATAGTTAAATAGGAAATAATTAAGTTATTTTCTGCAAAAAAACTAACGAATTAAAAAATGCTTGTTTTTTACTTTTTTGTGTGTTTCTTCATATATTTAAAATTTTTGATTGACCTATGTTGTTCTTCTTAGTTTTATGAAATTCAATTTTTTTTAAAAACAGACGTTCGTTTTATTTACTGCGAGTAACGAGACTATCGATGTTTAAGACTATCGTTATTTCACATCCCTAGACGATATTGATAAAATAAAGTTAGGATCATTTTGAATCTTATTTATAAGGTTATAAAGCTTATAAATAGCGACAACTAGTGACGAGTAGCGGTACTATAGATTTCATTCATGATTTTTCATTCGGGAATTTTCATTTGTTCTGAGACAACAGTAATAAATAATTTTCTACTCTAAAATAAGGGTAACATATTTCTTTTTTCACTAAATATCAAACAGCCAATAAGGTGAAGAGTTTATCAGTGTGATAAGTATTATTACACTATAAATGTGTTTGTAAGGCCACGCCCCCGGGTACGCTGGTTTCAATACAAAGAATTGGCACTTTATAAATCTAGTTACTTCTTATATCTGTGGTCCCACCTGTTAGAGAGATTATCTATATATTTTTCTGTGATACATAAGTATAACCTTTATGTTAATCCATAGTGTAATACAGTGTCAGTTCTAAGTCTCAAATCTGCTGTTGTTTTTGCTTGAAAAAGTAAAAAACATGATGTAAACCTTCAGAATAATACAAACATAGATAGCATATTATGTAACTCTTTCTTTTCAGGTACTAAACTCTGATGCAGAAGATGAATCTGAAGTTTATGCCGCGAAACTTCTTGAAGTGATTGTCCTGCAGTGCTCGGGTAAAATAGATAACTGTTTACATTCATTTGTTGAGCTTGTTCTTGGCAGGCTCACAAGGAAAGTCAAGACTTCCGAACTAAGAACCATGTTGCTTCAGGTAAAAATAAAAATAATTGACGTATTTTTAAAAGACAACCAATCATGCAGTCTACCTTAAGTATTTTATATATACTAACATTATCAATCATCCTATTAAAAAGTGGATGCAAAAACAGCAACCAGAAAACGTTCCCACTCCATGAGTGCCAAATACAACTTCTTGGCACTCAATTCAACTAGTCGTCGTCGTTATCAACCCATATTCGGCTCACTGCTGAGCTCGAGTCTCGTCTCAGAATGAAGGGGTTGGACCAATAGTCATTAAAATAGTTTATAAACCATTATGATAATCTTCAATGTTTAATTTATTATATTTTCCTTCCCCAAGACATACTTTAATGTTTATCTGACATGGGATATTTTTTGTTATTAGGTGCTGATAGCTATCTTGTACTGCAATCCACACCTACTCTTCACGATTCTGAACAGTCTTCAAGAGTCTGTCCCTAATGCATCTATAACTCAACACTTTATTAAACAGTGGATTCATGACACCGACTGCTTTGTGGGGTAATGTGTAAAATTATGATATAAATAAATGTATACATATTTTCATTCAGTTGTATATAAAAATAAAATACTAAATTAAAATGTTATATCTATTAGCAATCCCATTTTTCATAATGTGGATTGTTAAGAATCACACATAGAAATTGACAAAAGGAGATGGTACAAAGTATATGTACCAAGGCAAATTATTTTATGGTTCTTTTAAAATATCAAACTATTGGGATGATTTTATTTTAATGCTTTCAGTTAGGACTCTCGTGTCAACAGTAAACAGTGGCATTCCAAAAAATGGCTAAAAAGGTGCCAAAATCTTGGGATTGTACTTTTATTTTCTTCTTATTATTTAGTTAATATAATATGTTTTTAAATTTTAATGGTATAAAGTACATAATAGACCTTGGATGATATGTACCATATATTTTATGACTTTTGATGTTTAAATCTAACTAAAAAGATTGTTGTAAGCAAAACAAATTTTAATGCAATATATTGTTTTCTAGATTACATGACAGAAAGTTGTGTGTGCTTGGCATTTGTACCCTCCTCGAAATGGGTCCACAGAGACCGAGCCTTGATGAAATTTTGCCGAAAATCATTCCCTCGTGCTTGACATTATTCGACGGGTTAAAACGAGCCTACGAAGCGAGGGCTGAAGCAGATGATACCACATCATCAGAAGAAGATGAGGCAGATGATGATGAAGGTCAGTTCTTGTGGATCTATGCATACTTTTTAAGTTTTATTATGATTTTTCAGCACAAGATGGTGTTACTTGACGTGAAACACTTTGGGTTTTAAACTAGTGGGGCTTACTCCAACATCCTACCACATGAGGTTTAGGAGTGTTTCATAATAAATCAATATGAATAACACTCACAATAGTTTAAATACTAAAATGGTTAATCGATACGGCGTGGTATAGCAAACAAATCTAATGACCCCGTATGGGTTCATTAGATTTATTTTCCCTCTAATTTTTCTCTACTTTTAAACCTTCCCTATACCTACATGAATATTTCAAGACCAAGGGATAAATCCGATCAGCCGTTCTCGAGTTTTAACGAGACTAACGCAATTCATTTTTATAGGTATAGAAGATAATTATATAAATTAATAATTTTTGCAGAGGTACTTTCAAGTGATGATGACGATATTAATCAAATGAGTAGTGAATATCTTCAAAATCTTGCAATGATGGCTACGAAAAACAGTGCTCAGCAAGGAGTCAATGTCACTGCTAAAATTGAAGAATATGATAGTGACGATGTAAGTAATTCAATCTCAAACCCAAATGGTTACATTATAAAATTACTACTAGACGACTACTAGCAGACGGCCTTTTCACCCACGTTACTGAATGAAGTTGTAGCTTCCAAATTGTAATAATTTTAGGAGAATAAAAACACCCTTTCATGCAACAAACAAAATACATAATTTTAGAAATTAAGAACAAATTTCATTATAGTTCTTTAATTCTAACGGACAGCTTATAATATTAGTATAGATTTAAATTTAATAACCATACATTGTAGATTCAGCCTAATTTTCTCTATATTTATTAGGATGACGATGACGAAGATTTCGAACCAGACGAAACCGCCATCGAGTGTTACACCACGCCTCTCGATGAAGATGACTGCACTATTGATGAATACATAAAATTCAAAAATACATTATCAAGTAAGTATTCATATTTGTTAAAAAAAAGTTTCTAAAAGTTTTGGTTTTTTCTATGTAACTCAAATGCTAAAGTGGCAGCACAAAAGCTTCATTTTTATTATTGTAATTATAGGCTAAGCAGCTACATTGTTGTGCTTCTTATTGCTTCATATATCTATCCTAATTCGATGCGGGTCGGAAGATAATTCTCTGGTATGCAGGTTTAAAACCTGCATACCAGAGAATTTTCTCAATTCTCTGCGTGTGTGAAGTCTGCCAATCCGCATTGGGCCAGCGTGGTGGACTATTGGCCTAACCCCTCTCATTATGAGAGGAGACTCGAGCTCAGCAGTGAGCCGAATATGGGTTGATGACGACAACGATGCAGGTTTCCTCACGATGTTTTTCCTTCACCGTTTGAGACACGTGATATTTAATTTCTTAAAATTCACACAACTGAAAAGTTGGAGGTGCATGCCCCCGACCGGATTCGAACCCACACCCTCCGGAATCGAAGGCAGAGGTCATATCCACTGGGCTATCACGGCGGTTATCACATCCTCATCCAATTTATTCTACAATTTAATTACTCTATTACTAAGGAAGTGTTCGAGTGACTTAAAGCTTCAGAACCATCTAAATGACATAGACCAGTGGATGCGAATTTGGAGAGTCAAAGCCAGCGCGTCCAAATCTACTCTATTTTCTTTTTTTAATTTGGCTGGTGGGAGGCTTCGACCGTGGCTAGTTACCACCCTACCGACAAAGACGTACCGCCAAGCAATTTACCGGTTCGGTGCAATGTCGTGTAGAAACAGAAAAGGGGTGTGGATTTTTAACCTCCTAACAAGTTAGTCCGCTTCCATCTTAGACAACATCATCACTTACCATCAGGTGAGATTGTAGTCAAAGGCTAACTTGTAAAGAATAAAAAAAAACTCACGTCACTTTTACACTTAGACTCGATAACTGTCCCAAGATAAAGTTTGGTAAACACACACAAAGAAATGAAGCCAAATACCTAGGTTTTCATCTAGATAGGAGGCAAATCTGGCAAGCACAAGAAGAGAGAAGAGCTCCATACTCAGACTAGATTGTTGATGTGGTTACTGTCGCTTAATAACAAGTTAATCATATACAAAAGTGTTCTTAAACCAATCTGGACGTATGGCTTGGAGCTGTGCGGCATAGCCAGTCATTCCAATATTGAAACACTTCAGAGATACCGGAACCTAGTATTCTCTGGTTCACCAAAACAGCAGACTTGCATGAATACCTTGAAATGCCGATAGTCAAGGAAGAAATAACAAAAACACCATAAAACACAAAAGCACACTGCAAGGGCACACAAATAGTCTTGCCAAATTGCTAATAACGTCTGGACCAAAAAGCTAACCCCTCTCCAAACTGAGAGGAGACTCGTGCTCAACAGTGAGCCGAATATGGGTAGCTAATGACTAATTAATGGTGCTGCAGGCGGGGACAAACAATACCTTCCTACCTACGGGCAAAGAATGATCTACCAAAACTATGTTTGTCACAGCACCATACAGTATTTAGACACATTTTTATATAGATATTGATATGTTATACTTGGTTTTCTCTCTTCAGTTCATTACGCATGGTGGGACTAGGGAAAGGTAGGGAAGAAGGGTATTAGTCAAAGCGAACCTTGACCGGGTCCGGTAGTTTAAAATAAATGAGTTATGCAATGACATGCGTTTTCTAGCTTCATTCCTAATTTGCTTGATGATAAACAGTGCACATTGAGTATGGTTTTAATATAGACTGAGATGTAGAAAATCTGAAGTAACACACGCTAAAATTAATAAATGGTTTATTTTAGATCTGTCTGCTAGTGAGCCTGCGCTGTACCACGCGCTAACAAGTGTCCTAACAGAAGTGCAGCAGAAGCAGTTGAATGCTATATTTGTTTTGGCTGACCAACGCAAAGCTCAACAGGACAGCAAACGCATTGAACAAAGTGGAGGTAGGACTTTATAAACAGAAATCTAAATTAAAAATATTTACTCCAGTCAACTGGGGTTACCTAACTTTGGTTGCCTTGAATTTTTTTGGGGAGTTTTGAAAATAGGTAAACGAGTGGCACCACTGGTTAATATACATTATCAATGCAATAATAATATTATGACAAAATATATAGTTATGCTAACCCCTCTCTCTCATTCTGAGATGAGACTCGTGCTCAACATCATCCAAATATGGCTTGTTAATGATGATACGAGTATAATCTTAATCTCGGAAACGGCTTCAACGAATTTCATGAAACGTAGTATACAGGTAGTTTTGAGGACGAGCGATCTAGCAAGATTTAATTTTTATAAAACACGAAATATCAAAAAAAAAGTCGAACAAAAGCTGGTCATCCAGGTACTTAGATTTCAATGCATTTATATTTTTATTACCCGACTGCAAGAAGGGTTATGTTTTTCGCGCGTATCTTGTATGTATGTATGTAATATTCTTTATTACCTCATATCTTCCAAACCGCTGGACGGATTTACGTAATTGAGATATCATTAGATTTGTCTTAATAACCCAAGTGTTCTTAGATAGGTGAAATTAAAAAAAAAACAACAAGACGACTGTAAGACGCTATAGACTCGAGGTGAAAAAAAAAAAATTTTTTTACTATTGCAACATGGGTATCAAAATCAAGGGCTTTTTGTGAGGAATTCAAAATAGTATATCATAGCCATCTTAAAAAAAAACTATAATTAGAAAAACGTTATTTATTAATTGTCTATACAAAATATACGCGAGGCGGATGACTATAAGGTGCGAGGTTTATGAAGTGAAGTTATATAACACCAAAAATATACTAAACTAAATATATTGATTCAGACAAGTGCGAGTCTTTTTTGCTTTTTAGTTTAGGTTAATTTTTGAGTTGGAAGTCGGTTGAATTTTTTTTATTAAAATTTTTTGAATATTTACTTAAACTCGGTTGGACGTAGGTATACATTATCGTACTTTGTAACATGTAACCAACAAATACATCCGAAATTCACCATCTATCGTAACTAAAAAGGTGTGAAATAAATAAATTAATTAAACAAATAAAAATACCCGACTGCATAAATTATACAAAAACTGAAAAGAAAAAAAATAAACTCAGTCCAGAAATGTAGAAAGCAATTAGAAAACAGTCGGGACCTGTAAAAAAATGTAGACGAAAATCATTCTATTCAATATAATAGGTCCCCACTGTTTTCTAATTGCTTTCTACACTTCTGGACTGAGCTTGTTTTTTTTCTTTTCAGTTTTTGTATAATTTATGCAGTCGGGTTTTTTTATTTGTTTAATTAATTTATTTATGTTTTATTTATTTAAGTATAATCCGACTTAATGAGGAATGTCACAGTTACTATAACAAATCACTTGTTATGTAACAATTTGAGGTGGTTGTACGCAGAAACGGAATCATTCTACTAATCTACGGAAAAAATCAAAAGAAAGTGGTAAAGCGAGCGGCAAAAATTCGAGGTGTCAAAATGTAAATTCGAAAAGAGTACCTCAAAATCTATAAATATACCTATTTTCAAAACTCTCTAAGAACTTTCCAGGCAAACATACTAATTGATTAGACTAATTATTACGAAAACTTTGGATAACTGGAACATACGATATTTTATCACATGAACAGCCATTCAGGCTCTTCATTTACCCCAATAAATTTCTAATAAATAGGTTAAAATTATTGTAAACGAACATTTTTGTATAGTTAATTAGTTATTGTTGATGGAACATGCAGATGGTCCGTGGCATGTTACGACAAACAATGCCTATAAACAGAGCAGTACGTCCCGAAATTGCTCTAAACAGCTGTTCTGCGCCTGTCAACCTGAGGGAAAGGTGTTAAGTTTCGTTTGGGTGAACTTTAACCGACAACTATTCTCTTATGAGAAGCACAATATTGTTTGTCAGAATAAAAGAATATATGTTATGAAGCATATGTCAGGACAATAATGTCATATTTTTGCCACAATAGCTGCACGACTGTTACAGTTCGATTCAAACTTTATGTCTACGAAATTAGCTGCAGATGTCGCTACGCCCAAGTATAGCTTGGCCAATTCGTTGGTAACACTCCCGATAGTCCGCGGGGGCCGGGAGGCGGGTAGCGATGACAGATAAACCCACAACTGATGGACGCCACTTCCAGCCTCAGCTGTGCGCGCACGACTTCACACCCGCGCAGTCCTTCCCTCCCCATAGCCCGTAGATCATGGGAGTGTCATCGACGAACTTGCCAAGCTATAGTATTTAATGTAAACTGAAATTAAGCTCAAGCTGTACATTGCGTATCTTAACTCATGTTCCAAATCCTAAAGTTTGATTCGGATGATACAATGGTTATTTACGTGCAGTGGCATACAATATGTTTTCTACGATCATGAAATAAATAAAAGAAAATTATTAATCATTCATTAATCTTAAACTTTTATATGAACTATATGAATAATTGTTTAAAATTTTGATAATCATGGACGTAATAAAATAATTTAAATTTTTATGCTAAATCTAGAAGGTAAGTCAGCATTACATATTCTGACAGTGATTTAGATTTTTTGTTGCTCTCCGTTCTATAAATTTCGTAACACATTTCTTATTTTGCGAGTAATTATTTTTTTCGTCATTTCATTATATTTAATATATGATCAATTTAGGTGCAAATAAAAATAAGAAATGGCGCACGAATAACGGTTATCGTGTCTACAACCATAGACGTCGAACACGTGCAGTCCACTACAATTTACAATACAGTTGTATTAAACTGTAATAATAAATAATTTTTTGTTGCGGTATGAGGTTTTGTATTGAGTAAATTACGAAATGAGAGTATTAAAATAAATCAGTTAATTTATTATGATAAGTTTAGAAGGAGAACTATATCCAATAAGGCTGTAGATTATTTGAATAAAAATGGATAAATGGCATTTAAATTGATCCATCCTAATTATGATAAATTTTTTATACTTATTTTATTTTATTTCATTGCATGATCGTACTGTAAACACGAGATTTTTTATCATTAGTTACACCACCCGCACGAAACCGGGGCGGGGAGGTAATAATAAAATATAAAATATTAATGTTCTCTACCTACATTGGTCGACAAAAGCTAGTATTATCTCACAGTTTCAAGTGAAAACTGACAACTACCCTCCCAATTACATAGTTTAAATATTTTTAATATTTTATTTTACGTTATTTTTTACAGGTTATTCATTTAGTGTTCCAGCGCAAGTCCCTACTACATTTAAATTTGGCTCATAAATAAATTGTTCACATTAAATCTTTTGAATTTTTAAGCAAATTACTATTGTGTATATTTAATTAAATATTTCTTTATTATCTCTCTCATTTATTTATTACTTCTTTTTTTTTAAATTTTTAACAATATAAGTATAAAATACAAAACATTATTAAAAATTTATAAAAAAAAAATCACCCTCCCGCTGCGGGACATTAGAGTGCCCAAGCAACCGGTGGTCAGGGCTCCAGAGTGAGGAACCTCCTCACAATACGCGCCGTCTCAAGAATCACTGCCTTTTGTATCCGACTCTTGATCCAACAGTTAAGCGAAAGCTTCTTAAGGTGTTGGTCGAAGCTTTTCGCTATGAGACCATTGACTGAAACAACTATCGGAACAATAATAGTTGACTCAACATTCCACATGGCGGTAATCTCGTGAGCAAGGTCCAAGTATTTTGATACGTTTTCCTTTTCGGCTTTAACCAGATTATCGTCATGTGGAACTGTAATATCAACAATTATTGCACGACGCACTGACCGATCGACTAGCACTATATCAGGTCTATTGGCTACAATATACCTGTCAGTGATAATCGTTCGGTCCCAGTAGAGCAATGCACTGCTATTTTCAAGAACTGATGCTGGGTCGTACCTATAGTAAGGCATCTCATAATCGATAAGGCCTTACTGAAGAGCAAGCTGTTAATGGATTATCTTGGCTACTTGATAATGTCTGTGCAAGTATTCGCCGTTAGCAAGGTGAGAACACCCGGACACAATATGCCTGAGGGACTCCCCAGGACGATGACACGCTCGACAGATGTCTGGAGTGCCATCTTTCATAATGTGTTTCCGGTAGTTTCTCGTCTTTATAACTTCGTCCATAATTGCACAGACAAAACCCTCGGTTTCCCCAAAGAGGTCACCGAAGTGCAACCAAGATACAGATGTTATTTGATCTACATCCGGTCCAGTTAGGGCCTTGTAGAATCGTCCATGCAACTCCTTGCTCTTCCATATTGCCACACGATCTGAGTTACTAATTACAATGTTTAAATTATTATTATGCAAATAATAATTTAAACATTGTATTGTCTTTTTATGTATGAAATATTTTAATGATTTTAATAGAAATGAATAAAATTAGTCATATTTTTATTAAAATGATTTGAGTGTTTAATTATATTACATTATAATATTTTCATTTTAAATTTTCTTATTGAATTTTTTTTTGTTTTTAAAAGAAGAAAAAATACATGTTCGTTTATTAAAAATTGTTATATGTACGTGTCGTTAGGTGTATATGATAGTTACAAAAAATGTGTTAATGTAATGGTAGCCTTCGAGCTACTCGTAACATCTTGTCAGTTCACAGGTACATTTAGTACCTATGCAACAAATAGATATGTTATTATGTAAAGCAATATTTTAACATCACATTAATGTTTATATTTGTTATTGGATTGTGAATGAAGTAGATAATAATATAATTAAAATGCCTTACTGCTCAGCCTGTTCCTTGCTGCTATGAGCGGCAGCTTGCTTGGAGTGGCGAGCGGTTAATATGTGCTAAAAATCAGACTGTGCTTCGTCGCTCCAAATTTAATTTCAGTTCAATATGTTTGTTCATTTTGAATTGTCTATAGGCTTCAAAGATCTTTGCATGAGCGGTAACCTATGACCCGTCGCTATTTAATTTTTTTTGATGGGATTTATGGTGGGAACTACAATGTATGTAATAAGAAATTGTTTTAAAATACTAGGAAGTAAAAAATATTTTTTCTGGTTTTGTACTACTTATAAACCTATTTAATTATAATTCTTGTTTTTATCTTTAAATATTATTATCATCATAAATTACTTTATGGATGACATCAACAATATAAATCGTGATATACCCACCTAATTTTTCACACTAAATTGAAAAATGCAGCTGGTCATAAGCCACTACTGTTCAAATCCCTTTGTTATTCATTTTTAATTTTATTGTACATACTTATAAATAAATTCGTAAGCTAATTAATGATAAGCTAATTGTGGCTAGGTTTTAGAAATCAGTTGCTGCGTTATTATTTCTTTTAGCGAAATTGGCAAATTCTAACTATATACTATAAATGCAAGTGTAGGTTTTTTAACGCGCCGTTCGCCTACAATGTGTAAGAACGTTGGCACCAACTATAAATTAAACAACAACAACTATAAATTAATTAATGTAATGAGAAATAAAAAAACTCCAATTATCAAATCAAATTAAACCGGTGTTTTTTTTTATTCATGTTGTATATATATTTTAAATTATTCTGTGTCGTTTTAATCGGGCGAGGAATGTTTCGGGTAGATGCTTTGTGCTTGTAAGATTTCTTTTTTACATGATAATGGCAAACAACACCTACAAAACCGGCGGATAAGTTCATTAGATATATTTAAAATATTGTACACAGACACATTCACGATTTATTCAAAATATATATAATGATGTACAAAATTTATAGAATAGAAATATATCAATTCATGGAAGTTCTCAGCCACAATACCAATATTTTTACGATTTAATTACTATCAAACATAAATTGTAATTAACATAATATTCAACTTAAATTAGCATCTTGTAACTTGTTGTGTAATAATAATAATAATAATAATAATTTTTGTATTGATGTTTGCTTAGGTGCATTACACACGATTATAAAATACTCTGTATTTTTTAAAATGAGGTGTTTCATTTAACCGTGCAACCAGCTTACCAAAATTGAAGTCACAACAAACATGAATAACATGTCAAAGTACAATTTGGTGAAAATGAATTCACTTAAAGTTAGAGTCGGTGTACGGAGTATACTCATAGATAGGTATTTTTTTTATCACTCAGTTTTATTTATGCAAATTTTACATATACCCACTCAAATACATTGAACTTCTCTCCTCTCAAGGTCTTAAAAACCACTAGTGGTAGCACCGGAGGGTAGTACAATTCGACAACTGACCTTCAAATTATAGTAAGCGACACTTTTATAGTAAGTGTCAATTTTAGTCCAAGACATTTTGCACTTTAAGAAATTAAATATCACGTGTCTCAATCGATGAAGGAAAACATCGTGAGGAAATCTGCATACCAGAGAATTATATTAATTCTCTGCGTGTGTGAAGTCTGCCAATCCGCATTGGGCCAGCGTGGTGGACTATTGGCCTTACCCCTCTCTTTCTGAGAGGAGACTCGAGCTCAGCAGTGAGCCGGGTTGATGACGACGACGACCTACTACCAGAAAAATACTAAAAATAATGTCATTCATTTGACGGCCCTGTGGCGCAGTGGGTAGTGACCCTGCTTTCTGCATCCACGGCCGTGGATTCGATTCCCACAACTGGAAAATATTTGTGTGATGAGCATGGGTGTTTTCCAGTGTCTGCGTGTATTTATACATTATATAAGATATGTAGTATATAATTGTATAATAATATTATAATATCAACTATCTTAGCACCCATAACACAAAATACTATGTATGCTTACTTTGGAGCTAGTTAGTGATGTGTATTGTTTAAGTATATTTATATTTATTTTATTTTATTTATTCTACATTAAAGGGCCCTAATATGGGGTAAAAAAGTCGGGGCTTTTTAATATAAATCGTTCATGTTTCGAGTTATATTTTTTTAAAATGATTAACGGACTATTTATTTATTTATAACGTACGAAAATATAAATAGAAGGAAATGAAATAGGGGTTGAAAGTTCACATCGATTTCAACGCAGTCTTCCGCTAGTCTATGCTAATATTATAAATAAGAAAGATTTGATTGTTTGGTTCTGAAAGTACTGGACCCATTTCAAAAAACTTTCACCTATAGAATCCTACATTATCCCTAATGAAAATAGGCTATATTTTATTCTTGCTACGGAAACTACGTGGGTGACACCGTGGGGCATCTGCTTTAAATTGCAAGAAGGTAACCAAGTTTATTTGTGTAAACCATAGATTTACGATTCGGTACAAGTGTAAACCGTTTGAATAATAAGGCTGTACATAAAAATATAAGTTATAGATGTCTACTTAAAATTTGACGGCCTCAGTGGCGCAGTGGTATGCGCGGTGGATTTACAAAACGGAGGTCCTGGGTTCGATCTCCGGCTGGGTAGTTTGGGATTTTCTTAATTGGTCCAGGTCTGGCTGGTGGGAGGCTTCGGCCGTGGCAAGTTACCACCCTACCGGCAAAACGTACCGCCAAGCGATTTAGCGTTCCGGTACGATGTGTAGAAACCGAAAGAAGTGTGGATTTTCATTCTCCTCCTAACAAGTTAGCCCGCTTCCATCTTAGACTGCATCATCATCATCAGGTGAGAGTGTAGTCAAAGGCTAACTTGTAAAGAATAAGAAAACTATTTTCTTGCATATATATAAATATCAATGGCACTTTTTGTTGTAACATTATAACTCAAGAACGGGCTCACCTATCCAAACCAAATCTTTAGGCTTTGTTTGAACTATTTAGCAGATGGTTTATGTGAAGTTAAAAAAAATCGGTCCAGCGGTTCTTTATTTATTTTTTGTAACTAATTCAGGGGTAGTATAGGAGTAGGGTAGGGATAGGGAAGAAGTGCACCAAATATTAAATTGATATATAAGGTAAATATATAATATATAGGAAGAAGTGCACATAAGTCAAAGCTAAACTTGACTGGGTTGGCTAAATTGGCTAAACTTGATTGACTATTGCAATGATACTATAGATGGGTAGCTAACATTGTTAAGCAGGTTTCATTATAGGTGCCTAGCAAATAACATGGACAGGTTTTTCAGGTTTACAGTAAGTAGCTGAACCTGAAGTTATATCAATATAACTACTAAACTTGCGGCGCCACTAAAAATGTGTGTATATTGAGAAAATGTATGAGCAGTGTGATGGGTCTAAACTGCACATTCCCTTTCCTATAGTCTAAAATACAATTAGAAAACAGGATAATATGATAATAGACAGAACAAGAGAAATTAAACAGAAAATATACTTCGGGAATCTCCAAACAGTCATAAAGTAAGCCTTACTCAATCTTAGGTTCTGCACCTGATTGGACTTTATTAATGGATATGTATGAGAAACATTATAAAATTGCAGCGGATGTCGCTATTTCGAGATCTAGACCAGACATTTTCCTTTTGTCCAAACAAACTAAGCGAATAGAACTTTTAGAGCTTATTGTGCCGTGGGAGACTAACATTCCGAAGGACCACAGTATAAAAGTGAACTAAAAATGGCTATATAGTTATGTTGTATGTAGCAGTAAATAAATAATGCAAAGCATAATTTAAAAATGTTTTATTTAATAATAAAAAATATAAATAATTAAAACCAATCACCACTTAATACTACTTACTGGATAAGTATCTAAAAAAATATATAAATTGTGACTTAACCACAGACTTACTACTCCATACAGAAACATATATTTAATGTAACTATTGCAATTTTGGATGCAGTAACAAAACAACCTGTTTGATGAACATTGAAATCATTCAACCAATTTTGTCTATACTTTAATATTGTTTACAACTTATGTTTATCTGAAAAATAGGAAACTTGATAATTTTTATATATATTTCAAAAAATTACTTAGCAAACCATGTTCCATAGGAAATCTCTTTCTCACCCAATAACTCACAACTGAAATGCATGTTAGTAATAAAACAGAGCAGGAATATACTTATTTTATACCACTACCAGTTCATGATTTTTTGATCTCACAACAAGGGAGCAATGTAACACCCTCATATTGAAGTCAATGTATGTTTAATATATTACATATAATTGCAATAATTAAACAGCATAGCCAATGAGATAAAATTATTAATATTAAGCTGAGAAATTCATGCTGAAAAGGAAATTTGTGTCAAATGTATACATTCAATTATGCTTTATAAATATATAGTATCTACTATTACCATTACTGACCCAAAATATTTCAGTTAAAATCCTTAATTTACTAATTAATCATATTAATACCATTTTAGCTTTAATATAAAAACTTTTTAGTTTTAGACATTGTAAACCATAAATATGTGCCAGTGAAGTGCACTTTATAGATGAAAACATGTACTGCTTACCCTGAGGGTTTATGACAAAAGAGAATTGATAAAACAAATTTTATCAATTCTCTTTTGTCATATTTTCCATTTTGTACAATTTGTATATAGATTGCCTACCCTAATTATTAATCTTGTGCACACCACTGATCACTATAGGTACAATTAAGTCACAAGTGCAACCACAATAATGTTCAAAATTATTATTTACTGAGGCATGAGGAAAAAACCCAAACAGTATTATAAATTAATAAATTAATGTTTTTCCCTGATATAACATAATCTTCTAGTAGGTATATAAATCACGTTTTTTTATTATAAATTATATTGCACCTCTAAGGTAATCATATTTATATCTTCTTTTGTCCTGTATTTGCCCAATTTTGGATGCCATATCACATTCACGACACCACCCACAGAAGGTAGCAGTAATAACATGGAATGGACTTCTGTAATATAAGTTTGGATCTTTCAAATTTTTGTTCTTCTTGTGGCATCTGATGTGCAAAAATATTTCCAGCAGCATTAGTATCACACAAACAAAACTGTGGAAAATCAGGAGTGTGGGTATCACTAGCAACATCCTAGGACTTGTTGTGTTAGCGCCTGTGATAATCTTCTCTTTGAGATCTCGAAACTTTTTGTTTTTGTTCACGTATCCCGTAGGAAATGCCAAGAGTTTGCGATTGTCAGACATTCGGTCGTCAACGTAAATTTTAGGTAAATTATTAACCAGCGCTCGCTCTCCTGTCTCATCGTTCACTTGATAGGTTATAACTTCGCCCGTCTCATCATCACAACAGAACCTCTCTCTGACCATTTTCAGTAAATGATACGCCTAAGTTCCTGGAATTGTGCAATAATTAATTCTATTATTGTACACTGAACGATTAAATTCTTAAACAAGTTTATCCTTATTAAACATACCTCAATAAATTTACAGCAAACTTTATTACATAAAAATTACAACAAAAATTTAATACACAAACAGGACAGGGAATGACACAAAACATGAACAGAAGAAGAAATATAATAATTTATGATCAAATCGTCACTTTGACAGGTGCCAACCATTCAACAACGCCGAACCATAGCCAAACTTTGTTTGTCTATGAATTTGGGCCTTAGAGAAATGCATCGCACCCTTTGACACCTTCTACGTATCTAAGTAACCATAGATACGTAAAATGTTGGACGTAGCAGCGACATTATTTCCGCATATGGAATATTTTTGAACTAAAGTAACTAAAGGGATTTTTTGTTATGGTTTAATAAATCTTTCTTTCGTTAAGGTTTATTAAAACATTTACTTACTTTTAAAATAATTTGAGGAAAAATAAAAAACCAACACATGCATTCATATCCTATGTTCAAATTCTCTGTACTGAAGTTTCTGCCCCTAGAACACGTCAGATCGTGATCACAGACGACAAATGAAGATCGTAATTATACTTTTGACTGACGGGGTAAGGTCTAGTTCAGTACTACTTTAGTATTTTAGTGGAGTACGAACGATTTTTGGGCTGTAAATCCAAAAATTGTTCGTACTTGATTAGAATACTAAAGTAGTTTGTAAAGCCTCTAACATTTAGCGCGTCTAGGTCTTATGGTTATTGGTCTGAGCATGTCAACATTTATATTGTAGACAAAAAATATCAATAGATTTAATTAGGGTATTAATCTAAAAAGGTGCATGTTGGTTGCGAAAGATGTAATTTTTTCCGACATACACATGCAAGTGGAACGATAAAGACTGTAATGGTTTGAGTAATATTTAAGAAAGCCAAGTGGAACGTAGCTTTTAATAATAATATTTATTAAGGCTCAAAAAGGCTTGAACTCAGGGCCACAAGTCAATATAATAAAAAAAAATAATGTCACAGCTATTTTACCAACAAAATTGATACACTAAAAACCCATTCAGTCTCCAGAACTAAAAGAAAACCAACTTGGAAAAAGGACGGTATGTTTTATTGATATTGTTCAGAAATTAAATATTCCTTGAAATATACATAGTAAAGTTATTGTATTTATTACCTAAAGTTAGTAATTAATGACGTAGAATCGTACTTTTAAGATTTTATACTAATAGTGTTATTGGAACTCCGCTATCGCTAGGTACGGTTTCTTGTTGATTCGAGGTTACAACAGCTAGTGTTTTCAAAAGGTGCTTTGTTGATCAAAAATTCCCTTGATTACTGATAATAAGTAACCCGTAATAAGTAATACCGCATTACCAATTAGTTACAAAGTTAAAAAAATATCTTGTCTATGCTCTAAAATGTTGGTTATTTTAGATTCTCATTAGTATTATTATGTTTAATAGATATAAAATAACAACATATTACGTACTAGCAGACGCCCCGCGTAGTTTATGTAGGAACTAGGGATATTGGTGACAATGTAGGATTCTAATAGTCTTGTAATTTCAGACATTTCAATTCAAACAGAACAATCAAAACCTCTTCATATTATTAAACATTTCATATAAGTACATAAATGGCGGGAAATAATCAGAGATTTTGTATACTGTAGTATTCATATTATTAAACAAAGTATTATTCTTTACTGTGGTATAAAATAATAGTAGCATTTGCTTTTGTTTGTTTTTTGTCATTTATTTATTAAAAAAATTCTTTCTTTTATTAAAATTTTTATCTACATTAATAAAATATAATCCAAGACTGTATTAAATATTTACAAAACTAAAATTCAACCCTCTTGCTGAATTCTGCTCATATTATTATGAAGAGATTCCGTTCAGTGCAGTCTCAAGAATCACTGCCTTCTGTATCTGACTCTTGATCCAACAGTTAAGCAAAAGCTTCTTAAGGTGTTGTTTGAAAATTTTCACTATAAAACCATTGATTTTAATGACTATCAGAAAATATGGAATACATACAATTGGATAACAATAATGAAGTCTATGTGGAAGCATCCTGTTTCTGCTATGCTTTAACAATCTTCTGAAGATCCTGCAGAATCTGTGCATATTGTTTGTAGACAACATTTATATACAAACCAAATGCAATAATATTGAGGGCTTAGATCTTAAAATAAATCATATTTTATAAAATACTAGCAAACGCCTGCGACTTCGTCCGCGTGAAACTCGATCTAAACTTTCAACTACCTCTACCCTACCCCTACCCTACCCCTACCCTACCCCTACCCTACCCCTACCCTACCCCTGCCCTACCCTACCCCTACCCTACCCCTACCCTACCCCTGCCCTACCCTCAGGGGTATAAAAAATAGATGTTGGTCTATTCTCATAGATACCGGATAAGCACAAAAAATTTCACCAAAATCGGTCAAGCCGTTTCAGAGGAGTGTGGCAACGAAAACTGACACGAGAATTTTATATATTAGATGTTAATAGTTGGCTAAGTAACCATAACCTAGTAATAAATTTCCAAAAAAATCATACATATTATTAGTATTTCTTAACAGACAATAAATAGTTCATAATTCCCATTTTAAATCTACTCACTATTGTACTTACAATACAACTTCATTCTCTAATAGAAACTTAAGTGAAGTTATTTTTGTAAGCATTGGCTAGTGGTACTAATTAGATTTGTCAGAATAGCTCGATAAATTAACTATTCACTGTTCATGTCTGGTGATTCTGACATAATTATGAACATAGTGAACCATGGTGATGGGGTGTTCTCCTTCCAAGTTATGTACCAGTTAATTGATAATTTTTTTATCTTTTTCACAATTTTTTTCTTAAGCAGTCATTATCATTGCATCAACATAATATATAATATCTGTTTGTGATCCAATAAAAATAAATAAAAATGTTTTTACTTTCCAGGTTTTACAATTTCCTGAAAATGGGCAATGAGTAAGTACTTGACTTAAATATTTTATTCCATCATGTGGTAAATCCAAGGATTGAACTTTAGGATAGCCCTATATATTTCTGTTAATAATTTCACAGCAGCTCAAAAATGCTATAGTTTTCTCTGTCATGCTTACCTTTGTGTCTATTAGAATAATATTGTCAAGCAAGTTCAAGGAGGTGGATATAAATAGTGTATTTGTATGTATATTTTAATGAGAAATGTTATAAAATTGATTTTTTTATATCTTGGTACAGATCTGTTTTTTTTTAAGGAAGTTTGGTAAATGAGAATTGTTATAAAAAGGAAATATTGAAAAAAATATATGTTGGTTTTAGAACAATATAAAAGTAAAAAAAAAAATATATTTTATTGCATATTTATTATACTGTTTCAGTAATTATTCAAACTTAAAAATAACAAAAAAAACAAAAGAATTTTTTTCTTTGACTGTAGGGTGTAATACTTTTGCTTTTTCATTATGACAGATAAAAAAATAGCAGTCTAAATAAATGTTTTCTTTTGTTTTTTTCTTATATTGTGTTTCTTTGGAAGAACGTAATGAATAATGTTACTAGGTTCGCAAAATCATTTAAAACTTCATTACATTAGAGCTTTTATATATACAGATACACTAGTTTTTGTTTTATTTTAAAAATACCAAATAGTTACGATTTTACATGCATTCAAAGCTTGCATAAATATCGACTCCCGCTAACGGTCGCGATATTGTACGTGACGTCATAACACAACGTTTGCTCACCTGTTATAGGCTATTTCGTACTTCTGACTTACCTACTGACGAACTAATGGTTAAAATTAAATTTTTTTTTGTGTTGAAAAGCCCATTTATCTAGGAAGGCTACATAACATCAAGCTACAACCAATAGGAGCAAAGCACCAATTAAAAATGTGGCCAAAACGGGGAAAATAATGTTCGGTTGTTGACCGCTTGACATACAAAGATGAAATTTTGCAGGAAGGTAGTCCGTAGTTAGTAGGTATCTGCTAATAATGGATTTTGCGATAGAGCCGGATTAAAGAAGTCTAGAGGCTCTCACAAGTTTGTATGAAAATCCTTAATTTTTTTATGCTACAAACTTGAAATTTGGCATTTCAACATGCATTTTCTTTTAAATAACGTTACTGCTAAATTAATGACAAATCATGACATTTATTTAAACAAAACAATATTATTTTCATTGATCTTGGTATACACTACTATTATATACCAAGAACAATGGTTATAGTAGACCAATGATCGCAAAAAAAATTAAAATGCGATGAAAGTTGCCAGCACAACACACTTAGAAACCAATATAACCTCCATGATATTGATAGTACTGAAAGCTTCACTGACAGTTTGTGCAATTTACACTGTCAAGTGAAATCCTAAAAATCATCTTTAATATACAACTTGTTGCTGATCCTTCTTCTTTTAATTAATCAATAATTGCTTCCTCTTAGTATGAAAATGATTTCCTCTAAGTTATTTCTAAATGTTGATATTCAAATTACAAACCATCCTGGAATAAAAACAAGGTTTGGTTTTTATATAAAAATAGTTATTATTTGCTATAATTATTATAAGCTGATATACAAATAATATTACAGAGTTGTGGAATATATAGTAAATGGAAAAGAAAACAAGAGAAATCTGTCAAATAATATTGTAAGTACCATATATTAATTTATATTGTTTCAGAACTAAAGTTGAATTAGATAAATCAGCTAATGGGGATGTTGAGAGTAAAAAGAAAAAAAAAAGTAAAAAGCATAAAAAACATAAAAGAGAATCAAATGATAAGGAAGAAAAAACCCATAAGAAAAAAAAGAAATCCAAAAAGGACAAGTTCGAAAATCCAAAAGTAGAAAGTGAAACATCTCTATCTGATGTTGAAGAACTAATTAAAAAATCTAAGACTTGTAACAAACCAGTAAAAAATGATTCTTCACTAGACACTCCTTTAATGGATAGTATAAAAACTTCTAAACCTAAAAATGGTAACACAGCCATGACAAAATCACGTAGCAGTAGCAGAAATGACTTCACACAAAAGAAGGATGATACTTTAGAAATTATATCATCCAATTCCGAAGCAGAGAATTATCAGGAGGACTGTGCAAGTCCTGAGCTAGATGTAGAAGACGATTTGGACCTTGAAGAATTGATGAAACAAAAAGAACTGTTGCAAGCTCGTCTAGTTGCTTACTATTCTGATAAAAGTGATGACGAAAAAGTATATAAAAGATCTTCTAATGAAGTTATTTGCCTTAATGATGACGAAATGAAATCTCCTATTACTAAAAAGGATAAAAAAAATGATTTGGAATTCAAAAAAAGCAGTAAACACAAGCACATTAAAGAAAAATCTTTCAGACGACAAGAGGATTTAAGAGAAATTATTAATAGAGAAAGTAGAAAAGAAATGGAGAAGAGGTTTGAAGAAAAAGAGTATCGTGAACGCAAAGAACGTGAACGTCGAAAGGCAGAAAAAGAGAGAGAGCGTGAGCGTGAAAAAGAACGTGAGCGTGAAAGAGAGCGTGAGCGAGAAAGAGATCGTGATCGTGAAAAAGAAAGAAAGAGGCAACGAGAGCGTGACAAAGAACGCGATAGAGAACGTGAAAAAAAACGTGAGAGGATGCGTGTCAAAGAGCGTGACAGAGACAGGGATCGCGATAGAGATCGTCGATCTTCAGAACAAAAACTACCTGATAGGCATACAGTTCGCAGTCGACGATCACGGGATAGATCTCCAGTTGCACGCCGCGATAGGAGATTCTCAGATCGCGATCGCAGGTCACGTGAACGTAGTAGAGATAGAACTAAAGGTCTTTCGCGCGACAGAGATAAATATTCTAGATCGGAAAACAGAGAAAGAAATATAGTAAGTAAAATTGATACAAAATAATATATTATGATCAAACAAACTTCCAAGTGACTTTATTATATGAGTTGTTTCATTAGAATATATGATTTTTACGATGTAGTTTCCCTATTTATTAGGTAACTTTTATTTTTAAGGCACAATTTTCAAGGAAATTAAAATAGGTAAGACAAAAATGTAATTCCGATATTACACGTAATGCCACCTCAGATCTCTATGTTGGAAAACGCTCATTGTTTAAGGGAATACATTGTAATTTGTACAAACTTTCCATTATTATTTGGGAGAGCTTCTGGTAGGGTGGGTGATCATATACTCTAATAAAGCTACACATATAATAAGGATCGAACTTCACTTGGAAGTGTGTTTGATCATATATTATATATCGTTTCATCATTATTCATATTATTTTTATAATGTATCGCGAGGTATGTGTATTGTGAATACATAATTATATAATATATGTCATAATAAATAAATAATATATATGCCATAATTAGTCTTGAGATGAATAATGATGCAACAAAATATAATAACGTCTTATGTCTTGTGGCTTTAGACCCTTGGACTCAATTTGCCACTTGACTGTTTTTTCAGCTGGCTCAACCCGATGCTCAGTGCTAAATGCTAATTGACTTTAATGTTAATTCTCTAGAATTTGTTTGTTTCAGAACACATCAAATGAAGTAGCTCAAATAGTGCCTAGCTCTAGCGATGAAGAATTAGACATATCTATCAACACTGATGATGAGGAAGAAACTGAAGAACAGATCATTGAAAGAAGAAGGAAACAGCGGGAACTACTACTGAAGGTTTATAGTTGTTACTTTTATGTACAGTCCTCACAAATATGTTGATAATGTTGTTTGGCAAGAACTAACATGACAAATAATTTCATGACCTGTATATATTATATGTATTTTTTTTAGAAAATGTATAATCCTTATCTGATCTGAACTAGCAATAGAACCCAGAACCTCTCTGTTGAGAACGTGAGCGCTACTGACTGCGCCAGAGCGGTCGTCGAAATATCAGTAACTGTATCCACCAAAGATTTTCTATTATTAGATACGTGCCTACAAATCACAGCAAAAAGTAATCCGAATTTAGCTACGGCGCACAGCACAGTTTTGTATTTACTTACATTATAATGTATGTATACAAACAATGGGGATGATGACTAGGTTTGAATATATTGATTTTTATGATACATTCGGGTAAATAAGATCAATGTTAACTAATTTATACATAAAAAGCAAAGATCGACTGCATATTTGCAAAATAAATAAGATTATAAAATTTCAAAATCTACTAAAAATATTTTATCGTAATTAGATGAAAATTCATACAGTTTTAGCTTCCTTACATTAAATATTACAATTTTTAATATTTGAACTATAAACATAAACGCAGAAATAACAAAGATATTAGTAATTTTGTTTAAATGCCCATACAAATCTAACGATCATTAATTGCCTACGACGTCATAAGTTCGTGCCATTTTGTATGGGGCGATTTTCAGGGATCTGCGGCAGCGCCGCAAATCTGACCCTTTAAATCCCTGTAGCTCCGAAGTAATGATCCTTGTTACTTTTACAAAATTGCTTTACTATTAGTGTACTCTTAATTTATATACAATTTAAAAAACTGTCATCATCGCTTTTTCATTATTGTCTTCCGGCACCATTTTATTCTCGTTCAAAACCTCCCGGACGCTACGCGTAAGTCATCATCACTTGCCTAAAACCTACAAGATAAAACGGCAAGTGCATAGTACAATTAGTACATAATGAATCTCGCTCAGGCTGTACAGCGAATGACATTTCAAAAACAAGATGGTGATTTGTTTTCAGTAACTGTTTCTTTTTTATTTATGGCTTTATCCTACATCCGGGCTTTTGTCAATATAAATTGACGAAAGCTAAAAAATTTGCTTGCATTTAGGCGTTCTCAATTTTATCTAAGTCTATTACTTTGTCAACAATCATCAAAAACTGGTTTTTTTTTCCTGATAACTTTATGCAATTACGGTTTTATTCTCCGGGAACGACGACTTATCTCTAATAAAAAATCTTTGGTATCCACTTTTATTTAAAAATATTTCAACCAAATTTGTAAAACTTGACAAGTTTCTTATGTTAATTACAATGATAATTTTTTAGAGATTGGAATGCATTAACAGCGATTCTGCAACAGACAAAAATCAAGCCGCAACTGAAGCCAAACAAGCTAAAGTCCACACTACTTCTGACATTAAGGTGTCTACTGAAATAAAATGTATCAGTTTAGAGTCTAAATCAAGTCTGCTATCTGCTGACATAAAGAACGAAAAGAGCAGTGATATAATAAAAAACACTGAGAATGAATCCAAAACATCTGATAGATCGGAGAAACCTCTCCGAAGCAGTGAATGGGACATGTTTGCAGACCAGGACAATTTTGACAGTGTTGATGTAAGTATTTCAATTGTGACTTTTTGAGATGCTCATTTAAATAATATAAAGTATGTATTTGTTTTCTAATGAGTTGTTTTGTATTACAGACTCCAAATGCTGGAAAATTGCGAAGTAAAAATGCTTTAGAAAACCCATCTCTTACAGATAACTGGGACGATGCAGAAGGCTATTACAGGTATGTCATATTTAAAATTAAAAAAAAATATATTTGAAATTGGTATCATCAACATAATCATCTCCATTGCCACTTCAACTTCTCGACTCGCTGAGTTATTTCAGTGAATTTGGTTCGTCTGCGGATATTCCATTCCATTCAAATTCATTTCTGAGTGATTGGATTTGAAATTGGTTTAATAATAATAATAATAATATAGCCTTTATTTCCAAGTATATAAATTACAAAAAATTTACAGTTTACATTTTACATTTTTAAAGTTTTTTTTTTTTTTGAATTTGGTTTACTAGATATTATATATTGTTGTATGTGTTCTCAGGGTCCGAATAGGTGAAATACTAGACAACAGGTATGCTGTGTATGGTTACACAGGGCAGGGTGTCTTTTCAAACGTAATACGAGCTCGAGATCAGGCTCGCGGAAACACAGATGTTGCTGTCAAAATCATTAGAAATAATGAAATTATGTGAGTTATTTAATTTTTATCACCATCGATTTTGTTCACTTGAAATTCAGATTTTACAAATCCCGCGGGAACCAATAATTTTTCGGGATAAAAAATAGCCTATATGTTGCTCCACAACCTCCTCTATCTTCCAATGAAAGTCAGTTCAGCCGTTCCAAAGATTAGCCCGGGCAAACAGAAAGACAGACAGATGGACAGACAAAAACTTTGATTATTTGTTTTTATTTGATACCAAATCATGTACAAGTAATAAGTCATCTTAAAATCACGGAAAGACATTTAAATTTTATTTAAATGTATTGCGACTGCTGCAGTATTATGAATTGTTTATGAGGCTACCCTGGGAGCCTTTCAAACGAAAAAGAATTTTCCAAATCAGTCCTGGTGTTTTTGAGAACATACCCTACTCGTGAAAAAAATCAAAAATAAAATTAAAGATTCCGACGAATTGAGAATCTCTTTTTTTGAGATTGGTTAAAAAATAAAAGTCATTTGTATTATAAAAATAATTTGTAGGACATACCATCAAATAAACTATTAGTGCCCCAACTTCTAGCAGATTCTTATCATTTAATTGTGGGTAAAATAAATTGTGTTTTATATCATGGTCATTGCTCATCTTTAATGACGACTTTTTTATCTTTATATATTTTTCTATACATATTTAGTTAAACAGTTTGTGCATGCATAATTTTATTATTATTTTAGGCATAAAACTGGATTGAGGGAATTAGAAATCCTTAAGCGATTGAACGACTCCGACCCTGAAGACAAATTCCATTGCTTGCGACTCTTCCGGCACTTCTTTCATAAACGCCATCTTTGTATGGTATTGGAACCACTTTCTATGAACTTGAGGGAAGTGCTCAAAAAGTATGGCAAAAACAGTGGGATTCATATAAAAGCTGTGAGAAGTTACACGCAGCAAATGTTGTTGGCTTTAAAGTTGTTGAAGAAGACTGGAATCTTACATGCAGGTAATAGTTGCTTAATTAATAAATAATCAACTCAACAGCCACATTGTTCTACAAATTGCGTGGTACATTATCTCGTTCTGACGCTCAGAATTTTAAAAACCAGTTGCTACCAGAATCAAGAATTTTCGTTAATATAACAGTTGAGCGTCTCATCAATTGTAATAATGCTCCACGGATCCTGGGCTAATACATTGTCATTTCATAAACCAATTCTTTCAGCGCATTATGAAATAGCGCAGTATATTGGCAATCCATTGTAATGTGATAAGTATAAAAGAGTATCTGTTTCTAAAAATAGTATCTGTGGGTTATCAGTGATAACCCACAGATACTACATAATTCTTTTGTGAAATGGATGTACGAGACATATTAAGACATATTGTCATGTTTTGTACATGCAATACCTCCACTAAATCCCATTGCAAGAAAGAGAGCGATATATTCGATTTCTGTATGTATGTTTTCTGAATGATGCTATTGGTCGACATTCGTCTTTCCCATTTTGAGATATCTCGTTGTGCATATCATTATTATTATACACAAGATTATTATTATTTATTACTCGTATTTACTTCTGTTGGATTACAAATAAATGTTGTGTTTTAGATATAAAACCGGATAATATTCTGGTAAATGAAAGCAAATTGATGTTGAAATTGTGTGATTTTGGTGCTGCATCACATATAACTGATAACGAGATAACACCATACCTTGTGTCGAGATTCTACAGAGCTCCAGAAATTATTCTCGGCGTGCCATATGACCATGGTATTGATATGTGGTCCACTGCCTGTACTATATATGAACTGTCGACAGGCAAAATTATGTTCGTCGGAAAATCTAATAATGAGATGTTAAAATATGTTATGGATCTAAAGGGGAAATTGCCTAATAAGATAGTCAAGAAGGGGCTTTTTAAAGAACAACATTTTGACAGCAACTGCAACTTTCTGTACCATGAATTGGACAGAGTTACAGAAAGGGTAAGAAAGTTAACTACTAACTAAATATTTTATTTATTTTATATGTAGGATGTTACAAGTTTACCCTGTGTATACAGTATATTGTACATATCCTCGTGTCATCTCAAAAGAATCTATATGAACTCTGGTTTTTCAATGCAAAGATTTTCGAGAGATTTATTCAACATTAGCAATGTCCACCTTTTAAAAAATCCGTTCTTATCGTACGTCTACTAACTATAAACTACCTCCCTGCCTAATTTCATCTTAGAAGTAGTTTTCGAGATTTCGTGATTAGTGACTGTTTTCAAAAATTTAATCCCTAATAAAGGGACTAGCGGACTTCGTCCGCCCTTACAGTATTATCGCTGTAAAAATGGAGTAACTTCTCCCGTTTTCCCAACATTTCCCTTCACTGCTCTACTCTTGATCGTAGCGTGATGAAAAGTATACCCTGCCCAGGATTAAGAAGAATTAGTTTACCAAGTTTCGTTAAAATCCGTTGAGTAGTTTTTGTTTCTATAACAAACATACAGACAAACAGACAAAAATTTTACTGATTGCATTTTTGGTCATCAGTATCGACCACTAATCACCCATTGATAGTTATTTTGGAAATATATTTCATGTACAGAATTGATCTCTCGACAGATTTATCAAAAGTAAAGATGAGGTTCTATGTCTGATGAAGATTTAAACACACATATCAGCATTTTTTCAGTTTCATTATGATGAACAAAACATCTTATACAGATGTTGTTATTCTTGCGACTTTATATATTTACAAAAACATATGTTATATACTAGCATAGCTACAAGTACCATATCATCCGTATTAATGATGAGGGGCCCAAGGCTACATTTCTTACCTTTCATTACATCTCTTACCACATTACATATCTACCGTACATACATACATAGTCTGTGATAGGCCACTAGATATGACCTCTGCCTCCGATTCTGGAGGGTTCAAATCCGGTCCGAGGCATGCACCTCCAACTTTTCAGTTGTGTGTATTTTAAAAAATAAAATATCATGTGTCTCAAACGGTGAAGGAAAACATCGTGAGGAAATCCTGCTTACCAGAGAATTTTCTTAATTCTCTGTGTGTGTGAAGTCTGACAAACCGCATTGGGCCATTCATTCTGAGAGGAGACTTGAGCTCAGCAGTGAGCCGAATATGGGTTGATAATGATGATGATGACATGTCTACAACATATTTTATCTTGTTACAGGAGAAAGTTGTCATAATGTCGAGCATAAAGCCTACACGCGATCTACAATCGGAGTTAGCTCCTCCACACCACCGACTGCCTGCGCCAGAGGCTAAGAAGATAACTCAACTTAAGGACTTACTCGAGAGGATGCTCATGTTGGATCCTTCAAAACGAGCATCCGTCAATCATTGCCTTACCCACGCTTTCATCCAGGAAAAAATATAACAACAAGCATGTAATTTCGATAATCTGGCACGTTCGTTACCTGTAATACAGTGACGTAGCTACCGAGGGGTCAGGCGGTGCAATGACTTAAGAAAATCTTAACTTTCAAAAATTTCTCCCGTTTTCAAAATGAATATGACAGGTTGCAACCCGACTTCAATCATGGCAACTAAATTAGACCTTATAAGCTTTTATTTCGTTTATCATCAAGTATTCTGCATTGTTCAGATATATAAAAGAATTCATATTTATACCTTATAAAACATAACCAGTTGAAATAGTAGTATGGCCCCATTTTTTCATTTGCACCAGGGCCCTTGGTCACCTAGCTACGCCACTACTGTAATACAAAATATTTACTAACAATTGAAGATGTGCTACATAACACTTTAGATTAGAGACTTTGGTTTACAGTGTAACTGTTGTGATTACAAGTAAAAGATTAAAGAGGCTTAACCGATTTAGATGAATTTCGGTTAGTTTGGATTGGTAGACAAATTTACCTTCGCATTTATAGTATCAGTATGAATTTTCTTTTTTTCTAGCAAACTTAAAATAGTATCAAATTTCTCAGTTTCTAAGTAATTTTAGCTTAGTATTTGCAGATTACTGTACAGATTACTAAACTTGATTCGTTCTGTAATTTTTGATATATATTTTTTTGTCAAATCATTCGTCTGTCATTTTGTCGTGCTTTATTTGCTACTTTTAGCGTGTAAAATAAACGGGGGTAGCCAGTTATTGGAAGATAAAGCAACATAGGTATGATGTGACTACGATGTGATTGCACAATAACATACAAAGACTCCTTAGGTAGTAGTATTGTATCAATTTGCTACAAGGTGACAGTGCAACGCATTTCTGCAGTGTACATATATTCATAATTCTCAGAATTAATGCATGGATGAAAGGTGAAATTTTTTCATGAAAATTAAGAAGATAAATGAGATAAATTATTTTGTTTAGCAAAACTTTACCATTTCATTACAATACCTAACGTTCATGTAAATTTTCACCCTTGAAATCAATGGGGTAAATTCAGTTTTTTGGCTATAATGAAAATGTAATAATTTAAACTCCATTCTCTCCTTATTTTAATGTAATATTTATTCGCGGGGAGAGTGATGTTTTTAAATGGTTTAAATTTTATCATTATTTTTTATTGAATTCATGTAAGTATTAATGCTTAAATGAATGAAGTAGTACAAGTCGCATGACGGTTTATGAAAGCTTCGTGAAAGTAGATGGCGCAGAACTAAGCCTACAAAGAGACTTGGAGCTTTCCCTCCACTATGGCGAGCGCTCATAAATCGTTAACACACCCACCAAGCTGCTTTAATGCGGGTTGGTGGGCTTATAATAAATACAAATGTAATTTTAATTCCAATTTATTTTAACTTGATGACTATTTACATTGTTAATGTTTGGACACTCATTTTAAAATTCTTACAGGCATGAATTATCAATTCCACAATTCAAAACATTTTATTTCATGTATTAGTGCCGGATTATTGAAGTTCACTTATATTTTTATATTTTTTAATGTCTAGATAATAAAAACCTGGCGACTCGAATATGTTTTTTTTTTATATTCCCAGTATTTTTAATGATCAATATAGGGTGCGAGAATTTAGGGTTTTTTTTCGTAAATTGTATTTTTTTTAAAAGACTGCAACGCCATCACGTGGAGTAGTGTAGTAGTACAACAATAAAATGTACCTTTTCACTACTCTTGCTCAAAATCACTGTCATATTACCACTGCACAGCGGGGCTAAACAAGCATTTCAGCCTCTAGGGGCTAAAGTAATTTTGTTTTTTTTAATTCTTGTCTGTTACGAGTACTAGCCAAGCTTAGACCATTAATAACCAAGTACTAGCCTACTATAAAACGGAGGAGGTTTTATTCGAAAATATAATCATTATAGGTAAGGCCCTGATTGTTTAAATTGGAATGAAATGCAGCGTTCTTGTCTGTGGAATGCGTTAATTTTTTTTATTTAATTTTTATTGAATTGCGAATAGAGCGAGATATGAAGACATGGGACGTCCTGTACTGTGTAATACCTTTTTCACTACTCTTGCTCAAAAACACTGTCATATTACCACTCCACAGCGGGGCTAAACAAGCATTTTAGCCTCTAGGGGCTAAAGTAATTTTGTTTTTTTTAATTCTTGTCTGTTACGAGTACTAGCCAAGTACTAGCCTACTATAAAACGGAGGAGGTTTTATTCGAAAATAGAATCATTATAGGTAAGGCCCTGATTGTTTTGAAAAATACATAAAAAACTTTAAATTGGTTTCTATTTAGGCGGCCTCGCCTCGCCGTACGTCTCGGGCCCTAAAAATACCTCGTATATAATGGGTCTTTTTAGCCCCTTGTATAACAATCTACTATTTTTTTGACTCATCCTACATGAATGGTGAAAGCAGATTCTGAAGCTAAAATTTAAAAGTGGCCGCCATTTTGGATTTCGAGTAATGTCACATTACCATTACAGTACAGCTTCTACAGTACAGCAGCTACAGTGCTCTTCAGTATGGCTGTATCGATTCTGAGATGCCTTACTATAGGTACAACCCAGCATCAGCTCTTGAGATGACAACTTCATATAACTAACAGAGTCGAGGGTATGCCAACAGAGACAGACTTATTATGGCTTTATTTTTAAGAATATTAGCAATATCAGTATAAGCTATAATAGGCTAATCAATAGGGCATTTACCCTCGACCTGCTCAGAAACAGCTCCAATTTTGATGATTTTTTTTTAAACTCATGTTTTTTTTTGTTATTTAAAATCAGAAATGTTTCGGTGCGGGGATGAAGTGATTTAGGTATATTGTTAAAAATATCTATGCTATTTATATAAAAAATAATTTAAAAACATTGCCGACTTCAAATTTATGTATTATTTGACTCCATTATAAGCATAATCAATATTCCCTTTCTCCTCACCCCGTCATACAGATAACAGGCTTTAACTGGATATAACAATTGTCCAACAACTAGGACTCAATCCCAAGACCTCTCAGGTATTGGGTGTAGACTGTGTGATTGAAGCCTCTCACCTTCTAACCACTTGATGATTGATGAATCATCATTTTAGTATACTCCAAACGTATGCATCCTCACTAGCTAGGATCGAGGGCCAATTTACAGACAGGTGTACAGGTGTTACAGGTATGTAAAATCCTTACTCACTTTTCTTAAAGTCTGAGTGCTAATTTTATATATATATGTTTTATGGAGTGTTGTTAATAATCAACAATCAAAACTGCTACTCATTTACATAATGATAAATTTGGTGGTGGTAATTTCTGACAGACGCTTTAAAGCTTGGAAAAAATAATCATAATTTTACTTACATTCTGAGGCTTCATCTTTATATATGAAGTTTAAAGCGCTCAACACAAGGTTTAGAAATCTGCTCTGGTTACTTGGCAGACAGTCTACACTGAGACTTAACAACAAATTGCTCATTTACTGTGCAGTCTTGAAACCTATCTGGCTTTACGGGATTTAACTGTGGGGCACCTGCATTAAATCTAATGCAATGCGTATCCAACGGATCTAAAATAATATATTAAGGACTATTACTGATGCCCCTTGGTTTACTCACAATGATGAAACCCACCAATATCTGGAAATGCCAACTATCTGTGAGAAAATCAAAAACAACTGTAGAAAGCATAAACTGTAGAAAGGCTAACTGGACAACCCAATCGCCTCACCACTAGCTCAAAGATGGCAGAGGTCTGGCTCTCCTGTCAGAAACTGTCCCTAAGTCACAAAACTCACCTGCTTATAGTCTAACGTCTGATCGCAGATATCAAGAAACAATTGTTTTAATACTTTTTTTAAGGAGCTAGAACAATCCTAGGGGCCAAACTTTCTCCAGACACAATTAATTGTCGATATAAGTCTGAGCGCGAGCATGATAATTAGGTTGGCTTTATAACACAGCTTCATTAAACTATAGTTGTTATTGGTGTAATGAAACTTTTTATTTAAAATTAAACAATACTAACGTGTACGTATTGAATCATAGATTTAAGACGTACGTAGTTATAATTCTATGTATTGGAAGTGGCATATTAATGAAATCCAAAAATTTTAACACAGAGTTCTTGGCTTCAGAACAGAAGGTTTTTACTCATACTGTCTATATTTAGAAAAAGATGTGTATACTTAATATTGTTTTTTCAGCAAATAAAAATTAATTAGCATTTTTATTGTATAAGAATAAAATCGATTAAAGATCAAAGCAAATTTATAATAAAATAAAAATATGTTGACAGTACATTGACCATTGAGTGTTGACACTGTGGTTGACCAAGTTGTATATTTGAATTGTAAACTTTCTTTAACAACTTAGTGAACTATGGCAGTGATGTTGAGTAGTTTAACAGCCGTTCATACAAGCCTAATATAGAATATTATTGCCATTAATATTTAGTTTTTAAGAAGATAATAAATGAAAGATTAAAAAGTAGTGGGAATTTTACAATTTTTAATTCATTTATTTTTACAATTTTTTATTCAAGGAAAATAGTATTATGCCGATTGAAGACTTAAAATAAAATAAAATAACACAGTACAGTTTGTACATTGTTCTCACTTCAGTAATCATACTTGTAATCATATACATAAGATGATTGACGTGATGTGGCATAACTTTCTTTGTCTTTAAATTTCTTTCTTCTATTTCTTCTATGTCCCGATCCATAGTATTTTTTCTTTCTTGATTCAGATCTATTGTCTTCATCATCGTCTTCATTATTGTCTTTATCGTCGTCTTCATTATTGTCTTCATTTAAGGGTGACTGATATTCAACCTGACTCCTCTTAATAGGTTTTACAATAGTCTCTTGGCCAAAAACAGGAGCCGGTGGCGGCATGCCCATTATATCAGCGATATAGTTGTTCCTTTCAATTTTGTAGCCACGCGCTTCTTCGAATCGTTTGATAGCTTCAGCTGCAGGTATGCCAAGTCGATCGCGCATGTAGCGGCAAACCATATACCCAGTTCTGTTCAATCCGTGGGTACAGTGAACGCCGATCAAAGAATCATTATCTACTTCGAGATATGTGTCAACCGCATTAAAGAATTGTGTCACTGTAGTTGCCGGTGGTATTATTCGTCCTGGCATTAAGAGTTTCGTATGCAGAATACCCGCTGATTTTAATTCCTGTGCATCGTAGTACCTCGCCGTATTGGTCAGATCTATTACGGCGCGTAACTTGGGAATTGCTTTCAGAAGTGTTTTTATATCCCATATTTCATTAGGACTAACAACTGCTGTTTGTACAACCCTTCTAAGCGGAACCTTAAAACAAATTATCCTTGTCCCTTCTATAACTTTACCACATGCTTTGTATGGTATCCACCTATCGGGAATGCTTTTAGAACCCATTTCAAGGGTAAATTCACCACCAATTCATTTAAAATATATTAAAGTAATTCGCTACTGATGTTATAACTGATTAAATAGATAATAAGATTCAAAATGAAATTTTGTATTCTAATCTCTAAGACCACAAACGTCAAATGCTACACGACGACTACGTCATACCTGTTGAAACCCATCCCCCCACGGTTAACACCCATAAAATCAATGATTCAATCTTAGATAGATAATAGTTCAATGTACTCTAGTCTCTATGGTTGACACCATCTTTTATTTTTTACTAATATTAGCAAAGAGTATAAACTCCAAAGAGAAGTAAATCTATAGACACGAAAACGTTAGACATAGTAATGCATAGCACTATTTATTTTTGAATTAAAGTCAGCAATTTTGATTTTTTTAAACACTGATTTTATATTTTAAAATACTTACTTACCTTTAAAATATTTGAAGAAACCAATTGAGAACAACAAATGTAATAGCTATAACAAATTTGTAATAAAAACTATATTCAAAAAGAATCGATTCTTCGGACGGAAAAGCAAAACCTCGATCTAGTAATCGAACATTCTATGTTTATATTCTGTGGATAGTCTAAGCGATGTGTTTGTTATCTGTGTGTTTGACTTTGACAGTGACAGTGACAGTGACACTGTATCTATTAATCTCAAATTCTCAAATCTGCGGTGACAGTGACACTGCACACTGATAGTGATAAATCAAACGTTATTCGGTAGGCGTAATAATACACTGTAATCTTTAATTCTTTAAACCAAAAAAAAAAATAATAATTAACATTTATTTAAGATTATTAATTGAAATTCAGTGTCCAGAGTCCTATAATTCTTGCAGAGATACCTCATGAGGATTATACAGAGAAGTGAGTTAATATGTTTCCGTCTGACCATGTTATGCGAGTCAGACTTCTATACAAGTTGATATTTCGAATTCACCGTGCGTTGCCTGGAGAGTTACGTATACTGGGCGATAACTACGCCAGAGATGAGTTCAAACGCCACAAAAATTGTAATCCTGCTGAAGCTAGAATATTTCTAATGGAATGGACTGTAAGTATAGCGAGGGTTCAAATGGGATTGACTACATTAACACCATCTTTATCAGCCGTTGGATGTCCACTGCTAAACATAGACCTCACAACGCAACACAGTTTTTTAACCAAAGCATCTAGCGGCTAATTGTAAAACATATATTAATATTGCTCTCTCTACAACTGTAGCAAGTTCTATATGAAAATGGAAACTAGTGTCGTTATTAATTAGACTTCTAGCCTACTGTTATACTTCTCTATGATTGCTGTATGCTGAGGTGTCCACTACAATATGAAAAAATATAGATCACAATAACCTCTGCTCCCATGTGAAAGTGTTGTTTAAATTTTTAAATTTCTCTAGCCATTCAAGAGATTATCCAGATGAACAGAGACAGTGAGGCAGGTAGTTGTTTGTGATTTAGTTTCACATAGACTTGACATATGCACACACACAAAATTATTTTGGAATTATAGACAGATACTGCCATATCATTTATACATTTTACTACCGGACCATGGATTTTTCCAGAGTGAAAAGTATGTGTTAATCTAGAGTGAAATCTATTTCCATTCCAAATTTCAGCCAAATTGCTTCAGCAGGGCTAGCACGGGCAAGGGAGAAATTTATCCACGGGGAGAGGATAAAACGTTTATCCCCCACACTCGTTTTATCCACTCACCGCGCATGGGCACGCCGGTGGATATAATATCCCCGGTGGATATAACGGAGGGAAAGACTTGTCAACCCATTTGTATACATCTTATAAATTGGCATTAGGTATATTAATAGTCCGAAATAAACGTAAATTTGATAATATTTGGTTTTTTTGTGCATATTATTTATCTGTTTTCTGTTGGCATTGTTTTGTTTAGTGATTGTTTTTTGCGGTGGTTTGTAGTAGGTATCTATAGTATCTATCATACTAGCGGACCCGGTCAAGCTTCGTTTTGACATAAGTGCACTTGTTCTCTATCCCTACTCTACCCTTCTTTACCTCTACCCCTACCCTACCCCTGCCCTACCCCTACCCTACCCCTGCCCTACCCCTACCCTACCCCTGCCCTACCCTACCCCCCCTACCCTACCCCCCACCCCAACCCTACCCCGCCCCTAACCCCCCCCCCTCTTCCCCCTCCCCCACCCCTACACCAACCCTAACCCCCCCTAACCCCCCCTACCCCAACCCTACACCACCCCTACCCCACCCCTAACCCCCCTCCCCCCTACACCAACCCTAACCCCCCCACCCCACCCCTACCCCACCCCCACCCATACCCCACCCCTACCCTACCCCACCCATACCCCGCCCCTAACCCCCCTCCCCCCTCCCCCACCCCTACACCAACCCCCCCCTACCCCACCCTTACACCACCCCTACTTTTTAGCAATTGTTAAAGACCAAAACATGCGAGACAAGAAACAACAAGAAAAAACAACAGAAAATTGTTTTTTTAAGTAAAGTTTTATCCCCACATCAACTTCACAGGGATAAATTTATCGCGTTTAAATGTCAAAAGTCCCAAAGTATATCATTTTATCCACTCCATATGCCATAGTCGAGGAAAAGATCTCCACGCGTAATGTCAATCGGGGATTAATTTGTCTTTCCCTTGTGGCCATGCTATGACGGGTGGATTTATATCCTTAGTCAGTGGATATAATGGGTGGATAAAAATTTTATCCCTTGCCCATGCTAGCCCGGCAGTAGCTATAGTGCAATGGAGGAACAAACATACACACACACAAACTTTCGCCTTTATAATATTAGAGTGATTGATGTCTTTTCTTTGTTTTACAGAATTATGCTGTTAATATGGCAAAGCAAACAAAACCATTACATCAAGCCAAGAAGAAGACTGTTGGTAAATATCTAGAACCTGAAATGTTGGATTATATGAATGATGAACAGTTAGTCCAGTTGTATGAATTGCACAAAGCTGCTAGCTCAGATGCTGATGGTAATTCTAATAAGAATCTAATATCCAACAAAAAGGATAGTGACACTAGGTAACTTCCTTTTTTTTTTGAATAAATTTTCTGATAAACAAGCTCATTAAATTAGCTGTCATAGTTTAAAAATAGAATTCCATTTATAGCTGCATATTGTTAATTAGTATCAACATAACATAAATCATGTATTTTTGGAAATTAAAGTGCAAATTGTTCAATGTAAATCGAAAATGTACTGTTTGTCAAACAAGCCACACTTAACATTGAAATGTCCTTTGTTGAATATATGAAAAAATAGTTAATTATTGAATGATTTAATTAGAACTATAACATCTTTTTTTGAAGCAGAATATATAAAAGTTACAGTTAATTTGCCTGTAAAATCCTTTTACTTTTTAAACTGTTTGAGGTTCTAGCCCTTTCAGGCTTTAAACCATACAGAGATAATATGCAACAAATAGTCAATTGTCACTGTAAACTATCTTTTTAATCTGTGTGTCATTGCCACAGATAAATAACTTAATAAACTTACACTACAGATTTATTACTTATTAACTTTATCAGGTGTAATTATTAGTTTCATGTTTTTTATTGTTAAAAAATAAACCATGTGATGAATGGAGTTAATTTGAATAAAACTGACAAGTGCAGTCTTTCTTGAATAATTGTGTCTATTAAAATTCACTTTAAACCTCAAGAAAAGATGAATTACACAAATATTTTGTGTTAAAAGTAAAAAGTTCAATCAGATTTTTGCAGCCTTACAAGCTTTCAATAAAACACTAGGTTATTTGTGGACATGGAAGTTTACGGTCAGGTCACAGCATGTATGAAAACTCTGTTCTGCATCTATGAAGTTTATGATTTATTTTTACCCGACTGTGTCAGAAGGATGGTAATGTTTTTGAATATATTCTTATGAACATAAATTACATGAATCATAATACTATCTATATTAATAAAAGCTTTTATATTAACAAAATAAAAACAGGCTTTATCAATATGAATAGTTTTATGTTTTCAATATTTATTTTATTTATATGATCTTTATTTAAATTACTAGTGTCTTTACGCTCTGTCACACAATTTTTTATATAGTTAGATCATGTTTGTTTTTAAATACTTTATGAAATTATGATGATATTTTTTATTGTTAACATGAACACCATATATTTTTGCATAATATTGTCTTTTGTGTAATCATACATGTAATACAATTTTTTTCTATAGAATATGTTAGGAGTACAAAGTCATACTATGTAATTATGATGTTATTTATATTGTAAACATTTTGAACACCATATTTTATTTGCATAATAATGTGTTTTGCATAATCATACATTATAATACTGAGAAAAGTTATATAGATCATTATACTTGTTTTTTACATATGGAATATACTGTATGTAGCTGTAGCGAGGAGTCTATAACCCGATTCCTAGCGGCTTACCTTTCAAAATCATAGATTCTCGAAAATATTCATAGTTATAATTTATTTTACACACCCGAAATTGGTATATATTACTACTTTACAATCTTTACAATAATTGATGATCGGGTTACCTAATAAAACATTTCAGCCTTCGCTACTGGTATGTAGTACTGTGAAATTTTAATGATGATATTTTTTATTGTTACCATTTTAAACACCCTATTTTAATTGCATAATATTATCTTTCTCATAATCATACATTAACATATGTAATTAATTACATATTAATGATACTAAAAAGAAATATATCATCATTATCATAAAAGCTAATGGACGTCCACAGCAGGACATGCGCCTTTTGTAGGGACTTTCAAACATAATATTTGGAAAAATTATATAGATCATAATATGTTTTGTATCTATGAAACATGTTGTGAGCATGTACTATGTAATTATGAAGATGATGTTTTTTATTTTTAACATTATTTACAAATACAGTATTTACTCGTAATTTACAATAAATGATTTTATTCAATAGATTTAGCTCTAGTCTAGTCATTATATAAAATTATGAAAATATAAATAAATAGTTATTATTGATCTTGCAATTTTCAGTTATTAGATCCACCCCAAAATAGTCTTAAAAATTAAAAAAAAAGGAATTACCTACATGTACTAAAGGAGATCATCAGGTTCGATAATTCGTCACTTCAATTTAAGTGCCCACCAAAAAATTAATTGATACAAGTTACTGTTACAGTGCCGTGATAGCCCAGTGGATATGACCTCTGCCTCCGATTTCGGAGGGTGTGGGTTCGAATCCGGTCCGGGTCCGGGGCATGCTCCTCCCAACTTTTCAGTTGTGTGCATTTTAAGAAATTAAATACCACGTGTCTCAAACGGTGAATGAAAAACCATCGTGAGGAAACCGGAGAATTTTCTTAATTCTCTGCGTGTGTGAAGTCTGCCAATCCGCATTGGGCCAGCGTGGTGGACTAATGGCCTAACCCCTCTCATTCTGTAAGGCGACTCGAGCTCAGCAGTGAGCCGAATATGGGTTAATAATGATGAAGAATGATATAATTAGCTTTTTGCAGAAATAGTTACTATGGCATAAACGTTTTAAAATATATCTGAGTCAAGTCATGCAGTTTCGATGATTTGTCAAATTCTAACGATAAGTTGATTTTTTAAAGTGCCGTCCAACAAAAATATGTTAAGTGTCGTTAGAACTGCCCATTTGGAGCAATAGTCAACAAACATTATAGGATTGGTCTGAGCCAAGTTATATGTTCGATGATTAGTTATATCAACAATGACAATGAGGTCCAGGGTTCGAATCCCGGGTCAGGCCAACAAAAAAAATAGGTTATTGGGATTTTTCTTACAAGAAAAATCTTAATAGAAGCCTGGAGTTGAGAAGTTGGGGGTAGTACACCCCCGTGCCTCAGAGAGCACATAAAGCCGTCGGTTCTTTGCCTGATCTCACCGGTCGTGTTAGTGCCGGATTAAGGAGGCCTAAGAGCCGACGAAGTCGTTTGCGTAAACAGAGAAACTTACAACCACTCGTTAGTAGGTACTGTTTGGTTAATTGTATAATATACCTCCCTTGTTCGCAATTGCACAATATAATACTAAAGTATAATCATTTTATACACAATACGTATGTCAGAATATGCACAAGAAGTATATTCATACAGTAGGTACACATATAAACATATTTGTAGTAATTAACCAAAGAACGTGAAATGAAAAATTACGTGTGATCTTTTCTAGTAGGGCATACTCCAAGTTTTAGCCGTGTTTCATAATAAACTATAATTATGGTAAAATGATAATTAAAAAAAAAATAGGGTTCCTTCCCTTCATGCAAAGTGACGATGAATTTTTTATCGTCCATCCCATGATGTAGGGTATCGTTATTGGTATTTTTGTGCATTACATAATGCTATATTAAACTACGGAACCCTACTCTGCGTGTGACTGGACACGCACTTGGCCGGTTTTTTTTCTCATGATGTAGTCCCTATGACAGTCACAGTTAATGTAGTTTTATATTGATAAAATAAGTTTTTTTTACAATTTTTAAAATCGTTTTAGTATATACAAAATTTCTTTTTTTCGCCAATTGGTTTTAATTCTAAGTTTTCAACTAATTATCACCATTATCAACTTAAAACCTTAATATTTCTCTCGATATTCAAAAAATAAACAAAAAACCCTGTATTGAATTAAAATAGTGTTTCCAGGTCAACCTTAATTTTGTCAAAAATAAGTATTTTGTGTAGGTATTTAAGTTGGTAGATTCTTCATATTCAGAAGTAGGTGGTTGATTATATATGATCATTATCTATTGCTCTACAACTCCTATGTCGTCGCACGTCATGTACTTACTTATCTATGCTAAAGCCAAACTCGATGTGGAATGTTTATTAACCAATAAATTAAACACGCAAGGGGTCCATGAAGTTAAATGAGGATTGACTCGAGCGTCAATGGGACCCATTTGGTCGGAGATTTGGTCGATTAGATGATAGGAAGAATGAATGGTCATATAATATTTCCCCTTTCAGTGGTGTCTTTCAAATTAAAAAAAAATTAACTTCGCTCGCCAATATGAAGACGACGGGACTGATTCTTTTTATAATGGTTATAATCGAGGAAATACAACTTTATTATGACAAAATTTCTTAAACAAATAATTATTTTATTCAATATTTACAGACACTTAGCTAAATGCAACATAAATACTTTACATTTAATGCAATCTAGCCTAGAATTAGCATGTCAAAGCCGACTTCAGCCACTGAAACAAAAACAAAGAAAAATTAGTCAAGGTATTTAATTTAAAGAGTAGGTACCTACCTACTTTATCAAAGCATAGAAGGGTGAAGATGCGTTAATAATAATTAATAGGATTTTTACTATGATTAAAATAATGGTGTTTTAATGGATAATTTCGTGTCGGACCTACCTCGGCGAAAGTTAAATTGACTTTCAAAGAACTCGTGGAGCAGTTAGTGAAGAACATATCTGAAATATGACATTGCTGTGATGTAAAAGGTATAGGTATAGTCTGGCAAATTCGTTGATGACACTCCCATGATATGCAGGCGACAAGGGAAAGACTGCGTGGATGTGAAATCGTGCGTGCGGGGAAGTGAGGTATATCAGTCGTGGGTTTATCATTCATCGCTACACCCCCGGCCCGCGCGGACCATCGGGAGTGTTACGAACGAAGTTGCCAAGCTATAGGTACTAATTAATTACAAATCGAAGAGTTTAATGTAGCTTCAATCACCTACGAGTATTGATAAAGTATATTCTATACTGTACCTATTTTACATATCTATAGCTCACTAAAAGTGAAGAAGTGTTAATTACCTACTATAAGGAGTTCGTTGTTAATAAGCTCAGGCAACAGAATTCTTCGTGCTAGATATAACTCGATCTATGAGTATGTTTATTGAATTGGGGATATACAAGGGAGTTCTTGATTGATGGTGAAAAGTATTAATAATTACTAAGTACAAGTTATTACTAACGAAATGCTCTATGAAGAAGCACGACAGCCGACACAAAGTCACCGAATCGAAGCATTCCATCTTTTCTCATGTATTTTAATACCAGCAACGAAAGAGCCCGTTCTGGTATCATGAAGCCAACTTCGCGTAATGCGTCTCGAAACCTCTCGATCCTCAAGACGCTCATCTTTTCTGGCGCATGCGATCTAAATACCATCTGCCAGTGCTTAAGGCTGCAAATTAGGTCCTTGAAATCTGATAGAGTTATCCGTCCAGATCCGTCTTTCTGAATAATGTGCTAAAGAACATTATTTCATAAGTATTTATTAATTTCATAAAATGAGGAATATCTGAATATCACAGGCTTTATCATCAACCCATATTCGGCTCATCGCTGAGCTCGAGTCTCCTCACGCAGGCCCAATGCGGATTGACAGACTTCTCAGACGCAGGTTTCCTCACGATGTTTTTTTCTTCACCGTTTGAGACACGTGATATTCAATTTCTTAAAATGCACACAACTGAAAAGTTCCGGATCATCCAGGTCATATCCACTGGGCTATCAGGCTCTTAGTCCATTAGAATATATTTTAGTTTATGACATTTTAGATTCTAAATAGGATGAACAGTTCGTTTGTCCAGTGGTTAGCTACCAGCCTGTAGCGATGTAGCACACTGAATCTCTTTCTGCAATCGAAAACGCTTCGTAAATTATTAAATGTGTTGGAATGACATTAGTTATCGACAGGTCACGTGATCAGTTATTGATTGGATCTGCCATTCCCATACATTTAATTTTCGAAGCGTTAGCATTTGTAAAAAGAGAATCGACGTGCCACATGGCTACAGGGTCAGTAGGTTTTGAGTTTGACTCATGGGTAGGGCTACGAAATAATGAGGATTATCTCATCCAAAAAGATCTTACCCGAAGTAGGGAAGTTGTTGGTAACCCCTATGAGCCGTGAATGGAGATCACTTTACACCTGCGGTTCCAGTCACAATCATCGACATCAACATTTGATAGAGATCATTTTAGAGTCAAAGGATATTACTAAATAAGCTAATGATGATTAAAATATGTGCGTTATAAAAGGATACTTCCAATGACAGCACGACCTGTCTACATGTTTCCATAGTGGCGCAGCTTTTTATATAATCGTTGGGTAAACATCTTTCTAGCAGTTCTTGTAATTCAAAGGCGTTTATAGTTTTATGTTCGTCAGCCAATTGAAGGAATTGTGATTCGTATTGAGCGAAGCTATTCGACTCTACTCCAGAAGGAGCTTTAAGTATTGCAGCTTTTAACATCTGTGGAGCACAATCCAAAACTCTCATTTTTAATTGTCTTATTGAATATACTCTTAGAGAAAAGTTTGCTTCCTGTCTTGGCTCAAACGTCGTAGGTATCACTAAGTATGCTCCAGCATCTAATAAGCATCTGAAAATATATCAATTATTTAAATACATTACATATAATAGGAAGGGCTTCATATAGGTTAATAAATTCGCTATATGCTTAGTACTAAGTAACTTTCGCATAAGTACATCGATTGATTAATAATAATTATTACTGTACTGTAAAAAATAAAGTTATCGTTTGTATATTTTGTTCAATTTATACCTTTCACTAACTTGTCGACTATTGGTGTATTGCGAATTTATTGAACTCTTTGTCTTTTTAAAAAACGCTGGCGATGCGGTTTCTGAGAGGCACTTAGAAATCTTGTAAATGCTAAATCCTATAACTTTCGGCTCCATGATGCTGTGTTGGTTTAACGAAATTATAACAGTATCTGGTTCATTTAGTACTATTTGTATTTGTGGATTCATGTGGAAGAAATCTGAAAAATATATATTTTCATGAGACGGTTACATTGATTGGTATTAATTTTTAATAGAATTAGGTAAAATATAGTCACATCATCAACCCATATTCAGCTCACTGCTGAGCTCAAGTCCCCTCTCAGAATGAGAGGGGTTAGGCCAATAGTCCACCACGCTGGTAATGCGGATTGGCAGACTTCACACACGTAGATAATTAAGAATATTCTCTGGTATGCAGGTTTCTTCACGATGTTTTCCCTCACCGTTTGGGACACGTGATATTTAATTTCTTAAATTGCACACAACTAAAAAGTTGGAGGCGCATGCCCCGGACCGGATTCGAACCCACACCCTCCAGAATCGTGAACAGAGGTCATATTCACTGGGCTATCACGGCTATCTTTTATTGACTAGGTAATTACTACAAAATAATAGTACATTATGATATAAGTGCGGTAAGTTAAAAATTACAGCCGAGGCGATATTGCCAAGTTCGAGCCGAAGGCGAGAGCTTTAAGGAAGCAGAGGCTGTAATTATTAAAGCGCACGTATGTCATACGACGTCACATTTGCGATTTCTTACATAAAAACTTTTTGCCAAGGTTTAAAAAAGTACCTACCGTTCGTATTTAAAAGGTTGATAAAGGTTTTTTACTACATTACAGCACATGTGCATTTTACTTTACATTACGGTACATGTGCGTAATGAGATACATTACAATATTGAAATTTTTCAAATAAGTGATACTTTACGAGCAAATGTGTTATAAATAAATTAAAACAATGTAGGTGAGTTTTGTAATATTCATATTATAATATCGTTGATGTTCCTCCAACGCTTTGTCTGTTTGTCTATTCGCGATACACTGAATACTTTTGAATGTATTTTAATGTGCGATTTTTACGAATAGGTAGTATTCATGAGAAAGATTTAGGTTTATTATTATAGTAGACTTCCCATGATTTCTCCCGCGTAGTTTTTGTTCCCGTTAGATAATGAATACGAGTAGCCTATGTTTTTTAGTTAAGTTGTGGCTTTCTAATTTTTTTTAAATCAGTTCATTAAGTAAATTTTAATCAATAAAACATTACAGTATTAGTTTAGAAGTGAGAACCTACTAACTTTATAATGATTCAGTAATTCACTTACTAACGTGATTTCTACAACCTCCTGCGGATACACCTTTCTTCCACCGTCCTTGATGGCTTTTCATTTGCCACTTCTGTTTATCTGACAAGGAAGTTTCCGCTTTGCACGTTTCGACGTCCAGATGTACCATTTCAACTCGAGAAAACATTGACACAAAGTCACTGTAAAGCATCCAAAATCCTTTCGTTGTTGAAGTCAATCGATCCCTTTCGTGAGCCGGTATAGAACTCCACCTGAATAAATACATATTTACATAAGAAATATTACGAATAATAATCATAATTACTGGTTTCTTAATAGATATAATATACATAGATAGTAATAAACCCGCGTGGTTCCGTTCCCGTAGGAATACGGGATAATATATAGCTTATAGCCTTCCTCGATAAATAGGATATGTAATATTGAAAGAATTTTTTAAATCGCACCAGTAGTTCCTGAGATTAGCACGTCACAATCAAACAAACAAACTATTCAGCTTTATACTTTACATATTTATATATTAGTATAGATGCGTTGACGTGGAGGGATAATACCTACTAGGTACCTCGAACCCTGAATGCAAAGGTCAGATTACCTTTGCATTCAGGGTTAACAGAGAAATAAGTAATTAAATTTTTCTATCGAAATCACCACCAATTCCATGAATTGTTTTTATCGTCACCGTTTGCAATGCATACCTCAAATTCTTAAAATTTTTGGATACATCATCTTTCGTAAATTATATTATAATGAGCCTCTTTTCTCTAAAGGTTTTTAAAAAATCCGCTCTGAAAAATGGTTTTTAAAAAATATTTTTTTTTTTTGCAAAAATGCAAGATTTAGAGGAAAAAGTCTCATTAATAAATAAATTACAATTCAAAATTTAATTCTATTATTCAACATATTACAAAAATTGTTTTTTTCTAGTAATATACTATATCAGGAAAAAGATTTCAACGCGCTCAAGACTCCTCTACTTACAATATTATAATCACTTAAATTCATTTATTTAAAACAAAAGTTAATAGTCGTAAGACTATTCTTGAAACGTAGAAAGCATTTCAAAATTCGATGAAATTATAAAACTGTATCAAAACTTTTCATACATTGTGTGGTCCAAAATAAAGTGAGTAATATGTGTATCTCCAGGGGCCAGTGGTCTTGCGAGCCTCACCAAGTATATGGAGCCTTCTGTGGTGTCTATCTGTAAGTAAGGCAATATTGTTAGAAAATCGAACCGAAGTTACTACTAAAAACCAATGGTTAGCATATGTGGTTTCGGGTTACGAGGTCCTGGGTTCGAATCCCAAGCACGTCTATATTAGATACTGAGTTTCTTTCTTTCTTCTAAGAAATTTTCAGTAAAATTGTCAGTCCGGAGTTGGGACGTTGGTAATGTTGCCTCAGAGAAAGCTATGCCTTCGGCCTCGGTCATTATCAGTAACATCTGATTGGAGGAGTGTGGTGGGTTTAAGCTCCATACCCCTTTTTTATAGTAACATTTGCTATACTTTTTTTTAATGTGACCAATATTCCCATTCCCCTCCAACTAGTCGAGAAAGACTGTATTAGGAGTGGGTACGACAATAGACCACCGGGGCGGGGATCCAACCACCACCCCTCGGTGATGAGTCCGACCGCTCTTACCGTTCAGCTATTGAGGCTCTAAGGCTTTCCTATAAGAAGGATGCCCTGCAATGAGCTGTTATAATATGCTGATAACGATGTATAACTTACATTCTTTTCACTCGAATTTTAACTCTATGTAAACTTTCCTAAATCTAAATTTTTAGAATATTCTATTATCAAAAAAAACTTACCCTCTCTACATTATAAAGTCTGTAATTCATTCCCGATTCAATGCTTTTAACAGAGTGTGTCACTGCCTGAAAGTGAGTAATTATTTATGTGAGATATTCAGGCAAACATTAATAATAATAATTGAAGTATACATAATTGTGCTTTATCTATAAGTAAACAAATTTTCAAATCCATAAAGATATTATTGTACATTGACGAGACTGATGGATAGCATTTAATTTTTAACCGACTTCCAAAAAGGAGGAGGTTCTACGTTCGGCTGTATATGTATGTTTTATTTATACATGAGAATAATCTACGTACTAACATTTGGTAAGCGATAAGCGGTTACGATGCTGGTGGTTTTCATGAGACTGTGGAGAGAAGCGGCGTCAGTGAAGTCAGTAACGTTGAGCGATTCCGTAATTCCTCCCGTTAAGTCCGCCAGTCCATCGAGCAGATTTCCGTACTTTAACGCTTCATAAGAGCCATGCATCCTATGGAAAGAAAAATTTGCATAAATTATACTCATCATCATCATCATACTACATAAAAAAAATATTTTTCATAATAAGATTGTATTTTACGACTTTGTTCACATTTTTATTGTACATACTCATGCTAAATTACAGCTTTCTAGTAGTAATAGTCTTTTTATTATTCTTTACAAGTTAACCTTTGACCACAATCTCTCCTGATGGGAAGTGATGATGCAATCTTGGACGAAAGCAGGCTAACTTGCTAGGAGTAGGATGAAAATCCACACCCTTTTCGGTTTTTACCACGACATCTTACCGGATCGCTAAATCGCTTGGCGGTACGTCTTTGCCAGTAGGGTAGTAACTAACCACGGCCGGAACCTCCCACCAGCCAGACCAGATAATTAAACTTCAATCGGCCCAGCTGGGGATCGAATCCAGGACCTCCGTTTTGTAAATCCACCACGCAAACCACTGCGCAACGGAGGCCGGTCTTTGCACTAAACCACGCCCGTGGACGGACGGACAGACAGACGGACATGGTAAAACTATAAGGGTTGCTTGTGGACTACGGAACCCTAAAAACTGGTTCCTATAGCATATGTATCAGTGGCGTAATTATACCTTCTGAGGCTCGTAGCATTTTGCCAGCTAGTTAGAATACCACTGGTGTGCATTAAATATTAAATGTTTCTTCCCTAACTATTTGCTTGTTCTCTCTCTCAAGTGTTTTGACGGCCTCCGTGGCGCAGTGGTATGCGCGGTGGATTTACAAAACTGAGGTCCTGGGTTCGATCCCCGGCTGGGCAGATTGAGATTTTCTTAATTTGTCCAGGTCTGGCTGGTGGGAGGCTTCGGCCGTGGCTAGTTACCACCCTACCGGCAAAGACGTACCGCCAAGCGATTTAGCGTTCCGGTACGATACCGTGTAGAAACCGAAGGGGGTGTGGATTTTCATCCTCCTCCTAACAAGTTAGCCCGTTTCCATCTTAGACTGCATCATCACTTACCATCAGGTGAGATTGTAGTCGAGGGCTAACTTGTAAAGAATAAAAAAAAAAAAAAAAAAAGTGTGCTAAAATAATTTCATACTCACTTTGCATAAGCCTTTTCGAGTAGTGCCGGCCAAAGCTGCTCTGAGTGACTGCAGTGCATGAACGCCAACTTGCCGTGAACGGTCGGTAACCGGTCGTCAACTAGAACCTCTACCCACTGACCGCACCACCATAGGCGAAATCTGCGAATTTTATTTTTTTTTATTAATATTTTTTTTTATTAATCAATACTAATTTTTGTCGTGTTATAGGGGGTAATCAGTGGATTATTTCTAGAGAGCCACGTTATTTGTGTGTGTTTAAGGCTATATTTGTACCCTTAATCTCATAAATCATCACGGGAACGGGAACTACGCGGGTGAAACTGTGGGAGGGTTATTTTATAAGTTATAATTTTTTATGAATTACTTACTGACGAACGAATTAATTACTACATATATTTTGGCCTAACAGTATTCAATAAAAGGTCTCATGTGATCTAAAAAGAAAAATATACATTTGTACAAACCAAACATAATTATGGGTAGTACGCCGGTAAGATACGAGTAGTTGACAAAATTATTATTGTACGTAAAAAAAAAATAAACCGACGGAATAACATAGGCCATAATTTATCTCCCTAATTTCACGGGAACGGGAACTACGTGGGTGAAACTACGGGGCATCTGTATGTATATATAGACGCGCCTTTGATGGAGAACTGCATAAACGACAATATCCAGTATATAATTACATCTTCGGCGTTCAGGAAATCCTCAAATAGCTATAAGAGCGAGCAGCAAGGAGTTGACGGCTAAAGATCTCATGTCGTCAAATTATACTGACCTGAATACACCAGCATAATTTGAATCTATCCTTTGGTCGGCAGGTACAACTCTGTAGAAAAGTCCTTTGCATAGATATAATACTCCGACGCATGATAATAACCACTTGTCACCTAAAACAAATTATGTTTAGTTAGCTTTACTGTTCTCTTATAGTCACTGTCATCAGTTTTTTAACTAATCATCAAAAACTTCACTTAGTTGGATTCAAATTTAAATCTAAAAAAGAATATATATATGATTTACTTAAATCTATCGATAAAGGATATTATAGCTATATTTTAATAAAATGTTCGTATAATTCCTCATTGAATTTGAGAAAAAGGGCACATGTCTGAAAAATTACAATGTCCAGGAATTAAAAAAAATAATTATTTTCCAAACCTGTGTATAATTTCTAAAAGTTACTATTGTGTTACATTTTGGTGTTAATTAGCCTACGAAAATCACTAAAATTATTTATTTTAAAATTAATCTTAGTATGTTATTAAATACTTTATATGTACATACAAAAACCTTAAAGCGGGATTTTATTACCTATTATCGTTTATGATGTCGTTTTCATTGATTAAAAACACATTAACATGATTTCGCCATTGCATTATGAAACAATTAATATAATGGTGTTTTGCGGTTAATAATAATTATAGATATCGCCTGCGTAGGTACTTCATTAGTAGGCATCCGTTATGGCAGCCTTCATACGTCGCGGGCGTCCGCTAGTATTAAATAAATATTTGTAAAATAAATGTTTTCTATACTAATTATAGCTCGTGCGGATAAACTGGGCGCCTGGCTCGAATGATGTTTGTACTGTATTTGAAAGCTCGGTGTCAAGTTAATGTGCACGAGTTATATAGTTTAATAAACTCATCATTTTTGTATTTTCCAGTAGCATTGCCTACAGTACTACAATAGCCTGCTACAGGTACTGTTTTTCACTAGACTTAGGTATTTTATAATTTAAGTCATATACATACTTAAATGCAATATATTTAAACAGAACATCGCAAAGCGAACAGCCTCTGTACGATATGACGAGACGATTAAATACAGTTCGCTTGGCTAATGGCAATAATTACTAAGCACAGCTCCCTCATCATCATCATCATCATTGTCAGCCGATAGACGTCCACTGCTGGACATAGGCCTTTTGCATGGACTTCCAAACAAAACGGTCTCGAGCCGCCAGCATCCAGCGGCTCCCTGCAACCCGCTTGATGTCTTCGGTCCACCTAGTGGGGGGTCGACCAACACTGCGCTTTCCGGTGCGGGGTCGCCATTCCAGCACCTTGGGACCCCAACGTCCATCGGCTCTTCGAACTATGTGGCCTGCCCACTGCCACTTCAGCTTCGCGACTCGCTGAGCTATGTCAGTGACTTTAGTTCGTCTGCGGATCTCCTCATTTCTGATTCGATCACACAGAATTCACAGCTCCCTAGTATTATGTAAATAACCAATTGATGCATAATTTTGCGTCTTTAATATTATATGATCTGGAAAATTTTCAAGGTAGGTACCTACTTTCGCTAGGCATCATCATCATCATTATCAACCCATATTCGGCTCACTGCTGAGCTTGAGTCCTCTCTCAGAATGAGAGGGGTTAGGTCAATAGTCCACCACACTGGCCCAATGCGGATTGGCAGACTACACACACGCAGAGAATTAAGGAAATTCTCTGATATGCAGGTTTCCTTTTTAAATTCTTAAAATGCACACAATTGAAAAATTTGGAGCTGCATGCCCCGGACCGTAATCGAACCCACACCCTGCGGAATCGGAGGCAGAGGTCACATGCACTGGGCTATCACGGCTCTCACTTTCGCTAGTACTACGTAGTAATTACATCAATGTTAGATACTCGTACCAACAACATCCTAGAGAATTATCCTTACCCATACTAAGCTAAATTCTCCTACATCTAGAGGTTGATGGTACTATTTTTTGTAGATTCCTCCGGGATTTCATAAATGAGAAGAAATAATTACTGTAACTATCATCATCGTTACCCTGTTATAAACCACTAAAAGGCCAGACCTTCCTCCTTAGAGGAAATATGAAACTTAGATCCATCAAGTTGCTCTTAAAAGTGTTACAATGGTCTTAGGCTGATAAAGTTAAATTCCTTAATAACAATCACTATCAAGTGTTAATAAGTTTCAAGTAGAGTTCAAAATTACAAAAGTATGTACAATAATATTAAAACCATTTAGGTAAATTAACTGCCTAAACACTATCTCATATTTAACAAAAAGAAAAAGAAATATAATATGCACTAAATTTAAAATAAACCTACCTAAAGCCTCATAACGACAAGCATTTACTTAAGCAGCAGGCAGCTCGTTTACTTGGCCATTTTAAAGTTATTGCTACATTTAGAAAGTAGGAGGATATATTATCATTATGTCAACTCACCAAGCCTTCCGGTTACCACGTCGAATGTGTCATTGCAGTCAAGGATAAATTTCGGGTTGGCATACAATTCCTGTGAACAATTTCCAAATTCATGAGGGATTAGGTAAGGATTTATTTGTTACGGACTGAGAGTCTGCAGTAGTCAGACACGCTTTATTTTATGTAGGCTGAAGTCAACTTCGACGCAACATACCATTAAGAGATTGGTGCTAACGTGCAACCAACGATAATCTCGTAAGGAAAAATAGACAAATGGGTATGCCCACCGCCTCATACAAAGTCGGCCCAGGAACGTATAAAAGTGTATGGAGATGATAAGTATAAATAATGATTGGCTTAATAAAAGTAAGTTTCTTGAAGAAAAATACATTTTTATCACTCTTTTAGGGCAAAATGTTCGCCGGTGTACCAAAATGTTATTTCAAACCAGAAAACGAACAACAAATCAATCATAGGTCTTTAAAAAATATCGTAAAACTCAGGCGTATGGTCAACAATCTTAGCTTGTTCCCGTTGTGGACAAATTAAAGGTGAGTTAAAAATATCATAATATGTTGTAGCAAACTTTTTTTGATAAAGTAATGATTTTAATATTAAAGTAGAATTAATAATTTTTTTAAGTATAAGTAAATTGCCGGGTGGTTAGGGTAGTTCTGGGCCTGTATCTTTTGGATAGCTAAATATGTCTTGTTTATAGTGACTTTTTAAATTTGAATAATGAAGTTTAAATTTGATTAAACAATTATCTAAATAGTGTGGTATTCCAGAAATTGATAAGTAGGTAAGTAGGAAATTGATAGACATACAATATGTATGCTTTTTTTTAAAGTTCAAGGCCTGTTAATTTTACATACTTTTTGTTAAGGAATGATTTGCCATTTACCATGTTTTAATATTACCCCGTCATCAACATCCTTAAACTTGAAGTCCCACTGCTAGATATATTTCATATATCATAAACCGTAACGCATGAGAGAGAGATAGAGATGCTTAGGTATCTCCCTCATATGGTCCCGCGGATAAAACATGCTATAGGGTTAGTGTATGCAAATTAAAATAATGCTAAAGATAACAAAATTGGCAACACCAGTGGGTATAACGTTAACTAGCTCCTTATAACGGTATAGATCGATTTTAGTAAAATTTCGTGTAACACATAATGTTATTTCGTTGTCGTGAAAAAAAAAAACTAAACAAGCCAAAGTGAGCAAGAATTATACGAGGTTGAATATAGCATAAAAAACAGGTAGATACATAGACATTACGACGCTATAAATGCCTGCGATCGATTTGTGAAGGTCAACAAAGGCTTTTATTACAATTTAACACGAAAAACCGAAACGTATTAGGCAACGATTGCGCGATACTTTGTGTACGATCTTGTAGAAAGGCAAAGAGTGTACCTCAAATCACTCAAAAACGTTGTCTGGCGGTGACCTTGTATGGGAGGATATGATCGATATTCAATGGTTATCACACTAATATTACAAAGGCGAAAGTTCGTGCGTACACGTGTGTGTAAGTTATGTATATTTGTGGCTCCTGCACGCCGCAATTACTGAACCGATTTGCCTGATATTTAGAACCCGGGATTTACACATAGGCTACATTCATGCCGGAAAATCCATGGCTCCTACGGATTTGTGAAAAACGGAATTTCACGCGAACGGAGTCGCAGGCGTCTGCTAGCACAACATTAACCCACACTCTCTCGCCTACACTCATGATTATTAACTACATTACTTAATTTGTTGAATGTCTACTTCATCATCATATCGGCCGATGGATGTCCACTGCAGGCAGTATGCCTTTTTGTAGGCCTTCCAAACATGACGATCCTGAGCCGTATGCATCCAGCGAATCCAGTTGAATGTCTGTTCCTCATTACTGAGGGTCGTGACATCATACATTCACGACTTTTTTCCGCATGATATCACGCCATGCAGCTCGGCTTTTCGCGACTTGTAGAGCTTCGTGTACTTTTGTATCGAGAGTGGTGCAGATTTGATCTGACCAACGCATCGGGCTACGTAGTTGAATGTCTACTTAATTTAATCAAATTCAAGAAATAATGTACTGGTACGCATGCAAGTAAGATATTCCCATAGGTACGGGTTAATTTAGTGATTTATTATTTTTCAAACACTTTCAACGCTAAAAAAAATTACAATATATAAGACAATAAGTAAGATTTTTATAAACAAGAATGATACCAAGACTGTAGACAAGAATGACAAAAGATTGTTGTTTTCAATTATGTATTTTACGTGTTACTGCGCTCAACAGAGCAGAATTGAATGTCAGATCGTTTAGTAGCGCCACACGGCTAACGGTACAGCCCCAGTTGTTCGGCTCACCATGCTCTTTCCTTTTCTAAAACGTGTCTGGAATTTCTAAAACGATTCTTTTAAAATACTTGCACATTTCGCCCAACAAAATAATGAAAAAGAAATATTTTTCTTTAATTTAAATGCAATTCATAGAAATATATATTATGTTTTAAATTTTTCTCCAAATAATTTAGTTATTCCAAGTAACTATATGTATGCACATTGCACGGGTATTATTTAAAATCACAGGTGTATTTTATATCAACAGCATATTAAGATGAAATAAAATATTCAAGGTTAGTAAGTGCATAAAGTTAACGTTTATGAATAAACATGAAAGAAAGGAGAAAGTAATCACGCTCTGTGACCCACATAGTCAGAATGTCGTCGGTTAATTTCTTATATTTTTGGAACCTATCTCAACAACATGACAACTCAACTTGTGACATTTATTTTAATCTACGTATACCTATATATTTTACATTTTTTCGTGTTTTGCGATGTTTTGTGTTTTTTTTGTTAAATATATATCTTTAATATTCAAAACATCGTGTTCGTTTGTTATCATACTCCTCCTAAACCGCTGAACCATTTTTTTATGAATTTTTGTGTGCATATCGAGTGGTTCACCCTAATTTTTTTATAAGGCTAACAACATTTTTTGCAGCTAGTAAGTTATATACTCGTATATATCTGTTCTGAAATGTACAAATAATTAAAAATTATATTGTTCATAAGCTTGAAGTAACGATAAAAAACAAGAATATTTTATATACCTTAGCACGTTTCCATTCAAATGTGAAAGGCGGGACTTGGTGATAAAAAACTGAAGGCTGCACTGCGGGAAAATCTGGATCTTCCCAAAGCTCCCGTCTCTGAAGGCAGCCTGCCCTGATGACTTCGTAATCTGTCATACTGCAAAGGAGATAAATTGTTTAATATTAAAATTGATTCACTTTCTTCGAAAAAATAAAATTTAATTAAAATAAAATTCGTATAATAGAAATTAGACTATGTCTATTAAATGTACATCATTAATTTGCATTAATGGTGTATATTTATAACTTGTGGTATCGAAAGTCTCTCTTTCAGTGCGTTTCTATTGTGAGATGAAACAATCGAGTGTATTTTTACTCATAGAAGGAGAAAACATGAATTGTTCGTTGATATGTTCAATGATGACACATCGTGGTGAGCGAAGTTTTTTTTTCATTCTGTACAAGTTAGCCCTTGACTGCAATCTCACCTGATGGTAAGTGATGATACCATCTAATATGGAAGCGGGCTAACTTATTAAGGGGAGGATGAAAATCCACACTCCTTTCGGTTTCTACACGACATCGTACCGGAACGCTAAATCGCTTGGCGATACGTCTTTGACGGTGGGGTGCTAACTAGCCACGGCCGAAGCCTCCCACCAGCCAGACCTGGACCAATGAAGAAAATCTCAATCGGCCCAGTCGGAGATCGAACCAAGGACCTCAGTCTTGTAAAATTACCACTGCGCCACGGAGGCCGTCAAAAGCCTCCGCACTGAACTTGTTGTGCATTCGAGAACTTTTATTTAGGACTCATCTATGGCGATAGTTAAATTTACCACAATAAGGTTAGGACCCGGTTTCGCAATAATGACCACCTTATGCTGGCCTATTTCCTATTTTGGTCTTTATTATCAACATATTAAAATTAATAGACAAAATATAATCTACGTACTATGTAATATCCATCACTAAGCACCGGATGACATTTGTATTTTGTATCATTGATGGCATTTTGTCAATTGGTTTGTTGTTTATTTTAATAGTTTGATAATAAAGACCAAAACAGTGAACAGGTCCTTGTCATCTACACTATATAAAGAAAGATTTTTATTTTTGTATGGACCGAATAAACTCAATAACTACTAGAGCGGTTAGGAAAATTATTTTCCCAATAGAAAGCATTATTATAAAATTCATAATTCATTTATTTCAAGTAGGCTTAGTTTATAAGCACTTTTGAAACGTCAGTTTTGTATTTGTAAAGATTCTACCACCGGTTCGGATCGGATCAGGCAGGCTTTAGAAGAGAATACTCAGTACTTGATCATATCCATGCTGTTAGGCAAATCATTAAGAAATACGGAGGAAATATCAACTCAAATACTATATTAGCATTTGTTAAATATTATAATAATAACCATTAGTATTCTGGACATCAATATTTGAGTAAAATTAAAACTGTTTGTACTTTACACTTAACAAATGCGTGTGCTAATAGGAAAATTAAGGTTGATCATACACTTCAACATCACTTGTTACACAAATACTAGTGTGATATTATGAGTGTAATGCTGTCCGAAAAAAAATCATCAACCTAAAATAGGTGAGTATGATACGCCAAATTTGAAAAGACTAAAGACACTTCTTGAAATGGCTAAAGATTCTTTCAAAAAGGCAAACATTTATTATTCGATCGGACGATCATTTATTACGTAATAGATAGGATTTCCAATATACATTATTTTATATTATAGGAATTACTCGATCTGTTTTCATGCATAAATGTTTATATATAAAAACCACGAGACAGAATAGGTAAATTTTTAAATACCAATAGTAAATAGTTATTTAATGAAATAAAATACTATTATTAGTCTGACTGCGTCCCTTTACTCTCGGTCGTATGGATTTTGCGGTAGTCTGCGTTCAACTTAATGTGAAATACCTTCTATCTAAATAAATGTATACTACTCGTAAATTACATGTGGAAAACATTAAATGTAAGCAGAGTCATTTATTACCATTGGTCTAACCTAACATGATATAACCATAATATAAAGTATGCCTTTTTCATCCCCTTCTAGTTTAATTTTCGCTACAAAAATTAATCTATAACCTTATATGTATTATGTTCTCAAATCGCGACAACTTGAATTTAAATTCATTTAGTAGTTTCAGCGTTATGCCCAGTCAAAAATACGGACAGAGAGACAGAAAGACAAAAAAATAAAATAAAATATATTTTGGCTTCAGTATTGTATTGGCGATTATATCATGCCCTCCAAATGAAATTTTCAAAATATCTTCAATGTACAGAATTTGACCTGTTACAGTTTTATTATAAGTATACACATTATATAGATGTATGTATCCTATAAGTATCGCATCTAGGTAGTCTAGTGAGTGTCCACGCTTAAAACTTTCTACTGAATCAGGTTTTCATTGAAAAACCAGTTAGTAACTTTGAGTCTTGACTTAGACCCTTCGTTATAACTAACGCAATTGACTTACCTTGCATCATGCTTTTGAAATGCATTTGGTAAATCGGTGTTTAATTGGAAAACTGAATATTACGAGTAAGTTACAAAAAACTATGGAAACCATAAAATGCGTTTCGCATGATTTAAAAATATATTTCCTGTACCAACACATCTGTGTTTATGTATATATCTACACGAATTTAATTATAATAAATAATAATATTTTGACGGTTTCCGTGGCGCAGTGGTATGAGCGGTGAGAGGGGTTAGGCCAATAGTCCACCACACTGGCCCAGACTGGCAGACTTCACACAGGCAGAAAATTAAGAAATTCTCTGGTGTGCAGGTTTCCTCACGATAATTTCCTTCACCGTTTGAGACACGTGATATTTAATTTCTTAAAATGCACACAACTGAAAAGTTGGAGGTGCATGCCCCGGACCGGATTCAAACCCACACCCTCCGGAATCGGTGGCAGAGATCATATCCATTGGGCTATCACAGCTCTCATTGTATATTATAGGATACTTATATATTTGTAATGTATATAAATGTGTATTAGAATACCTATATATTTATCCCAGTTAGGTAGTTATAGTGTTTTATTAGTATGTATTGGAGTTAGTCTGTGGTCGCGAGTGAAACGTTGTCCATCGTCCACGTACATAGCAAAGAGTAGAACAAGTTTAACCGACCCACTTGTTCAACTCTCCACTCTGCATTGGTGTGGAAACCGCGCTAATACACTTTTGTACGTATCGCGAGTAGCGCATTTCCCTTTGTGTATCAATACTACTAAAACTGTAACGGGACTGCATTTTGTTAAACACTAAATAATCTCGCATGCTCGCATCGCTCGTATCTTTGTTTGTGTGAATTTGGTATACTTTATAAAAATAATTTTGTATTTATTATCTATATCGGCGGTACTTTTTTCTTTTATGTAGTGTAGGCTTACGCTTGACCACAATCAAGCCTGATGGAAAGCAATGATGAAGTCTAAGATGAAGCGAGTTTGCCTAGAAGATAAAAATACTTAGATAGTAAATTACATGGTTTTTTATACAATAATATAATAATTAACGTGTTTTTTTAGAGTATAATTTTTTTCTACCTACTGAGTATCTTATTGTTAAAAGTCCAAGTTAAAGTAATATATGAACAAAAAATAGTCGTTAAGGTTTTTTATATTTTTCAACTTTAATAAGAACCTCTGACTATAGCAAAACAACATAGAATTAGCGAAATTAGTGAAGGAAAATAGGAATTATTTTCATTTATAGTTTAAGTATATTGATTCTCAACGTTGACGTATGGTCATCAATGTGAATAATAATATTATATATACTAGGTATGCATATAGCTTAGATTAATACTGTATTCTAAGGCATATAGTATATACATATAATCTATTAAAACAAGATGTTACTAGCTAGTGGTATTAGTTAACTTTACAACAAAATTAAAAAATGTTTACTAATATTATAAAGCTGAAGAGTTTGTTTATTTGGTTGCATGCGCTAAACTCAGGAATTACTGGTCCGATTTGAAAAATTCTTTCAGTGTCAGATAGCCTATTTATCGTGGAAGGCTATAGGCTATATTATCCCTGCATTCCTACGAGAACGGGAATCACGCGGGTGGAGCCGTGTGGTGTCAGCTAGTAACAAAATATTAAGAAAAAGATTATTGTGAAGAAAAGGAAATTTATTATTGAGGAGGCGAACATCACCTTTTGATTATTCGTATAATTCAATAGATTTATTTGTAACTGGAACGAGAATAAAAACTTTCTTTACGAGCTTGTGAATAATATCGATTGAATAAGTTATTTATAGAAACTAGGAATGTGACCTGTCAATCAACTTTCTACGTGCCAAAGTGGAAGGAAACCTATATAGTTGCAGATTCAAAATCTCGGCAAAACCGCAATTTATTAAGATTTTTAACTCGTCTCAGTTTAAAAATCAATAAATTATGATTTTGATCTCACGAGAACCTTTAGATAAGGCTTTCGACATTTTGTAAATTAAAGAAAGTTTGGTTATAAGGTTTTGTTAAGTAGCAGGTAACAAACAGGCGTATCGTTTTAATTTTCAAAGTATATAAAGCGTAACTTTGCTCGTATTTATATTTTCTTCGGAGTACTTAATTTGTAAAATCGATTCGCCAGACAATTTGTTTGCCCTTATACCTTTTAAGCTTGTATCATTTTTAAAAGAAATGGTCCAAAATTGTATGGAGCCCAGGATCGGTCATTGTACCCTGGCGGAAATAAAAGAAAATATTTTTTTTCATTTATTTTTGACTATACAAATCTATGAATTTACTTCAACTCTTTCGAAATAATATTAATTCTCTCCCAAGAAATGCAACACTAGTATGGGTAATAATGGCGGATTGATAACGTTTTCAATGAAGTAGTCGATTTGACGTTTGCTGTCAATTGTCATGTAATAGTTGGTTTAGGGACGCCATCTTGATATTACTCAACTATGACTTCATTCACCAATGAAGCCTAATTTTGTTACTCACTGACTGACCGATCATCAACACTCTAAGGCACTTTCAGCAGCCAAAGAAGATTCAAATTTAGGATCTGTACTAATATTATAAAGCTTAAGAGTTTGTTTTTCGAGGAACGCTATAGGCTATAATATTATTTCCGTACTCCTACGGGAACGGAAACAACGCGGGTGAAACCACGCGGCGTCAGCTAGTATATAATTAATTTATATATTAAGTATTCTTAATTTGAAGCTTGTATAATTCATCGAAAAATTAAAAAAAATGAAATTTCAGACGTTTTCTAGATGCAAAAACTGCATAAATTACTTTGTAATGCCATATTAATAAAATATATTGACTTGGCAAATTCTCTAAGCAATCTTATTGAATGTAATATGTATTATTTGTGAGATACATTCTGCATTCATGCGTTGGCAGCCATTTTAATCTATGCTATTTAAAATATAAAATATTTTTAATATTAATATAGTGATCATTCACTATATTAAGATGTTGTTAGGTTAGCTAGTTATTTACGTAATAACTTGAGACAAAAGTTCCCTTAATTACGGACTGAATAAAGTAACCGAATTTTTATTACATGGACCTCACAACTTTTCTCGGTAGGACAACTGAGTTGAGATGTTATATTTTACAAAGTGTTGTTTTTGATGGTATACAAATATCTAATAATAGTAAATATTTTTGACACCTAAGCGAATTTAAATTCCAGAATTATGTGTTTTAATACATAAATGATTATATACTAGAAAAGAGTTCCAATAACTATGCCTGTTGTACGTACTTCGGTTTAAAGGGCATGGTCTTCTATGAAGTACCGTAAGAACGTAAGCATCATCTGTTATTGAAGTTGAAATTGACTCACACACATTGTAATGCAAACCGCAACTTCGTCCGCGAGACGTAAAGTACAGTGTAAACTTTCATTGAAAGTGATTATTTTCATCAAGTTGAAATTTTTTTTGTAGACCTATACAAGACGAATCCCACTGTCGGTAAATTGCATGTTATTACGCGAGTGTCTAGAAGGGATTACGCAGCGTTTTCGATTTATAGTCATATTTCAAACAACTTATAAAAAATCTTGACATATTATGTACATAAACCATCTTCACTAAATATTTATTGGTGAAAATCGCATGAAAATTCGTTAAGTAATTTTGAGTTTATCGCGAATATACAGACTGACGGCGAAATATTTTACAGCCTGTAAATAGATTTCTAAAAAAAAGAAAAATAATAATATTAATAATAACAATAAATAAATAAAATACCTGGCTAAAATAAATGAATAATATAGATTTCTACAATGTGTCTGTGTGTGCCATGTTATGGCAGCTTTGTTGCAGATGGTGATCAAATAACCTAATAGCAAATGGCATACTGTCAAAAAACGCGTACTGTCTGTTTATTTAAACCAGTAGTATCAATATAATATGATTTTCATTCATTTCTATCTGTTCAATCCAGTGCAAAATACTTTAATCGACCAATCCACTGGAAAACAGTGTAATGGGTTATGCTCTATAAACCTCCCACTTGAATGTCAGCAAAAGAGAAAACTACACACTTATGGTCAGCACTATTCTACTCTATTCTAGATCTCACTTACGAAAATTGTATATACTAATTTTAGCCAAGACACTATTTATTTAATCACTATTTATTTCTGGAATAATAAATTTGTATATGTATAATACATTTTGATTTGATAACTTTATAAAACCTAAACAACTTTTGATTTTCGAAATATTTTTTTTATGAAATAAGTAACTAAATTAAGTCCAAGACAAAATTCATTTATTTCAACTAGGCTCTTTAGATGCACTTTTGAAACGTCAGGATAAGTAATATGGTGATTAGTAAAGTGTAAATGTATATTTTATTAAGTACTTATTTACGAAAGTCCGAGCCCCAAACAAACTTAGCCAGAGATGCTTTTGTTTATCACCATTTTAGAATACACTCTCTAAAGCTAAGTAGGTACCTACTCGTATTGAATCACGATTATAGAGCATTTCATTTCCAGCTTTTTTATCGTTTATATAATCATTAACATAATCATAGATAATACTTTTCTGTAAGCGGCGTAAAGTGTGCCAGAATTAAGAATATGAAGTCAACGATAATTTGGGATATTTTATGTACAAATCCACATAAACTCGTTTATTTGTATATTTCTATATTAAATAAATTAAAAAATTACATTGTATTTACAGATTAAGCTATTATGTATAGTAAAAACCTAAGTAGGTAAATAGTGAACATGTAGTTGTCTTGTAAATATAATTTATACGCAGATATACCTAGCGAAATTTTGACAATCCCAAGAATTAGAAGTACCTACCCAAGTTAGTGTAACGTGAACAAAGCTAACGAACTGCGGAGGGCCTGTAAGTAAGTTGTAAAACTTAAAAGCTCTACCATGCTTAAAATGTGTAACGCATTAAATTATATCTTTATTAAGTTTTGATAAACAATGCTTACGTCACTTACCTTAGTTAGTGTGATACATTATCTAAAAACACTGCACTATACACGAGGACAAAAAACACTCCCGCGCACACCGCTCTGACGGCAGGTAACTGGTTTCCCACTCAATTTCTCGAAAGAGGTACCCCCTCCTGCTTACACTATAAGACTGTGAGTGAACAACCGTGAGAGCGGAAAATAAAATTTCATATAGTTTGTCTTCTTAGTTTTGTTTCGTGTTAATATAATAAATTTGTGTTTTAGCTGAACCATTGTTTAAATCTTTCTTATTAAATTATTACATAGCTAGTAGACGCCGGCGACTTCGTCCACGTGGAACTCTACTAACTTCAAATCTCCTCTTTCATCGCTTGTTAAACTTTTGTTTTGGAATACAGAATGGGTCAGCTATCCTTAAATGTAGACTTTTAGTAGATCTATATGAAAGAACAATCATCATGCATTCTTTTGTTAGTTTAACATGGACTTAACGTTGAATTGCATCATTATTTTTTTTTATTCGTTACAAGTTAGCCCTTGACTACAATCTCACCTGAATGGTAAGTGATGACGCAGTCTAAGATGAAAGCGGGCTAACTCCTAACAGGAGGAGGATGAAAATCTACACCCCTTTCGGTTTCTACACGACATTGTGGCGAAACGCTAAATCGCTTGGCGGTACGTCTTTGCCGGTAGGGTGGTAACTAGCCGCGGCCGAAGCCGTTTTTTTTTAAAGCTCCCAAAGCAAAAGCAACCAGCAAAACAGAGGGTTTGACTTTTTCCGACACTTCCAACAAAATTTAGGTATCATATTTTAAACAATTCAATCGAAAACTCTTAGTAAATAATACACTTAAACCTTCTTTAGGAATTACTCTATCTATTGGTAAAAATATCATAAAACTCATAGAAATTTCGAATTCATTGCGAACAGACAGACTCGGAGGACTTTGTTTTATAATGTGTAAAGATTTTTTTATTATATATACGTGTATGAAGATAATCGAATTGACTTTCATTTTCCCACGAAAAACAATAAAATTTAGTAAAGAAATAAATTAAATGTTTAAAGCGAGATTGCGAAGTTCACTGCCGCTGGCACCATGATCTTTCAGTAAAATTACCCTTAGGTAGTGTAGTAGTATCAACAGTAGACAAATATACGTATTTTTCTTTACAAAAATCTTTTCGGTTGAGCAACTATTTTTTAAATATGAAGGGTGAAGGCTACCTACAGTAATAAAAGAAAGCTAACGTAAGTTACGATAATTCACATTCATTCGGCAAGGACGTACCGATTTAGCGTTCCGGTACGATGTCGTGTAGAAACCGTCAGGCATTTTCATCCTATTCATAACAAGTTAGCCCGCTACCGTCTTAGATTGCATCATCATTTACCATCAGGTGAGATTGTAGTCAATGGCGAACTTGTTAAAAATAAACGTATAAAATTAAATATTTATTTATTTTCAATATATTATATATATAAAAATAATAAAATAAGGTAAATTTGACTACCGTAGGCTTATACTAATACGCTTATACGGTTTATCGCTTCCGCTCTGACTGTGACCTCCTTTCGTAGAAAAGTGTACGACTCAAGCGACAAAACTTCGGCACCGATCGCTTGGTGTCGGCAATCCTTAATTTTCTCGCTCGCACTAAGTTTATACTGCAGTAGTTGTAGTATTTAAGCCTTTAATATTTAAATAAATACACATAGGATGGTAAACAATGGTTTATTTTTTACAATAGATAATATAATATTTTATCATACTTAAGTACATTTGCATGTGTTCTTAAAATTACATAAACTATTAAAAGCTAGTTACAAATTATAAGCTACCGAAATAAAAAAAAAAATATTTATCTAAAACTTATGGGTTCTATTCATTTGTAATAATATGTATTGACATTTTATTTATGACATGTGTAAACGACATGTTATGATATTATATAAATAAATGAAATGAAACCATGAGTATTCCGGGAAAAAAAGAGTGACCTATTTATTACTCAATCCAGGGAGTAGTAGTTTTATTAAGTATATAGGCACTTGAAAAAAGTCACAGTTATTTTGAAACCACATCCACTGTAATTTTATTTATATGTATATCTATTGAAGTACAAATGTGAAGCGAATAGGCTAGACTGGCTTGTATTTGATAAATCTACCTACTATATGATATCCACCAGTGTAGGTATGTCAATTAGCATTAGGTAAAGATAAATTAGCCTGCGGATTATGCATTAAAAATGCGAAAGTGAGTCTGTTTGTTGCGCTATCACGGCTAAATCACTAAACCGATTTTAAAAATTCTTTCACTAGTGAGAACCTACACTATCAGCAAGTAATGTAACTAATCTTTTATCACCGTATTCCCACGAGAACGGGAACTATGTGGGTGAAACCCCGGGTTGGAGTTTAATTAAATTTTTGTAATAGAAATATAAGGCTAGTACGAGTATGATGACGGATGAAGTGGAATGATTGTTCGGTAGTTTTTGCCTTTTTTATTCCGTTCTGATTGCATTTCGAAAGGTGAACTAGATTGATAAAGTTGGACCTTCGGATGATGAATCAGATACCTATTACGTTGTAAGAATGTTTAAACAAATAACGTAGGTATTTAGATAGATATTTATTAAACTGCTTCATTGGCCTAATGGTTAGATAATGCAGCTCTAGATTATGAGGTCCTGTTTTCCCCTACTGGGAAATACTGAGTTTTTCTATTCTCTACGAATGTTTTGTATCAGAAAATCTGAGTTGGGAAAATAGTTGTGTGACAAAATAAGTAGCGCTTTTTGTGATAGTAGAAGATCCGAATTAGAAACGACCATCACACATGTGTTTAATTTATATCAAAGTTAGTACGTTAAAAAGTACATTGCGAGTAGGTTTTGTTTGCATATAAGTCTCCTGGCGAAATTATTATTAACCATTATTTAACTCGTTAATGATTATTTGGACAGGAGTTTTTAGACAACCTACTCGGAACATACTTTTTAACATACTAATTTGATATTAAATAGTTTTTATTCATTCATCCATCCATATGGGGAAGGTCGTTTCTAATAAGGATCTTAAGACTATGAAAGAACTTGTCCAGGGAAGTACCGCTGCAGCAAATCGGCGGTTCTGTTGCTTTGAAAAGCGTAGTTGCCGGTGTAAAAAGATGTTCCGCCAAAATTATTAGCGTCCCGGTACGGTGTCGTGTAGAAACCAAAAGGGGCGTGGATTTTCATCCTCCTCCTAACAAGTTAGCCATTTCCATCTCAGATTGCATCATCACTTATCATCAGGTGCAGTTGCAGGACATTGCAGTCAAGCGCTAACTTGTATGCATGTGGCACGTCTATTCCCTTTCTACAAATATTAACGTTGTTTAGGTTTTTAATTTTTTAATTTATCAATAAATTTTTCTTATAGCCATAAAGGTTTAGCTTTTAGATTTTCAAGATAAACACAGATTCATATTTTTGTAAAGTTATTATTTATTTTTCAAATATTAATATTTAGTCATACTTGTAGAATCAGTCGCAAGCAATTAATAATACTAGTACGCATTTATTATTATTTATATAAAGGATAGTGATTAGAATTAAGTAAAATAATAATAATTGTCTAAAGATTACCCATGTTAAAATAAGAAATTCTAAACTACTTATTGGCTGGTAGTTCTACCTATACACAATGTACTATTTTTTATTTATACAAAAAAATAAACTAACAAAGATATTCATAAAAAGGAATTGATTGACGAAAATGATATCATGTTTATGTATTAATAATATCTGACATTAATCAACATACTCATAATATATTATTTAACATTAGTATTCTAGTAAACTAACAAGTTAATAAAAGTGTTCTTGCAATATGAAAAAAAACGATCATTGTAGCAACCAAATTGGTATTTTAATCGTTAAATCGTTTTATTGCATTGTACCTATCTAATTAAACATAAACATATAAAGGATAGTACGTACATCTCTAAATGTATTTTCGTATTAGAATAATGATAAAGTTATTTTTAAAAGTGAATTGTTGAATGTAATGATGCAGACTCAGAATTGGATTACAAAAATAAGATCAATACAATCAAGACAATATTTGTCAGGACAACTTAATTAACGAATCAAACTGTAACCAAAATAAGACCCTTGAATGTCAGTGAATGACCTTGAGTGGAGTCACGCACTTGTGAACCCTACACACAGGGTTAAGGGCCCCTTGTCAGTTAACTGACACTTCCCTTTTCCACTCAAGTAACTCTCCCCGCCTATCCCTAGTAACCCATAAAGACTTACACAACAAGAAATGTGGATGGCTCGAACGCCATGAGCATACTGAAGCTGACCGGACGACGAGCGCCTTATATCGAAAGTCGTTCCCGTCAACTGATACCGCTACCCCTCTCTAACTCCCTACTCTTTACGAAAACAAGTCACGCCACCTAGTGTCGGCACGAGCCAACACGAGATCGAGCAACATCCTATCCGTCTCAGACAACTTTTCAAATGATTATGAAAAAATTCCGACTAGTTTGACTAGATTAATTTTGTCATAATATTATTTAATACGGAAATAGTTACATGTTCTAAAATAATCATTAGCAACCCATTTTCGGCTCACTGCTGAGCACGAGTCCATAGTCCATATAGCAATAGGCAGACTTAACACATGTAGAGAATTAAGAATATTCTCAGGTATGTAGTTTATCACGATGCTTTTCCTTCGCCGTTTGAGACACGTGATATTTCATTACTTAAAATGCACATAAATGAAAAGTTGAAGGCGCAAGCCCTGGACCGGATTTGAACCTACATCCTCCGAATCAGAGGTCGAGGTCATATCCATATATCACGAGCTATCACGGCTCTCCTAAAATTATAGAGCCGTAGAATTGGCTTACCCATGTATCGTTATCATGTAGGTACGAATGCATGAAGTTATTTAAAATTAAATAACCTACATAGTCTACTTTGACAAATACCCACTTAATTATCTATTGAAAAACTGTAAAATATATACGTACGTAAACGGCTATTATACAGATTTTTTTCAATTCGAACCAGTGGTTTCTGAGATCAGTGCGTTCAACCAAACATACTCTTCCAAATATATGTTTATAGTTGCTATACAGACGACTTTTGTACATTCATGGACTACACTTTAAGAACCAATGCATGAAAATATAACATTAACTATGATAAACTATACAAGTACACATATATAGGAAAACTATACATAACTATTCTTTAGCTTCTCTCTGATTTCACCCATACACATTACGTTCACGTGGAAATATCGTAAAAAAGTCGCCTATGTGCTACTTTATACTACCTACTCTATCTCTATATATCATTTATAAATGGTATTTATAAAGTATATATAGGGAAAACTTTGTTATAACTTTGTTGTAATAAATCACAGATGAAAGAATAATAGTCAGATAGAGCGTACGAAACATGGCAGGGATGCAGCCATTCCAAATACAAATTCAAAAACGAATACATTCTAGAGTCAGTACGACACAAAGTGTCGCTTAAGTAATTTTAAAATAATATTTAAGAAAAATGGCGTCTTATGTTCTTAAATATTTTAAAAACTGTTCAAAAAATCTAAAAAAATAAGATAAAGTATTTTTTCATACGTAATTTATTAGTCTATTATGATATCAATTTAGGTAATTGTTAATAGTGTTAAATCTTGAAATACAAATTATGAAAATATTTGTATATACGGATGTCAAAGGAGACGCGTAACGTTTGTTTTTATGGGTTTCACTGGCCTCACCACGCTGCTAGTATAGACTCATTCTGTATCATTCTTTATTCTGTATCATCATAGTAACTAATTATTAAAGTATCTACCTACTATATTCTTAAGCGCAATATACTATGCTTTATCATTATTTATTAATAAGGTTTATATTTTTATCATATTATATTATAAATAATGATTAACTAAGTATGCGAAGAAGCATTTTAGAAAATATTCGTTAAAAATATAAAGTAAGCTATAAATAATCCTAAACATGAGTTACATTTATTAATATTACACCGAAGAAATATAAGTTGGAAGAGCTCTTTTCACCTTAAGCTAAATTATAACCAGAAAAAGTGGGATTTTTTTCTTCTGATCTCATTCTCGGACGTACCTACACATTAACCACTATTGAGTTACGAATAAAACAATTAAACAAGAGTCGAATCTCTAAATAGTATCATCGCAATTGTATTTATTGTTAAATGTACTAAAAGTTAATTTAAAAAACAATTACTTAGTATAGCATTCTCCAGAGATTACAAAATTCATTGTACGCGTATAATTTTAAGCTCTTGGGTTTTATTAGGTATATTAAAAAGTAAAGTTCCCGTAAATTAGATTCAACTGTACCCAAGTAGAAATAAGCCATTTAGAGCTCAGTACTCTGTCATGGGCTGCTAAAGCGTACACTTTTTGCATTGAAATACACATGCCATACCAAATAATGAACCAATGAGTGTCTATACATTTGGATATGTTTAGCCTTAATATCCACAGGCTCTTGTTATGAGTAATGACCCTTTGCAAGCAGGATGTTGAAGGCTAGACATAGTAGGAGTGCTGGCTGGTGGGACAAGAGTCTTGAGGTGGTGAATGGGTACCGCAGCCGACGAGAACGCGACATCCTGGTACAGGCGACGCGGAATATTGCTGAAATTAACATTAAATAATACCTTACTTCATACTAAACTAGCGGACAGCCCCGTTTTCAAATGCGTAGTCTCAGTTTGTCTTGGGAACTCGCAATTAAAATATAGCTTATGTCACACGCTGATAATGTAGCTTGCTCTGGTTAAAAAAATATAATCGGTTTTGGGCGTGAAAGCATGACAATCGAATTTACTTTCGCACTTATACCAATACTAGCTGACGCCCGTCGGAACACGGAGATAATATATACCCTATAGCCTTAGCCATTCCCATGAGAATACAGGGATAAAATAAAGTCTATGACACTCACGAATAATGGTAGTGGTATTACTTATAGTAGTAAAATCACAAACTTCCCTAAACTTCCCAAAAACCCTACAATATCACAAACTTTACCTCTTTATAATAATTAGTATAGAAGTTTCCATTGTTATTCGCTAATTGCTAGAATGTGGTAATTAATGTAATCGTGATTTAACCACAATTTGCCTAATAATATTAAATTAAATGACAAAAAAAAGAAATACAACAAAAATGACAAAAACTTCGCATTCCAGAAACAGGGTGAAAAAGGACTATCTCGTTTAAGGGACAAGCGTCCCATATTATAGTTCATTTTAGACCTCATCATACCATTATATCAGGTATCACGGTCTTCCTCGGAGAATATGATGAGTTCTGTCACAAAAAGCCCTTCTGCCACTTGAAAAGCTTGTACCAGAAAAATCTCCCCGTACTAAGCTACCTGTACTAGATTATAGAAAGGATAACTTTTAACTTTTTGTAGGATAACTTACATTTTGACATGAAGCTAGTTGGTTGACTGTTATGTTGGTAGTTCCCAAAACACGTTCCTCTCTGGTAAAGTCAGGCTCGCGGTGAAACGAACCTTAGAACAATAAAAATGTTGGTATCGTTAACATAAATTGTTTCCTACGGGTTTCCAATTTAACGCCAAATTACGACATTTGCCTTTTCTGACCTATTGTGTACGAACATACATTTGAATTGTTTTAAAAATATACAAAATAGAAAAAAGTCTCACGTAAGAAAACCAAGGGTTAAGGTTAAGGGTACTTTAATTTTAATATTTTCTTAAATATTTAAAAAACTTTTTTTTTGTTTTTTTTTTCTTTGTGGACGGAGATTAAGATCCAGTTTTATCACGGGTCAAAAGTTACATAAACAACAAAACACAGTGTGTCTACGCAAGCAAATGTGAAATTTTAATAATTATCATTTACAGTCTAAGTATGCCTAACAAATGCGGTGTACCGCAAGGAAGCATTCTTGGCCCATTGCTCTTTATACTATATAATACTAATGATATATCTTCAGATTTATAGAATATGGTTTTTATGAATTGATCAATTACCATCGGACCGTGGCACTAAGTCAGGGTTATGCTCCAGGTTGTCCCGTTTCGCTTTGATCAGCTTTATGCAGACTGCAGCTGCCGCTACTGCCGCGGCGATTGCTACCAGACCAGCGCACGCCTCCAGCCAACGCGTCCACGTACGAACTGGCACGTCTTCTGCAACTGCTAATATTAGAATTGGGATGGACATCTTGTATCGTAAATATAATCACAAAACTTAAAGCATGTATCCTATTGGCGTCTTGTAAATTATTGAGTTTCTCGAAAGTTTGAAGCGGAAAAACTATGTTGAGGCTGCTATTTGTTTGAGCAACAATTTGACGAAATTTAACGGGCATTGTTGATCGCGAGTGAGAGAATAACCATTATGATCATCATCATAAATCAATCTTACGGTTTTTCCCTTCGCAAATAATGGCGAACTTATTACTGAATTTAAAAATAAATAATAAATACCTGACGCGCTTAACGGTGTTATCGTCTGTAAATGTAAGCTTTTTGATTCACTCCTTCCTCTAGCACTGCTCGCGTAAACTGTCGCTGATAAATTCCTGTCATCCTCTATGTCTGGCAGGTGGAAGTGACCCGCTGCGTTGGACATATTGTGGAGTAAAGTTCCATCAAGATTGAATAGTTCTAGATGAATGGTTTGAGGTCGTCCACCGTCCCAACCTGGATAAAAATAAAACACCTTTGTTTATATACTTGTAGCTTGTAGCTTGTATTGTACTCGTGCTGCAGTTTCACCGGCACAGTTCGTCCTCGTGGGGAAATGGGGGTAAAATATAGTTTATGATAATCATAAATAACGTGGCTTTCTATTGGTAAAGAAATTGTCAATATCGGTTCAGCAGATGCAATGCAGAGATTACCCCCTACAACCTTACAAGTTTTACCTCTTTATAATATTACCTAGTATAGACTACTACGGCCCGCTACTTAATTCTGAGAGAAAATCGTTGTAAACTTCCACTGTACGTGATCACTTCTTTAGAAGATACTTCCAACAATTATCACCATACTTCAACCAATTAAAACAAAACCTTAACAAAGTATATACCTTCCTCAAGAAATACTCTGTCTAATAGTAAAAACAGCAAGAAAATCTTATTATATATATAGTTTCTGTTTATATATACAATAGTTTTTAAGTTTATTGCTAAAAGACAGACAGACAGAGAAAGCGGGCATTGTTTTATAAATGTATAGATTTTATTAATAAGTTCAGTCTATGTTTACAGTAAAGTAAAAGTATATACGTTACAAGAAACATATATTTTTATCAATATATTTAGAACGAATATAATTAGTACATTGTAATTTTTACACAACTAATTTTTATACCTTTTAGAAACTTGAAACAGACCTATTATATTTATTATATCATTAAGTACAAACGACTGTGCGACAAAAATCTGCAATAGTATTTTTTTTTCAATTCTAAATTTAAATTAGAAATATTGATGTAAGTTGTTAATTTTTACTTTTAAAAGGGAAATAGACAAATATACAGTAAACCTACCTTTCTGACACTGAACTCTTATGGAATGAGGATAGGAGCGTAACACGACGCATTCCGGGACATGTGGGGGACTCCCCGGTGCAATAGTGTAGGAACAGGGCCGTTTCTGCTCCCCAAAAGAATTGGTAGCTCGGCACAATAGTAAACCTAAATCGCCATCGCGTGGTAGCCACGTCAGTGTTGATGTGAAGCGATTGTGAGAACCAGCCACTTTCTGTAAATATAATAAAAGATTTGTAAAATTTCTTTAAGTATTTTTAAGTATTAAAGTCTTAATATTTAAGTTGATAATTATTTTTATATATGTTGTATCGTCACCATTATCAGCCTATTTTAATAACCTACAAAATTAAATTAATTATTATTTTTAGTTAAGTTTTCAGCCTGGAGTTGGGAAGTTGGTGGTGTTACACCTGCCTGTTGTTGTTGTTATGTTGGCTGTATGATGGTTAGTGTAGTTAGTCACCCACTAACCGACATTGAAGCAGCGAGCGAATTGGTTTAGCAATTTTGTGTTAAAATCAAAATAACTGAAAAACGTCTTTTAAGTGGATTCCATTTTAGTGTTAAAAAGATTATTTATATTTGCTTTAAATTTCGTGTGGTTGTTCTTTTTTTTGGTCGTCTCCGGTACCCTCCTAGATGGGATTCCTTAATATGCTTAAATAATAATGATTTACATTAAAATTGCTCTAACTTGCCTTAACACTAGTGTACAGCGTCCTAGAATCGGCGAATGTCCAGCTAAATTGTAGAGGGTCTGGCGAAGCCTCTACCGCGCACGTAACCGTCTCCGCCTCTTGAACGATTGCGCCGACCATCTCCTCTCGAGTTGTTAGGCAAATTGGTCGATCTGTACAAGTGTTAAAATATTTTTTACAAAAATAATCCGCTTGTCTTAAAAATGTAATCATGTTGATTTTGATTTGGATTTTGATTTTTTGATTTTGATTAGTTTGGTATAGGCGGGGAGGATGACTTGGGTGGAGAAGGGGAGTGATAACTAGTTTTAAAAGACGTTGTTAACCCTACAATCCTTCGGTAACAAATCCGGGACTTCACTCAAGGTTATTATTCCATTCATTGGTAACATTTTTGGTGGGAATTGTGACAAAAATTGTGATTGTGAAAAAAAACCTGACAGATTTTAATTTAATAATAATGTTTTGTCCTTTTAATCCGCTTAATGTCAACCCGTTTTCAGACTGATATTATTGACGCCTATTTTAGTAGGTAAAATTTGTGTGTAGGGTTTAAGTAATCTCTGGGTCTACTGAACCAATTTTGATAATTCTTTTACCACTATAAAGATACATCTTCCTTGTATGCCTACAGGAATTTTACAGGAAGCTTTTCTTATGCCGGATTTTAAGTCAAATCGTCATTTTCAAGTTGCCTGTTACGAATTGGCTTAATCAACTTATTAACTTTACCCCATTAGCAAACATAGTACAGTTACGCAAGCAACTAATATGGTTCAACCTATCAGCGACAAACAGATATTTTAGCCGCTTATATATAAAATTTTGAACAAAGCAAATGATAAGACCCTTAACTTACATCCGACGTTCAAAGTAACTTTATCCTCGAAGACTGAGGTGGGTAAATGTGAGTTGTGGGCTCGGCATACTAGGTCGTGTTTGCTGTCACGTAGAGATGGCGCCAGTGTGAGAGACGATACCGTATAGTTGCCGTCATGTAGTTCCTAGTTAATAAAAATAGTGGTTTAATTGATTTTTAACGCAGACCCATTTGTGCGGAACGCTTTATTCGTCATTCATAGTCTTTTTCTTCGGTACTTGTACAATAACAATAGTAACTGTTTTTTAAGAGATTCAAGTAACATTAATTGCAAGATCAACCTCATAAACTATTTATTTACGATTATGTTTTTGTAATGGGTTCAAATTAAAAGTCGATGCATATGTAGCGCGTTTTATCTCGTACGTGACGTGACGTATTTTTTTTAATATCGTTTGATTAAAATATAAATATACTCCAAAAAGTATACGTCAAGGGGTACAAACAGGACTACAGTACATAGATTAAGCGTTTAAGCTAAGAGGACAGTCTGGCAATGTGGTGTTTAAGTATCAGTATCAGCGTTGCCTATTTTCTTAATTCCCAACAAATCGAATCAAATAGCCCATATTGGGCAAAATTCACTCATTAGTGATTTTTCATTCTTGTATTAATTGACAGTCTATTCTTCTATTTTTACAACATGGATAGTTGCAAATTAAAAAAAAATGTATAGAACCAATCCCCACGTTTGGGGAATTGTCCAAAATTGAATTAAAACTCCTCGAAATTTGGGAAAACTCCCAACAAATTGGCAATACTGAACTCTACGTGCTGTCGCCGCCCTGTCCACGGCCTAGGTCCGTTCCGTGTACCGACCTTAAGTCAAGTTTTAAATCTATTTTCATACTTTTATCTATTTCTTATGCTATGGTTACGAATATAATCTTACCTTATGTACACTCGGTCTAAGTAAAGTGTCTCCCAAGTGCCATGTGATAGACGGCGGAGGTACGCAGCCCACTACCACACAATCGACCACGCGCGGTTGCCCAGCTTCGAAATCCACATTATTGTTCAATCGAATCTCGATGTTTAAGGGGGGAACTGTTGAATTCAAAACACACCTTTATTTATATATGCACATATATAATAGAATAGAATCGAATATATTTTTATTTGTCCACACACAAGCAATAAAATAAACAAACAGAATATATAAAAATCTAGTCGTGGACAAAAAGGTATCCACCTCAACACGATGCTGGTTTTCAGGTATTTTTTTCATATAAAAGCGCAATCCAGAAAACTTACCAATCAATTGTACTTTATTACAATTTTTAGACATAAACATAAGATATTCAAAGAAACTTGTTATTATAATCATCATCATCAGCCTAAGTCAGTTGCTCTACATGGACCTCTCTTAAGGACATCCAAACAACACGGTATTGAGCCGCCTATATCCAGTGACTCCCGAAACCTCTATGATATCGTCGGAGGAGGTATAGTTCTAGAGGTGGGTCGACTAACACTGCACTTTCGGATTTGGGGTCGCCAGTCCAGCACTTTGGTTACCTCAACCAGTATATTGAACTATTTCTTATGATCCTTCACATAAGCTGGATTACTTACGATACATTTTGACAACGACACTAGCGCTCAAAGGCTCTGTGACGTCAGCGTTCTGGGCGAGGCACTCGTAGTGTGCGTCTAGCTCGTCGCGCGTCGCGTTATGCACCCGCACGTCCGCCCGCAGCACGCCGGCACGCGCTGTGTGCGCGCGCTCTATCACTACGCCGTTTCGACGCCAGTACACCAACGTATCGGGCTGATCTGAAATAGGCAGTGTTATAATGAACTAAAGGATGTTCGCAACACCATTCGCGTTTTATGCAAAACCCAGCGGTAACCATGAATTTTTCCGGGATATAATGTAGCCTATATACAGTTTATACAAATATTCAATTTTCACCAATTTATTTTATCCAAATCGGTTCAGCCATTCAGCCCTGTAAAGGTAACAGATGCTAATGAGCATGGTATCGACAACTTACGTGCTCTCCAAAGCACGGGGATGAAGCAAGACGCAACAAGAGTTTCCTTAGAGAGTCGTTCCATTCCTCCCTACTTAGATCTTTTAAGTTCGCGAAAACCGCCTGATGATGATAATGATGCTGCGGTTCCGTTAAGGAGCTTATAAAAAAACTCATTATTTATGTGTCCAATATAAAAATTGATCTGAGTTACGAGTACCAATGTTACTAAGCACAGCTGCTTTATTTGACTCTAGTAGTAGAATTGGAGTTTTGTGGATTGTTATTTGTCATCACTCTATAGTCGTGAATAGTGTACTAGGTCACAGAGTTAAATTGCACCTCAGAACATAGATAATTGTTATCATAAGTTAAAACTTCAAGAGCTCTATGGTAAAGAGGCCGAACTCACGCCAAGAGGTCATTGGTTCGACCCTTGTTCGCTGTTTTTATTTTAAATTTTAATTGTACGTACCATCGTCTACTTCGCAGATGAGTGTGAGGTTAGCTCCGAGGCTAAGTGGCCCAACATATCCCCTTTTGATCTCTTCGTTCAACTCGTTGTGAATTCGCGGGATGCCGGGTGAATCTACAACAATAAGTAAGTGAATTGTTTTTATGTTTAAATATTTGTTTACCTTATGTACCTACAAATTTATATACATAATAGATGTTCTATAAAGGGAATTTTGTGCCTCTGTACTTAGTTTAGCTCTTGCCTAATGGGAATCTTCAACTCTGGAAGTATAGGTACTCTTTCAAACAAAAAAGAATTTTTAAAATTGGTTAAGAAATGACGAAGGTATGTGGTAACAAACATAAAAAAAGAACATACGCGTCGAATTGAGAACCCCCTCATTCTTTTGAAGTCGGTTAAAAATGTATATTGCCAACATGACCTTTCTAAATCAAACTTTAAAAAAAGAACTGTATTTGATTCTGATTCGGTATATTAGATTATGAACAGGATAATTTTATACGAATGTTATTCTACGGCACAATAGTTATGTAGCCAGTATTTTATTATTACTTACCCACCAGCCTCACATCAATGACGTAGTCTAGCGAGGGGGAGGCTTGATAATGGACTCTGCATCGATAAATACCGCTGTCCTGCTCAGTCACGCGTTTCAGAAGGAGAGAGGTGTCATCATAACATGCCCCTGCGTCGCATGACGTACCGAATATTCTATCGCGGTTCACGGCTCTGGGGCAAAAACATAGAAGAAGTATTAAATTAAATAAATGAATATATTTGGACAATACACGGATATCTAGCGCCAAGTAAGCCTGTGTTATGGGTATTAAGATAGGTTATCATTTACATTTATATACTGCTTATATAATATATTAACACACCCAGACACTGGAAATCACCCATCTCACAAATTACTAGTTAGTAATTTTTTATTAGTGGGAATCGAACCCACGGCCGTGGATGCAGAAAGCAGAGTCACTATTCACTGAGCCACAGAACATGGAAAACGCTAAAGCTTACGCTGCGCCAGACCACGATACTAATACATATTTTTTTATTAATTTAAAATTTAATAAATAACAATTAAATTGAAATTTTATAGAGACAGGAACTCGGGAGATAATTTTGATGATTTTATGATTGATGATTGATTTTAAATTATTATACCTAATTAAAGCAAAAGATGTCTGTTTGTTTGTTTAAGCGGATCTCGGTAACTATACTTTTATTAGTATCTGAATCAAAATAAATTGTATATTTTTAAATTCACGAACCTTCTCTCGATTTCCTCATTAGGAAATCTGTAAAGAAAATCTCTGTCGTTTTTCAACCAAAGGATATAGGAGTCTGGTCCATCTAAGAACACTTTTCCTTGACCACACGGCAGCCTGGCATCCCTTCCTCTCACTGCGCGAAGTACCACAACCTCTGTGAAATAATACTTGTTAGTTCATTATCTACTAAACTCCAAGTACCTAAATCGTTAGCATTAAACCATTACATAGAGTCGTATATATGCAATCGCAGGGAAAACGAGTAGGCAAACAAGATGCTTCTATAAATAAATTAATTCGTTGGCTCAGTGGTAAGCCTACGTGTCTTCCAATCACAAGGGTTCGAGTCTTGGCTATGAGATACACGGGATGATGATATATTTGGATAGAGTTCTTCCTTCTTCTTGGAAATTTTCAGTTGAACCCGTTGGGTCCCTGATATCTGGCGTCACCTAGACGATTTTGGGGGCGCCGGGGCTGATACAGTCAGGCCAAAAAACCCTTCCAGAACAGCCCTCTATCCTTCTGCTTCTGCCTTCGGGCCCCTTCACGCTTTGCTTCTAAGCTATCATTTTCATTATACATTAAATTATCATCCCCTGGTCTTCGTATTCTTCTTTCCTTGGCCTGTTCCGCACTTGGCCTCTAGGGGTTGGCCGTTGTACGTAGGTCCATTTGGTGCTGGTCCCCGCTAGAGTCACTCCAGCCAACCAGAAGCTTAGCAGGCCACCCAGGTCGCCGAACGCCTCTTGGAGTATATCCCCTGACCCTATAGGGGGCCGTTAAAATTGGTGGCTAACGATATAAAAGATAGATACAATAAGAAATGTAGATATATAACTTGGCTGGGTAACCTACTATGATAATCTATTGCTGGTAAAACGTGGTCTTCAAAGATATAAAATCTTCTTTACGGTTTGTCTAATTAACATAGGTAAGTAAGTAAACAAATTACCTGGATCTAGGCTAACCACATATCCGGATAAGTATATACTGAGGAAGATGCCGTAGAACATCGTACTTAGGGCTGTAACAGGCAAGTAATTCTATTAATATTGTATCAAAAAACTTGTTACCATTAAAAATGCCTACAATTTTATAAGTAAAACCAGCAAAATATTCTGAAATATAAAAATATTTTTTGCTCATAACATTCACATTTCGAGTTTTACATACAGCTATTTTACTTTAAGTAAAACTGGTAAAATTCAAAATCTCAAGAAAATTTATTATACTTCTGAGGTCCATTTTAAATAACTTACAAATAAGTAAGTTAAAAGTAACAACAGAAGTATAAAAAATATCATTTTATAAAATGTAAATATGATGGCCCTGAATAAAAGCATCTAAAAATCTTACAGTGAGACTTATTATTACTAGAGCAGCTGACAACCAAAATCTAGGCTAAATCGCTAGTCTATAAATATATTATATATATATTTAAAGAATATTTGCCTTATATATTTTTTTAATATAACCAATATTTCTGTTCCCCTCCAACTAGTTGGAAAAGACTGTAAAATGTATCGAAAGGAATTTTGTGTCAACTTAATTCAGCTTGCTTTACTTCATGCGCTGTAGCAGGTGACAGTTCGTTTCACTCTTGAAAGTTTGCCGCGATTCACGATAATAGTACGTATTATGAACGTCGTTGCCTTATGACGTTCATAAACGTCAGCCGCAAGATGCTACAGCGCACATAGTATAGTGGGAACTTTGACACCTGTAGTGGGAATGTTCAACTCTAAACCAAAAGAATTGAAGCTTACATTTATAAAATGTATATATGAGCTTTTAAAATCAAATCTTAAAACAAAGAACTTTAGGTATTTGATTGTGATTCGATTGATTTGGACTATGGAACAGGGTAATTTTATACAGATGTTATTCTGCGGCACAAAACATATTATGTAGTACACTTTAGAAGTGGTAATAAGTCAGCGGGGATCAAACCACGACGTTTCTGTAATTTACCGTTGAGCTATCGTTGCTTAAAAAGTACAAGTCCTTAATCATCGTGAGTCACACAAACAAAATATGAATTAGTTCAATCGGACACTCAGCCCTATCAGCATATCGGTTACCAGCTTAGCTAGGACTCTTTACCGGCAAAACTTTCTTTCCCTTTTAATCCAATTAGTAAGTGTATTGCGGGGGCAGGCGGTTCTAGTTACGACGGCGGCAAAGAAGTGCATTCATACACGCAACCTCCCTCGGTTTACGAATGACTCACTATACTGTGTTGTCGTAAAGGGGGTAAATAGCTAAAGCTATTGTAGTACTTTTTATTTACGACGTCTCCTAATGAAGTTTAAAAGCTCAAATGCAGTAATTACCTACAAAACACAAAATTACGATAAAAATAAAATAACACATATCAATAAAGTAACTAAGAGTCAAGTAGTCGTTATAACATTTTTAGTTTTATTAATCATTTTTTTGAAAATTCGTTAAATTTTCGCATGACATCTAAACAAAAAAATATTTATTTACTTATTTAGTGGGTAAATTTATAAAAAACTTTTATATTCCTACGTAAAAATGTCATGAGATCAGATTGACCAACGTGACGAATACCTACTCCAATATGATATGCTAGACTTTGGGCCCGTTTCACCAATTTCTGATAAATATCGAATAGTCTAAAAGTTTTATTAACAACTTGTGAATAAGTTTTGACGGCCGCGTGACGCAGTGGTTAGTGACCCTGCATCCACGGCCGGTGGGTTCGAATCCCATAACTGGAAAATATTTGTGTGATAAACATGGGCGTTTTCCAGTGTCTGGGTGTATTTATATGTAGTAAATTAATTTATATGATAAATTAGCTATCTTAGTAATCAATCGGTAAGTGGTGGAACCAATGCTTAGAAATATAAAATTTTAATTAACATGTTAGTCATAAAGTCTGTATCCACGCTGTACAACATTTAATAATTTAACCCGACCATGGACTCGATCCTGAAAAAACGCAATCATCTACATATAATTAACTAACTGACGCCCCGCGGATTCACCTGCGTAGTTCCCGTTCCCGTGAGAGTATGCGAATAAAACATAGCCTTTGACACTTATAAATAACGTGGCACTTTTCTAAACCGATTTAGAAAATTCTTTGCCCCTAGCAAAGAATTTTCTAAATCGGTTTAGAACATCTAGAGATTACCCCTAAAGCACCATCAATTTTACTTCTATACAATATTAATATAGACTTTCTAATATTGGTAAAGTGGCCGGACTCAGAGAGAGAAGGATCGATCCCCCTTGTTGGTTTATTGTTGTCCCCACACCTAACAAGGTATTTTCCGACTAATTCAATCGGAATGGGAATATTTAAAAATATATGGCAAATATTTAGAAAACTTGATTGAAAAATCTCACTAAGTATATGTTTATACATTATGTTTTATCGAATTAACTAAATTATTGAAACTTGTATCTATATACTGATGATCCTGTAATTTTTCTAAACAAGTACATCGCAATGCTTTTTGCAAATTAGATCACTATTTACGTCATTAGACATTCAATTAAAATGAACCAAATGCAATGAAATGAATGAAATGAAAATGATTTTTAAAAACAAACAAGGCAAGCCTTATTAAAGTAAATTATTTTTCGCAGAGCACGAATAAAAAAGTCAATCAATTGACCTGAACAAAATAACAAAAAAAAAATTATAAACTTCTACTTATTCTAATGTAATAATAATGAGTATTTTTTTGTGCATAAACAATTTTTTTTAAATTTAAATATACAAAAACATGTATATAAATATTTTTCGGTTAATTTATTCACTAAATGATACTTGACATCAAAATAAAAAAACACAAATGTACACATAAACAAAAAAAAATAAACACCTACCAAGAAGTCATTAAAATTGTATGAAGCTAATTATTGACTATATACATATTAATAGGGAAATATTCTCAGGTATTCCTCAGGAAAATCTATCAAACAAATTTTCGCAAAATTATCTCTTGTATCGGATGAGCAAATTATTATTACTTATTAATTATTTTACGTTATAATTAAAACTTATGTAAATAAAAATAATAATGCTTGCAATATCTTACCTGTAAACATTGTGCACTGTATAATTTTTGAATCCTTTATCGCAATTCAATCACTGTTAGCACACGTGTGTTGTGCACAAAAACTTTCATTCAAATAAACTTTTCACTTCCATGTTCATTCCAGGTAGAGTACGTAGTTACCACGCGTGTTTTTTTGTTGCAGAAAAGTATGGAAGGGAACTTTGTATTACTATAATTTTTACTTTCTGCTAAATATACATGATATAATTTATATCCTATCCTACTAATATTATAAAAACTAATATTATATATGTTTGTTTGGATGTTTGTTACTCTTTAACGCCGCTACTACTGAAGCGATTTGGCTGAAATTTGGAATGGAAATAGATTTTACTCTGAATTACTTTTTATCCCGAAAATATCCATGGTTTCCCGAGATTTGCGAAAACTAATGATTTTGATGATATCAATGCTTGTTAATCTTTCATGCCTCGACTACTGGACCGAATTAGCTGAAATTTGGTATTGAGGTATATTATAGCCTGGATTAACACTTAGGCTACTTTTTATCCCGAAAAATCCATGGTTTCTGAGGGATTTGTGAAAACTAATTTCCACGTAGACGAAGTCGCGGGTGTCCGCTAGTAACCTATATTTTGAAAGCAATTTGTATATTGAGACGAGTAAATAATTATAAAAAATTAACCTCTTAAATACGGCATGAAAGTTTATATGAAAGTCTTTAATTTGTTTTTATAATATTCATAAATACTCTGACTATAGACTATGTACATATAAACTGCAATATGTGGTTCATTATTTTTTGGTTGATTAGGATTTCAGGACGTTTCTTACGTCCCAAAATCCTAATCTATCAAAAAATGTCCTTATTTATCAAGTAACATTCATAAAAAGTGGTAATACGGTGGATAAAACTGGCTCATCATTATAGAAATATAATATATCGAAAAGGGACAGGAAAATATTGGTAGGGATAAATGAGTGTAGTTTATTTTTTTTCAAAAATATTTGTATCCATAGTGATATAGCTTGCATTAATTGACGTAATTAGCTGATTTTTTACCAAAAGGGCTAGAACATAATGTTGTTATTTTTAAATTTCAGCTTATTATAATTACAATATTCATTTTACATTTATACATTTATTATTCGGTCTCCCTCTCTCTCTCTCTCAAGCAGGACCGAATATTTCTTAGTTAATAAACCTATCCATATATAGAGAATAGTAGTTAAAACGATTTTGTCGAAATTCCAGCTTGTTTTAACTTTTAATCCAGATATTCTTACTTGTTTTTTTAAACCGAAACATGCAAGAATCCTTTTAATGGAGTATACTTTTTATTTTAACAGCCCACCTTCCTCCCCTTATAAGAGAGGGAATATGGAGTGATCAGACTTGGAGCCACTACGCTGCTCCAAAAGGGATTGGCGGGTTTCGGGTGATAATGTTTCTTTAATGACCATTATCAGATGTTAATGGTACTGATGGAGACCGTCTTAACGTGCTCCCGGTGTAACAACACGAAAACGCTACTCCGGGCTGAGAATTTTACTGAAATTTTCTTAGATGAAAGAAAATTAAATTAAATAATGAAAATGAAGATTAAAGAAAGATCAGTAGATATTCCATGACCCAACCCAGGACTTCGTGATCCCAAGTCCAAGTGGGCTAATCACTGGATCAACGAGGCATTTTTTAAAGAATACGCTTTTTTACTTGAGTCAATGGCAAATACTTGTTAAAAGTCACTTATGACACATACATGGAGATTCTCCTACTGGGGAATGTTGCTTTTAATCGCCAAATTTAAAAAACCTCTGCTCATTGTCTGCCGACTGATCACATGAGAATCACAGAACAAAAAAATACTGAAAGCTTATAGCCTGTGTTATTGTTACTACACAGGCTATATTTTCTAGTTGTGGGAATCGAACCCACGGCAGTGGATGCAGAAAGTAAGTTCAGTAACCAGTGGTCGTCTTAATAAATGAGAAATACCATAAAATTGGTTATGAAAAGCTTGTACAGTTGGTTGCGTAGGGTTTATAATTGGGGTATGCACTATAAATAGTGCATACTAAAAATAGTAAAAATTGGAAAACCCCAACGTTGGTTTGTATTGAATCCATAGGTAGGCAGTGCCTTTTTGCATCTATGATGTGCTTATATATTCGTTAAACTTTTTGGATTAAACTTAATCGTAGGGTGTTTTCTCACTCCCCTAAAGTCGCATATCGCCAGTTCATTAAAACCCTTTTCATTATTTGTGCATTCGTGCCATTTCAATTAGGAGGCCTTGTCAAGGGGGTTTTTATGTGTACTTTATGTCTACGGTTCGAAGAGCACTTAAATTGACCTTACTGTTTTAATTAAGTAAATTGAATTAATATAAAGAACTAGATTTTAAATTATATGTGTACTAAAACAGCATGTGCCCGTTGTTACATTAATGAACAGTTAGTACAGTTTATAAATCAAACAGGTAATTGGGCCTAAATTGATCTTACGTATAAATAAATCGTATATTTTTTCAATATACAACCGTAAAAATGTAGTAAGAAAATGCTACATTATTGCTGATTTTCATCCCGGGTTTGTTTTTTTTTTAATAAAGAAGAATGATTTGTTAGTTTGTTTGCATTGAATATGCTCTTAAACTACTGAACCGATTTGATTCTTTCACTGTTGGGGAGCTACGCTACCCTCGAGTGCTATTTTATTCTCGTATTCCTATGAGAACGGGAATTATTGAGATGAGGTTTATTGCTTATATTGGGTAATGATGCCGCGTGGTTTTAACCGCGTGGTTCCTCTTCCTGTAGGAATATGGGGACAATATATAGCCTATAGCATATATAGCCTTCCTCGATAAATGGGCTATCTAACACTGAAATAATTTTTCAAATCGGACCGTTTAGATTAGCGCGTTCAAGTAAACAAACAAACTCAGCTTCATAATATTAGTATAGATGTATCAGAGTCTCAATTGCTTAACGGTAAAGTGGACGGACTCCTTACCGTGAGGTCGAAGTTCGACCTTTATGCTACTCGTCGTACCTACTCCTAACACTGTCTTTTCTGACTAGTTTGAAGGAAACTCGAAAGTTGGTCATATTTAAAAGATATGGCGAAGTTCGACCCTTATGCTTTTAGTCGTACCTACTCCTAGCACTGTCTTTTCCGACTAGTTGGAAGAAAACTGGGTAGTTGGTCATTTTTAAAAGATATGGCCGAAGTTCGACCCTTATGCTGCTAGTCGTACCTACTCCTAACACTGTCTTTTCTGACTAGTTGGAAGGAAACTGGAAAGTTGGTCATATTTAAAAGATGTGGCCGAAGTTCGACATTTATGCTGCTCGTCGTACTTACTCCTAACACTGTCTTTTCTGACTAGTTTGAAGGAAACTGGAAAGTTGGTCATTTTTAAAAGATATGGCCGAAGTTCGACCCTTATGCTGCTCATCGTACTTACTCCTAACACTGTCTTTGCTGACTAGTTTGAAGGAAACTGGAAAGTTGGTAATTTTTAAAAGATATGGCCGAAGTTCGAGCCTTATACTGCTTGTCGTATTTACTCCTAACACTGTCTTTGCTGACTAGTTTGAAGGAAACTGGAAAGTTGGTCATATTTAAAAGATATGGCAAATATTTAAAAAAAAAGTAAGTATAGGTATAATACCATCACTTAAACATGTTCGCCTCCTACAAACGCATTTGAAAGAGCCATATTGTTCTCAGTTCAAGTTTAAAGCACGTGTACCTACAATCTACCCTCGCGTGGAGCATAAAGAGCTCGAGTGATCGCTTTGACGTCGGAAATCTGGAAACGTTCTTTTACCAACCCTCGCATGTGACGGCTGGATAAAATCACGATTAACTTGCTTTGTTTACGAAACATGTCAACGATGTTTTTTAAAAGGACTAGCAGAACCTCGCGGGTTCACCCGTGTAGATCCCTGTCGCATGGAAGCGCTGGGTTAAAATATAGCTTATGTTGCTTTCTGTTGGTGAAAGAATTTTTCAAATCGGTCCAGTAGTTTTGAGTTTATTCGTTACATACAAAAACAAATCTTCCCTCTTTATAATGTTAGTGTAGGTAAAGGATTTCAAAAGAAATTCATTGAAAATAAGTGATAATATTATTTTAGCCTTGATCAAATATATTATTCCAATGTTGAGAATTGAGTATTAAGTTTATTTTTTTATCCTAGTCTATGTTAATTCAATAATGAAATCACAGTGAACCCTAGTCAGGAAAAGGTTGGAAAACACTGTAGAGCGTGCCGAAATATGTATAATAATATTATAAAGAGGTAAAGTTTGTGAGTTTAAGGGGATGTACTGTACCGATTTTGAAAATTCTCTTATCAATAGAAAGCCATGTTACTTGAGTGTTATAGGCTATATTTTATCCCCGTATTCCCACGGGAACGGAAGGTACGCGGGTGAAATTGCGAGCAACTGCTAGTGAGATATGTCCACCGTGTACACATAAACGTTTAAAAAATATAACTCTCCTTCAAATGTTGGGTAAAAATGTACATTATCAAATTAATGGAATTTAATAATTACGAGTATTTGGTATAGTTCGAAGAACTGTTTGCTGGCACGGGGGTGCCGCTTTGTGATAAGGGGTGTATCGTGACTCATGCGTGAATCACCCGCTCTATTACCCATACCCACTGTTTAATAGTCAACACTCGGCAGTAGTCAGTGGCGGATTTGTAGTCTTGGCCATGGCCACCCTAGACATCAATGTAGGTACCAGTCGCCTGTCAGCACCTATGTTTTAATAGTCTACTTTATTGCCTTTTCAAAATCAATATTATTATTGATATTACAGTACTATATATTTTTTGATTTATTAATCTTTATATATATAAAAATTTCGTGTCACGTGTTTGTCCGCGATGGACTCCTAAACTACTAAATCGATTATATAAATATGATTAGCATTCCGTGTGCATTTTGATCCAACTTGAAAGATAGGATAGCTTACATCTCAATTTATAGTCACAATATTATTTTATTGCAAATTATTTGTCTCTATATATATATAAAAGAAAGTCGTGTTAGTTATTCCACTTATAACTCAAGAACGGCTGAACCGATTTAGCTGAAAATTGGCAGAGAGGTAGTTTAGAGCCAGGAGAAGGACATAGGATACTTTTTTTTTGTAGGGGTAGGGTAGAGGTAGTTGAAAGTTTACATCGAGTTTCACGCGGAAGAAGTCGCGGGCGTCCGCTAGTTATAATATAAATAATTGTATTAATGCTGTATTATAACATAAACAATTGATTTTGATGCACACTCAAAACGGTTTTAAGTTTTAAGTAAATAGAAAATATAATCCAAAATTGTTGTAATTAGTGAAAATTGGGTATTGTTCACTGTTCAGTGAAGTAAAGTAGTAGTGAGTTCAGTATTCCCACATTTTGCCTCCTTCCCTACAATTAATTTCTTTTTACAACACAAATGAACAAGTCTCAAGGAGACCATCCCACAAATGGGAGCAGTAACCATACACGATCAAACCTGCGCTTGATATAACAATAGAAGTTGTTCTGGTGTAGAACTAAGGTCTTCTGTTAAGTAAAAAAAACCATCAATACCACAAAAACATTTTATTTCATATAAGATAAGCTAAAAATAAGGATAAAACCAAAAAGATAAGGATTTAAAACAAAACTCTTCAAGCAACAAATATTATTACAATATAATAGCGTAGGAAAATGCATCTATAGGCTCTAGCCTGTATTTAAACATAACTAGTGAAGACTAGCGAACGAGGTGGCGCTTTATGTAAAGAAAACCAACACGTCATACAAACAGCCTACCATGGCCAGACAAACCTCATTTTATAAGAGCTCAAAATTAGTCAACCCATGCTTTTACCACAAGTTTGGACCGTGGTGGCTTAAGTTGCAAGGGTCCAGATCTTCAATTGTCCAAGAATAAAACGCAGAATCATTTTTCTAGTCACCGTTTCTAGTCGTGGCAACCCTTCACTAAAGCTTAAATAAAAAAAACTTTAACAGTGATTTTCGTAGGGTTGCCGTGAAGCTAAGTGACCGGCGATTTGGGACATGATTTCTCACAAAAATAAGTTTTATATTATTAATTGGACTGTTGAAGATTTGGGCCCTTAAAACCGGCTGCCTGCCTGTGGGGCCAGGGCTAACAACAAGAATTTTATTATTACTATTAGATATGTTGCGTCCCTTCAAAATCACCACTGAGCGCACACATCACACTTGCATTTACTTACATTACATTACATTATATATTCATATATAATGTATATATTCATATATAATGTATATATAGTTTTTACACTTCCTGAACACACAACTCGATTTGTAGACAATATTTAGGCATTGTTAATTTATAAATATATTTCGTTCTTTACTATGCGATTAAATAAAATGAAGACAATTAGTTACCCTTGTTCGCCTCAGCTTCGACGTGCTAGTAACATATGTCAAAGTAAAAAATCTTTGGGCTAACAAACTCACAGCCTTCATAAAATGAGGTATGTCTGGCTATCGCAACGCTCTCGGTCCATGTTTTGTACCAAAGGCGAGCAACGCCTTGTATTGCTACCAGCCGCCCGTCGCCAGCCTTTACTGTTCTAATTTGTCCTATATAAGGACTTAATTACTCAAATGATATTGACGTCGCTAACGAATGGCTTGTTCGTGCTAGTATTCAATTCTTCTGCACTGTACCAAGACAGACTAGACAGTATCACTGAAAAATTTGCTTCAGCCTTTTTTATTTAAATGTAAATGGTTATTATAATGCTCGAACGGATGACCAAGCGTCTAGCGACGTCGCCGATATAGTTTAGTTACACTGCAACAACTAAAGCAATATATATTTGATTGTACATGGAAATTCAAGTTAATCGTACTGACTTCTTTCTTGAATCAGATCACAAACTTATTACAATAATTCATTTATGAAGATTTTTAAATATCAATACCTATTTATGTTTTATATATGTTACTACTAGCGCTTATAACGCCTATTTGTAGGTCACAGACCACAATATATATACAGCGTGAATATTTCAAGTGTGTCTGATAGGATCAATGCGAAACTAAAGCAAATATATATTATGTAGTCGCGAGGCTAATTTTCATCAAAATTGCATCACAAAATATTTCAAAACAGAAATCTTTATTATGTTTTAATGGAGGCTGGTCAGTTTGAAAGAACAAATTATTGCTCTTCAACATGTGAATACTGATTGTGTGAAAATACAGACTATAATTTCACATAAGCCTATCGACTAATTAATTTCAATATGTATTTTGTATAACAATAACAACAATAATAGAATAATCATCATCATCATCATCATATCAGCCGATGGACATCCACTGCAGGCCTATTGTAGGGACTCTCAAACATCACGATCCTGAGCCGCCTGCATACAGCGAATCACTGCGGCTCACTTGATGTCTGGTCAGTACTGGGTAAAACTTTGTGATGGACAGTAAAATTATAACACAACCCCTATTCCCCGCTATTCCTGGCTCTGGCAGCGTTTACCGTAACGGCGGGACAAAGAGTGTCATCTTCGGCAGAGATTCCGCTGCCAACCCCGACGACCAGACATGGCAACATACAACGCACGCATTATGAGGACCGATGAAAAGGTCATCGAGTTGGAAGAAGTTATGAGCGATGGGATATTATAGGTCTGAGTAGTTGTCTGAAGTCTGAAGAGAGGGGGAGGGCTCGATAATCCTCTAATCTGGCAACTTGTTCTGTTCAACTATCGGGAGGGCGACCAACAGTCCCAGGGTGGTGTCGGATGATGAAGTATATATTATTTATAAGAATTCTGTTTTATTTTTTTCTTGTAGTTTCAGATTGAGCCCATCCGGTACACTTGAAATCATTCAACCCGTATAATATATGTATATATAATATATTATCAAAGGAAACTCTATGCATTCTTAAACAAATGCAAACATTGACATTCGATCAGCGACACTGTGCCACCAATAAAAATCTATAAAAATAAAACTGAAAGACGCAACCCGACGCCGGATTAAATGTGCCGCAAGTCGCTAACATCTAAAAATACTTGATATGAATTTCATGTTTGCGACAACTTGTCTATATAGCTCTCTCTCCACCAGTGTAGAGTGAAATATACAACATAAATTCAGCGACATGTACCGATAAAAGCTTGCTCTAGAAAAGTCAAAGCTCCTTATTTGCGGATGAAATAATTGCAATCAGAAATCTTCACTTCAGTTGGCCAAAGATGAGCGCTACGACGACGAATCGACAAATAGCGCTGCGTCGGAAATATCGCTCCTATTTCCTTGCGATAGGGTGAAAGAAAGAGCGATTATTCCGGTTCATCCACTATTGGTCGACTATAAATATTCCAGATATGTCGTGGCGCGTATCCTAGTCCTACAGAAGGGCTGGAACGATAACTTTGAAATCGTTTGTATTTTTGAGTGGATCTTTGCATTGTTTATGATTGTAATTAATCCGATGGATTTTTATATTTGCGGTTTTTGTATTTGCTGCGTTCCCCACTTATAAAGAGCTTTTACTGTTTGTTTTTAATCTTAATTAAATTGATTCGAATATGTGAAGCTTCATTTTGTAATATTATTATGTAAATATATAGTTCAGCTTTTTTATGCTTAAACAGCGAGGTATGTATATATATTAATTAAACCACTGATTCTGCTATCAACTATACTGTCGTGTCATGACAAAACACTATCTGAAAAAACCAATTGTTGAGAAATCGCAGTTCTGTTTTTAGTGTATTTGCTAGAAACAGTGTATACTATGAATGCATTTTTTCAAGGTTTTTTTGAGTCTTAAAAAACATTTAAATGTCAGTATACTCGTATGTAAACAACGTGCGAGGAACTCTTTATTAGATGTTACGACAAAACATTGTTCCGTAAGATACATTGTATTGTCATGGCACGGCAGTATAGCAGTCGAAACGTTTAAAAACGTTATCAATATCACTGTCAAAACATGTTACAGATGCCATAACAAAGCTTTACAAAAGGCATAAATTAATCTTGGTAAGCAAAATAAACCATGTCAATAAAAAAAATGTTAATAAAACTATACTAAAATAAATATAACTAATCACGAATTAAATTAATAATAACTCCATTGTGATGTATTATTCAAAAAAAATCATGCACATAATACCAAAGAACACTGATGAGCAACTGTGCAATTCATTATATTTTTACAAAACAATAAAGCAAAATCTACACAGCCTGGTTGCACAGACCCAAAACGTAAGTTTCTAGTATTATACTCGGGTCTTTAAACAGACCACTCCATAAATAATAACGTAACTTTTCCTAGGAAAAAAAAATAACCAAAACTAATTTGGTATTTATTATACAATAACAAAATAGCACTCAAGCTCGCAGTAAGCCAAGGTCTATAATTGCATAAAGGGCAAGTTTCCCATCAAGTGAGATGCGAATGAAATTGCCCAAGGGATTAAATTAAATATTAAAAAATCTGTAACATTGACGATCATGATGTTCAATTATGATTCTGAATTGAACGAATTCGGAAGCTGAGTCAGTTTTATTAAAACCCTGCTTTGGATATTTTATTTAGAAAGCATTTTGTTATATTTTATATGAAGTTATCCAGACTAATGTTTTATTTTTTCTAATTTTATCCTAAACTATCAAATTTGAAACGACATATAGTTTGAATTAAAATTACCGAGCAAGATTCCCTTATTACAACGTGCATTCTTTGCTCAGGGTGATTTACTAGTTATAAAGATATCACAAACGTAAAATTTCTTTCTTTTTAGTATAATGGCATTACTGAATAACACAATTCATTTTGTATTCTGTCTGTGATACTGTACAATAGAATCTATGTTATGATCAATCAACAGTTACCATTCAAAAAATATAAATTATTGTAGGAGGTACCTCTAATGCTTGTTTAAATAAATAATTCTCCTGCGGTACCAGTTATTGCACATAGCATATAATTGCACAGAGATCAACAAGTAACCCAGTCGCGAGACATTCAGGCTATTCACTTCACGACACTCGATGTTTTGAGATCAAAAAACACAAGGCCATGCCCGAAGTGACACTGTACGATATAGCCGTGATATGACCTATGCCTCCGATTCCAGAGGGTGTGGGTTCGAATCCGTTCCGAAATAAAATATCACGTTTCTCAAACGGTGAAGAAAAACATAGTGAGAAAACCTGCATACCAGAGAATTTTCTTAATTCTCTGCGTGTGTGAAATCTGCCAATCTGGCCAGTATGGTGGACTATACTATACGAGTATGTAGATACATATATGTATATTATTTTTAGTCATTTGAGTAATACATATATGCCACTATGGCATTAGTCATTATGCTGACATAACATGATGCTTGTCACTTCGGACACGACCTTTGTGGGCATTCAAATAACAATAACTACTATCGTAGTGATAAAAATATGTTACAACTGTTGTGATTACAATTTTAGTAATAAAATATATTTCTCCGAATATAAATAAGTAGTTTGCATGCATATTTACAATAATGTAACGGCGCAGAGTTGAATCTCTCAGCTGTATCTATTTTACAGCCTTACATTATTTATACATTTCTCTCTATACAAAGAGAATACATAGATGTATCACCAGCCTTAGATATCGCTCCCCATATACCAAATACATAATTTATAAATTTCCTAGCATAAATTAAGGTTATAACCAATGCCGTAATCAATAAAGTAGTACTAGTAAGCTTATATCAACTAATTGAATAATATTAAGAATATTTTTAAATATTACTTTATGTCTACATTACCCTTTGATAAATAATGGTGTTTTAGCAATATTAATAGTTACATTACTATTCAAAGATTGCTCTAACAGGAACAAAATGATATATTCAATTAAAGGTAACTAGTAAACACTAAAAAGAATAACTATAAATTTACTGTGACATCTTTTAGTATTGTATATTGATATATAGTTTTTTAAATGGTTTTTGTCAATACTTTATACCTATTTTATAATTTTAGAATAATAATAAATCTAGGTGATTACGAAGGATTCTAAATTGAAAATCAAAAATTAAAATGATAATCTGAAAAAAGAAAGAATTCTACAACTCTAAATGAAAGGTACTTAGATTACTTACGCAATAATTGGAGGTTGTTCCATTACTTAAGCATTTTGAACGCTTAAGAAGTTTTTAACATCTTTTAACATTTAAAAATTGCTATAAATTATTATTATTTTTGATTATGTTCTAATAAATACTATAGATATATTCAAAACATTACCCATCCGTTTGCAGTGTACCAGTTCCAGTCGTTAAAAAGAGGGGTTAACAATTTATACTAAACAATTAATTACATTTAAATTTTATATTTCAGTTACAAATGTATAAATATAATATAATCGATTTAGAAATGCGTGTGAATATGATAGCCATTGTATATGGAAGCTACCAGGATTGACGCCCTCTGTTGGACATGGGCCTTTTCAAGCAATGATATTGGAACTCTATGATTGTACATGGTCGTCTGTTCACATAGCTAAGCCTTTAAGCTTTGAAATATACATATTTTAGTAGCCTAACAAAATTATCAGTTCTATATGTTTGCCACAGTATTTCTTTAATGTAGGTACCTATAAAGTACATAGTAATTACGACATTGGAAAACTATACTATTGTTTAACTTGAAATACTTTCTTAGGCCGAATTCTATTATTTTGTTATGCTATAGTAAACTAGGGGCAGTTTTACACACGAGGTTCTAAACATTACTCACAGTCTGTCAACACTAAAGTTATCATAATTTCTATACCATATATTTCAACACCTGTTTTAAAACTATCTATTTGACAGTACAACAAAATAAAGTTGTTAACATGTGAAGTATGCAAGAAGGTTATTAAAATATGAATGAGCTATTACTTAAAAGCGGTTATACAAGTTGTCGGCTATCGTATGATTGTCGTCAATTTCGGATTGCGATGCCTGTGTTTCGCCCTTAATGCTGAAACTGAGCCTTGAAATGAAAAAATAAGCATTTACTTACTTGACGTAATTCTCATTTGACGCTATGTTGCATTGACCTCTTATAATAAAAGGACGCACAATCGTGTAGAAAATGTAACTTAAAAACTGGCCAATTTTGCTTTGACAGTTTAGAATTATTAGCAAAGAAAATTATACCTAAAAGCCATATAGTCCAATATAAAAAGAAAAACCCAAATTCAGAGCAAATCCAACCTTAAGTATTGAGTTTAAGGTTGAATTTGCAAATGCGACTACTTGAATTGAGTGCCAGAAGTTGTGATTGGCACTCATTGAGTGGGGGACGTTTTTTGGTCGCTGATTGTGCATCCACTTTTAATAGGAGATCGATGATTGTCTAACATGAAATAATCGGTTATCTAATCAAGTTTGAAATATACTAGATACCCGAAGATAGTCTAAGCATAACAAAGACGTTATTATGAAAATATGAAAACCGGTAACAGTGACATGTTGAATAACCGTAATAAGGATTAGCTCAAGTTACAAGTCGTATTATGTATAACATATACTGTACGTCGAGTACAATACAACATTCAAAACAGTATTAGTGTTCATTTAAATAACCAAAAAAATAAAGCGGGAGTCATGAAATAGTAAAGAATTTAATAAACTAATTAACAACATTGTTGTCTTTCCGTTCGTATGTCAATTCGAAATTACTGAATGACGTGAATTAGATACAGCGAAAATTGTTAAAAAACCCTGTGATTTTATATTTCGTCAATTTTATAATTTGTCTTTAAAATTGATAAATGTGATGTGATGCATTGGCGAATAACGGGATGTTTTTAGATTATTATTAGTAATAATCTAAAAAATTCCGTTTATTATTTATATACACATGGTACTTTTACAGAGAAAAAAAATTGTTAAATTTTTCAATTTTACTCTGAATACTTATTAATACTCATTATTATTATGCATTTATATTTTTGATGTTAATCAAACCATTTAAAACCTGAAGCATCATTGCATAAATGCTAAGATAATTTTAATTACTGTCCGAGAGTACCAATTACAAATTTAAGGCCTGGCGCATAACTCGTTCTGTATTCGTTTTCCTAATCCGTTAATTTCGAATCAATTCATGAAATCAATATAATATACATTAAATGACGCACATGTACGTTTTTAAACGGAACAAATACCGCACGTACGTAACGAATCCTTGCGACAATAAACATTCCGAACGAAGAAAAACGTGAAGTATTCGTTAGTCTCACGGAATTCCAAATCGAAATGACGCATTACGAAAACGATTACGGAAAAGTCTGTATGCGGCCGGCCTTAAACAATTTTATCTTTAAGGTTTAAGGTTGATTTTATTCGTTTTATTTATAATTTAAAAAATAAATAAATAGCACGTGAGTATTGTGATGAATTTTCATTTCAATAGTCAAAAGTCATTTTTGGACGGCAAGTCTAATTATAATTAAACTCATTGGTTCATATGAAAGTAAATAATGTGTCTACCTTTAGACCTTAAAAGTTTTGTATTTCCTTGTAAATAATATATGACCATTTTTACACTTAAAATTACAATGAATCAATATAAATTGAAAATTTTATTTAAAACATTATTTCATTGATCAATTAATCAGAATCATTACACATTTTAATAAAATTCATATTCTGGAATGAGTGATTCACAAATCAAATGTTATATTACATTAGTATAATTCATCAAATCGACACCTCGATAGTAAAAATAAATAAGTATATGAAACTAAAAGTCATAAAACGATGCTTGTTTAAACGTAAGCGTCACTTTAGTTGACTATTATAGCTCGTATCTACGAGAATGTTACACTACTCTATGCTATTATTGAATACAATAAATAATAATTTGATTGTGAACTAACGGTGACAAGAAGATCCATTTTGGCATGGTTCTCAAAAGTAAAAATGAAGATACAGGAAATATTCTTAATATTTAGGAACTAGGGAAATTAAATAATAATAAAATTAAACTCCTAATGAAGAGAGAAGAAACTTATTTTACAGTATTATGCATCATACTCTTACGAGAGTACAGCAGCTTCTTCAGTGATGTATAATCGTTTTATTTCACTATCAACGTTAAATAAAGCAGACTTTGTAAAAATATAGTATTTTATTGTCTTAACCCTAAATTACAAGTAATTAAATATGTGATGTAATTTCCTTCTTGACTAGGGACTAATGTAGCTCAATATCGTCCCAACCTACAGTCACTGAAAATTTCGATTTCAGTTTTAAGTTGTTGGTGTTGAAATCTACAATGAGCATAATATTTTATTTAGCAGTATATAATCTACATAATATTCTACATTTGATAATATAATAAATAATAGTTTTAATCCATTTAAACAGCAATATTTCGTCACGCTTTTCATTTTTTCCTAAACTTTAAACGGATTGCGAAAAAAATGGAAGCAGAGTTTAGTCTATCGATATAAAATTTTTAAGGCAGACTTCGGTTACAATCAGACTACAAACGCATGGAAGCTTATGTCGTCAAAAGAAGTAAGCCCTGATATGGATATGTATATCCATATATCAGACCTTACCGGATATAAGATAGACGATTTTTTAAAACATGCGGCCCATTTTGAATATTAATACATGGCCGCTGATTTAAACTTCACACACAGCGGCGTGCAGTTCATACATGCATTAAAGTCCTGAATACCCTAAGAGATGTTTTCTTAATACTTTTAAATGCAGATTTACCCAGTTTGGTTAATTTTTCTTACTAGTGCATACCCTGATCGACAACCTTATGCACGCCACTGCGTCCAGCACTGGATGGATACAGGCTGATGATGATGATAATTTAAAATTCCATGCGTTCGTGGCCTTATATTTCAACAGAGTTGTATAAATAATTTTTTTGTTAACTATTTACATTTGTTACAAGTTACCAGTCATGTAAATGGAAAATGTTAGTATATTGTAGTGTAATTTTCGACATAACACCGGCGTTAAATAAAAATAATCTAAGGTTCATAGTTTACTGAGACAACAGCGCTTCTGTCGGTAAAATAATTAATATTCAATTGTGTACAATTTATTCATACATTTTACAGGGAAAACATAGAATAGAGCAGCCCGCCAAGCGCTCGAAAATTATTAAACGAAAAAATTAAAAACAAAAGTTGTAGGGAATTTAAAGTTCTATAACATTGATGATACATACAAATTGCGAAAATCCCATATGATATGAGATATTTACAAAAAAAAAAAACGCCTTTTGTGACCTTTGTCTTTAAATAAGAGACTCGGACACCCTAGCATATTATGTAGTTTATGAGACAACTTTTAGAAAGCCAAAATACAAAAATTATACACATATTCAGCTAGGTATCTCAAATTCCGAGGTGAACTTACTAAGATTAGTGGATCATAACAATGTCGTTTAAGTGAGCTACGACCTTAAGAACGTAATCACTTTATTTTTGCTACAATCGGTTGGTATTTTTTTACTATAATAATAATTATTATGAACTCCGCGTGTAAATGCTAAGTCTTAAGTATCGGAAGTAAATAAATGTCAATTATGCTTGGCGGTTTCAATAACTAGAGCGGGAATCGAAGCAAGATGGTCAATGAAACGTCTTTAGAAGTTCTGGAGACCCAAAACAAAAACGGCCAAGGGCCATTAAGAGCTTCAATATATCTAAATCTAAATTAACCCTATCTCTTTCTCAGTATGGAGGTCAGGTCAGGTCAGGTATCTCTAACACTGATGTTACGGCATATGCACGAACTGTGACTTTTATAATAGACTCAATATTAAAAAAAAAAACAGTTGTTGTAACTCTATTGAGGTTATTGTGTTTAATTCACATACCGATATACTAGTAACTCATACATCACATTAATTATATAAATGTGAACATTCTTCTTCAATGGCATTGTCATCATTGCCTCAAAAACAACTTGAAAAATATAAAAATAACATATAAAGTTTCCATTATTAATGTGTGATGTGTAACGTATGCCAATACCATATACCTTCCTATTCCTACCTACAACTTTTGATTGATTATCACGAGCATGCAGTACACCCTTTGGTGGATAGACTACAACTGGCAGCTAGATTGGAAGATCTTGTATTGTACTTGTATTACAATATGGAAGATGTATGATTGACGAAACCGGGGATCATAAGTCTGGAAATACAAGCAAGAAATGCTTTATTTAATTAAAAAAATAGTTCTCGGCAACCGCAATTTCAATATAAGAGTATCTCTCGATGTTAAGTTTTCTCTATATTATTCTATGATGTTGAAGCTTGGACTCTAACGCAAGATATGTGTAGTACGCTTGAGGCGTTTGAGATGTGGGTTTACAGGCGAATATCATGGAGGGATCGCGTTCGCAATGCTACTTAGCTGTAAATAATGGGAAAGTCAACAAAGGTTTCTGCAGCAAATGAATCGTTTGCTGTTTCTTACTTCTGTTCTGAAGGATATTTTAATATTTTTAAAATACGTCTCATAAGAGATATTGTCCTGTAATAGCTTACAAATAGTTGTTATTTAATAACAACTGTTTCCTGATCACGGCCCTAATCACTATTCTAAAACTAATAACTACTAAGTGGTGTTATTTGTTATCTGGTGATGTATTTTTGTGATGAAATATACGAGTAGATAAATATTACATGTGTAAAGTAAATTTATGAAACAATTAAAAACATACACACACATATATATATACAAATTACTTTGTTTTAAAAATATAAAATTGTAGTTTATACAAAATTAAATAAATAGTCATTTTTTTCAGTTCCACTGAAGGATTAAATTGTACAATTACTATATTCTAAACTAAGGGGGTCATATAAGACAAATTATAATTGATTTAAAACTGTAAAAATTTCTTGTCTGTATTGAAATTGTCTAAAATATTATGATAAATAATAAAATAATTGTTCACGTACAGGTACGTACGTGAACAATTATGACATGTCTGATAAATTGCGTTGACTAATACAATATATTTATTAAACAATGATAAAATCGCTATTTAATCAAGAACTTTCTTTGGTGTCGCGCGTTTATTTCATTTTTCTTTACATAACTTATCAAAATCAATATTAACAAATCCATTGGAAACGGCCGGATGCTAACAGAATTTTGAATTTTTGATTTTGATTTTGCACCAAGAATGTCTATTTTTTATTTACTTGTATGTCAACATTGTTATAATGTGATGTGATGTCATATTAATACTAAAATTTAATTAATAAATAGTTCATTTTTCAGTTTCACTGAATTCTAATAAGTCCATTAACAGCTATAATAACAAATTAAAAGTTGACACAATTCCTATATTGTATTTTTTTTTGTAAAACGTTTTCATGAATCGTCGAAAATCAGTTCATTTATTTTATACAATAGGATTATTTTATCAAAGCTAAATGAGATTTACATATCAAATCTCACAGACTTTTAAAATTATTATTACAAATAAAAAAATAAATATACTAATACCTTTTTTTACATTATACCATACAAGCAATGTGATGACCATATTGCTTAAAACTACTTTGCCTATAAATATTTGGTGAAGGATACCTCAAAACATGCTTAATCAGTACTTTTGAACTCCGTGTCGATGCGACGTTCTAAAGCTTGAAGTTCCTCTTCTAATTCACGCTGTAAAGAAATATAATCATGCTGATAAACACATTTCACTTTAATTAACAATTTGGTCTTAATAGAACAGTGTAACTAACTTGAAAGTAGGAGTTTTTTTACCCTCACAGATTAAAGAATTATAGGCAGGTAGAGGAACACGACGGTGTCGTAACCGCTCCAAATACAAAATCGAACACATTATCGAGTCAGTACGACATGAAGCGTCACATCCAACGACATTAAATTGTATAGACTGCATTTACGTTTCATGAAAACGGCGGATAACAGTTGTTTCCAATGCTAAGCGGGACACTATTTGACAGGTTTTCATATAATTTTCTGTCAGTTCCGTGAGCCGTGCTAATGGCACTGATCATCTAGTCTATGTACCGTATGTACAATGTATGACGTTGGTCGCATCAGTAATTTTCAATATTGTGAAAAATTACGTCTTATGTTTTTAAATAGTTTAAAAACTCACCACAAAAACTAAAGAAATAAAATGATGAAATATGGTAATTATTGATTATTATATTAATATACGTAATTGTTGTTAGTGTTAAATTATGAAATACAAATTATAAAATAAGTTTGTACATATATGAGCGTGCCAAGGAAACGCGTAACGTTTGTTTTTTTATGAGTTTCATCGGCTTCACCACGCTACTTGTAAATTCATTCTGGATCATCTTTATTCTGGGGTTACCTTATACTAGGTCTGGCGCACTCCGCGTTTTAACCAAAATGTACAAGTACATGGTCGGACCACTCTAGTGCGGCCAATTCAAACGTGTCGCACGCTGTTTTTTTGCATTTACTCTTATCTATCATTCTTAACGACATTTAGTTTCATAGACAAAATACACACTAACGTATTGTTACGAACTAGGGTTCGAGGATTTGGAATTAAACACCTGGTGACTCGTATAAGACGTTAATCTGCTCCTTAATCAAAGTATCAAGGCACACTTCCAAACGTAGGCGATTCGTAGTCCAAAATCGTAGCCGAGTTCAGTACAGTTCTCTTGTATCGCTTGTGTCACTTCGATGTTCACTTTACTTCGTTTCGAAGTTAACTGCCCCGAGCCGTCATCTCTGTCACGTACTTATACCCACTCAGAACGCTTCCATATCATTCTGGGAACTCCTACGCGTGTTGTTTATTCAAATATTTGATAATATTATATATTTGATCAACTCGAAGTAAACAACTCGAAAGGGCGAGCTATTATGAACCCTATGTCTTTAGTAATAGAGTTCTCCGTAACAGTATGTGACCTCCAACATACTTTAGTGGGTATTTTGTCTATTTAGTACTAGTGAAAATAACTTACATCATCAGCTCTGTTGGTGAGATCACTGTTGGTCGCGTGTCGGTCTGTCACCACCCCTAGTCTATCTGCACCCACCGCCCGGCGGTCGTTTTGCACTGAGAATATCTGCCAAGGAAAATCATATTATGTACCAAGTTAAATAAGCTATGAAAACTTGTTAATCTATATTTTTTTATATATATAAACTAGCGGACCCGGTCAAGCTTCGTTTTGACATAAGTGCACTTATTCTCTATCCCTACTCTACCCTTCTATACCTCTACCCCTACCCAACCCCTACCCTACAACTACCCTACCCCTACCCTACCTCTATCGTACCCCTACCCTTACCCAACAACTATCCTACCCCTACCCTACCTCTATCGTACCCCTACCCCTACCCTAAATATCACTTCATAATTTGACATAAAACCTCACCAACTTTATCTCTTCATAATATTAATGTAGATAATATAGATATAACCACTCGTACACTCAAAAACACCCATGCTCATCACACAAATATTTACCAGTTGTGGGAATCGAACCCACGGCCATGGACATAAAACACTCACTATGCCACGATATATGATTATACCACTATTCATTCTTTTGACTTTAAGAGAGTTATATCTTAAAGTCAAAATAATGAATAAGCACTTCTTAGGCACACCCACTATGTAAGCCACATCTTCACTTACAAGTACCATGTAATGACTCTTAAACACAAGCCTATAAAATAATAATAATTGAACAAGTCTTCTGTAAACTTACATCTTCTGTGGCAGCCGGAATGTGTGGTAAAGTGTTTCTCATTCCTTCGAAGTTATAAACCTGCAACACAATATAGTAAAAAGAAAAATATGCGAGAAATGCGTCCATTGTATTAACTAATAATGCATCATTAAATTTTTAAAACTTGAGTGTATTTATAAAACTAATTAAGAAGAGCTTGTTCCGTCAACTATTACAACTACTACCGCTAAGTTTGAGTACAAAGGCTTCCAAATGTAGCTGAAAGTTATGAGAGGGGACACACATAGAAGGTTATTTAAACACAGACACGCAATCACACAAACACACGCACGCTCACAATCATGCACGCACGCAATCACGCACACACGCAATCACGCACGCACGCAATCACCCACGCATGCATTCACGCACGCACGCACTCACGCACACACGCAATCACGCACGCACGCAATCACTCACGCACGCATTCACGCACGCACGCAATCACACACACACGCAATCACTCACGCACGCATTCACGCACGCACGCAATCACATACACACACAATCACGCATGCACGCAATCACTCACGCACGCATTCACCCATGCACGCACTCACGCGCACACATACGAACGCACGCACGCACCCATCCGTACAATTAACAGATCTTCGAAACTGTATTACCGATCTTTTAGAGGCATTAGGCAGTAAAAAACTTACATTGTTTGTGGTAGGCCAAGTGTCAATGCGAAGGTCCACAGGAACGGAAGTGAAACCCGGCGCTTTGACCCGGTAGTCGGGCAAAAGGTCCGATGCAATTGCTGCGAATAACAAACAGTTACGTGAGTCAAATCATGGAAGTAATATATATAATAATATATAAAGCTGAAGAGTTTGTTTGTTTGATTGAACGCGCTAATCTCAGGAAGTACTGGTCCGATTGGAAAAATTATTTCAGTGTTAGATAGTTTATCGAGGAAGGCTATAGGCTATATATTATCCCGAGAACCACGCGGGTGAAACCGCGTGGCGTCAGCTAGTCTATACTAAAGCCAAGCTCGATGTGGAATGGTTATCAAAAATTAAGCTATGCTAGAAGTTTTATACTTAATTATAAATTTAGTAACATGTTCGTAAATGAAAAGAAATTTAATTAAAAGCTTAGAATTATTACATATAGTTTAATGATAAACATTCCGCATCTAGCTTGCCTTTAGGCGAGAGAGATACTTTCGCTAGTGTTTTAGGTTTCTGGTACATTATTTAGATGTACATAATATGTAGAATCTTCGTATAGTAACTTTTACTTACTACATATCCTGCAGGGACCATGTATTTTTCCTGAATAAAATGTATGACTAATGGAAATGGCTTTTTATAACGAAAAGGAACATGGTAAAAAAATACATGAACGGATCCGTCTCCAAGGTTCAATTTATCTCAATAGCAAATTGTATCCAAATAGGTACAGACAGACTTGGGCTGCGATTCCATTGTGTCTGAGCGAAAGTTTGCTGTGCAGTTTGAAGTATTGTGGCTTGTGTATTGAAAGGGAGGTGTTCACATTATAGGACGACGTCCAATGTCGTCCACGACCACCTTTTTTGCTGTGACGACATAATATTATCATGGTAATGTGATCGGCTACCATGACAGTCGTAGATCGATCCCCAGCCGGGGATCGAACCCTGAACCTCCGTTTTGTAAATCCAACGCGCATACCACTGCGCCACGGAGGCCGTCAAAACCTAGCCACGATTGTTGTTTAACGTTAAATATCGGTTTATACAGAGTCGTCATCAACCCATATTCGGCTCACTGCTGAGCTCGAGTCTCCTCTCAGAATGAGAGGGGTTAGGCCAATAGTCCACCACGCTGGCCCAATGCGGATTGGCAGACTTCACACACGCAGAGAATTAAGATCATTCTCTGGTATGCAGGTTTCCTCACGATGTTTTCCTTCACCGATTGAGACACGTGATATTTAATTTCTTAAAATGCACACAACTGAAAAGTTGGAGGTGCATGCCCCGGACCGGATTCGAACCCACACCCTTCGGAATTGGAGGCAGAGGTCATATCCACTGGGCTATCATGGCTCCACAGAGATTTATAAAGAGTGCTCGGGAGTATTTCAAATAACTTCAAGGTGTTGACGAATCCATTAATAGGTGCCAAACTGCATTACTAATATTTTTTTTTTTAAATAAAGAATAAAACCTTTTTATTTTTCATACAAAGTAATTCAAATAATTCTGACCATCCATGTAACACACACCTTTATCTAGCCATGTATTTTAAAAATTTAAAGTTTGGCTACGTCATAACTATAAGAATGCGTATAAGGGACACATTTTAAGATCTATTTACAAAAGAAATATTATTTACTCCGCAAATATAACACATGTTCTTTGAACATTTTAAATTAATTTTTAAATATACTAATAAATATAAATAAATATACTTAAACAATACACATCACTATCTAGCCCCAAAGAAAGCATGCAGAGTAGCTTGTGTAATGGTAAAGATTAAAACCCCAGAGCTATGGGAAGTACTCCCCAGCACCCTGTATATTAATAATTTCAAATTGGGGGTTCTTTTTTCTTTGAAAACAGTTATAGAACTTACGATCTTCGAATGTGTAGGGGCTCATGTTTCTTGGAACTTCGTGTTGCACTGGCACAAACAAATTCTGCATTGGCTGTTGTATACTTTGTTCTTGGTTCTGATAAGCAGTTATCGGCCCAGAGTTTGCGGGAACCTGATAAACGGGGCTCACGAAATCGGGACGTGGAAACTGTACATTGCCTGTACTCTCATCGTGGATAGGTACACCACTATATCTTCCGTAGTATGGGCGTTCCGGTATCGGTATTATGATGCCATTCTGATTTATACCAATCGGTGTCTGGTTATGCATTATAGCAGACGCGTAGTTCCTGTAAACAATATAAATATATATATTTTTAACACAAACTTATTTGTGAAGTAAAACTTCTTCCCGCTCGCTTGACTTGAAAAGTAAGTCGGTGGGTCGTTATCCACCCACATTCGGCTCGAGTCTCCTCTCAGAATGAGAGGGGTTAGACCAATAGTCCACCACGCTGGCCCAATGCGGATTGGCAGACTTCACACACGCAGAGAATTAAGAAATTTCTCTAGTATGCAGGTTTCCTCACGATGTTTTCCTTCACCGTTTGAGACACGTGATATTTTTTTTTTTGGGCGTTGCTTGTTGCCATCTACAGGCAAAGTGAAACAATGTTTGTTATTTCATAAAACATTTGCTCGTAAAGTATCTCTTGTTACATTACGACCTTGTGCCGTAATGTAATTGACTTTATTTTAAATTAAATACAGATGACAGGACACTTAGAAACTCGTCCTACAATGCTTTGCAAAGGTTGGCTAGTTTCTCCACTTTCTGATAGCTTACAAAAAGTAAAAGTGACATTAAAAGTGACAAAACTCACGGTTACACTATCTGAAACTTTTTCCTAAGTTTATGGAATTTAGTTCTAAATATTATTGATCTTTTGTCTAAAAAAAACAATACTCACGTTGGTGGAATGCAATCGGTACGGGAATTTTCAGCTTGATGTGTGAATTCTGTAGTCGGGAGAATATCTTGCGTTGGCAGCGTTTGTTGTATTTCTGTAAGCATAAATTGTAAAATATATACAAATTATCTTTAGCTCCAAGTAGTTGCAATGTTCACCTAAAAAATATACTCAGTGTGTGAATAGTGGTATTCAAAATATTTACCTAAGGAACTAATAATGATTAGCGGACTTTGTCGCAGGGTTTTTTAATCTTCTAATTGTAATTACATCAGAATATTTTTTAAGCGAAGCTTCCATAAGGACCTTCGGGTCGCTCGCATGTAAGCGCTCGCCACGCGGCCACTCTATCTGGTAAGCGTCAGATTTTACCGTCGAGAGCGTCAGAATCTCAATCGAATCAGAAAGCCGATATGCGGGCGACGGGAGGGGAAGGACTGCGCGGCTATGAAGTCGTGGGGGCGGGGCAGAGGAAAGGACTGCGCAGGTATGAAGTCGTGCGCACGAAGCATCGCTACCCCCTTCCGGCCCCCGCGGGCCATCTAGAGTGTTACGAACGTAATTAGACGAAAATTCATACAGTTTTAGCCTCAATACACATGAACTATAAACATAAAGTATAAGTAATTTAATTTGACCGCCCATACAAATCTAACGATCATTAAGGACCTACGACGTCATTAAATCGTACCATTTTGTATGGGGCGTTTTCCAGGGATGCGCGACAGCGCCGCAAATCTGACCCTTTAAATCGCTGTAGCTCCGAAAGTAATGATCGCAGATACCCTGGTACTTTTACAAAATTGCTTTACTAGTAGCATACTCCTAATTTATATTTTTGACGGCCTCCGTGGCGCAGTGGTATGCGCGGTGGATTTACAAAACGGAGGTCCTGGGTTCGATCCCCAGCTGGGCAGATTGAGATTCTCTTAATTGGTTCAGGTCTGGCTGGTGGGAGGCTTCGGCCGTGGCTAGTTACCACCCTACCGGCAAAGACGTACCGCTAAGCGCTTTAGCGTTCCGGTACGATGTCGTGTAGAAACCAAAGGAGTGTGGATTTTCATCCTCCTCCTAACAAGTTAGCCCGCTTCCATCTTAGACTGCATCATCACTTACCATCAGGTGAGATTGTAGTTAAGGGCTAACTTGTCAAGAATAAAAAAAAAATACAATTTAAAAAACTGTCATCATCCCTATTGTTATATTTATTGTTAAGAAAATAAATGTGACTTACGTGGAACGTTGTAGTTGTCGATGTGCGGATGAGGCTGCAGCGCGGGCATCGGGAACCGCGGGTACATCTGCGGGAGTGGTATGGGTTGAGGCAACTGCGGTAGCGGCACGGACTGTACTGACGGCAAATATGTGTAGTTGCCGTTTGTCAACGTCGCATTCGTGTTGGCCACGCCCCTATATCTGTCGAAGAAATGTCGCCTTGTAGCGTTGCCACTACTCAAATGCCATTTATTCTTTTTTATTTATATTTTTAGGGTTCCGAACGTAAGTTTGTACAAAAACGAAACCCTTATTAAAATAATGTCGTTAAACATGACCATTTTTTTCAGGTTTCTTAGTATTATTATTATTAATAATAATTCTTTTACCCTTCCCACTAAAGTTTGGCCGCTCAGAGATTGCGTTTCTGGCAAGTCGTGATCGAATGGGCGATGTATCTTCGAACTGGCGTACAAGGTTATTGAACTGCGCTGTTTCAAGGTTATGCCACCTGTTTGTCTTTATAGTGATGAGACAAAATAACAGTTGTAATTAAATGTTTGTCCCATTTGATAGCGACCTGTCAGAAAAGCAATCTCTGAGCGGCCGAATTTTATACGAAAAAGTTTTATCACATTTTGCTTTTGTTGTAACATGAAGTCGGTTAAAAACACTAACAATGGGATTTGTAAGGCCAGAGTGAAAGGAAAATTTTGGAAGGGGAAGGCCAAGGTGAATGTACTGTATAATTAATACAGGTCAAGAGTAGGTTAAACCGACAAACTTGTATAAAAGATTGATGAGAATGCAAGAAACAACAGAGATATTCAAGGACGACGATCCTTGAATATCTTTGTTGTTTCTTGCATTCTTCAAGTGGAAGGACGTGTGAATGAAGCGTGATGTCTGCAAAGCGTAAGAAGTGACATAACCATGCATAGAAAAAGATATTTCTATTACTTGTATGTAGACAATACATAATGTGTGAATTTGTCGACTTTACTTTTGACAATATAAATATATGACAATATTTGAAATTACAGAAAATACATAAAATTCTAATATCTTCATGAAAGTGAAGTTCAATATCGCATATGGCAGCACATACCGAAAAATTAATTACAATTTATACAAAAAGGAATAATGTCGCTATTTTGCGCGGCTGAGCATCCATTTCAACATGCCAGTCGAACGATTGATTGATCATCATTACTAATCAATCTCTAATCCGCGACTGTGGTACGTTTTGTCTTTAGTCAGTATTTAGTATATTAATATTACCATGTAGAGTGCGCGCAAGATAAGTGTGCGCGCGACTGGCGACGCAATTATGTTGCCAGCGTTTATGATTTCTTTTACCCGCCAAGAGATAGATAGAGATAGACAAGATTGCGGCACGATATAGTTCCGATTTTAGCCACGCGCAAACTCATCATGCGCGCACTACAATGAAGCCAGCGCGTGGACTGAACTGCAAACCAGCCAAATTTAAACATTACACCTTTTATCACACTTTTAATTTCCAATTTCGCTTTCAATGTTGACTCTAGTTGTTCTCCAGATTGTATTCCTTCGCTATGTCTTAATCAATAAATTTGGTTTCGCTTGATTGTTCCACAAAGACTTTGTTAAGAAATCGCCCACCACATAGATATTATTATTATGGACTAAATGTATACTTATAATACAACTGTAACAGGTCCAATTCTGTACATTGAAGATATTTTTACATTTTTTGTTGGAGAGAATTATATTATCAATATTGAAGCCAAACTATTTTTTTTAATTTTTGTATTATACGCTTAGCTGGAGGGGAGAGGGAAATATTGGTCATTCATATTTAAGAAACATGACTTAATATCTAAAAATCATACATACAATCAGACGTGGAAATTGATTATTATTGATTGATAGGAGTGAGATTATAAAAGTTTAAAAATAAATATACTAAAATAATACACACATCACTAGAATCCAAAGATGTAACTTGTGTTATGAGTACTAACATACTTTGATTTATTATATAAATTTATATACTACACATAAATACTTATATAATGTATAACACCCAGACACTGGAAAACACCCCTGCTCATCACACAAATAGTTTCCAGTTATGATAATTGAACCTATAGCCGTTGTAGGATGCAGGGTCAATTCGCACTGCGCTATGCGACCTTCCAATTGTTTCATTGTCATCATTATCAGCCGATGGGCGTCCACTGCTGACATATTCCTATAGGCCTCTTTAGAAGTACTTCCAACCACCTTAGCCATGAACTGCACGCATCCAGAGGCACATTATTAATAATCTAAGCAATGTTTATGAATAGAAAATTTTCGCAATGCTTAGTAATAGATAACAAGCCAATCACGTCACCAGCCATACGATAGTGAATCACACATTATGCATTGTATTGTTAAATGATGGTATGATCTGATAGCCTTTGACCTGTTCAATAACATAATAGAAAATATTGTGGTGAATGATGTGATCCGTTCCAGAAAGATAATTCGTTTAATTCGCGCAGAAATGGTACCTACTTGTAACATCAAATATTTTAGGATTTTAGCGCAACTGCCGTTTCAATCTATATTTGTATGAATAATGTTTTTTGCTCAATAAATGATTTATTTATTTATGTATTTATAATAACATAGAAAACGGAAGAAGACAAGTATGCGCGAAGGCGGTGTTATTGCTTAAAGCAATATCTACCAGACAACCTTTTGATTAAGGAATTAATGTAATGAAATGCGGGATAGTGATAAAATAAAAAATGTTTTAATAATGTATTTTACTAGCAGACGCCTATATAATAAAATATAGCCTATTTATATCATAGCATCTGATGATAGGGTAGCTTCGCCTATCAAAAACAAGCAAACAATCAAATCTTTTAATTTAAGCAACATTTTTATACAGAGCACATACAAATATAATAACATTTATAGTTTCGACGTTATACCTTTCCATCTCCTCCTCGAAATGCGCGAACGTGCAGGCATTACCCCTAGGACAATAGGACCTGGTGACAGCGTCCCTACACATGGACGTCTTGTATTTGTGAGTTGGTGTCGTGGCGATTTGCGGCGACGGTTGGCCTGTGCAGAGGAGAACGAATTATTATACTAAGTTTCGCTTTGACTTATGTGCACTTCTTCGCTATACCTACTCTACACTACTCTATCCCTACCCTACCCCTACCCTAACCTTACCCTTCTTTTTAACGTGGATAAATCTTTATGGATATGGATAGAAACCCATATTCGGCTCACTGTTGAGCATGAGTTTCCTCTCAGGATGCGAGGGGTTAGGCCTTAGTCCACCACGCTGGCCCAATGCGGATTGACAGACTTCACAATCTAAAGAATTAAGAAAATTTTCAGGTATGCAGGTTTCCTCATTATGTTTTCCTTCACCGTTTGAGACACGTGATATTTAATTTCATAAAATACTTAATTTTAGCTGAGAAGTTAGAGGTGCGTATCTCGGACCGGATTCGAGCCTACGCCCTTCGAATTAGAGGCAGAGGTCATATCCTCTGGGCTATCACAGCTCTATGTATCCTAAACTAACTAAATCTATACAAACATTATAAAGCTCAAAGTCTTTAAAAGATACGATGGGATTTGGGATCCGTTTGTAAAATATTAAGCTTTTAAGATTAAATTCGATTGCCCCCACCATCAGCCGGCTAAACGGTTCTTAATGAATAATTGAAACAATTTACGAAAACTATAAATTGCACTTTAAAGTGTAATAGTCGACCAATTTTAAAAACGTAATTGGTAATCGAAAATTGCATACTAATTTGGTTGTTAATTAAAAAGATAACGTCGTTAATAAGATAACTCTGTTAAAACTAGAAAGATGAAATTGAAGGTATGGGTATGTATATTAATTAAGTCTATATAGTGGTAAAGTAAGTGAGGATGAATTTTCATCGTCTATTCCATGGTGTGGGGTATCGCTATCGGTATTTTTGTGCATTACATAAGGGACCATAGTGCTAAATTAATCTACGGAACCCCACACTGCGCGTGGCCTGACACGCACTTGACCGGTTTTTGATATATAGAGAAGGTATAAACTTACTGGTGGAAGGCTCGCAGCATCTATCAACTTGAAGGCTGTGCTTCTGGTTGTGGTTGGAATCCCGGCACGTCGCCTGCTGTTGCAGATAGTGAATTAGACCGGAGACCACTTCCTTGATAGATGTTATCACCTCGGCCAACTGCTGCCAGGTTGGGTTCTTTGCATCTATTGGAAATACATTTTTTTTTTTATTCTTTACTAGTTAGCCCTTGACTACAATCTCACTTGACGGTAAGTGATGATGTAATCTAAGATGGAAACGGAGTTTATAGCCTCAATAGCTCAACGGTTAGAGCGGTTGGACTCATCACCGTGGTGGTTCGATTCACGCCCTGTTGGCCTATTATCGTACCCACTCTTAATACAGTCTTACTCGACTAGGTGGAGGGGAAAGGAAATATTTGCCATATCTTTTAAATATTGATCATATTTAAAAGATATGGCAAATATTCTTTACAAAAAAAACTTAGAATGCACATAACTGAAAAGTTGGAGGTGCATGCCCAGGGCCGGAATCGAATCTACGTCCTCCGAAAAGAAGGCAGAGGTAATGGGCTTTCATGTCTCTCGGTGTGATGTAATATTTAATTCTAAGAATATGCGTGTATTTTTTTATATTTTTAGTGGATTTTTGTAGGTGTAGTTTGCTACGAGATATCTGTTGATTATAGTGGGTAAGTCCGTGATAGCTATGATAGCTAGGATATGACCTCTGTTTCTGATTCCGAAAATCGTAGGTTCGAATCCGGTCCGCGGCATGCACCTCCAACTTTTTCATGATATGCATTTTAATAAATTAGACCTGCATACCTGAGAATGTTCTTAATCTACGTGTGTGAAGTCTGCCAATCCGCATTGGGTCAGCATGGTGGACTATTGGCCGAACTCCTCTCATTCTGAGAGGAGACTCGTGTTCAAAAGTAAGCCAAATATGGGTTGACAATGATGATGACGATATGTATACCTGGACTAGAGTCGATGTTCGCAAGTCGATCCAGGTGCATACTCATGACGACCAACTGGGCCGGGTCCCATGTCCTCTGCAATGCTATGAACAACTCCTGCACCGACTGCGCGAACGACTGAGGTGTTTGCAGTTTGTCGATTATACTCTGCATGTGGCTCTTGTGGGCCGTGTCACCGTATAGCAGCGCGCTCCACTGGTCCGGAGCGATCCTTAGCCCAGCTTCGGTGGCTATTTGTACTATTTGCGCGTCATGCTCCCGCCGTAGAGAGTCGTATGTACGGAACTCATCCTTTAGTTGCATCAGCGACGAGTCACACTCGCGTTTGGATACCTGGTACATATGTCAAACAGTGAAAATTTTAAAATGAAAACATTTTTTAACCGACTTTAAAAAAAGGAGGAGGTTATCAATTCGATGTATGTTTTTTTTTTATGTTTGGCACTTCGTCATTTCTTAACCAATTTTAAAAATTCTTTCTTTGTTTGAAAGAGTATACTCCCAGATTGGTCCAATTTCATTTTCATAAAAATTGGTGCAGTATTTTTTATCGAAAATTAAATGCTAGGGCACTCTAAAAATAAAATATTTTTAACAAAAAAAATTATCCGACTTCAAAATATCAAACATAAACTAAAAAGCGAAAAATAACAAACCTTCAACGTGATCATAAGGTACATCGATGTTATTTTTCGCTTTTTGGTTTATGTTTGATATTTTGAAGTCGGTTCAATTTTTTTGTTAAAAAGATTTTATTTAAAGATATAATCGTGAACATGACTTGTGTAATTGAGTTATAAACTATACTACAGCCCTACTAGATGTGTACTGTTTGCCAACAAACAAATTAAAAATGTGGCTAGTCATTTATATCTAATAATAAAAATGGTATATATCTACATATAATAAAAATAAAAAAAACTTTTTCTTAAATTAATGAAAATAAATTCGGTTTATAATTTTAGAACAATTAGATATAGTTAATATATTTTTGAATAACATTTTATAAACAAACAATACTTAATTTAAAATAAATAAGTTACAAAATGACATGCGTTTTCCATCTTCATTTCTAATTTGTTTGTTGGTAAACAGTACACATCGAGTAGGGCTGTAGTATAGAATGTATTTTATCATCAAAAGAACTCAAATTGAAATGATAGATTAATATAAATTATATTATCACAAAATTATTAATAATGAATATTCTACAAGAACAACACTCTTTTAGTCGTTATTTTACACAATGAACACAATTTGCTTTTTTTCATAATCCACAAATTTCCTTTTTTAAAAAAAAAACGTAAATAATTTTTTTTTATAAAATAAGTACGAATATAATAAGAAAACACTAATTTCAAGTTATTTCACTATGAAACTAAACATTGTGATTTAATTTATATTATTTTGCAAAAAACAGAGAATTTAATACTAAATATTTTAATAAATTGAAAATTACTCCATAATTTAATGGCATAGAGCCTCTTAAAATCTTGGAGCGACTATACATCTTGAACGATAACTGACTATTAATATCACTGATAATACTGATCCTACTATTTATACCCCGTTTTTACACAAAGATTTCACAATCATAACTTAAAATTAGCGTTCAGCAGCCTCCTGAAAGGACAAAATAGATAGGAATATAGATAGGAAGATTTTAGCTCGACTTGTTTGGAATAACAATAAGGATGACGCAAATCAGATGAAGATGTTTTGTACAATAAGTTAAATTAACTTGAAAATAATTTTGTGACGCAATGAAATCTTTATCCGAACGTGATCAATGGCTCCCTGCAACCTGATTGATATATTCAGCCCATAAGATGAGGGTCGATCACCAATGCGGTTTTCTTTTTTTTTCCTGATTGTGTTGTTCGTAGGCTCCTTATGCGACCCCAGCGGCGTCACCAGGGGGTTTGGGCGAGCGCAGAAGCAGCGCCTGATGAGGCCCGAAGGCAGAAGCAGAGTAAATGGGCGGAACGATTCTCTAAGGGCGTCTCCTCTGAGACTCGGACATAACTCACCTTAAAACAAGAAGCTCTATAAAGAAGCTGGACAACGTGGCCTATACTAGTTTTGGAAGCCTGCGGGAAATGCGGCTCCAATCTTTGGACAACAAACATCACTAACACCTGGAAATAAGAGACATTATTACAATAACAACATGCCTAATTTAGCTGGTGGAAGGCTTCGGCCGTAGCTATATAGGGTGGTAACTCGCAAAGACGTGCGGACAAGCAATTAAGCGTTCCGGTACGATGTCGTGTAGAAATCGATAGGTGTGGATTTTCACCCGACTCCCCTAACAAGTAGCCTGCTTCCGTCTTAGATTGCATCATCACTTGCCATCAGGTGAGATATAGTCAAGGGTCACCTTGTAAAGAAAAAAAAATCACGTCTCGCTTTCTATCTTAAAATGAATGCAAAAAAACTTGTTAAACTATCAATATAAGCTTGAAACTAATGAGTTGAATACCAACAAAATAACGGATGAGTTGAATTTAAAACTCAAAAAACTGCTAAATGGATTTTATTTTCATTTACGTAACTCACTAGCAGATGCCCTGCAGTTTCATCCCTGCAGTTCCCATTTCCGTGGGAATAAAATATAGCCTACGGCGAATACAGGGATAAAATATTGCCTATGTAGCCTATATAATACAAATAACTTGGTTTTATTGGTAAAATAATTTTCAATATTGGTTCAGTAAATCCTGAGATTACCCCCTACAACCTTACTTTTTATAATATTACTGGCGTGTCAATTGGCTTAAATCGCTGATAATTGTTTATATGGAAAAAAAATACGAATTGAAACTATTACCTTTCTGGAAAGTGCAGAACCATCTTCTAGAGCTAAAAGCACAAGTTTTAAGACTTCCTCTTGCATTGCAGGTCCTAAAAACTGACAACCGCGCGCTCGGACCGCAGCCCACAGGTTTGCACTAAGCTGTTGAGGATTCTGAAAAATAAAATGATTTTGATTATTAGAACATACATCAAATATATTATGTATGTTATATGTTTCTTTATCCCCAGTCCTATAAGAGGCATAGCCCTGCTAGTAGTGATGTAATGACTAGTTTTCTATTTCACCACATAACCACATTGTTTGAGGCATGTAAGATAGCTAAAAATACAGATTCCTTTTGTGCCTATCCTAATTGAATAGATAAATCTCATACAACAAAGCTTGACGTCTAGAAACATTAGATTGTTCTCGGATAGGCAATACTTCACAAAACGAACAAACTGACAAAAGATGTTTTCAAATAGTTTTAAGAACATCTTTTGTCACTTCATTTGCATTGATATAACTTCCTTTAACCCAGGATGATCTTTAAGATTAGCTACAAAAATTGTATTTTAAGTAGCACAATAGACTGAAATCCTAAATTTATACTGTAACAATAGCTGTACTTCAGTTTCTCAGTACATTACGTCGCGTGAGCCGCGGTAAGCGTTATTTGTGCAGTCAGCTTAATTTTCAATATATACTTGTATAATTTCATTGATAAGTATTAAGAGAAATTTCTCCTAAGTAAGTAACATAATAATTTTTTATTTTAAAACTCTATTTTGTATTTTTTTTCGAATATGTATGAATAATGCTTTTATATTATCTATGATAGACAGATATATAAATTAATATAATTGAAGTGTTCTCAAATATAAATAAAACTGGACAAATCTGAGTCGGCCTTAACAACCGAGGGTTCTGTACATAGGATCATTATAAATAGGTCAAGAAAAGATTTGTGCAGTTTTTCCCGAATTTCAAATCTCTATTTTTTAAATTTAATTACGAATGTATATTATTGCAATATGTATTTATACTTTTTGTCTATAATGATGTTACTCTCCTAATTTTAATATTCTGGGTAAACAGGAAGTACTTTATAGGTTTTCATGCTTTTAAGAGTGTCGAAATATGTGTTTTTTGCTGAAAAAAACGGCTTTTACATATACTCAAAAGTTTCGTCTTTTCACAACTTGACTAGACTTGAGTTTAAATTTCAACTTGATACATCATATATTCTCAAAATAAAGGGACAGAGTGACCTTATAAGGGTACGGTTCTCTTCCTTTTGATGTACAGAGCCCTAAATTATATCTGATTGAGACCCAGAACTGTGGGTATAAATAAATACTATTATTATATTAAATTAGGATTTGTTGCACTTTTAAAGCATTTACATGCTAGCTTTACAATGAATGATATGAAATAATAAGTTAGAACCTGGTGTTGCAGTATGAGCTCAGTGACAGTCCTCTCTCCAAGGGACCTTGCCGATCGAGCTGCTCGCCCTCTGCCTTCTTCATCTGTGATGGCACACTGCAGAAGGGTTACCAATTTCCGCTGCATCGGTCTTGAAAGCCTATTTCCTGAGGTACTGCTTGCTGGACACAAACACAAAATATACATGTTTTTGAAGTAAACCTTCTTTACGCACGCTTGACTTGGTGAATAAGCTGGTGAATGAAAAGGTTACGAAAAGTGTAATTGGTGAACTTCCGTTGAGAAGGAGAGCTAAAGAAGTTTTACTTTAGTTTTGTGATTTAAAGCACATTATCTAAATGTCTTATTATTTTCTAAATGAGACTTGGAGTAGGCCTATGAAATACTGAACTTTTCTTTCTTTTAAGAAATATCAGCTCAGAGGTAAACAGTACCACAGTATCTAACTGCTCATCTACAGGCCATAGTGTCCAAGGTGCTGGTGCAATTACCCATCTGGATATCAATGCTATTTGTAAGCCAATTAGGCATTGTTACCATTTTCTTTTATTTTAATATTAGGTCACATAGACTAACTACGGGACTAATGAGGCAGTTTGAAACACTATTATACATATAATACATTTTTTTATTATTATTCTTTGCAAGTTAGCCCTTGACTACAATATCACTTGATGGTAAGTGATGATGCAGTCTAAGTTGTAAGAGGGATAACTCGTTAGGAGGAGGATGAAAATGCACACCCCCCTTTCGGTTTCTACACAACATCATACCGGAATGCTAAATTGCTTGGCGCTATGTCTTTGTCGGTAGGGTGGAAACTAGCCACGGCTAAAGCCTCCCACCAGCCATTCGGTAAAGTTACAGTGCTGTGATATTGTTAGTTTCCAAGGCAACATTGTTGTTAATGACATTTTAAGTTTGGCATCCAATATAAAATTTAAAATTCATATAATTTTATACAGGCCAAAACTTTGATAAGTATAAAATAGCAGAATCACACACCAGGGTTGACATTAAGCCTTATTTGCCTGATGACTTTACATCAGGCATATAACCCTTTATACACTGTATTTTTATGTAAATTAAAGCTGCAAATATAATGTATCATTAACACTATAACTAGATTTAAGTTTGTGAGCAAATAAAAGAAAATTAAACAGTTATTTGTTAACAATTAAAAAAAAATATTCTTACCACAAAGCTTAAGATAGACAGCGAGATGTTCAAGGCATCGGACAATGATGTCATAAGCTTGGCGGTCATGTTCTGACAGAGCTTGTATGCAGGGTGGGTGATATGGCTGTGTAGGAGGAGTATATCCTACAAGTTGAAGCAGAGCTGTGTTGACTACTAATTCTTCTGGCTCTGCTTGGATAACTGTCTAAAATAAACAGATAAACATCTATAGTTATTATAAAAAATAGTATAATTATAAACTTCTTTCATGAAATGAAAGTATATCTTACTTTATAATCTTTAAAAGATATACTATGCTAATGTTTTTGTAAAACTGTAAAAGAGCAATAGTAGCAGGTAGCATTTTCAACAAAAATTTCCAGGTTTCCAACCATTATTGTCATGTTTCACTTAATTTATGCTAAACTTTCTTCAAGAACTACTAACTATTGGTGATGATCACGTGAAAATCTGATCAGTAGACTTTAATTAATTGAAGGTGAAATATTTAGTTTTATAATATGAATTGGTGATAATTTTAATATGTTTTCAAAACTTAGTTATTCAGTTATCAGATTATATATAAACTATCTATCTATCGATAAACTTCTAAACTATGGTGACCACATTATTTAAGTTTGCTAACTGTCATTTATTATAATAAATATTACCAAGTAACTTACTGTCAGATGCAGACAGTTTTATCCACTTACAAGAATTACAAAAAGTCAACATTCAGCACACATTTTATTAGTAATTTATTATTAATCATCATTTGGGTTTCACACACATTGTTTGAGACACTTAAGTTTCTTAAAATACACACAACTGAAAAGTTGCAGATGCATGTCCTGACCGGATTCTAACTTACACCCTCCAAATCAAAGGCTGAGATCTTATCTATTGCTTTATGCTAAACCTATATATATAAGTAACCTGGTCAAAAGGGCATTGTTTCCTGTGCAAGTGTTTAAGACAATGCCCACATAGAGTGTGGCCACATCCAAGGCTGATTGGGCTCCGTGGCGGGGCGCCAAATTCGCGGCAACACACTGGACAATTTAGATAGTCCGTCCATTGCGGTGCCTGGATGGGCATTCTGTAAAAAAATAAAAGAAATATACACATGCCAAAATATCATTAAAAAATATTGTGAGTCCTGTGAGAGAAAAAGGAGCATGTGTCCCTCCCTTTCAGTTCATTTTGCATACTGGAAATATAATCTCTTGTTTGTTTATTTATACTTTTATTTATAATTTTTACATGTTAGCCCCACTGGAAAGGAATGTCATAACTTCAATAACACTTCAATAAAAACCTGATTAAATATAATACAGTGGTCAAAATGGGTGGAAGCACCTCAGAAATAACACTTCTGTACTTGTCTATAAGCATTTTTTTTTTTTTCAGTTTTTCAGTTTTTAGTTTTATTGAGTTTTAGAGAAAAATATATAATTTAATCTTAATCAGAGCAGAAAAATTATATTAATCAAGTTTCTTTTGTCATTAATCTTTAGAGAAACTTATGAATGATAATCATAAAATATTGTGTTATTTTTATAACACATACAACATCAAGACACAGTTGTAATTAACATAATGACAAAGGAACAGTGAATGTGTTTATTTTTATAATATCTATATCTAGTTCTATTAATAAAATAAATACTTAATAGAATTACAAATGTTTATGAAAACAATATTTAATTACAGTACACAGACAAAATTATGTATAAAATGAGCTGCTAAATTAGCAAGATGATGAAATTATGAATCAATTACAATCACATCAGAAAGTTTAATTTACTCGGACTTTATGTTAACTGCACTAATCTATTAAAAATAGTCGCGTCATTGAATTTGATGGTGACATTTTTATTAGACAATAATTTTATATTCAATCAAATTGAGAGATACAAAAGATCAAAATATAATTCTTACCAATTTTGTTGTTGTTTTTATTATTTTGACTAGATTTTTGGAGGATATATTAAAGACAATTATTCAAAAATGTGACATACAGAAATTGCCACCTTGGCAGCATGTACCTACAAATAGATTAGGAAACAAGCACCTATAAAATACATAATATAATTCATCTCTTGTTACAAAAATTTACTTTAGTTATTAAAGTAGAATTACCTCAAAAATAACAGGTACACTCATCACAAAAATAACACATTTAGCTTCTACCCACTTCAAATCATGATCCGTCAGCAGCCATAAACATAGACTACCTACCGAAGACCAAAGAACAAAGTGACAATGAGAATTTATGAGTGATTCACTTTCTTTAACGTCACTTAAGTTTATTTATCTATGAGTTTTTAAATCAGAAAATTGCAAAGTACGTTAGTAGTTCTAAAGGCATTTTTACAATTAATTATCCCTACTTAGAAACCCATTCTTTATTATTATATATAGTTTTTCTTCTAATTACTTTTCTTTGGGGGCTTAGACCATCTATGTTTGAGCGTAACAATTTTAAATGTTTGTAACACTATACTGAGAAATCCGTCAAAGTCAAATTTACAATTCGTTCAAACTTGGCCAACTCTGAAAGTAAATATTTTCGTAGTTACAATCTACTGAAAGTTAATTAAAAAAAATAATTTATGTTATTAACCTTTCCATAATTTAATCATAAACAGATACAATAAATTAACTCAAATGTGAAATAATATCAAAATGTTTTGGAAGTTTGTATTCATCTCATTCTCTATATTTATCGCAAGCACTTTGGTAGGTTTAATACATTAAACATGTTTTGTTTTATAAAGAATAGGTGCCTGTAATATCTTGTTACATTCATTTAAGGCACAATTTTACGAGGATCAACGTTGTCGTTGTGTTTGTCCCACAACAACTTCAGTGATTAATAATACAGAGAAGTCAAATAGGACACTTTACATAGCATATGTACCTCCGAACAAATGGTAAATATTTATGTTGTTATCCTACTTAGCATAAAATGAAGTCACACCCAATTGCCCTTTTGTGTGCTTAGAACGAAGTCAAATCCAATTGCCCTTTTGTGTGCTTAGAATTTAGATAAAGTCTAAGACTTGTTTGTCCAGTACGCTAATGAAGTTCTAGCCATATAGGTAGTGGCGTTCACTTAATAGATTCAAAAATGCACTGTCTACCCAGAGGATTTTTTCTGAACCTGTATTGGAGAAGGAATTTTCCATTATGGTTACAATTGTTAAGCATAACTTGAACTAATAAGTATTCTGTGGTGTACCTACCTTAGTTTAAAGCCCTGTGCATGCTACTGAAGCATAGTATGCAACAGATTTGAATGTGGGTTTCACCAATAAATAAAATATACAATAAGTATATTGCAATATTTTTTACATTTGCAAGTTTTAAATAACATAATGTGGCCAATGTTTAGGCCACATAATACAGATAACCAATGGATGTTAAGGTCCCAAGACATTGAAATTACAACCACACACAAAAAATACTGCAGTGAATAAGCAGATCCCCAGATGAATATGGAGATTCAGATGCTATGAATATGTTTGTACTGTTACATACAGAAAAATGTATGAAAATGTAGACCTTCTGGATGAAGAAAACTTAGAACTATGTAAAACACAGAAAAGTGCAGTGAACATGCAGAAGCCCACTAAGTGTACTGCCAATGTCACTGGATAAAGACAACTTAGGATAATGTTGTTTGGAAATTCTTACAGAAGATCTATTTCTAGTGTGTAGGAAGTCCATTTATTGGCTGATAAAATGATGTTAAAAAACTTTATCAAAGCACAGAGCTTGAGATGATGATAATGATCTGACCTTAATTTATAAAAGTTAAAAGTTGCATACAAAAATATTAAAAAGTTACAGTTTGTCAGAAAGTTGAGATTCTGATACTTGAAACCAAAGCCACCATACTCCTAATTTTATAGTTGTCTACCATATTTATCTATAATGTAGACTGAAACTTCCAATTAATTTTAGCCACATTTGCTATCACAGGGTTTAATTCTAGACTGTTTACAATCTAAATATATAAAAGAGTAAGGTCACTCATAAATCTCTAAAACCACTTCACTTACAAAGATCAAATCTGACAGGGAGGTAGTTTATAGTTGTTGGCCAGGCTATGGAGGTTTAAAGGCAGATGAAGTTGGAGCGTATGCTACTTACCTATAAACTTGTAATGTTATTAACATTTTAATTTCAACACTTGTGCAATAATACTTGTAACATTTTAACAGTAATTGCTATGGTGTGATCCTGCCCAAAGTCTCTGATGAAATCAGAGATAATGCCCAGTTGTTTTGTCCCAGATGTGACTGTAAATATGAGACTAGAAACACTACTGTGATTATGGTGAGTTAGCGATTTATATGAGAAAGTCTGCCAAATTTCAACACTCTGCCTGACACAATATAATGTACTTATATTCATTTTAGCTATCATCATCATTATTAGACTTTGAATAGTCTATTTCAGGGTCAGGCTTCTTATAGCAGAGGTGATATGGAAATTAGACCTTCCAAGATTTTCCAGTGCAGGTATGGCGGCTATAGGATGATATCATATCAGCTGATAGGTGTCCACTGCAGGACACAGGCTTTTTGTAGGGATGTCCAAACATGATCCTCAGTTGCCTGCATCCAGCGAATCCCTGTTACTCACTTGATGTTGTTTGTCCACCTGGTGATGGGTCAAGCAACACTGCGCTTTACAGTGCGGGGTCGCCATTCCAGCACCTTGGGACCACATTGTCCGTCGGCTCTTTGAACTATGTGCCCCGCCTGTTGCCACTTCAGCTTCACAACTCGTTGTGACCTTGGTTCTTCTGCGGATCCACTCATTTGTGATTAGAGATACTCCGAGCATAGCTCGTTCCATCGCCCGCCGCTTGACTCTGAGCCGTTTTATGATGCCCATAATTAGCAGCCAAGTCACGGGACCATAAGTCACCGGTAACACGCACTGTTCGAAGACTGTTGTCTTCAGGCTTTGAAGATTTTGGACGAAAATATATCGCAAAGTTCCTCGAATGCTGCACACCCAAGTTGGATTCGGCGGTTCACCTGTTTCTCGAAATTGGACCTTCCTAACTATACCATGTCCTATGTATTGGTCTACAATTTCGAATGCAGCAATGCACTTGAAATCACAATCAGATGATAATGGTAATGACTGGGACTGACAGCTTAATGCGGTATTAGAGGTACAGGGGTAAAAAACCACTAACTTCCTACTCCGGGCAGAGAACTATAAGTAAGAATTTCTTGAAAGAAAGAAAAGCTCAATATTTCACAGACTAACCGAGGACTATCAGAAACTACATAGACTATGTTGCATATAGATTTATATATTTAATGCTGTCTTGTGTTTCTATTGTAATCTAGATTTTAATTTAATGTACAGTATGCACATAATAATGTTGAGATATCAACCAAGATTCGTTACACCTTAGTTCACTGGTTGTATAAATTAAGAAGTAACTAATATTTATTCTCAGATATAACTCAGATCTGTTTTTTCAACAGGTTGTTGTGATACTGGTATTATGGCTAATTATGCTGTTGATTGGATATTACCTTTTCCTTATGCTGCTTGAATGTTTAGTAAGCAAGAAACAGCAGAATTGTACACATACGAACAATACAGAAGCAGGAACTGATTGCTATGAGGTAAGAAGTTCTTACAACTAAGTATCTACACCTAAATATTATAAAACATCATCTAGCCCAGGATCCGTGTAGCATTTTTACAATTGTTTTAAGTTCGTTTTTGTTTTAAGTAAGTTTCAATTACTATCAAAAGAGTATCTTAGCTTCATCTTGATGAGACTCAACTTTTATATTTAACTCTTGATTCTGGTAGCTAACTGGGTTACCAGGTAAAAAAAATTCTGAGCGTCGAAAAGAGATAATGCACCACCACACAATATGTAGGACATTGTGGCTGTTAAATTGTATAACTATTAATTAAGCAACATTAAAAATACAGCTGGTTTACAACTTTTAATAATGTTATTGATATAAGTCAGAAGGACGAGAGTTTACCAAAACTAATTAATGAATACAAACAATATTGTTCTAGGTCTGTCTATAAAATTTAATATCTACAGTTGTGTTAAATTTTATATTTATTTTTGTTACAGACCGAGAATCTGTTGACTAATAATTGTGAAGACACTGATGATTGAAGTTCATATTTATGTGATATTCTTTAAAAACAATAATTTTAAAATAAATAAAAACCATATATATATATTTGAGAAGGTATTTATTGCTGTGAAAATTTAGTTAAAATACATTGACATTGAATTTTTTTTTTATTTAATACTACTATCCTAAATAGATCACATTTATATTTGTTAATGTAAAATTCAATAATAATTAAATAATCAAAATATACACATAATACATTTTAAGATAACTTTAAATGTATTGTATAATATTTAAACAATAATAATTCTTATACATTAAAACTATTCTAAGTGCAATACAATTGAGTACAATGCTTACTTACTATACATAAAAAGTTCAAATTCTTGTTTTGCAAATACATTTCTGTTGGTCTAAGATCTGGCATTAGAAATAGGTTGCCTAGTTAAATTGCGACTAGATGCTTTTTTCATACAAAATCTATGAACTAGGTCAAAGGCAATCAACTAAATTAAGCCTAAAATAAGCTTTCATTTGACAAAATAACTTATAAGGGTATATAAATAACAATACTCAACTGTTTATATCTGGCAGCCCCACAGTTTCAATATGTCATCCTTAACACTTTCAATTCTGTTAATGGTATTTTTTTTTTAAGTAGATTAAATCAATTTAATAATTTAATACTATCCAGCCGCAATTTTACTAGGCAACCTATTTTGAAATATATCAATGCAAATATTTTCTAACATTTATTTCTTATCCCAAATAAATAACAGATGAGGGTATATATTTCTTATGCCGGATCTCTATACAATGTTATTATTATACAATTTAACAAAATGTGGAATTATTTTGTTAAATCCAACTTAAATCATGTTTACATAAATTTACATGTAGAAGATACATTTGAAAAGGACATGCCGGTTTGGTTACAGACGAATCCAAAATTCGCTGCGCTGAAAATATAATTGAATATGCAATTTCGAAAAGGGCTCATATCTAAAAATTTAAAATGTCCAGTAATTAAAAAATTAACTAATTAATAATAAATAATTTCTAAAAGTAACTATTGTGTTACATTTTGTGTGTTTTTTTTCGAATTAGCCTTCGAAAATTACTAAAATTATTTATTTTTAAATTATTAGATTTTTATATTTGTGAGACACATGTATAGCCTCATTAGAAGGCTCAGAATCACATAGCAGGAGATGGAACGAGCTATGCTCGGAATATCTCTGCGTGATCAATCAGAAATGAGGAGATCCGCATCAGAACCAAAGTCACTGATATAGCACATTGAGTCTCAAAGCTGAAGTGGCAATAGTTCGAAGAGGATGTTGGGGCCCCAAGATGCTGAAATGGCGACCCCGCACTAAAAAGCACAGTATTGTACGACCCCTACCAGGTGGAATGACGACATCAAGCGAGTTTCAGGGATTTGCTGGATAAAGGCGGCTCAGGATCCTGATGTTTGGTAGTTCCTACAAAAGGCCTATGTCCTGCAGTGGACGTACATCGGCTGATATGATGATGATGATGAAGATGATGTATAGAATATCCGACATGTGCCCTTTTCGAAATTGCATATTCAATTGTAGTTTTTTAAATAAAATCGATTGATGGGCTTGACCAATTGATCTGGTTGTCCTAATTGAGCATTGTGTGCCGGTCGTATATGTTACGGCGTTGCTCTCTCACCTGCCGCTTCCACTTGTCCTGCTGGTGAGTGACACGGTTCAGCACATTGCCACGAGATGCCATAGGTTGCGAAGTCCCACTGATGGTACTTTCATCCTAAGGAAACATTAAACATTTTAGAGCATGTAGAGCCTTTTGTGACTTAGTTCTTCTGGGGAAATTTTACACCTTCCTTATTTCAGCTTCCAAACGTATTTTTGATAAATGATACATTACTATGTGTGAGGACCTAATTCATGAGTTTTACCACAAAACACATTATCTGAAGTTACAGTGTAATGTCATTCCACCCCAAGTTGATGAAGATAGGTCAACTTGTCAATAGTAGAAAGTGTTTAGAAGTGATGATGACTTGTGTCATTTATGATAAAAAAACTGACCAGGTGGATCCGCCCATAATACTCACTTCCTCGTTGGTATGCTCTTGGTAGGACGCCTTGGCTCTCTTATTAATTAATGGATCAAGGCAAATGAGGAATCCCATGTACGCCACAAGGAGCATTATCACCCATATTACTATGATGACTACAACCTGAAAACAAAAATCGCAATTGACAAACATTATAATTTGTTCCTTTTTTATCTTATCTCCATAGAAGATATCCACCAAACAGTAATTACTAATTAGCTTGATAAATTTAAATCTTACTTTAATATCAAAATTGTAGTGAAATTAATGCATTTTCAATATTAACTTAACTTTATATTGTACTAAAATAACTAGTAAACTTCTGAAACTTCGTCCATATTTTAATCCCCTGTGTTGTTTCCATAGCTATTTCCAAAAAACACAAAGCAAATAATGATATTAAAAGAACACTAGTAGAAGAATACTACCTACCATATATTATATTAAATAGATATATGTACCATGTTACAAGTCTCGGACTCGGATGACCTTTGCCTCTAAGGTTTGAATCCTGTCAGGGGCATGCACCACCAACTTTTCAGTTATGTGCATTTTAATAAATTAAATATCACATGTCTTAAACAGTGAAGGTTTCTTAATTCGCTGTGAAGTCTGCCAATCCACATTGGGCTAGCGTGGTGGACTATTGGCCTAACCCCTCTCATTCTGAGAGGAAACTCGAGTTCAGCAGTGAGCCGAACAGGGGTCGATAATGATGGCTCAATGGCCCTGGTACTAGTACAGTGAATCCATGGAATGTGAAGATTTTCTCTCAATGGTTTCACATGCTTTCTGAGGTATGGAGTGTAGTGTAAGGCCACCAACTTCTGGGCTGCTACTGAGAATTTTTTAGTAAGAATCCAATACCTCATGACCTAGGTTAAGCAACATAGGTTATCTGGACCAAGGAGCCAGTATATTATTAATAAATAATCATTTCTAATTCATACCTTAATAATTGTGGTATTTCTGTTCTCATATTTACATTCACATCGTGGACAGAATTCCTGATCTCTGCCTTTAATTATTTCACCAACACGGGGCAGAATTACTCCAACACAGTTGCTAAAAAGTAAGTATCAAATTGCAGAATATTGAATATCAAACAAAGAAGCTATTAGCAATCACAAACAGAGTTTCCACTTTACCACTTAGCAACTTTAATCAATATTTAAGTATGTTATATTAACATGAAATAATATATTGAACTTGTTTGCCAGAGTATGTATATAATCATCATCAATCAAAAATGTTGTATGTCAAGTGGCTATGTATAGAAAGCAAACAATGCTTAACGGTAAAAATAAGAAACTGTCTCTTTCCTAATTTAATTTCAATTAGAAAAGAAGTTAGTTACGATAGTTTAAATTCTAAAATAGAAAAGAAGGTTAGAATTTTTATTTTTATTCCTTTAGTGCCATAGGTTAGTGATCGGTAACTGAAGATGGTCAGCAATCTAAAGAATATGTCGTATTATTAGGTACCTATATGTAGAAGATGCCTACATCTTATTGCTAGATATATACATGTACAATTATGTTCAACTAACCACTTGTTAGGTGGCACATTGCCAATGTACAACTTCCTGTCATACTCAGATCCTTCTGTGTTATTCAAAACAGCAGCTATACTGGGACATACACACTTGCATCTTTTATCCTCATATGATGCACCCTGTTTATAGAACAAGAAAAAATAAGTAAATTAATAAATAATCTATATATATATAAATGAATGTATCAAATGTGTTGCTAACTGCAAATCTCGAGAACGTCGGAACCAATTTGACTAATTCTTTATTTAGAATATCCCTCAAACTACGATGATGGTTTTTACGGAGTTTTTTTTTTTTAGCATAGGGGTAGGAGGGGTTTTTTTTTTCATTTTATTGACAAAATGAAATTTGTACTCATAAGATTGAATATCATCATATCAGCCAATAGACATCTACTGGAGGACATAGGCTTTTTGTAGGTACTTCCAACTACCATCTGATCACTTTGAAGGTGGTGCCAAGCCAGTGACATATTAATTAAAGCCATTAGCCTGAAAGAACTATGGGAAAGAATTTTCTTTAGATCCTAAAACTTTATGATTCAATTGGCTAGAGTTAATGCATCACTGTGTTGGTACCACCTTGAAAGTGATCAGAAGGTAGCATATACGATATTATTTTTCGCTTTTTAGTTTATTTTTGTGATTTTGAACTTGTTCCAATTTTTTTTATTAAAAAGATATTATTTTTCTGTTTTTACTGTGTCACAGTACGGGCAATTTTGTTATTTTAATTTCAACATAAAACTACTGAACCGTAAATGGGAGCAATCTGGAAGAATACTCTTTAAAATAAATAAAAAAATTTCAGAATTGGTTAATAAATGACAAAGTTATAAAATATACATGTCAAATTGAGAATCTCATCCTTTTTTTGAAGTTGGTTAAAAATAGGTATCTAAAATCGACAAAGCCCCTTTCATAACTCCAGGCTTAGAAATTTTAATGAAAATTTCAATTCAAAGAAAGAAAAACTTATCTATACTAATAATATAAGCTAAAGAGATTGTTTGTTTGGTTGAATGCACTAATCTTAGGAACTACTGGTCCAATTTGAAAAATTGTTTTAGTGTTTGATAGCCCATTTATCGAGGAAAGCTATAGGCTATATATTATCTTTGTATCAAATCTTATATTTCATTTCAATAGGCCTGATATAGATATAGAGCTAGTCAATGATAATTTTATACTATAGGTTGGTTACGTCCCTACAAAATCACCACAAAAAGTGATCCAAATAATACACACAGCGCACCCAGGCAATTTTGTTTTTAATTCCATTATATATTTATGTATATATAGTTTTTACACTTCCTGAACACACAACTCACCATTCTGGATGATATTTAGGTATTATTTGTTTAAATAACGTTCGTTGTAGACCACAACTAACATTGAGTTGTGTATAAATTACCTCTTTTGAGCGCCTCATTTTTCATGCGCTAGTAACACATCTAACAGTATTTAACATCATTGGTGCTAGTCGATCTAACAATAATTGTGGGATATTACTGTGTAGGTACTAAAAAAAGTACAATCATAAAGATGAGAGAAAAGAAAATAGTGATTATGTACCAGAAACAATTGTTTTCAGATTTATAATATTTAATTTTATGCTTACCGAAACCCAAGATGCACACGTTATAAACAACGCAAATATTACGTATTTCAGATACATTACTGCAAGAATACTTGGTCTTTAGAATAATTTTATTTTGTCTACTTTTGGTGTTTCTGCTTTACATCATACAACCACAGAAGAATAATATAAACCAATACAGATTACAGAATAGAATACGTCAATGTGCAAAATCCATAGACAAGACTCCTCCACGGCGAAATCAGTAGAGCTGCCCATTAAAATCGGTATATTTGTACACAAAAAAAAATTGCTGGACATACATAAAAAAAAAGAAAAAACATACATACAGCCGAACGTAGAACCTCCTCCACTTTGAGTCTGTTAAAAATAGAAATAATCGGTAACTATGACAAAATATATCACGTATACTTCAAAAGCTAATAATTAATCTGTGGTTAAAAGCAAATTGCAAAACGTCAAAGGTTTACACAACAAATATCAAATATTTTTAATTTGCAGGATGTTATTTTGTTAAAATTTTATAAAGTCTTATTAAGTTGTAATATTAAATTATGTGCTGAAAAGACACTATTTAAGCAGTAATATTTATCTTCTTAAAAACTCACTCCCGTTAAATCATCAATCTTCGAGATGAGTGATTCTTCAGAATTTACTTCTTTGTTCGCACTGGTGGACAGTCACCTCTCTAAGACCAGCTTACAGTGCACAGATGGAACACCGCAAACAACTTCGCTTAATATCCCGCCGCTCATGGGTTTGCGTAATGGCAGTGCTTCAGAGTCTATACTATCATTGCATACTCGGCCAAGATTATTACCCTTACCAACTTTCAGCACTAGTGAGAGCCCCATACAATCGATTCTAGCTCAACAAGTAGCCAATATGCTTATAGCCAAAGAGAAGAAACAGCAAGAAGAAGAACAGGCGAAGATAGATGAAGAAATGATACGTCTTAAAATAGAAGATGAGCAAAATACTTTAATTGACCTGACAAAGGCCATTCAGACACCATATGTTCCAGTGCCATACTTGAAGGAACAAAAAACACCGAGCAACAGTAGCTCACTGGAGTCTTTATTACAATTAAATTTTGCTGACTGTGAAGGTGAACCGAAGAGGACTAAAACACCAGAGCCTTATCTGCCTTGTATTATGGATATGTCTTATATTTTAAAAGAAAAAGTAAACTTTGCCAAATGTTCATCATTTGGTAAAGTATTGACATCACGTTTAAGGAAAGTCCCAGCACCATATTTGAGAGAATATGTGCCAACTGACATCAAAAGATTTGATTTTAGTACACCGTCCCCATCTGATATCATAAAAGAAAATTTAAGAAAACCAACTATGTCCTGCACTTTTACAATGGACATTACAAAGTTTGTGTAGAACAAATAAACTGTTTAATATTACACTAGATGTAATATATTAATCTGTAATATATATAATACAGTAGTCACGACAAAACATAGAACAAAATATTTTTAATTTACTTTAAGTATTGCTCTATTTATCATATTTTTTTTAAATTTTGTTAAACTAAGTACTAGGGTTTACTTGTACCCTACTTTTGAAAAATCAAAGTAGTACTCAGGTCCCAGGTACCTGAGTACCTGACCTGGGTAGGTACTATAAATTGTATATTCCTGGGTATACTCAGATCCAGCTTCAGGGGTAGAAAAACCCTACTAGCTACTTTTATTTTTGACATGATATAAAAATAGTGACTATTACAAAACAACTAGAAATATAAGATAAGATTGAAATCTTAGTTTTAGATTTCAATTTTAATTTGTTAAATAAAATAAAATAGTACTGCAGAAACTCATACATTCCGTCATCTGTCCATCTACGGTTTAGCTCTGAGACTATTACTACAAGAAAACTCTAATTTACCAAAAGTATGAAAATTACAACATTATAAAATTGACATCTTGAATATTGTTTTTTATGGTACCTCCCCCACATGTAAAGTGGGGGTAATTTTTTTTTACTATTTTTTCTCATAGTGTGGTGTATTGTTGGATAGGTCTTTAAAAGTTATGTTAGGTCTAGAATCACTATTTTGCGACTCCATTGGATCCATTTATAAAATATTGAGACTTTAAGTGCTAATTATTAGATTTTTTTAAATCATTTTATCTCAGAAATGGTGGCTTTTAGGAAACATATTAATACCTATTGAAAAGATTGATATCCTTGAATCACAAACACCCATTTTTTTAAACTTTGACCTTTAGTAATCTTTTTTCCAGGTACTGGAATAATGAGGACTTTTTAAATGTTATTTATATTTTAAATGATTTTATTAATTTTATGGGAATTAATGTAGATGCATATGTTTAAATATGGTTTAAATTGACTGGGCTAAAGTTATTGTAGTATATACAGTGAGACTTGATTGTTCAGATTCATTTATTATATATTATATATATTACATATATTATTATCAGATACAGTTACAAGCCTCAATAGCTCAAAGGTAAGAGCGGTTGGACTCTACACAGAGGGATGGTGATTCAATCCTCACCCTGTTGGTTGGTATGGTCGTACATATTCTTTAAAAAAAAAAGTTATATAAGTAGATTATTTTTTATTGATTCGTGGTTATCGAGATTAAACTCACAGGGACAACCATATTTTAACTATACAAAATCATTTTTTTACAATTGAAATCTGTCTTAATTAATTATCCAAATTTTTGATTGTTGTCCAAAAGTGTCAATTCAACAATGATATTACAAATCTAGCTGATCAAGTTTCCACTGTATTGTTTTAGTCTTACTCAATGTAATTGATTAGTGTAAGTAATTTTAAATAAACCAAATAAATAAATATATTCTAATGTAAATTTTTATTATTAACTAGCAGACCCAGTCGCTTCAAATTGACTTATGTGTGCCCTACCCCTACCCCTACCCTTACCCTTCCTTACTCCCACTCTACACCTTCCCTAAAAAAACTCTGTGTAAACCATAGTCCTACTTCGAAGATATTCTAAAAAAAAAAAGGAATTAGTCAAATCGTTCCTGCCGTTGTCGAGATTTGTGCTTAGCAACACATTTCATACATTCATTTAGATATACACTAACTGATATCCGCGACTTCATGAAAGTCCGAGTCGCGCGACATGGTATGTGTCTTTTTGAACATTATTTTGTTCTGAACTCATTTAAAATGGCATTCATTAAAAGTAAATGATGTCAAGGGCTATTTTGTTTAAAGTTAAATATATATATACTTAAACAATACACATCACTATCTAGCCCCAAAGTAAGCTTACAGAGTAGCTTGTGTTATGGGTGCTAAGATAGTTGATATTATAATATTAATATTCAATTATATACTACATATAAATACTTATATAATGTATAAATACACACAGACACTGGAAAACACCCATGCTCATCACACAAATATTTTCCAGTTGTGGGAATTGAACCCACGGCCGTGGATGCAGAAAGCAGGGTCCCTACCCACTGCGCCACGCGGCCGTCACAGTTAAATACCTGTGATGAATATTGTTCTTAATGGGTAATAACAATAATTAATATAATGTTTATAAAAACACTTTATTAGTGCATTTTTTACAACAAATTTGAATTCTATAAAAAAGAAGGTAAAAATATGCTTTAGTTTTGCGGACTTTTTTTAAAAGTTGTAAAGAGTAACAAGGCATACATTATTTTTGCGTAATTTTAACCGATTACTCAGCGCAACCGCTCAAGGAATGAAAAGTGTCGCAATTATTTCTTCGATTTTGCCTGATGCCATAGATGCCTTCTCTTATTGGTCGTGGCATGATGTTATATAGCATTTAAGACACTCATAAATAACGTGGATTTATATTAGTAAAACAATTTTCAAAATCAGTTTAGTAGATTCAGAGGTGGTAATCTCTGGATCCCTACAACCTCACTACCTCTTTATAATATTAGTATCAAATAATGTGCAATATCTAATGATCCACATTATTATATATTGTAATACTTACAATAATCTTGTAATGACTTAAATAATAAATTTGTTAATGTACAAACAAGTACTAATATAATATTCTTGTTTTATTTACAACACCAGCCTACTTTTATGATCCAGTGCATAGTCCAAGAGGTCAGGCCAAAAAATTGGTATTCATATTATCAAGAAGTACGCGAAAAATATTAATTGGTATGATTTTATTTCGATGTATAGATTTAGCTATCAGTTAACAAAGATATTCTAGCACATTAGTATTTTGTTCTCAGAATCACAAAAAAATAATGAAATTTAAAAAAATTAGCACTGTTTTGTTTTCAGCGGATAACGGCGAAAGACTAGGTTGTAATTCTACGATGTTTGTATGAAATAAAATAGTAATAGATAAATCGAAACCTTTTATTATTTACACAACATGTTATATTTATTTCAAATATAATTAAACAAGAAACATTTTTAACAAACGTTGTGCATTGGAAATTCAATTAAATCTTGAAATACGTATAGATATTAATAGGAGCATCATAAGGCAAGCAATATCATAGCAAACTTAATAAAACTGCAAAGGATGTCATAATAAAATCAGGTAATTGAGTATCATCAAAGAAATACATTACATGTGGGCACATAATAATGAAAAAACATGAACAAATGACTTCTTGCAGGTGGATATTTCTCATCGTAAAGTCGTCGCCTAAGGTTGATAATGTCTGCCGAGGAATTGTTCAGGATCGTGTAGTTTTCGAGTCGCCTGGTATACATCACGTTCCTTATCAGGATATTTAGTCGGTAAATGTGGAGAATGGAGGTTCACTTTCGCAGCGTATCTGAAACAATAAAAATATTAAGGCTGGTTTCATCGTGTTTGTCATTTGACATAAAGTAAGCAAGTGACAAAACATATGGTTAGGCCGTTTTCCCACAGAGATTTTCAAATGCAATGCAACATTCAGAGTGTCAGGTACCCCAGTCAAAAAAGGAAATAAATAGGTCAACCTGGGAAAGAAAGCTAACAAACTGTAAACTCTGAAAAGTTTTCCGTCTACCTCGTAAATTATTCAAATAACAAATTATGTAGTATACAGTTGAACCAATTTTGATGGAACATATCGCTAGAAAACCAAATTTCAAATAAAAACTGAATCCAAATCGGATGTTTAAGAGCCGCGATACCACAGAACTTATAACACCCTTTTTACATCGGGGTTAAGACGGCGATATGGCGTCAATTTGATGTTATTACAAAACATACAAATTTTGCAAAAAAAAACAGAATTGTATGTACTTTTTACTACTTTTCCTAATATGCTAAAATTCTAAAAGAAAATAGATAACTCCCTATTTGTTACCTACGGAACCATAATAAAAATGGAAAATATAAAATGTATAACTACCGTATTCCAGCGACGTCAATTTCATAATGACCGCTAAGAACGTAGTCATTAGTAACTTGCTGAGGCACACCATTCTCATCCAAGTTTTGCACGAAGCCAAGGCAAACCTGTTAAATAAATTGTAATATAAATATTTAAAAAAAAATACAACCGACTTAAAAACACAAACGTACGCAGGAAACTAAAAAGCGAAAAATAATATTTCACAAGAGGACGACGCACGCACTCAGTCTAAACCACGTATCAAAAAAAAGGAACGTTTAATGTGGCATGTCACTTAAAATATATACACAGAGTGCGTCTTTAATGAGGCACCGCCCTAAGTAAAATTTTAATTTCACTATTTTTCTATTTTATCACAGAATGTCAGTCATTAAATAAATGATTAATCACTTTTTAACGTATATAAGTTTAAATATTAACTACTATTATATACTAACTTCTGTAAATTATTATTTTAAGTGCTGGAGTCGGAATTCGGATTATAATTTACATTTTCTGATAAATATAAACAGCGTTGACATTTGCGTGGTGTCCCCATTCTGATAATGATAATGATAGATAAACATAATAAGTGACCTGTTTCTTAAATGTAAATCCGTAGCTTGTGGTTGTGGTTTGGCCGCAGTAGTTTCCATCCCTGAATATGGGCTCTCCGCCCCACGACCACAAGTCCAGCTCGTGATCGTGGTCGGTGAGCAACAGCTGGACGTATTGTCTCCGAATACCTTCATCGCGTTGACGAAGCAGCGCGTCGCGACCTATGAACTTTATGTCTTTCTGTAACAAAAACATCCTTCGTTTAAGGCGATGCCTCATTAGTCTGCATCGTCGCAACGGATCAACGCATTGTACGCGACGCCGATATCCAGTCATACCTCGTTTTATGAAGGCGGAAACTTTGTCAGTCTATGCTTCTATCATAAGGTAAGTCAATTACGAAGTTGGGTCTGTGGTAGCTTTGGAAGGTAACAGGTTCCGAAGATGCAATCCCTCAATGGTCCAAGTATAAAGTGTATTTTTTTTATCATTCATCATTAACAACCCACATTCAGCTGACTGTTAAGCAGTATTAGAGTATTAGCCTAAGCCCTCTAAGAATGACAGTTAGGCTAATAGTCCACCAAGCTGGCCCAAAGGTTGGCAGACTTCAGACACATAGTGAGTTAAGAAAATTCTTAGCTATGGGTTACCCCACGATGTTTTTCCTTCACCGGACCGAATTCGAACCTACTCACTCCAAATCAAAGGCAGAGGCCATATCCACTGGGCTATCACGGCTTTTAAATAATTACTTCGGCATAATATTATGAGAAATCAGATATTCACTTGGTTTCGCTTAAACCCTTCGAAAACTGCATTAAAGATTAAAAGCTTTAAGGTCGTCTAGCGAAAGGTTCCCCAAAGCTGAGGGACTGCCGACAAGTTTTAGTAGTAAATTTAAAGAAACATAAACGGGGAGTGTGATATAGACCTATATAATTGTATTTTATAAAATGTTATTCAAAAGATAACAACTATATCGAATTGTATTAAGCTCATTACTCAAATTTATTGTCATTAATGTAAGCATCAGTTAATTAAAACTATTATTAGGTGCAAAATTACTAGCGATTAAAACACTCATTTTTAATTTGTTTGTAGATGAACTTTATAAAAAATAACGGAAACTTTTTCCTTACGTCAAACTTGACTCGCCAAGTACGTCCACATTCGAGGGGCGTCGTCATCGTATCAAGATCTTGGCCCCAGAAAGCGAAAAACTTCTCAACTCTTAACGAACGTGTAGCATAATGTCCCACATGGTTAATTCCGTATTTTTCCCCAACTGTCATCAAACGGTTGTAAACGTGAAGGGCGAACTGAAAAGAGTAAATTATAAATATTTCTGAAGATTCCTGATCTATTGCCATCATCATTATCAGCTGACGGATGTCTACTGTTGAACATATTCCTATAATTGAATATAAGTAAGGACATTGAAACAATACTTTAGTTTGACATTTGACACTTGAGCTTTGAGAGCTTTCGAATAAGAGGCCGCCATTTCAACACCTTGGGAATTCAAAGTTCTTCGATCTAGAACTAAAGCAAAACCATAACCATAAAATAGTAGAACTAATATTCATGTAATCGCCGCGTTACAACGACTTGCGGTACGGACGCCGGACGGTTTCAGTGTGCTCGTGGCGTTCGAGCCGTCCACATCTCTTGTTGTGTAATTCTTTATGGCATAATTGGGATAGGCGGGGAGAGTGACTTAGAGGGGAAAAGGGTAGTGTTAGATATCTGTCAAAGGCGCCTTTAACCCTACACACATCGTTCACAAGTGCGTGACTCCACTCAAGGTCGTTCTCTGCCGTTCTAGGGTCTTATTTTGGTTACAGTTTGATTTGTTAATTAAGTTGTCCTGACAAGTGTTGTGAATCATAACCTTTGTACGACATTAGTTTTTCTTATTTTTGTAATCACTTTTGAGTCCGCTAAAATTCCTTACCTCATTAGGGATGTATAACACATATCCCAATTCGCCTGTGTGGGTGAGATTCATGGCACGGATTCCATTGGCCAGGCCAACGTCCAACTCCATACAGGTGAAGAAGGGGAAGTTAGATGGAGACAGATCTGTATCAGTAAGTTCCGAAAGAAGGCTTCTGCTGAACGGGCCCAAGATACAAATTGCTGTGTACATTGACGTCACATCAGACAGAGTCACAGATCCGTTCCGCGGCAGGTGACGCTTTAGCCACACTTTGCACCGAGTCTGCTGAATTGTAGGCGCTATCATCATATAGCTGGAAAATTATAAACACTGATTAACTAAACGGCTTGCCCTGCAAGCTGAAGCAGCAGATCACCATAATGAACACAAAAGGGAATCTCAAAAACTATATTCTTTAGAACCACAATAACTAATCTGTACAAGGTACCCAGTCAGAGCAACCTGCCCCCCCCCCCCAAGCCAAGTAGCATGTCGATTCTCTTTCTACGATCGCTAACGCTTCGAAAACTAGAAAAATGAATGGGAATGAAAGATCTTGATCACGTGACCTGTTGATAGCAAATGTCATTCCAATACATCTTTCTAATTCTAGTTTTTGAAGCGTTAGCGATCGTAGAAAGAGAATCGACGTGTCACTTGCCTAGGGAGGCTGTATATTTATGCGCGTGTCGGCGCGAGGCTCTTCGAACTATGTGCCCTGGCCATTGCAACTTTGGCTTCGTGACTCGCTGCGCTATATCAGTGATTGATTCGATCACGCAGAGAAACTCCAAGCATAAGCTGGCTCCATCACCCGCCGATTGACTTTGAGCCATCTTATCATGATTATGTCAAATTCAGTCGTGAAGCTGTTTGGTTGTATCATAATATTATAATCAATTGACATTAATTTTTGTATTTTCTCTTTTTAATAGTCAAATTCTTTTTTTTTTTACGAAGAAAATATGCGAGAATATAAATAGAAGAGAACTGAAATCGTGGAGCCCTCTGGGTGGCTCAGGATGGTGATGTTTGGAAGTCCTTACAAAAGGCCTATATCCTGCAGTGTACGTCCATCAGTTTAATAGATAGGGGTTAATAGTTTACATAGATTACCACGCGGACGAAGCCGCGGGTGTCCGCTAGTATTTAAATAAGCACTTACTGGTTTTCTGATATTCTGGCAAGACTGCAGTCGTTTTCATAGCCACCCCGCTCATTTTGCATGCCGGTGTGAATGATACTGCCAATGGGTACGTCAACGTTGTTCGAGCATATGTATTGTAGGAGATCAACCACCTCGTTGCCTTGAGACTGTTGGAAGTACATGGTAAAGTGTGTATTTGTAACTAGCGGACTCGGTCAAGCTTCGCTTTGACTTATGTGCGCTTCTTCCCTACCCCTAGTTTTTTTAGGGGTAGGGTAGGCCCTATATTATAAAAAAAGTATTAGCCAAAAAAGCCAAACCAAATTGCTAAGTAGAAATCTCGAAAACGGGTGAACGTTTTCGAGATTTGTACTTAGCAACACATTTAGAGATTCATATTATATTATGAACTAGCGGACACGGTCAAGCTTCGCTTTGACTAATGTTCACTTCGTCCCTATAACTACTCTACACTACTCCACCCTACCCTACCCTACCCCAACTTTTCCCCTACCCTACCCCTACCTTACCCTACCCCTTCCCCTTGACTCTTAAACGTTCGTAATAGAAACGACTTGTTGTATAACGCAAAGCTAGGACCATCAAGACAGTTTAAAATAAATAATGTTTAACATGAATAAATCATAACTGACTTAATTAAATTACCTGAATATCAATTTTAGTAAACGAAGAATAGTCAGCAAGACCGACTGCTTCTCTGCATGCCCAATACTCCCTTTGCACTGTTTCAAACCAATGCGGTTTTCCGAATGTTTTCGTGTGAGCTATTTTGAACTGTCGGGGTGTTTCCGGTGAAACTGTATTTTTCTCTGCAAATATCATTCAGAAAACTGTATTGAAGATATATAACTTCACAATTGAAGTATACTCGAAATTTACTTAGATGACTTTTTTACACAACAATAATGGCCGACTATGAATCAAAGACAATCAGTAGGGTTGAGAAGTTAACGGCGGGCATCGGAACGATATCAAGTAGGTATCGTTATAACTGAAATACCTAAACTAAAACATCCGTTACTATACTACGTTATCTTAAAAGGGAACGTATAGTAACGTTTGTCGGTTGTGTGCATTTTAAGAAATGAAATATCACGTGTCACAAACGGTGAACGGTGCACGGTTTATGCCTATGGGTACGCGTGGTTAAGAAATGGGGTAATCTTTTTTTATTATTATTATAAATATACTTAAACAATACACATCACTATCTAGCCCCAAAGTAAGCATACAGAGTAGCTTGTGTTATGGGTGCTAAGATAGTTGATATTATAGTATTAATATACAATTATATACTACATATAAATACTTATATACACTCATGCTCATCACACAAATATTTTCCAGTTGTGGGAATCGAACCCACAGCCGTGGATGCAAAAAGCAGGGTCACTACCCACTGCGCCACGCGGCCGTCTCTTTCTTTAATCTTTTGGGGACGTACTAACGTCCAAGATTTGCTTATACTTCAAAAAAGTGTGCACGTATCCACGTACATACTGGGTGTAAGGGACATGATACCGAAAACTGCGTGAAGAGGTTAAATTTAGTTTCCACAACGATATTTTAAATAACAATTACGTGGGAAATGAGAAAATTCAGATTTTGAAAATTTTGAGCACGCAATGTACAGCTAACAATGCGATAACAACGCTCCGCAATCTACTGTGTACGTACGAGTAGGTACGTACGCATCGACAGCAAATCGGCTGGCTACACTTACCTATCTAATACCTATTTTTTATACTTTACAAGTTTTTAACTAGGTACAGGTAATTAACTTACTTCAGGTTGTTTCTCGTTTACGAGACGTTCTGTCGTCATAGTAGGTACAATATTCATGAGTACTGAATTGATTTGATCTAAGCATTTCAAGACTTCTCAGTCAACACACACAAACACACACAATACAAACGACACAATTGTATGAGTATTCGTTACAGAAAATCACTACTAACATAACATAGAACATACACAAAGGTTTTTGAATTTTGGTTTGTTTGTCAACAGACCGCCGAACACGAACTAAAGAAAAAATAGCGTAGCGTCTAGCGAAAGGACCTAAAGTTTCAATATTTTGAAAATACCTATTAACCACGCCGCGCGGCTTAGGTTAGAGAGAGATAGCAATTATTTTCCTCGGCACCGGCGGCGGTCGGCAATACAACGTCGCGCAGTTTGTTTGTGACTTTGTATAGATAGATACCTATTAGTCGTGACCTGCCTATTTGACCTCTTGGAAAACAGCTGATCGCGCGCATTTTGCAAATTAAATTTACATTGCTAGTTTTTGTTAAAATCTTGATTTGACGATTTTTATTAAAAATCGTATTGAGATAATGTTATCCATACCAGTGTTTGAATAATGCTACTATTCGTAAGATATCTTTTACGCTATAGAATAACGTGAGCATATGTATTGTATAACATTTTTATTAAAAAACTATTTTTTAAAATAAAATGATTATAAAATATTTCATTTTCCCATCTTTAAACTAACAACATATCAATTATTAAAGAATCATTCATTATCATTTATCGATAAGTTAACGCTCGATGTTATTTACCCATCCTTGCTTTTCATAGACAATCTAGCGTTACGAAATGTCAAATTGCCGTAATCGTAGATAAGCTGTGCAAATTAATCTTGTTGTGATTTTGTTTTTCAGAAAATAAATGTGAATAAATCGTAAATTCGGTGTAGTTTTTGGTGTAATTCGTACTGTACGCGTATAATAAAGGATTTAGACACTTTGTTCTTTAGAAATTACGTATAACGTAAGTGAAATATGTGATTTTAGTGACAAGACGGGTTTGTTTTGGTGATAAGACTTCTAAGAAAATTTTTGGTATATGTATTATAATTCGAGAGTAGAGAAAAATGGATATAGATATTTATATTAAAATTTTTCTCATCTAATATCTAATAGGTACAGTTTATAGGGGTATTATAGGGGTATTGTTGACAAGACTATGACTTTCGCTATGCGTTAAGGGTTAGACCAATTTCGATAATTCTTTTTTTATGAATGAAAGAAAAAATTAAGAAAGTTGTGCAGAAAACTAGAAAATTTAACGACTATTTTAAGGGTATGTATTACTCTGTTATACTTGCAGGAATGTGATCTACGCATATGAAACCACGCGGGACACAGCTAGTAATTGTATATTTATTCTGAGACTCTAAGTCTTGAGAAATAATCATTACAACACTTACCCACAGACTCAAACCAAGTAGGCCGCTCATAACCCATCACTTGTCCAAATACAGCACCTCGGTCTCGTAAAGTTGGGTAGATCGGTGATAATCGGAGGTTGCGGCCTGTTTCAAACTCGTAGAAGGGATATGGTAGGCCATAGTGAACACCTGCCAGGATAAAAAATATAATATGATTATGTCAAGATAGATCATGATGCAAGTTGCCATAGACTTGTAATGAAAGGATTTATGTACTACTACAACTAAAAGATGTGTAATAAATTATTGCAAGATGTATTTTTTCAGTCTGACGTCACAATACACAAATAACACCTTGACATGTAGGTACATAACTACATATTATGTGTGATATGATATATACAATTGAGAAATCTAAATGAGAATGTAAAAGTGACAGTGAGTCAGGCTGAAACGTATACTGATGTTTGGATCAGAAGTTTGTTTATTTAAACGCGCTACATATCTATATCTACAACTTTATCTCTGGGCCAACTTTTCGATGAATACAAAGAAGATATTTTTTACGGAAATAACGTGTCGCGAAGCTAAAGTGGCAATAGGCGGGGCACATAGTTTGAAGAGCCGTTGGACATCGGGGTCTCAAGGTGCAAGGAAACCCCTCACCAGGTGGCATAACGACATCAAACCAGTCAGGGATTCGCTGGATGCAGGCGACTCAGGATTATGATGTTTGGAAGTCCCTACAAAAGGCCTTTGTCCTGCAGTGGATGTCCATCGGCCGATATATGATGATGATGATGAGTTGACGGAACGAACAAATAATGTATAATGCCCGCCTAATGTGTAAAGTATAGATTTATCGCATAAAACAAAGCAACATTTTGTAGTGCGACATGCGATCGTGTAAAATGCGCAGTTCTGCTCCCGGCAATATGACGGATAGATTTTAAGCTTAAAGAGCCCGTAATTATAGGCCACCATACTATTCAGACTGGAACACAGCAATGCTGCTTTGTTGTAAATACGTAAATCATCGACCAAGCTGCGGTTCAAAGAGCTCAGCTCATTATACTGCAAATTATGACCTTTTCGCTAAGATTTTATGAGCAAAAATATTTTTCCTATACAATACAATACAAATGACGGGTAAACGCCTGTCACTAAGACGTGTGCAGCAAGCAAATCTATATTCATCTTTTACTAATAAAAGGTATGGCGTACCAGATGAAAGAGAGAAATCTTTCATCTGATAGGTTCCTGATATTTTTTTTATCATAGTCATAGATATGATATTTTTTATCATGGAAATGATTGTTACGCATAGATATTATATTTTTTCTACAGAATTAAGAATGGTGCAGAATGAGTCTTTACCATCGTGGTGAAGCCGGTTCAACCCATAAAAAAAAATAAACGTCACGCTTCCTTGCATCCGCAAAAACTTTTTGTTTATAATTTGTATTCCTAGATTTTACACTAACAACAATTACGTAATTTGATATTACACTAATAAATAATAATCAATAATTACCTATGTTTTGAATGCAACGATGTTAGTGGACGCGTCTATTAATCAAATTGTCATTGCCTGTTAGTTGTAAATATTTACAAATTCCTACCGGGTACTTCCTTCATCCGGTCCCTTAGGAATCGTTTGTTGTTGTGCAAGCCCAGAAAGCGGTTAATATCGAGTTCATACATGTCGTACTTTGAGTAACCATCGACAATCTCGTCGACGGTGGCCTCCGCCACTCCGCCGGCCGCTGATATCCCGACTGTCTTCATACCGCACGCGACGTGGTAGTTGAACATCTAGTTTGGAACAATCACATTTATATTTCTACTTGATTCCTAAAAATATCATGTTAATAATACGATTCACAATCATGGCGTGCACATGATAGATGTAAAAATGCACTGCGTACCCTAAGGACTCATTACAAACCTGGACTGAGGAAGGAATTTGCTATTTTGTACGATTTGTACGTATAGTGCATACGTTATCAACCCATATACGGCTCACTGCTGAGCTCGAGTCTCCTCTCAGAATGAGAGGGGTTAGGCCAATAGTCCACCACGCTGGCCCAATGCGGATTGGCAGACTTCACACACACAGAGAATTAAGAAATTCTCTGGTATGCAGGTTTCCTCACGATGTTTTCCTTCACCGTTTGAGACACGTGATATTTAATTTCTTAAAATGCACACAACTGCAAAGTTGGATTCGAACCCACACCCTCCGGAATCGGAGGCAGAGGTCATATCCACTGGGCTATCACGACTCAGTATAGTATAGTGCATACTCTACTTAAAATCCTTGTGCACGGCACTGATACCCAGTATTAATGGTCCACTGCCTTCTCACATATCGAAAAGGGGATTTCGAATTAAGATACATCACTCTACCCTTCAAGTTAACTTGGGATGCTGGCTGGGTTCTTACTTTCCCGTAGTGAGAAGTTATGCAACAATTGTTATGCAAAATGTTTGACTTTGTGACAATCATTATTTATCATACGTCAATAAAACATTACCGGAATTAACGAGTCGAAGTCCTTCCACATGTTTGCCTACCTAATTCGAAATTTTAGGTACCCACTTTTTTAAAACTGAACTTTAAGTACTGTATTGGACTATGAAATGTGATATTAATTAGTTTCATATTAAATTTTAGTCACTATTGTTTTAAATATAAATTTTAATAGTAGACAGAAAACGACTCAAATAGAATATACATTTCTCATTCAATTCCTTCAACTACCAACACATTTAATATTAGCGTTTGCTCTTGCGTTTTGAATTAAATACAAATGCAAAAGCGTGTCTTTGTCTACTTGCGACCATAAGCCCAATGAAGCGTTTAATAAAATGTGCTATTTGCTTATGTGCGTACTACTAACAAAGTGCATTAGTGTAAATAATTCTTAACCTCAAGTAATATTTGCATTTATAAAATGGTACTTTTCGTTTTCCATGTAACTCCTCGCCCAAGTCTTGATCGACGAATAATGTTTCCACAAAACGTTCGATGTAACGAATTTAGCTTATGCTGTACCCAGCACGATAGATTGCTACTTCCGCTATATCCAACGTTCCGAAGGAACATTTTTATTGTTCTTCTAGTTTCTTATTTCTTCTTCGTCACTTCTTCCAAAAATCTTCCACACTGCTGTTTATATGACTGAAGTTCTTTTAGTTAACTACTCCACACCGCGCCTAAAGAAACGGAAAAAAGAAAACTTCTTTGGGCGCGGTATGGAGTGGTCAACTGTAAAGAAATTGTCAGTACGGAAAAGCATGACAGCAGAAATGTATATCCTGAAAACTTACACGTTGAGCCGAATTGGACACGATGGTTGTAGTCGGCCTGGCGACACATTACGACTGTTAGCGACAGACGGTATGAGTAACCATAGCGACACATTGATGCTATTACAATAGGGTAGTTGACTTATATAAATAATATAAACAATATTAATAGGATTCATAGAAATATATCGATATTAATGAATAAAATTTGAGGATTTCTTATAAAACTTAATTTAAAAGTCATATATTTTTTCAAATTTTCCAGACGTCAACTATTTTTAAAACGCTGTCCATTTTGTGACGTCACAATGTTACTTGATGTAATAAACGTCAAACTAATTATTACTATAATATTTTTGTCAAACACTCCGTTTGGTGAGAATTTGTTAACGTGACGTCATGAAACAATTGGAATATAGACCGTATTTTCAAATAAATATTTAGAAATGATTTTTTTTATGTTTGCACGTCTTAAAAAAATATGATATTTTTTTTTTCAATCTAGTAGAACGACAATGACCAATTTAAGACCATTTAAAAAAAGTGTCAACTAGCCTATTATTGCGTATAAATTTTTTCTGAAAATTCTACCTACGCAGACAGCGGTCATTTTGGTTCAACTTACTTGTCGAGCTCTATACCTTTAAATGCAATACAAAATTTAATAATTGTAATTTTAGGGACTCACCTCAGGAGCTTCTCCAACAATCCATTTGCAGTCAGGTGAAAATGCTTCAAGGCCATTGCACAATTTGTTTAGTATAGCTTGGTTGAGACTTGGTACACGCTTAAGTAATTCTTGTAACAAAACGTGAAAGTGGTCCCAATCTTCTGGTATACAACGCTGTGCTGCATTCATAACTACGAGATAAATATAATAATAAAGATACCTATGAGCTACTTGGTTTACTAAATTTAAAAGGGGGCTTGACTATATCTTATTCAAGTAATCTATAATATATAATAACATAGTTATATACCCATATCATTTCCCATGCATTTCAAATAGCCTGTCCGCAATATTGGACTATTTTTTCGTATTCCTGATCGCAAAACCTTTTATTAGATATCCATATCATGGATTTCAAACAGCCAGTCCGCAATATTCGGGAGGCCGCTATATGAGCGTGTGCAAAATTTCATCCTAATCGAAGTCCCGGAAGTGGGTCAAAGCTTCCAAGATTTTCTTACATACTCTTACATAACTAATTACAAGTGAAGCTAATATAAGTCTGTTAACAACAAGTCCCTATTACCCTGTATGGTGGAAGTATCATAGGCAGGTGTATGGTAGGGGTAGAAGTAGGGTATACATATAGTAGAGGTGGAGCGGTAGGGTAGAAGTATCGTAGAGGTAGGGTAGTGGTGTGATAGGGGTAGATAGTGGTAAATCTAAATTTTGATCCTTCTACAATCAACCCCTATGTTTTAATAACGATAAGGCCAACTCTGCAAACGACGTTTGCAGAGTCAACTAGTATTGTATACTTACTTTCATCTTCATTGACTGGCTTTGCAATTGGTTCAAAACCACCAGCCAAAATACAACCGTCCCTTTCACGTAGGTAAATGTAACCATCTGGATCCCTTATAACTGAAACATTTATATAATATATAATATATATACATTAATAATATAAAGCAGTAAAGCTTGTGAGTTTGTGTGGTGGTAAGGGGTAATAGCTACTAAACCAATTTTGAAAATTCTTTTAGCAATAGAATTTGAGTGTCATAGAATATATTTTATCTTTGTGTTCCCAAAGGAACGGGAAACACGCGGGTGAAACCGCAAACTTCTGCTAGTGCACTGCATATTGAAGTGTATCTGTGAAAAAAGACAACAATTTAGACACAGTATTAGTTTTATTAACCCGCACTACAGACATTCAGTTTTAACTGAACAGTCGAACTGTCCAGTTAAATTGTATGTGTGTAGTGTCCGTCAGTTTTCTTAATGATTTTGATTGAAATTTCGATTACATAAAACTGAACAGTTAAAATTGACCATCTGTAGTTCGAATAATATAAATTTAAATAATGGTTTACCTGGAGTCATTGGATCTAAGTTATCAATTCGTTTAGTGTGCAGATAGTAATGTTCACAAGGTAGTAATGGAACCTTAACTTGCGGTTTAGAAAGCCGGCCAACCTACGAGAAGAAATAATTTAATTTTTTTTATTTGTTTAAAAATCACTCTTAATTAATCAAGCAGTGGTTCTGTCTTATCCCTGATCCTCCAGTGATGCTTTTACACATTAAAAATCCTTTTCATATTGCAAATCACGTCTACTGTGTAACAAGTATAACATATATATTTGGTAACAAATTAATATAATCTGGTATTCTACACAATACATCATCAACCCATATTTGGCTCACTGCTGAGCTCGAGTCTCCTCTCAGAATGAGAGGGGTTAAGCCAATAGTCCACCACGCTGGCCCAATGCGGATTGGCAGACTTCACACACGCAGAGAATTAAGGTAATTCTCTGGTATGCAGGTTTCCTCACGATGTTTTCCTTCACCGATTGAGACACGTGATATTTAATTTCTTAAAATGCACACAACTGAAAAGTTGGAGGTGCATGCCCCGGACTGGATTCGAACCCACACCCTCCGGAATCGGAGGCAGAGGTCATATCCACTAGGCTATCACGGCTATCACGGCTATTCTACACAATGCCTAGACAATATATAGAATACTGTACTCACCTGTCTAGCCCAGAATCCTGCACAATTCACAAAATACTGACACTCGATGGTGCCACTGGTGGTGTCCACACCAGACACTTTGCCATCCTTTGAGTGTACTGCAGTTATAGCACAATCTTCCATCACACCCACTCCTAAAATAAATAATAATATTATTCGCCCACCTGGTAAACTTCACACAACTTAATACTTTACAGATTATACTATAATAATTTACCATTTAGAAAATGTTATTCAAAATATATTAACTTTACCTAATTATTCTAAGCTTATTAATCAAAATTTTTTTCATTAATTTAAAAACAAGTTAATTATAATTATTATTAGATGTGAAATGACTAGCGATTTACACCCTCATTTTTAATTTGTTTGTTGGTAAACAGTAGGTACACATAGAGTAGGGCTGTAGTTCTAGAAATTTTACAATCATTGAAATAATTTTGCATATTATTGATAAAGCAGGGTGGGGTTCACTGACTCAGTAATCATAAATTATTGACTTACCATTTTCCACTGCTTCTCTCATTAAAGATAAACAAAACTGATGTGTATCTCCTACACCATCACCAGGTATCCATAACCCACCAAGAATATCATCAACATTGAGCAATGGACAAATTTCTTGGCACTTTTGGGCACTTATAAGTTCACACTCAATGCCCCAGGAACTGTCTAAAATAAAAATAAAAATTAGTAATGTTTAGGTCATAAAACACTGTCTCTTTGTCTTCAAAATACATTTTTTTTGTATGCCAATCAGCGATCAGTCCTAAGATTATAAACAAAAGTGTGGCGAGTGTCCTTATCAGCTTTAAATGACATAATAAAAGTCAACGAAGCAGCATCATTGCAGTTTAGTTTTCTTCAAAGAAAATGTCTTTAGTAATGTTTTTAGGAGTTTAAAGCTTTATATAGTAATATCTCCAAAAATATGTTGAGCGGTTGGTCTCTCTCGTTATCTAAAGTAATATTATAAAGAGAAATAATTTGATTGTTCGTTTGTTACCATTGAATAGTAAACTCCTAGTTAAGTAATGAAAGCTTATATACATATATTATACTGTGAACAGTTTATTTTAACTACAGTTTAGGTGAAAAAGAGCTTAAAACATACACTGATTGACTCTTCATCCTTCTGTAAACTGTCATTCTATCTCTTGTTCTAGCTAACAGAAGTGATCCACATTGTTTCCATCCTGTGGGCTTTCCTCGAGACTCCAGGTCCTTTAGAAGTCTAATAGATGATTGAGCAATCTGAACTTGTGCGAGAGATGGTTTGAATGCACCCACTAACCCTGAGGAACACCAGCGACTGCCTGCTCCAATCCTAAAATATAAACAAGCATAATTAATAAAAATTAACAAAATTGTGATTTCTAAACATGCCAGCCCTGTCTGAAGTCATCTCTCGAAAGATGTAAGATATTTCACAATCTAAATACATAAAAGCAAAAGGTCATCGCATAATTCCAAAAATTTGGATGAAGCTGCCACCGGCATATGTAATAAAGAAACACATTGATTGTCCATGCATTATACTCGTATATTAGCTGTGACATCTCTGCACTATCACTACATGCATTTGCCAATATTGCTTAATGATGGTAAAAAGTTACAAGTGTCCTATCATAATTTATTACTCTATAATTTTTTATGGACATAGAAAGGTGAACAACTAGATACTACAGTTTGTGTCATGTAGGATGGTGCAGGTGACAATTCATTTCACTCTTGAAAGTTTGCCAGGATTCACAATAATAGTACTTATTTTTGACTGCCCTTAGTTATGAGCTGGTTCTTGCAAATCTGCACCACAGTCTTTCTTGAGGAGTACTCTTTTCCAACAAACAAATTAGAAATGAAGGTAGAAAACGCATGTCATTTCATAACTTATTTATTTTAAATTATGTATGGTTTCTTTATAAAATTTTATATAAAATATATAAACCATATGTTTTTTTTTAAAGAACATTTTCCATATTATATTATTTTTAATATGACCAATATTCCTATTCCCCTCCAGTTAGTCAGGAAAGACTATGTTAGGAGTGGGTACAACATTAGACCAACGGGGTGGGGTTTGAATCACCACCCCTCGGTGATGAATTTAACCGCTCTTACCATTGAGCTATTGAGGCTATGAATATCTAATTGTACTAGGCTTATTATTCAAATTTATTTTCATTAATTTAAGAACAAGTTAATTATAATTATTATTAGATGTGAAATGACATCACTATGTATACCCTCATTTTTAATTTGTTTGTTGGTAAACAGTACTCATTAAGAAAGTATAGTTGAGCATACTTCAACATTGTATCACATGAGCTTCAACTGTGTTTCATAATAAACTCATATTTAAACATTTGTTTACCATTTAAATTATAAATACTCATAGTATATACATTTTCTATTATTATATTTGATATTTTTTATCAAATAAGTCACATTACTTTAATTGTAAATAATTATTGTTTTTACATTTTAGAACATAGTTAAACAATTAAGTGTTAAAATATGCACCACTAAACTACAGTTTAATTCTTTAAACAATATACAATCACTGTGCTGCAAAAATTGTTGTTTAATGCATAAAATACATTTAAAACAAGATACTTTATATGAGCCTGCCCTGCCCTGCACTTGGGATGGCAGGAAGTGCATCTATTGATTGCCTCTTCAAAAATCAATACAGGGTAACCATGACCACGACACACGTCAAATTGTATAGCTATACATGTATTATATTACATAATGTAGAAGAAGAGTTTCGTGAATGTTCACAGCATTTATACTCACTTTTCTTGTTCTATGACTACAGTTTGATCTCCCCAGCCTCGTCTGGCCAGGTGGTAGGCTACAGCAGCTCCCATCACGCCACCACCGCATATCACTACCTTGGCTTTAGGAGGCAAAGATGATAAACAACCGCCGAGTTTCTCCTCTAGACCAAGATTATCAATACTTGAAAGTGTTCGACAGCCTAAAGCTATACACCTAATTGTGCTGTATCGTTGGACGCCATTTCTAACTCTGCTCGCAAACATAGTGGGCTACTGCGCACATACGCAATTGCACTCCAAAGCAATATCAATAAATTGAAAATCTAAAAATATTTAATGCAACAGCGAATGACATTAAATTTGGTATTTGACAGAGCAGTTTGACAGTCGCTTGGCATTTGACAATGACATACCATCATAGATGCAAAATTCCATTCATATTTTTTTTATAAACTGGCTTTACGGCTCTAAGTTCTAGCACTCGTAGTCCAAGTCCATACGAAACATTATTGCGTGCTTGAGAAAGAGAACTCCCCTACCCTACCTCTACCCTACCCGTTACTTACCCTACCCCTACCCGTACCGCTGCCCTAACGTCACTCAATTGTTTTACCTTCACGAAACCTTTTCACTAACATTTGAACTTTAAGGTAGGTACTTATGTATTATTACGAATCGTTTGTATGGGATTACTTATAGAAAACTGTTGTTTTTAGACTTCTTTTCTAATATTTGTCTATTTTACTTATAAATATTCTGAAGAAAATAATTAGCGAAATCGGTTTGTCCTCGAGATTTGCGCTTATTAACACATTCAGCGATTCGTTTATATAGAAGATTGTAAGAGGTAAAGGGGAATGTCCATTCCCGGCCCAGACCTTTCGTCCCCGCCCCCCACTTTACATAAAACTAAAAAATACTTGATAATTTTTGTTTAATAATGAATAAATTACTTTATCCATAGCGGTTTGCTATAACTTTCCCCAAAAAATAAGTTTCACAACGATATTTGACAATATTATAGTTGTTGTATGACATTTTTGAAGACACGAACATGAACAGTGTTGCCAGCTAAGTGATTTATTTGGTTTAATCAATATTTAAACCGAATAATAATAATCGATCTTTTTCTACAACAAAATCATCTGGAAAAGCAAAAGTTGTAATAGATTGTAATGTTTTTGATTATAATATCTGCCTCACTCTTTAAAAACCATTGCATAGTCGACATTATAAAACGTTTCTTGATATCAAAGTACCTATTATATTTTTCGCAATAACCAACCACTAAGAACTCAACTGATTTTTTTAGTTTAATCGATATTTAAATGGATAATAATAATAATCGAGCATAACATTAAGAACATAGGATCACTGCGTAGAAACATTACCAACTACGCCATTTAAATACTATCTATACTAATATTATACAGCTGGAGAGTTTGTTTGTTTGTTTTTTAATCTCAGGCACTACTGGTCCGATTTGAAAAATTCTTTCAGTGTTAGATAACCCATTTATCGAGGAAAGCTATAAGCTATATATTATCTCCGCATTCCTACGGGAACGGGAACCACGCGGGTAAACCGCGCGGCGTCAGCTAGTATAATATGAGTAGTAGCGCAAGCCCGTAACTTCGGCGCGTGCAATGCGGTTTTTTTATACAATTTTTCCATACTCTATATAAGCTAGCTACACGATCGGCCAACGCGCAAGCTACAGCTATACTAAGCTGATATACATAAGTGGTCAAAGTGGTCTTAATAGTCGATATTCAATCCCTTTCTTCCGATAACTTTTTCCTTTCATCCGATCTAACTAAATCAAATTCTATATATTTCTATGTATGTATAAATAGTATACATATTGTAGATAATATATTATGTTTACATAATACATTGACATAAAATTGCAGGCGTCCGCAATTTTGTCCGGGTGAAAACGCAATATCATGACAAACTACTTGTATAAACCTTCTTCTTGAATCACTTTATTTATTATTGAAAACCAATAAAAACCATTGCGTCGTGTAAAAGATGGTGAAAACAATGACGTGTTATTCTAGTAATAAAATTATTCAATAAGAAATCGATACGAAGTTATTCGATTTTTCGTGTTTCGTATGGCAACATCGATTTGACTTTTGGGCAGATAATCTGTTGATGTCAATAATTGTCAATGTCATTCTCATTTTAATAATTAGATAATGTCATTGAATTAATTTACTGATTTTGTCTGTTTTCTGTTTACCTTCAGTATTTTTTGAACCGAATTATAATTTTTCAAACCACAGCTATAATATAAATAAAACTTGCACGAAGTTAAATTCGAAATTCGAATAATGTTGACCCTGAACCGGAAAAATTACAAGTTTATTTCAGCTCTCGGATGTAAATACAAGAGGACATTTACGCTGCATTAATCAATGTTAATATCAATATTAAAATTATTATAGTTGGCATCAATTGTTAATAAAATGTCACGAAAATACGAATACATTATGTTTGAAACATGCTCGTAAACAAGTACACAGCAGGTGAAGGCAGCATAAATAATGTTTGATCCATTTTTAATGTGAAAAACGATTATTATTCTTAAGAAATAATATGTATAACTTTAATAATTTTTGTCATGTTATTGTGTCAAGTCACAACAGAGTGTAGTTTCCCATATAAGTGTTGAAGTGTCGCTCAGTGTATTTTTATGACTAACCAATATTGCTGTATTAAAAAGTACATTTACTGTGTAATTACTGGCGTAGAAGGCATAACATCTAGTCAGATGTAGGACAGCACATAGGTTTTCTTGCATTGTTGATGGTTTGTTCAAGCAATATTTAGTGCATAGAAGTATTATAGTATATTTATCCTACTTTCCTGATTAATATTAAATGTGAACTGTGAGTTTGTATGTCAGTTTGCTACATTTTCACACCCTAAACCAATTTTAAAACAGTAATAAATTGTGCATACTAGAGAATTGTCTTAATTCTCTGCGTGTGTGAAGTCTGCCAATCCGCATTGGGCCAGTGTGGTGGACTATTGGCCTAACCCCTATCATTCTGAGAGGAGACTCGAGCTCAGTAGTGAGCCGAATATGGGTTGATGATGACGACGAATAAATTGTGGAATAACATAACATTATTAAATCCATTAAGTAAACCAATTTTAAAACTCTGATTAAATTATTTGCTGGATTTTCACATTTTATTACTATTTCAGTTATCCAGAGTCATCCCAAGTTTGTCAAAATTGCTGGAAAACGACTGATAAAGCAGCATCTTGCTCAACTGAAGAACGGAAAATAATTATGTAATAGCGACAAACACTCCAAATCAATGTTGTTTTCCTCGCTGTAATACATTTGTAAATTCATTTATTTACAGTGCTTGTAAACTAAGCCTTGGTTTTGCAAACAAGCACTTTTGAAATAATAAGGTTGACTATTTGTCCAACTCCAGACAGACAGACAGACCTCATCACCAGATAGGAAGACAAGTTCTGCTGAGGAGAGTCAGCAAGAAACTCAACAGTCACTCTTTTTTAGAAAAGTAATACAATATTATAATTTACAATTGTTAACATCATTACAATAATTTCTTCTAGTAGAAGCTGATCCAATGGCCTCCAAGTAGTGGTGTGCACTTCATACATGCATTAAAGTACTGCATATCCTAAGAGTTGTCTTCATTAGTAAATACAGATTTTTCCACTTTGCTTAATTTTATTACTAGTGCATACCCTGATCGACAACCATATGCACGCCACTGCCTGGTTGGTTGGTTGTTTCATTTATTGATTTATTTGTTAAGCTTGTTGGTTACATAAAACAATAAATCTATTCATGTACAGCTTTAATGTTACTTCATCTCCGGTGTACTTTTTGAGCAGTGAGAGTGATAAAATAAAATATTTTTTTTTTATGTCTAGCAAACTTTTATTAAAAAAATTATTTAACCAAATCCTTATTTATACATCATATTATCATCTCCATATACTTTTATGGGGGGGCGTAACTGGGTTTCTTGGGCCAAAGTTGTATGGGCTGGTGGACATTCCCCTTTGCGTAGTTATAGGGGGTAATCTCTGGATCTACAGAACCGATTTTGAAAAAATCGGTTCTGTAGATCCAGAAAGAAAGCTACGTTATTTGCGAGAAAGAAAGCTACGTTATTTGCGTTAGAAAGCTACGTTATTTGCGAGTATCATAATCAATGTTTTTACTCAGTCAGCCTCCCCAACTGCCCTGCGATGCGTGGTCATTCTTTGGGCATTAACCTATATGGACAAAGCCAATCACAAACACCCGCTAGTCCCCGGTGGCCCCGCTATTCCCGACTCTGGCAGCGGTTGCGGTAACGGCGGGACAAGGAGTGTCAAGAATCTATGGACAGAGAGATATCAAGCGGGTTGCAAGGAGCCGCTGGATGCTGGTGGCTCGAGATCGTTGTGCTTGGAGGTCCATGCAAGAGGGCTATGTCCACCAGTAGACGTCTATCGGCTGATAAGGTAAGGTAAGGTAATCAGTTGTAAAAAATGTTCTACGGATCTCCGACTATTATAAATTATATTAAACTACGAGGAAGGGAACATCATTAGCTTTACAGCAATTAAACAACAAATACAAATCATCAACGTTTATTAAGCAATAGGTAAGTATAATTTAATAAGTTATTAAAAAATTATGGAATGTTAATATACGTTATCCTAATTGACTAGATTGTGGACTATAAACCTAAGCTGAACACCTTAGCATATTTCCCTAAAGGTCTATTGAAAGATATGTGAATAAAAAGCATTCTTTACACCAAAGCCACCTGTCTACATGAACTGGCTAGCCGGTAGTCGAAGCGGCTAAGAATATTTCCTTAGTTAGTGTAACCTCACAACTTGCCGGCTTAATATCATTTTCATCATTTTTACCAAAACGGCAAACTGACATTGGTGTGAAGATTGCAGTTTATTTATGTACAAGGTACTTACCTAATTACAGTGCTTTACAACATAATTAATAATCCTACTTATTTATTTTTGGTGATTGGAATGTTCGTAGTCTTTCTGTATCTATTTGAAAATCCAATAAAATAAACAGATATTTTTTCAACTATTAAAAAATTTGGCAATTATATTTAACTATGTTGTGTTAAAATGCTATTTTCAAAGCCCCGCCTGACGGAACGATTTAACAAAGATAGGTACTACGAGTATCTAGGGACTTAACAAATTGATCTTCAACAAAAAATGAACAACATTTTTAAATTGCATACATAATTTCTTTAACGAAATGTCAAAGTTTTGTGAAAAATAAAAATATAAATTAAGGTTTAAGTGTTTAAGGATAACATTTGTTAGTACAATATTCGTCCCGGCAGGCAGAGCCAGATGTCGCCTAAGAATATTATTGCATTTCCCAGCACAAGGAAGCTTATTGTATTATGGAAGTATCTAGGTACTTATTAATAATAATACTCCAAATGGTATCACAGAATAGGTAATATTATGAACACTGTATAGATAAAATTTTAGCGACCAAGGAATAAAATAAGACTTGATATTCAAGAAACTCGACTACAGTCTACTATTGTAAGTATAATAAAGGCAGTTTTATTGCATATTAAATTTGATAGTAAACAAATAGAAAAGCTAATTATCTAGGTACTTACCTACTTTGATAAAATTATGAAAATTATGAAAGTATATTTGACTTTACATATCCACAAAAAACGCGTAAATTTTTCTTTCCTTTAAAGTTCAATTAATTCTGTTTATACTTGCAAATCATTTTAAAATTTTACACAAAGTAATGGAATAGAGTACCTACTGTGAAACAGTAGTTTATTTGGACTGCTGTGCAGAAGATTGGATTGAGGAGGGGTTACAAACATGTCCTTAAATAATACCCTTTAATTATATAATCAAAGATAATACCTATATCCTCCTCAAGCCACCATCGTAATCGCAGCTTATCTTCAAAAACAACAACAGTTCTGAAAGATATTGCTCAAGAAAATATTATTTCCTTAGGGGACCACAGTTTCTATCTAATAATTAGAAAACTAGATAATTAGATACTTGTAATGAAATTAAATGTGTGTGACAATCTAAACCTAGCATATTTTGGATTGATATATTGCTCATATTCATAAAAATATTATTGCTTTTGTTTATTATTAGTAACATTACTTGAAACACCGACAACTTATTAACTGGAATCTATCTCGTCGGACGAGTACACAACATCGCAGATATCATCAACTATAAGGACGAATAACTACACCTAAATGTTAATAAAATGTAATAATTGCATATATGCCCGATACAACAGCAGTTTGTAGTTCAATAGAAACTACGTACCTACATAATATTATGTAGATGATTAGTAACGCTGAAACTATTTACACGCATTGGTATGCAACTCTACCTTATGTATAATTCTTATCTATGCTAAAATATTTTTGCAATACGTACCTATAATACAATAATTAATCAGATACAAAAATAATTTATTTTTTATGATTGTAATAAAATTTTAGAGGTACATGATTAAATACTTGTTAGCGTGTTCGATGCAAGCTGGAGGGAATTTCAAAATTACAAAATTACTATTTTTAAAAGATTTAAACAATAGTTTTTGCTCTTTTCCAAGTTTCCATAATCATGTATGTTGTTTTAAATTGAAAACCTTATACAGTTTGCAGAAAAAGTAACATGAAATGCCGCGCACTATAGCAGTGTGAGTATTGAGTACATAATAGTTTAGCTGACCATATTGTAAGCCCTTAAAGTTTTACATAATTATTTATAAAGTACGGTCAATTACGATCAATATAGTATAAAATAAATCAATACTAAAGGTTTGGGAGTACATCGGACGGGGCGTGACGGTAGTACGACACGGGCGAGGCAACGACGTGACGAGCCCGCTAAGTTAGCGTCGGCCAACGCGCAGCAGTCGACGTGATTATTTTGAAACATGAATAAAAATGGATTCAGACGTAAAAGCATTGTATTGTATGTATTAACAAAAAAAACGGCGCGAAAGGGGGCATGAAGTAGTAAATGTAAAGTGTCATTAATATGGAGAATATTACGGGCCTTCCCTGGAACTGAAATTCAAATGTCTGTCATAAAAAAAAACCATAAAAAATCTTCTTTTATCAAATTCATTTCTAAAATTACCTATAATTAATTATTTATAGTAAGTATCGCCAGTGTCGTGTCGCCGTTCCGTTCCGTCCACTGTCTACTCACACCGTAACTATCGGTTTTATCAACCGACGAAAAAACGGAGAGAAGGTTATCAGTTCGACACGTACATTTTTTTTCATGTATGAACATGACTTTTTACAGAGTAGTCCGATTTCGATAATTCTTTTTTACTAAAAAGGGTTGAACTTTTTACTAAAAAGTTGATTTTATATAAAAAAAATTCAACCCGAAAGTTGGGAAAATAAGGGTGGTTATAGTTAGTGATTAATGATTACTGATTTATTGATCATTTACAGAGTCTATTTACTGATTGCTGAAATTCACCACTAAAAATTGATAAATAATTATTTTTCATAAAAAATACAACCGACTTCAAAAACATATTTTCCTGGTTTAGCTTAGGTTTAGTTTAGTTTAGGTTGCTGCCAAGCCTGTATTTAATACATGCTTGGTTTCATACTGATCAGTAGGTAGAAAATAATATTATGTTATTTTTCGTTTACCTACCTATGATTTTGAAGTTGATCGGATTTTTTAAAAATAATAATTATACTTAGCATAGGTACTTAGAGTTCTAATCTAAGAATATGGCTCGAAATGTAAAAATATTAGGAATATCGAATTTTCACTGAAATTATTTCATCTTACTTAGATTTAAATATAACTTTACTATAATATCGTAAACAACACCATTAACTATATTGTTGGAAGCTATAAAATGCAGTTTTAAAAACATAATTATGTAAAGTATAAAGGATCGACCAGAGACTATCGTCCGTTATGTTTTTCCCATGAATAAACAAATTACAATTATTATTTAATTATAATTTATTAGCACGTAATAAAAACGTGCGACTGTTTTGAGTCCGAGACTAGAATGCATTTTTCTAGTAATGATAGAGGCATCAGTTTATAAATGTTTATATTTTAAGTATGAAACACCCGCTACATTTACTGCGACTACGGACTAATAATAATTAATAAAATATTATTTTATTAAAATTAATCCTACATTTATGTATTTAAATATATTACGTTAAAATATATTTTTTTTATTGCTAACTTCGATATTGGCACAAACATATTTCAGACTTAGATTTTTGGTAATAGTTATTGTTGAAGAAGACAATATTTTTACAACAAATTAAATTAAACATTAAATTATCACTAATAATACTGATGAATTAAAACTGACTTTCAGGTATATGTCGCTGTTATGAGCTGGCATTACTAGTATTGTTACTTTTATGTATTGACATGCTCTTTATCAGTATTTGCATTTATATATAGTATTATAAATTATAGATGTATCTAGTATTATGCCAAAAAGAAACTCGTTTGTTACCTATGATATGTAGTATATAAAGAAGCTAAATATTGATGTGTGTATTGTTTAAGTATACCTATTTAGCAATTGCTTTGTTTGTTATTCTGTCTATTATTTTTTGTATACCATAACCATAATTCATAGTGGGTACAGGGGCTTTAGACAAGCCCATGTACTATAAATTATGGTCAGTTTTAGATAAAATGGCTTGCTCTAAACGACACGCTGAGTCTGAAAAAATCTCAGCATGTAGTGGTTTTCCCCATACGAATGCACCGTAAATTCATAGATTTGTGGTCAGACAGATTTAAAAACCGGTATCAAAGCCAAGATAGCCGAGATAGCCCAGTGGGTATGACCTCTGCCTTCGATTCGTAGGGCGTAGGTTTGAATTCAGTCTGGGCATGCACCTCCAACTTTTCAGTTATGTGCATTTTAAGATTTTAAATATCACGTCTAAATTGGTTAAGGAAAACACCGTGAGAATACCTGAGAATTGACTATCGAAACTTCAACAAATTATGACTTTTATTAGGATTACTTCATAAAAAACAACATGTAACAAAACTTATAGCCACACTAAGTATACCTACATGTAAAATACTTTATGAGTTATCCATACCAGCTATCGCTAATCGGTGTGTGCCTGTTTGTACTATAAACAACTACAAAAAAATAGTATCCGTATATGTACTAATATATTTCAATTGAGAGCTTACTCTTTTAATTCTATATCAAGCTTAAACAATCATAACAAGAAAATACATAGATTAAAAAATATTTGTGTTATTTATTGCACTTCAAATTCGCAGCATATTTTTCAGAATATGGATGATTCAAACAACTCTGCAAAAAAAATATTAATTAGGATATTATAAATCATTACACTGTATAAGGTCTGCATTTTCTAGGTAGGTATAGCAGAAAAATCATTTTTGGTATATTACTCGCTCTTTCACTGCTCCGCTTATCCAATCTACGAGTAAGCCTATATAGCTTTAGATTATGAGTTAAGAGTCCGACGGTAAGGCCATGAATTATTGGTTTTTCTTTTTTTTATTAAACTTGTATTAGCTAAAGGAGTTTTAAAGCGCGTGCCTTTCATTAATATGTGATAGTAATAACCTTTCCTAAAAGGAGATGCTTGTTTCTGCTGTGGGATGCCTTCAACTGAGTTTAAATAAAAAGTTGGATAACTTCAACAATTTAATAGTATACCTATCATCGTTTTCTAATATATATATACTTACATTTTAGCAGATTTCTTATTATGCTTCTGATATATAGATCCTTTCGCCAAGCCGCCAGGTCCTTTAGCTAAGCCAGAAGGTCCACGAGCTAAAGAGCTTGATTTCCCTCTTGGTTCTGGCCCGTCTGGTTTCACTGATGCACCATAACGCAGGTCGGGATTTGGGCCATTCCATGTCATATAGTCTTCCCTGTGTTTAAATCATATCGTTAAATAATAAACGGGTAGTACAACTTTAACAACTCGAAAAAATTGTGGCTTCTACGAATTGAACTCGAAACGAAAAAAGGTTGCCAAATGACAGTAGATTTTGTGCTGGTACAATGTATGATCATCTTAACATAATATAAAAGAAAGTCACTTCCCGTCGTCTGTGCGGTTAGATATTTTAAACTATTATATGTACCTATGCAACGGACGTTACTGCAGTTTTCAACGAAAACTAAAAAAGACGATAAATAAAGGAGAGAAGGTTAACAATTCGACGTGTTTATTTTTTTCATGTATGAATAAGTGTAACTTTTTACGGTGTAGTCCGTTTTTGATATATTTTTTGATTAGAAAGGGTATGTTTCAAAATATTTCAAAAATATCCAAAAACTAAGGGTAGGAAAACAGGGGATGATTTATGAATACCCGTTAATTGTAAAGTAAAACCACGCATAACTTTTTATAGTGTAGTCTGATTTTGATAATTCTTTTTTTTTATTAGATAGGACATTAAAATTAGTACAGCGGAATTTTTATAATTCTTTGATAAAAAGTACCTTACCTTTTTCATAAGCCAGAAATAGGTAACATACCGATAAGAATGATCTTGATTTTAACATTACTGATGACTTTGATTTTGATCTAAGGATGATTAAGCGGTACGAAAATATCCATAAAATACTTACAATAGTAGGTTGTCCTTAGGTCCTTGTCGAAGTAACGGATTTGCTCCAACATTTGGCACGGAGTACTGAGATTTGTGTTTAGATTCGGTATTGCTGGTCGTTTTCAGAATAGGCCTGTGGCAGTAATAATAAACACTATACGATAAAAAATTCTTGTATGTAACTGTTTTCAAGAATATTTTATAATTTTGCTATTTCAATTGAGATTGCAATGAAAGAGATTTATGGCACATTTTACATTAATTTTCGCTAAGGTCGTGCCGTAATTTTTTATAAATCTAGAAATTTATTCTTTCGAAATTAAAGCATCAAATAACAATTACCCTAATATTTATTGGAGTGAGTCAAAAGTTTTGGAGAGTGGCTAATTATAATTGTAGAGATGACCGATTTTTAATTAAAAAAATCGGTCAATAGCCGGTATATTTGCACATCACCACATAAGTTCATTAAATACTATGAAACAGAAACACATTTAACATAGAAAAACGTGAACATAGTATATGTAGGTACTTGTTAATATTAAAAAAATAATATACATATAATATAGAAAACACCACAAAACAAACGTAGAAAGCTTTTATAGCAACTCACACTTAATATCACAACATCGACTAATATAGACTAATCGAAAGTGTGTAATTGGTAAATGACTACTTAAATTTATTTGTTAATCTAGTTGGTTACTCGTAGATTATACGATAAGGTTTTATACTTAAGAATTAGGTGACGTTACTGTTTCCGTAACGGAGAGAACGTTCATGGTTGGGACGGACAACGGACCGGACGGCGACGCGATACTGGCTAGACGTGACATCACGCCGTCACTTACGACGCGTGGTTAGTTACGTCACGTTGCCGTCGTGTCTAAAGGAAATATATCATGAGCACAACGAGACGGTCCGTAATCAGGACGCGAAAGCGAAATTACTGTCCATGTTTTGATTTTCAATTTGAAGTAATTAAACTGACAACGGGTCGGGTGTTCATAGCGCTTTTCGCATTAATTGTATTTTAATACAAAAATGGACGTGAAAAAGCCTTATTTTATTTAATGCCTCGTCTTTTGCTACTTCGATTCATGATGTTATGGACCCACCCACCCCGCAATATGCCATTCACGCGTTGCCGTCCCTGTACCGTCGCGTCGCTTACTCGTCCCACCACGTACGCTGTCCGCCATATTAGTCAATCTCGGCTACAAAGTACAAACCGTTTGACATAATTTATGTACATTGTTGATTGCTCTAATACAAGGTTGGTTTAAAAATGAGAATTAGAACAACCCAAAGGAAAAGCCTAATATATATGAAATCTAAGTAGGTTTAGTATGTTTTAATGGGAACATTCGTTTTATTAAATGCTACGAAGTACACCAGCTAGTGTAATAGAAGAGTATGTTGATGATGATAATGATGATGATATACCTATTTTATAAAGTGCCTATAAAAACGTATATATTTACTAACAAATAGACACTGTTTCTACTTTCTTGAAAATATATTTATTGCACAAACGTTTTTAGTTTAAGACTTTGAAAAAAAAAGAAAAAAATGGTTTTGGTTAAAGTAAATGCCTAATAAATATAAAGGTTTTAAAAAATATACAAATATTGCTAATTAAAATAATGGGTTGTTATGGATGTAATGTAATGAGTCATGATTTTCTAGTGTCTCTATGAACTAATCTTGATAATCATGTTTACTATGTAAAATAAAATGTTAAAATTGTTTTAAATGAAATAAAACTATGTTTTTATTATCCTTTATACAACTAATTCCACAGTATTATTATAATTAAAAAAAAAACACTTAAAAACCTTTTGCTGCAAATATAAACACATTCGTATTAGTGCAGAATAGATTCAGAAATATCAGGGTGGCTTTGGTATTGGTTGGTCAGAACACTTGCCTGGCTGTATATTGTATAAACCATATTCACTGACCCTAGATATGCCTGAATTTACCATTAATATATGAACAGCACTCACAAAAACAAATCGAACCATCAAAATCCTAAACTAATAAAATTTAAGCTCACAAAAATAACAGCATGCAATCATACTATTCTTGCAAATAGAAAAAATGTACACCTTCTTAACATCTCGGTTTCTCAAAATATTAGTTATTCCCATTGAAATATAAATAAGCCAAATAAGACAAGTATTTTGCAAAAAACTGATTTATCTCTGATTTATCTCGAACAACTTCGATTGTTGTAAATAAAAATACATATTATCTGTTATACTTTTCTTATCTTTGTAAGATAACATAGATGTTCACATCAGGTGTTCATATTTGAACTTTCCATTTTATGTTTAATTAAAGTTCATATAAAATAAAATTTAGTCATAAAAATCGTAATAACAAGGAAATAGTAACATCATGTAAACCTCATCCTTCGCGTCGCGGTAGTACACCTACAATATTTAATACCTAATCATATCCATATCTTTTTACACGCTTTATATTAGATTCGCTTGTAACTATGTATGTAACAAAATCTTGGAATCTTCATTTGACCCACTTCCCGGTCTTTGATTAAGATGAAATTTGCACACGCTCTGAGTTCTGATGACAATACATGATTCGCTTAGAAACGTCATTACAAATCTAATATGGCGGCCTCCCCAATCACTTTAACTAAGTAGGAAAGACAAATCTTGAAATCTTAATTTGACCCACTTCCGGGTCTTTGTGTGGATGAAATTTTGCACACGCAATAGTTTTAATGCTCCAGAGCGAGGAATGTCCTCAAAATACGGGCCTCAAGATACACTGCCTTTTGTAACCGACCCTTGATCGAACAGTTAAACGAAAGCTTCTTAAGGTTTCGTTTTTCTATAGCCTTGTTATTAAAATTTTTATGGTTAGAGACATGCACGCACGTACTTCAAGTGTTCGGTCCACGTCTTGAGGCGGCGTACGATGGGCGCGGCAGGCGGTCTCCGCTCCTCCACTGGACTCACGCTGACCGTACGAAATGCGATGAGTATGAATGATGTTTGCGAGGCGAGATTTGTTATACACGTGTGACAGGTTACAAGTATTCAAAATATATTTAGACTTTAAAAAGCGGTCGGGGTACCCTCGTTAGGATATAACTGCTTCAAAATTACAATTATAAGTAATATACTGTAAAAATACCCGTGTTATATGAAAAAAAAACATTGCCTTGTGAGCCTAGCCCAGTGTATTATCCCAGCCCAGCCTTAGGCTCACAAGGCACATAGACATTGAAGTTTCTTTCGAGAATATCAATGTTAAAAGGTCGTTGCGAGAAAATATATAAAACCTCTTTATCTTTCTGTTATCCTCCAGTAAATGAAATTTTAGAGTAATAGTATAAAAAAAATCAGGGCAAATGGTACTCCCAGTAAAATATTATTTAAAAATTAAAAATAAAAGAATTGTAGTAACTAATACTCTTCTTAACTTATTATTTTGTGACTTGTCGATTTTACCAGTTTAGTCTGCTGCAAACCGTATAAAAGTACTTCTTTCTAATAAATATACCACATTTTGTTTATCTGTATATACTTTTAACGCAACATGGATGTTATTTATCTGATTATTCGTTTAAACATCAGGTTTCTCATGCGGTTTTTTCGGGTAGAATAAGTTATAGATATTTGTAGCAGTATCTAGGCTTACTTCATTAACGTAACGAGAACGTAAGGACATAAAAGAAAAAAAAAATATACGCGAATGTAATAAAATTTTGAAACAAAGTATATTAAAATAAATTAATTAGTAATTCGTTTAATGTTAATTTAGTGTTTGATATATTATAGATATAACTAATCTCGCCCGAATTCGTAATACTAAACAAGGGTTGCACAAAAAATTACAAAACATCTAGGTAGGTACTCATTGATAATTTATGGCTTTCTGTATTGAAGTTGAACTTTTGTGCAACCCTAATTGACATGAGAAGCTAAGAAGCAGTGTGAGGTATAATTTTACGTAAATTATTAAGACAAATAAATATTTACTATAAATAGATTGATTGCTGATGAAATGTATACAAATAGATAAATTATTATTTCATGTACAAATTAGTGCAAATGTACAACTTTAGTTACCTTAATGATAATGAAGAGTAATCGTTAAAATATTTATGTAGGTAGAGAAACAATGCCGAATTTTTCGTCATGGTTTTGTTTGACCCTAAATAAAATACAGCTTATACACTTCACACATAAATCAACATTTTTTCGTTACATTTATATTACATCCTGTCTATGTTTATATTATTAGTATCTTTGTATGTTTACTATTATATAGTAATCGTTTATTATTTTTTATTAAAATTGTAATATTTCGGTTCTTATTTTAAATACTATACGAATCTAATACATTTACTGTTTATATTAGTTTTGACATTAATCAACTTAACTACCATTTTCGATATTTTTTCCATCCTACAGAGGTAGGTGGAGGTAAAGAGAACCATCGCATATGCGGATAAATTATTATAGTTCAAAATCCCTTCCATAGTCTGAATATTTTATTATGGAGGGAAAATTTACAATCGCGCGTGAACTTCGCGTTTGATTGTAAATTTATCGCGTGAAAGCTTTTTGAAAGACGTGGTTTTTCTTCCATCCTAACTTATCATTAAAATGGATAACGTCTATTCCATAAAGTCAAAATATAGTCTTACCCCTTTTTTAACTCTGCAGTATCAGGTCGCCTCATGTCCTTGAGTTCTGTGGTTGTCACAATTTTTGGCGTCTCCTCTTCCTGTTTGACAGCTGTTAAGATCTGCTCAGCCCTTTCTTCATTGAAGTCTACACTTTCTAATGCAATGGATACCACTCTCTCAGCAACACTACTGTATTTGTTTTGAAGTTTTCGTTTCACTATAAGCGTTGAAATATATGAATGATGTAAAGAGAAGAGAAGACACTGTCATATTAGACCGACTGCGCGACGTTAGGGAATCTATCTTAACAACTACAAGTTTGATAGTCGCTCTAAGCAAATATATAGGGTATTTGCCAATAAAGACTATCCACCAATATATTGGAAGGTATTTTTTATTCAGGAATAAGAAATACCTATATCATATTATTACAATCAATCAACACAAAATCTTGACAAATTATAAACCAAAACCTGCCTTATATATCATCTTTCTATCTCTCTATCTATTGGTGAAAATCCGTTCAGTAGTTTTGAGTTAAACGCAAACAGACAGAGATAGACATACACCAGACGTGGACACACAGAGGACTTTGTTTGTGTGTATACATATAAAGTTGTGTATCATATAAAAACCATATGTTAAAATGTATGTCCATACTTACATGCATCTTTTTCTTCAGTCGTCTTGGTTATTATAATTTTTTTTGGAGGAGGAGGTGTTTCTTTATCTTTCTTCTTTTGTTGAGTCAATACTGTCTCCTTCTTCGTGTATCCAATAGAGATTAGTTCCTCGCTTGCCTTTTGTACATTATTGTCCTTATTAGCTAATATATCAAGAATAAGAGTTTCTTCCGCTTTTGGAAATACACTTTTTAAGTACCTAAAACAATAAGATAGTGCTATATTTTTCCACCCTTCAGAGCAGTGGATTTAACTTTTGAAAGGGGAATGCCAGCATCCAATACAACGTCGGCCCCTGGAACCCAGGTATACCCTGGTATAAAATACATAGAGATTATATTAAGATGTAAAAATAAGGATCTGGTGAAAAAATTGGCTTAATAAAAGAAAAAAACATTTATGTTATCACTCTTCTTACTCATATTAAACTGGTTAACATTTTGATACTAAATCGGCGAAGTAACATTTGAAGCTGTATATTTTTTTTCTGTTACAACAAACTTAACAAACAAGAAAACGAACTAAGCAGTAAATCAATCATACGTCTTCCAATAATGTCGTAAAACTCAGGCTGTATGGTCAACGATTTTCGCTTGTCCCCGTTGTGGACAAATTAACGATGAATTAGAAATGTCGTAAAACGTTGTATCAAACTTTTTTTGCAATTGCAATTGCAAATTTAAAGTAACGATTATTTTAAATGTAAGTAAATTGCCGGGCAGTTAGGATAGACCAGGGCCGGGGATAGGCATTCCCTTTTAAACTGTTAACGATAGCTGGAATACATACTTCAACTTCATCTTCGGTGACTGGTGCTTTGTTTGTTGTGTATCAACATTTTTTGTAAGTCCATAATAGCTGGAAGCACCAGACGTTGGCCGTAGCAATAGTGGTGACCCTATTATTAAAAAAAAAACATTACTGTTATATATCAGTACCTATAACAACTGAAGTAGGTATGGGTACTGATATATAATATCAGGGTGAAACGTGCGTAGAGGGTTTTCTGACGGAGCTGTCCCATGGATTAGTAAGTTCTTTAAGGATAATATTAAATTAAATTAATTACTAATAATTATGTACTTTTCGTTTCGAACAATGCGTGTTGCCACTGATGACTTACGGAGCTTACGGAGCGAAGTCAGTCACCGGTGATTGACTTTGAGCCTTCTAAGCGAGCGAGCGATCTGAGCTTAAATTTTTTTTGCAACATTATATCAGAAATGAGAAAATCCGCAGAAGAACCAAAGTCACAGTCAAACAGCTCAGCGGGTCGCGAAGCTTAAGTGGCAATGAGCAGGGCACACATTTCGATGAGTCGATGGACGGCAGGGTTACAAGTTGCTGGAAAGTTGACCCCGCGCCAGAAGGCGCAGCGGCTCGAAACCGTTATGTTTGGTCCAGTCTATGCAAGAGTTTGCATGGAGTTCCAAACGTAACGATTTTTTTTTTGTGTACCAGCTTTGGACGTCCATCGACTGTTACTGATGATGATTATGAATTTTCGCAAAGTAACGCCTGCTGCCATTCAATAAATAATATTTACAATCTGTTTTATGTCTTAACAAAGAAATAATTGTGTTTGTAATTTACCTTGAGGAGTGCCAGTCATTGGAGTGAAATGATTAGAACTATGCATTGATCCCGACATGCCCTTGGCTAATTGTAATGCTGAGTACACTCCCATAGCACTCTTTTGCAGTCGTGATGTAGAAGGTGACATTGTCAGCGGGCCTGGAGTAGTGATTGGATGTTTTTCCACTTGCAGTGCACTGATTACTACAGCTTCACGATTGTAATATCTGTCACAAAATCGACATTTAAAATATGAATAAAAAAAAGGTTGACCACATTTCCAAAAATACGCACCACGATATACCTAGTGAAGATAAAATAATGACATAATTTATTATCGACCAATAACGCCGAATATATAATGCCGTTATTCGGTGCCATAGGACGAAAGAGAATAATATTTCCGGCTCTGCTGCTATGGGTTGACTATGACGTTTTTTTTCCTCAGGAGATATGTGGTGACCCTTATCGTATTCTTAGGAGTGTGACATTATGCATTATATTAGTTTTAAGCGTAAACAACAAAAGCTTTTAGTAAAGATCAGAAAAGGTATATATAAATACGTACATTGTACATATCTATCTACTTACCTAATCTATCTAAATCTATCTAACATAACATCTTGAGTCGAGCCTATAAAAATAATACTTACCAGGGACATTTTGGTACATCATTGAGGCGAAAAGGCAGGGGTTAAAGTTTAGTGAACCAACAAAAATTTAATAACGCAAGATGTTACTTACTTTCTCAGTAAAATTTTTATATGTGTTTCACTAACAGTTGGAAACATTGCACTTATTTTGGCAACAAGGGCATCAGTGTCCGAATTAAGAGTTAGAGAATCTTGGAACTTTTCATTGAGGTGTGAAACTCGACCAGGGATGGGGCTGCCTTTTGGTGTGAGGCAGAGGGCACGACCCAATATTGGGCTTTCACTTGGCGTTGCAAATGCTCTCGGGTCCTGCATTAAATATAATTCATAACAATTAAAATTAAATAATAAAAAAAAACATCCATACTAATATAATTATGTAAAAGTAAGTATGTCTGTTATTGTTACCTTTTCACGGCCAGACAGCTAAACCTATTTGGATGAAGTTATAAGTGAGCATCATCAAGCATGTTTCCCGGGATGTGTAAAAACACAATTTCACGTGAAAAATTTGCGAGAAATTAATAATAGTTATTATTTATCAGCCTATTTTACGCCTACAGGTCCAGACCTCTCTCCTTATTTGAGTTAGCGGACGAAGGGTGACAACTTTTAATTTTGAAGTGATAACTTCATATGGGAGGGTAAACCGCTTAGTAACGCAACGCGTTACGGCACCACTCTGTCTGGCTTCCCTATCTCTCAGACATACAGCAACAGGTTGAAGTTACTTCTGTCGACCGTTCCGAGACGCACACATTTACAACTTCACAATTCCAGGTTGCGTATTTTTATTGAAGACTCCATAGAAGAAACCAACGCTCAGTATCACATAACCCGACTCAAATCCTCATTATCCAAAACCACAAAGGCAGTCTATTATTCTAATATTTTATATACAAAGCTTGTGAGTAATCTCTGAAACTACAAAACAGATTTTGATAACTCTTTTTACCAATTTGAAAACCACGTCATTTTCACAGTATATGGCTATATATACTCGTATATTTTATCCCCGTGCCCGTATTCGCACGGCAACGGTAAATACGCCCGCGCCGTTGAACCCGCGGGATAGTACCTACTCGTAAACAATGAAAAAATATAAACTCGATTTGTTTTATTTTTAGGCAGATATATATTATAGGTACATCTATGCTAATATTATAAACTGTCTACGGAACCCATTTTGAAAATTCTTTTACAACTAGAAAGCTACGTCATTTTTTAATGACTTAGGCTGTATTTTATCCCCGTATTAACGCGGGAACGGGAACAACGCAGTTGCAACCACAGAGCCGGGTAGTAAAATATAAATATACTTACAATGTGAGGCCTGAGTCCCTTAGGGTAAAACATTTGCGGGCTTTGCTGAGCTTGGAAGGCATGTTGCAGACGGACAGGTGAAGGATATGGATGGACGTGATAGGGCGAGCCGTGCGTTGACTGTGCAATTCCACGGTACAGACATGACAGACAGACAAACAAATCACACTGTGAATTGGTGCTAGTGTTGAGAGACTGCATAAAGATAGGCGTCCGCATCGTAAGTATCGGATGCATTGTATTAAAAAAAAAAACGTTAGACGATCCACACGATGCGGATCAGTGGACGCACTTTTATAATTTTCTATACAAAGAATACTACGTTTCGCTTGATGCGATGCGATACGGATATGTGGACGCCTACCATAACAGTGCTCTCAAAATTTTGTTAGTTTAGAACACAAAAAAAAAATATCTTTCATATATAAATACGTATATCTAAATGTTACTATAATTTATAATAATTATTTCAAAGCTAAAACAATCCCTTACATTAAACTAATAAGTCCCATGTAACGACACAAATTAATAGTCGTTATAATTAAATAGGGCTTAAATAATTAATAACCTCGAAACCCAGTAAATGGATTTTAATGATTTTTGATTAATACTTTTTTTTTCTCTTCGTTCAAATGTATTTAATTATTTAAGATAATTCATACACCAGTTATGGTAAAATGTATAAAGGCTCAATTCTATAAATGTACCATCATGTTAAACCTACATTTTCATGAATAAAATATCATTCATTCATTCATAACAAAAATTGGCTCTTAAAAGATTAGTATTTTACAAACGGTTCCCTAAATCATAAAGTATTTGTAGAAGACCCCTCATATCTTTCAAAGACCGATTCCACGATACCTCACACTATGAAATAAAGGGGAAAATTTGCATGTAGGGGAGGTACCCTAAAAAAACTTTTCAAGATTTTATTTTTATTGTTTATTTATTTATTGATATACTAACAAAGAAACATTATTAATCTATACATAGGTAAAACTTAATCTAGTGCTAAACGAAGCCATCTTTTAAGGGTTTATACAGCATTGTTGTTTGTTGTCCGGTTAAATATAAAAATTAAACTACAATTAAAACTACAAATTACATTTACGTCAAGTGTCCTATTGATTAAATTGTTAATTAATTTTACGACTTTATTCACATTTTTAATGTTCATACGCATGCTAAGTCAGTTTTCTAGTAATAATAGTCTCTGCGCTAAACCGCGGACAGACGGACAGACATTAGACAGACATGGCGAAACCATAAGGGTTCCATGTAGACTACGGAACCCCAAAAAGGGGTAATCAGGTATCCCCAGTTTCCCACTTCGAATTCGAGTAGATCCCAAGGAAATTCAGATATTATTAATATAATTATCGTAAAAAAAAATCGTGATATTGATACAAATTATCGTAATATTAATCCTACCTGAGGATGAATGCATTCCATTGCCATATGATGTGCCGCAGTTGGAATAGACTTGTGTCTCGCGCGTATTTCTTCCATTTTTACACTTAAAATTTTATTTGTCGGTTTTATAAAACAGTTTTCTTGTACAGCTTTCAATTGCAAATCCGTAATTTGTTTATTAACATTAAACAAAGGATTTTTAATTTTAAGTTAATTTCAATCCTTCCCTCCTTTATTTTGTTTGGCAGTGTTTTTAAATAAAACAGCGGAAGCTCGTTATCTCGGAAATCGCATTATAATACGGCAATTTTATGGACATGTATTTTAACCCGACAGTTTATTGATGTTTGTTGTAAATATAAGGTAATCTTGAGTTGTGTCTGTGAACTTGTAACTTAGCCGCATAAACATTGCGTAATGTTAAAAAAATCAATACTTAATACCCCAACCCACCCCAACCGATGTTATATAATCTGTATTAGTAATCCCGTATCACCATTCACCCCAGACTAAATACATAACGACTTGATGCACCCAAATGAAGTTGGCCGGTGAAAGTTAAACGCAGATGGCGCCATCAGCGCTGAAGCCATTACTATTGTCTGTGACGTTTTATAGCGGGGGATTTAAAAGAAGAAGCGCGTTTTAAAACAAATTCAATCTTTGAAAGGTTAAAGTAAAGGTTACATACCCTTTGACACTAATATAAAAAAAAGCTTTGAGACAGTGGGACTTTACTTTTGGTCTTAATTAGATAATGCTTCTATGAATCCATGAAAAAATAAAATAGAATGTGTCTTCTGTACAGATTAATTTCTTATATTATTGTCAATTTTCTTTTTCGATGATATATAATAAAATATTACCTATTTACCTATTTTTTAATAATATAAGTACTTACCTATTTTTAGTATAGACTAATTCGCTGAAGAAAGACTGTTTTATTTATTTATAAGTTCTTAGGTTACTATAAACTCATATGGAAAATTGGGAAGTCGATACTTTTTATTCTGGAAAATTCATGGTTTGCGTGGGATATTTGTCACTTGCTTTTTCATTCACGGTTGCTTATTTGTCAGAAACTCATTTAACACATTCGCTGCGGTACCAGGTCAATTTACCTCGAACGTTTAGCGTCTTTAAGAGTTAAGAGTTAAGAGGTCGATGGACCTCGTACCGGACCACATAAAGTTCTAGCATGAGGTCAAAAACCCCGTACCGCACCAGAGGAAAGTACAGAAAAATCAGTGCCGCAGCGAACGTTTTAAGCTCAGGGATACTCTGTGCTTATTAAATCTATGACCATTCTGTGACTCGATGTTCCTGAGTTCGACCTCATACAACGTATTGATTAGATATTATTTGTTTGTAACTAGGAAACCAGATGTTTTGTTAAATCAAAGTCAAATCTTATATTGAATTTAATAGAAATTTTAATTATTTTAAATCATCCCGTTTAAAGATTTTTATCATGTCTATCGTAAAAATAGTTCACCACGATGAAGTTATTTACACTATATTGGATAAACCTCCCCCAGAGCCACCAAAGACACCAAGGTTTTTATTTACTACATAAAAGATTTTTGTTTCATTTATTTATGTGTCCTTTTTTTAATTAATGTTTAATAGTTTGATAGTCGCTGTGCAGTCACAAGACAGAAAGATCATTTTTATATCAATTCTTTTCCTACTTATTAGTTCCTCACGAATTCCGGACCTATCTTTTTCCTCTGCATTCACGACTCGAGACCAATTTTATTATTGCCTCGTAAGGTGCACTGCGGTTCCTAGCTAATAAATCAATCAACCTATACTATACAACGAGGTTTGTGATATTGTACGGGATCTGGTGATATCTGTATTTACTAAACTGATTTTGAAAATTCATTTAACATTCGAAAGCCACGTTATTTGTGAGTCTCATATAATAATATAATAAAAACACCATTGCTGATTTTACATAATATTATTGAAATGTATTATTGACACTGATAGTTCTTTCTTCAGCTTGTCCATAAGTATCTTAAGCTACATTTTATCCCAATATTCTCAGAGGAACGGGAACTACGCAGATAAAGCCGTGGGGCTTCGGCTAGTATTCAATATATTGAGACATAATATACCTACATAGTAAAACGGTTCTAATTCTATTTGAATTTCTGATTTCTTATTGATTCTATTGAAGATATTTTATGTAAAAATAATGTAATTCAAGATTTTTCCCCATAAGGATTAAAAAGGGGTTGAAGTTTTTTCAATATAAATCGTTCACTTTTTAAGTTATACTTTTGTTAAATTATTAGGGGTGAAATAGGGGTTGAAAGATTACCTATATCAAGTTTCACGCAGACGAAGTCACGGGCGTCCGCTTCTTACAAATAAAGCGATTAGGTACACATAAGAAAGACTTAATACAATACTAGCAGACATTCCGCGGTTTCAATCCTATAGTTTTTGTTCCCGCGGGAACACCTATGATGACACTCACAAATTATGTGGCTTCCTACTGGCAAAAGTATTTTCAAAATCGGTTCAGTAGATCCAGAATTTACACCTACATTTTCGAGACAAAGATTGTAAACAGGTTCCAAATATTTTTAAATTGAAAGGTATGAATCGCAATTGGAGAAACAACTTAAAGAGATGAAGATACCGCAGCTGCGGCGAACTTTTGGATATGCAGAGACACCATTGAAAGTCCCCGATCAGTTTTTAAAGAAAGGAGAGGGACTTGGTCAACCAATGAAAAAGTCTGATCACAAATGCATTGCAAGTGGAAGTCTACCACCAGTGCCAAAGTGTCCTCCACCTGGGAAAAAACCCGAGAAACCGAAAACTAATTTCAGAGTCCTTAACATCAAGAAAGTAATAAAGACGAAGCCCTTACTCGTAGAACCGAGGTTAGCTAACACCTAATTGTATTTGATTTATTTAAATAGTCTTAATAAATTTTGGTGATAAAAGTATTTTTTAGGTTGGTAGATACTAGAGATGGTCATACGAAAAAGATAAAAGGCTCCGGAGAAGTCCCAGAATTTTGCTTAAGAAAGGACTTTGGACAAATGCCTGAATATTTAGTTAAAAGAAATAGACGAATACAAAAGGAGTTGGATAAAATTAGATACGCCGAAGAGAATAAGGAGAGCCTATGTAAGCTTATTAACGAAGAAGAGAGATTGGAACTGCTGAAAGTAAGTGTACATTTTACCTTATCTAAACTATGAAATTATACTAAGAACATCCGACATAGGCATTTTTAAGCAGCGCCAGATCATTTGACTTTTTGCATTCAATCGATGCCAGCCACCTTCCACAGATCATCGCTCCACCTAGTGGGGGGGACCGAGGTCTCAGAGTCAGAGGACTCAGGTCGTTCGAAAGACATAACCAGCCCACTGCCACTTCAATGTACTAGCCCTGACTAGAGCTATGGCGGTTACCTACTCTAGCCTTTTGGAAAATCATTTGGTTCCGGATTTTATCCCTCAAGAGATTCCAAGCATGCTCGTAGCTCTCTCCATAGCTTTCCATAGATCGGAGATTTAACGTGTTTGAAACGAAGTAGTGAAAATTCCAATAACTTTTATTTATTGTTCTAGGACTTAAAATACAATTGGCAGCTACTACAGAAAGCTTTCCTGCAACTCCCAATATTAACAGATACCATTCCAAAAATACATCGAAAGACGAAAATGGAGCAAGAGTTAAAACAATTGGAAAAAGACATAGCATTAGTAGAATCTAATCCTTACATTTATATCTATGAATAAATCATAATCGAAATGGTGCACACCATTAACATAAACGAGAAGTTTTAGTTATTAAAAACACGTTGAAATAAAACTCAAGATTCTTATTATAAGTGCATCTAAAAGACAAGTCTTATTGTGATATCTATTACTAGCGGACGCCCGCGACTATAGGGCGTATAGGGAGTAATTTCTGGATCTACAGATTTTTGAAAATTCTTTCACCGACAGAAAGCTACGTTATTTGCGAGAGTCATAGGCAATTTTCTTACTCCGTGTTCTTTCGGAAACGGGAACTACGTGGGTGAAACCGCGGGGCTTCATTTAGCAGCACTTTTTGTACCGAAACTATGACTAACTAACATACTGTAAAAGGCAAATCTTATCTCTATAATGTCCTCTTGATTATTAAGTAGTTTACTTTGATAAGGATTTGATCGTTATAATTTTTTTTATAACTTTAACTAATCGAAACGTGAGGACAACACTATTTTTGTTGTCACATTATTTTTAAGTTAGACATTTCTACCTTCCAAACTTCCAAGATTCTTAAGAAGGAGATAACTCCAGTTTTGTTGCAAGAATCCCAAATAGTTTAGTTATTGTTGGCACTGCAGTCGGAACTTCAATAGCCAACAACAGTTTCTGGCTATTAATAATTTATAACTCCACCGTATAATTAGACCTTGATTTTGGTTGGACGAAGTTGTGAGCACTTGCTAGTATAATGCACAGAACATTCTTAAAATTGAGGTTAATAGTTTAGGCAACCCATTTATTTCTAAATATACAAAAGGGTTAATGGGCTTCGCGGAATATATTGAGGATGTTACGAGATTACAGTACGACCGATAACAATTTTGGCGTCTTCTCTGGTCTGGGAAAGGATACAATAAGGAACTTACACTATGTGCGCTATAGCATGGTGGCGGTGATAATTGCCCGTATGATGTGAAATGGTGGCAAGAATACTGGCTGCGTTTCCGAGCCAGCCCTTCTGTCACCAGTCGAGGTAAAATAATTCCGAGAAATTTTTTGCTACTGCGATTCCATGGTTTTTTTTACAAGTTAGCCCTTGACTGCAATCTCACCTGATGGTAAGTGATGATGCAATCTAAGATGGAAACGGGCTAACTTGTTAGGAGGAGGATGAAAATCCACACTCCTTTCGGTTTCTACACTACATCGTACCGGAACGCTAAATCGCTTGGCGGTACGTGTTTGTCGGTAGGGTGGTAACTAGCCACGGCCTAAGCCTCCCACCAGCCAATGGTATCCTCGGCAAAATGTACCTTTTGCTCTCTTGATCTTGATTGAAAAACAAAATCTATATAGAGGCTTTTTTAGGCTTCGCAAAACCATTACAAAAAAAGGTTTGGGAGTGCGTACAGGATATTATTTTCAGCAATAAACGTGCCACTTTGCGAAACAATGACGCATTTCTCAAAAACACGTTTCTTGAGTATAACAGAAGGGGTGTGACTGTTTTAGAGGTGAATAGAGTTTCGTCAGAAAAAGGGAAACAGAAAACATAGAACTGCAAAATCAACGTGCCTATTCAGAAATCCAAAAATATAATTTTTGAATTCTTTTGTTTGCAACGCGTTTTTGTTGCGAGTTGATAAACTTTGTTTCACAATTCTAAATTTCATTGCTTTGCATTTTTTTTTGTTTGCAACAAACTTTTTGATTTCATTGTTTTTTTTTCTTCAAACCAACAACAATGAACGTCCAAAGTTACACCCTTTTCTTTGTTCACGAACATTGTATAGGTTTCTATTTGTTATACAAAGTTTATTCAAAATTCAATTTGCCCTATAAATCTATTTGAATCACACATCTTACGTAAAGGTGACATTATAAATTTTAGTCTTTTTTTTTATTCTCTACAAGTTAGCCCTTAACTACAATCTCACCTGATGATGCAATCTAAGATGGAAGGTAGATGAAAATTCACACCCCTTTCGGTTTCTACACGACATCGTACCGGAACGCTAAATCGCCTTTGCCGGTAGGGTGGTAACTAGCCAAGCCGAAGCTTCCCACCAGCCAGACCTGGACCAGTTATTAAGAAAACCTCAATCGGCCCAGCCGGGGATCGAACCCAGGACCTCCGTCTTGTAAATCCACCGCGCATACCAGTGCACCACGTCGCATACAAAATGTATGATACCGATTCTGTTCTGACGCGTCACGACACGACACGTCACACAATTATAAATCTGGCTTAACTCTCTATATTGTTTTTGTGCCCTTCGAATCAGAATTGTATGAAAGATCAAAGTTTGTTGTTTATATTGTTTACTAGCGAACCCCATCAAGCTTCACTTTGACTTATGTGCACTTCTTCTCTATCCCTACTCTACACCTACCCTTCCCCTAATATCTATAATTGACTCTTAAACGTTTGTATGGGAAATAGAAAAGTGTTGTTTTTACGGTTTTCCCGGCAATTATTCTAATTTTTTTCACCTTTTAAACTTTCCCTATACTTACCTCCGTGAACATTTCAAGTACCTACCTAATGGTACGTTTACATGCTTGCCAAGCCTTGGCAAGGATCGACAATTGCAAGCATCTAAAAAGGTCGTTTGGCTTGGTTTGCATGGGCTTGTGCCTGCTTGCTTCAGATCCAGTCGAGTGTCGGTTTTTTTACGCAGATCAAAGGGCGTTTGTGGCAAGCGCTTGCGATGCATTTACATGTTGGTTCGCGTTTAGCAGCCATTGTGATCTCGCGGCGAGTACACGCTTGCTTGATTTTACAAAAAATAAATAAAAAATGAGTTGCTGGTCGAACGAGGAGATTCTTTCGTTTCTGGAACCACGGATCATTCATAACCAAATGGAACCATGCATCTGGAATCCGAAACATGCAAATCATAAAGATAAGAAGAAACAAGCAGATGCATGGATTCATCTTGCTGAACTTACTGGAAGGTCAGTAAAAGAAATAAAAAATAAAAAAGAGATATTGATGATTGCTTTTCGCAAGCACTTGAAAAAAAAACGTCCTTTTTTATTTCACTTTGCTTACATTTCAAATAAAAGAACGTTAAACCAAATGCACCACCATGCTTGAATGTATATTGCAGACTGACGCATTCACAAGCGTGTAAACGCCTTTCAAACGCCAAACGAGATTTGTGGGGGCTTCTGACTGTTTGCAGTTTTCCAAGTCTTGGCAAGCGTGTAAACGTACCTTTACGTGTGCGTTTTGTTCTAACAGCCGCAGGTCATATAATAGGTACAGTAAACAGTTGTCGTCGACATTCCGATCTTGGCAGCCGTCCCGTGCGGTCGTCTGTCTCGCCTATGCAGGCTTTCGATTTCACGGTGGAGGCCACCAATATAGGTCTTTTTTCAGACAGGGTGCTAGTTCCTATAGTTCAGTCTTAACCTCGTTGTGCTGTTTTGTGTTCTGTGTTGTGTTTCTGCGTTGTTCTAGTGTAGTTAAGTGATTCCCGTCCGTGAGTACACTAGAATAAGAGTAGGTACACCCACGTCACCTACAGGCGTGGACTCTAGGGCCACACAGTAGGCACACACCTCCCCGCCTCGGTGGGGATTCAAGGACCTCCAAGCTAAATTCCCAGGATATTTGGAAAGCTTTTTATCTTCCCAACCGACTTTGACTCAACGTCAACCGCTGGCAGGTAGTCCCCTTCCGGGAAATGCCATCGCACCCCCTGCACCCCCTGCAAACCCCTCGCCCGGCTCGACCCAAGGCCATGCGCTACCTGCGCAGGTAGGGCGCCCGTTTTAGGTCAGCCAAATTGCGTCTCGTGACCCGCGTCTATCGGCCTCGCGCCTCCTTCAGAGTCGCTCGGTTATAAATCCGAATCCAATTCCGACTCCGTCCGTAGGAACTAGCGCGACTACCGCGATCCCAGGGCCCTCAGCCCACTCCAAGGGTGCACTGCCACCCTCTCTGTCCAATTCGGTTCATAGGCCTTCCGCCATGGACATATATGAGACTCCGAACTCGTCGGCTTCACCGGCTCCGGAATGCAGCGACGACGGCTTCACCGTTGTCGTAGCTAACAGAAAGAGGCGAAAGGCTTCCAAAGCAAACTCGCCCTCCCCCACTAGCAAGGTCACTGTGACTGAGAGGCAATCTCAGTCACAAACCCGTTCTTCTGATTCCGATACAGATTCTGAAAGCGAGGACTCTTCCATGGAGGAACCTCGCAAGGAGAAGGTCCCTCCTATGTTCATAAAGGACAAACAAGGACGCAAGGGTAAATTGTTCCCATGTTAGCCAACGATTTCCCCGTTCCAAACGCCCGGCTCACAGCCATGGGAATTCGCGCGGAATACGAAACATCCGACGACCATAGGCGTCTCACAACCCTATTGAGGTCTAACTCAATAGGATACTTTACGTACGCTCTCAGCGGTCTCCCCACGAAGCTTGATTCTGAGCTCATCAAGCCGATCTTATCAAACAGGATATCCTCGTCCAGGAGGTACATCGCATGTACCGATCCCGCACTAAAGAGCCACTAGACCTATGTTTAGTGATCCTCGAGCTCTCTCCTGAGGGCAAGAGGATATATGCCACTGCTCTGGCCTCTCCTTTGAGGCAATTGGCAATGTCATAGGTGCCAGACCTATGGTCTATGGACACACCCAAAAAAACTGTTTTGCCCGTCCCAGGTGTTTAAAGTGCCTTGGACACCACGGCACCATCGACTGTCCCCGCAAAGAGCGGAACGTTGACGTGCTCCCGAGCTGCGTGCTGTGCGGCGAATCCGGCCACCCCGCGAACTGTCGCGGATGCCAGAAGGCCCCACAGCCAGGCAAGCGAAGGGGCAGGGCAGCGGGCCGCAAACATGCGGCACCCTAAAAACCCGCTCAAAGGTTTGTTCCAGCGCCAGTGCCTACCACCAACGCTTGGAACAAGCCATGTACGGAGCGCCTAACGCTCCCAGAGCGGCACCGGCTTCACCAGTCGCGCAGATCCCGAGGGCCGCTCCTGCGGCCCAGGCTCCTCAGGCCCCATCCAAAGTTTCATACGCGACTCACTCCTTCTCGGATGTAGTCCGTATGCAAGAATACGATACGAAATATAAAGTAAACCCACTAAGTTCAATAGGCGAGCACAGTATCATGCTCCGCGCGATAGAGGAATATAAAGATTTTTTAAATGGCTCACAACGGTAGATTAAAACCGCATTCCCTGACTGTCGGCTTCTTCAACGCAGACGGGCTCACCGATAAAATTCTCGCGGTCCGCGAATGGATAAGCGACCACAAACCGGACATCTTTTTGGTACAAGAGACCTTCTTGAAACCTAGCCTTCGCGATCTCAAAATGGGGAATTACTTAATGATTAGAGACGACCGGACCACCCATAGGCAGGGTGGTACGGCTATTTATCACAGAAGGGCTCTTCACTGCACTCCTCTCGATCCTCCCGAGCTTACTAACATGGAAGTCTCAGTATGTCAGGTCAGTATTGTGTGTATTGTGATAAACATCTCTTAGAGAGTGACATTCAGACACTCCTCTCCTTAAGTGACTGCGTCATTTTGGCCGGTGACTTTAACGCTAAGCATACAAGCTGGCTAAACGCTTATAATAACACCAGAGGCAACACTCTAAGAAGACTGACCGACTGTGACGATGCTAATTTCATTTTGCTCACCCCCGACAAACCAACACGTTATCCGAGACTGACAGACACATGACCGAACCAAAAACCGAGCGTAATAGAACCTAAATAACATCACTCTTCAAGCGAGTCCTTTGGAGGTGTTTTCGGATCTAGCCTCGGACTCTGACCACAGACCTGTTATACTCCAGTTTGGCCCCCCGCCCACCACGACCCCCCCGAACAAAACTATAATTAATTACGTGAGCCTGTCTGAGTGTCTCAAGTCCTTGGCTTCACAGCATCTAGACCAAATTCCTGACGAGATAGGGACGTTAGGCGAAGCGCTCGCAGCTTCTTCGAACCTAAACGGTCACATCCGAGTAGCAATACAGGATTGCACCAAGGAGGTGCCTGCCTTCAGCAAGGCCCACTTGTCGTCGGACCTACGGGCCCTATTAACGGATAGAAACGCTCAGCAAAGACTCTACGACTCCGAACCGACCCGACAAAACGCGAGTCTACTCTGGACTCTCCAAAGACGGTGCAAGCGTCGCTTGCGTCGGCGTTATGACAGACAATGGGGACGACCGACTGAGAGAGCTCGATCCCACGCACGTAGCCTTCTACCAAGTGGCGAGATATCTCAAAGCCGACCGTCTCGCAGCCACCCCACCTCTCAAATGCCCTGGCCTCCCAAACGCGATCGAGGACATCGGTAAGGCCGAATGTCTAGCCGACAGTCTCGAAGCCCAGTGCACTCCAAGCACTTCTGCACTCGTAAAATCACACGCGAAAAAAGTGAAGTCCGAACTCACTTCGATCTTATCCCGCCCTCCGGACGGAGTCGAAATTACCCCTACGTCATGCGAGGAAGTCTCTGCGGTTATCAAGGGCTTACGCAAAAAGAAGGCCCCCGGGCCTGACACGATTAGCAATAAGGTTTTAAAGCTCCTCCCGGTCCAGATTATTAACCTCCTGGTGAACATCTTCAATGTTCTCCTAGCCCACTGCGCCTTCCCAGACGCATGGAAAGAAGCCAAGGTCATTGGCATCCACAAGCCGGGCAAATGGCACAAGCCCCGCGATCTCCGACAAGCTACCGCCCAATTAGTCTTCTTAACACCTTATGCAAGGTGTATGAGATAATAATCTTGAATCGCCTCAAAGCCATTTTCGGTGAGAAGCAACTTCTCATCAACCAACAGTTTGGATTTTGGTGTAGACACTCGTGTGTTCACCAAGCGCATCGCCTCACGGAGCACATCCTTACTTTAATAAATTCAACAAACCTATAAGGCTATAGCCACCGGGGCGCCGAATCTGGCACGAAGGCTTAATAGCCAATCAAAATGGTCCGCTTGCTACATAGCTTTCTGCCCAATCGCACCTTTAGGTACCGTATAGACGGCACTCTCCCATCCCCGGATTCGCGCCGGAGTACCCCAGGGCTCCGTGCTTTCCGCACTCCTATACTCGCTCTTCACAAGCGACATCCCCACCAACCACCCGGACGTACACGTCGCACAGTTCGCGGATGACACCGCACTGTACACGACGGCCGGCGTTCCATTAGAGTCCGCCTCCGGAAGGCAGTTAATATTATAGGCAAATGGTTCCGCCTCTGGCGGATAGAAGTCAACCCAGAGAAAAGCGCAGCCGTGCTTTTCACTAGCAAACCAGTCCCCCGAAACAAACCCGGACTCAAAGAAGTCTCCCTTTACGGAGCTCCCATCTCCTGGCAATGTACTGTCAAGTACCTAGGCGTAACCTTTGACCACTGCATGAGCTTCTCCATGCACATTAATAAAGCGAGGAGAAAGGCTGCATATGTAATGCACCGCCTTTATGCGATGATTAACAAGAAAAGCAAATTGTCTCTCCGTTCTAAGCTAACGCTTTATTAAACCACGATCCGTCCGACCTTAACCTACGCTAGTGTAGTGTTTACCCTCGGTCCCAAAACGACCCTAAAGCCGCTCCAAACATTGCAAAACCGGTTTCTGCGACAAATCACGGGCGCACCGTGGTTTGTACGCAATAACTACCTCCATAGAGACTTAGATTTACCTTCAATAGCTAGTTACATGAAACAGCTCTCTCGAAACTATTTCGACAGAGCTGCCATCCATCCCAACCAACTAGTGCCTGCAACTACACTCCCAACCTTAACGCTAACTTCAAGCAGAGGCGTCCCAAAAACGTCCTTTACGATCCAGACGATTACATGACGACCGACAATGCTTCCCGGGCACAATACAATCACAAGCAACGCAGCGTCTTCGCCGGCGAAGACGAGGTCCCCGATATCTAACGTCACACGGACGTGGGTTTTCTAACTCACGATCTCAGGGGCGCCCGGACTGATTCACTCAGGTCACGGTTACACCTTCCCGAATGGCCCTCTAAGCTGAGGTCCGAGTCTCATAGGAGACGCCCTTAGAGAGCCGTTCCGTCCTCTACCTTTATTTCAGCTTTCGGGTCTCATCAGGCGATGCTTCTGCGCTCGCCCAAGCTCCCCGGTGACGCCGTAGTGGTCCCACATGGAACCATCGGCACTTACTCAACACGAACAAAAAAAAAATTGTCGTCGACAGTGACAAAGAGTAAATTGTTTATACAATGATTGCCCACGACTGAAGCACCTTACCCTACATTTTACGTTTGTGCAGTTCCAGTTCCTGCCCCGCGCCTGCATAATATGGGAGTGTCATCAACGAACTTGAAGCGTGGAAGCCTAAAATGCAAACGATCACTAGGAACCCAGTGCTGTAAAGTCAGTTAAAATCAGCACTGTATGTTCTTTGTTTATGGGGAGCATAAAGAAATATGCTGAGATCTTTTTAGCCGTTTGTGATGCTGAGCTAGGACCTTTTTCTAGGTTATGCCACATATCGCAGGGTATTATTCTTAAATAATTGTGATGTGTGGCATAATGTAGTAATAAATATATTTTCTTTCTTTCTAGGTATTAAAAATTATATTGTCAACGTCAATTGCAACTTGGTTTGCAAGTTTGCGCTATCTTTTTAGCCGTTTGTGCTCACAATGATGATGTTTTTGAAATGAAGTATAAATCCGCTCTGGCATAAAGTGGCATTTAATCTCTATCCCTAATTTTACTGGTACCTACTGGGTTTACTACTTTGACTATTTAGTTATTATTGGTCGAAGATTTTCTATGACAGACAACTACAAATACATATTTTATTAGTAGTATCTTTCTTTGATCTATGGTATATATATGCTAAAGCAGACAAAATCCTTGATCCAAACCATAGACCAGTATGTCATTTCATTTGTGTTAACCACGAAGTCCTTAGCTCTTTGACAAAGTCTGAGACAAATTGTGAGTGTGAATTACTCTATGGGCTAATACCTCAGACCAATTACTAACACCTACCTTAGAGATAGATTATTACGTCTACCTACGACAATAACAAACAAAAATAATGTTCAGTGTGGTTCAGTGATTTTTAAACGGAGTGATATTATTTATTTGAGATTATCATAGGAAAAACGTTGTAAAAATTAGAAATGTGCAGCAAATTCTGTACATTATTTACGTAGAGATTATTTAGTTTTGATTGTTTCTATTAAACAAGGAAATTGTTTGAATAAACCGCGGAAAAAGCCGCCATGATAACTGCGTAAGGACAATTTTTTTATATCGTCATGGCGATCGTGTAATGGACTTCTATTTGGTGCGATTGTAGAATAATTATTTTAATAGGTTCTTGTGATTGTTTCAAAATTCGGTCGCATCGCGAAGGGGTTTATCGGGGCGGGAGGAGGATAGTTATGGCGAATAAAAGAAGTTCGGACAACGTCGTTATGCCGGACATTACCGAAGTACCCGAACCCGATCCCCTGTCGAACCCGGCCGAGCAAAACGCCGATTGCTCTGATGGCGATACGGTTTTGTCCACTGCCATCAAGGCTGCCCGGAGATCGAGCGATTCGCATGGCGTTATTACGGTGCCCGTCTCTCTGCCAGTGGGTACTCTTATCACTGGCACTACGTTTAACGTGATATCGTCCGATCAGCTGCAGCATTTCAAGCCCATGTTATGCGTGGATAACGGCTTCATCTCAGGTGGGTCAGTGCCCGAGGACATAAAACCGACGCACATAGTGATACAAAACAACCCATCGTCGCCGAGCAGCAGCGATCACAAAGAGCGAAACTCGCCGACGAATCCTGCGCTTACTAGCAAATTGATGGGTAATCGATCATGGGTCGAAACTGCAAATATGCCCGTTTTACCTGTAAGATGTAAGAACACTTCAGCAGAGCTTCATAAGCACAGGTTAGGATCAGGGGGTCGTGGTAGATGCATAAAGTACGGAGCACAGTGGTATACTCCAAGTGAATTTGAAGCACTTTGTGGAAGAGCATCAAGCAAAGATTGGAAGAGGTCCATACGGTTTGGTGGAAGGAGTATACAGGCATTAATCGATGAGGGCATATTGACCCCTCACGCAACCAGTTGTACTTGTGGGGCATGCTGTGATGACCAAACGGGTACCTTGTTTCATTTTACTATATATTTAAATATCGGAAGTACTCAGTACTTATAGTCACAACCACTTTATAGCAAATAACCTCATCAGGGTGTACTTGGTGTTGTCCTATAAATTAAAAACATAATACATTTAATTTGATAATATTTTATATACTTAATGAAAAGTTTAATAAAATAACTTTTTAACATATCATATTTATTGCTAACAGATTATGATATGTATTTTGTTATGCATATTTACTATGTTTTACTTATTGTTATAATATTACTTTCAGCACTGGGTCCCATAAGATTATTCATACCTTATAAAAGGAAAAGAAGAAATCAAGAAGGTAATGTAGTGATAAGCAATGTAATAAAATAATTATGTTGTCCACTATTCAGATTAGTTTAAAGTGAGACAAATATCTTTGCATTGTATAGTTCTACTGAGCAAGTGCCGTGTTCATTATTTGTCAGAGAAAATAACTCTGACAAATAATGGATACAGCCTGGTATCTGTGTCTGGTCTTTAGGGTTAAGAAGTTGGTAACATGTTAATACTCCTCTGTTTGTGTTGTTCTCCCTGCCCAGCCAAATTTGGTATGCTCCTACTAGCTCCTTTGGAGATATCTAAAGATCAGGTATGTTCTGATATAGAACTTGCTGTAGAGTAAAGACTTTAAGTAGGCTGTAAAGAGATTTAGCTGGTGTACCTCTTGCATCCACTTTTATTGCAAATAAAGTAACCATATTTTATTCACTTTTATTGTGTAGTCTTTAGGGATATCTATCTTCCACTGTTCAGTAAGCTAGTACTATATGTTTAATTTGTGTAGAACAAAGGAATATGTCCAGTCCAGCGAAATAGCTTCATCCTTTGAGATTTTATAATGTTTTACTCACCACATAGTCACAATGTTTATATATTTTTTATTAGGAAATGAAGAAAAGAAAATAAAAGTTAAATGTGAAAGAACGCTAACTGAAGCAGATGTAGACAATATTGATCAGACAAGCAGTAACAGTCATTCCAAAGAAGATTGGCATACAATCTCAGAGGGACTTGACTCTAATACAGATTATCAGTTGTTAGCAAGCCCAGAAATGAGTCCAGGTAAATATCACATATGTAAAAAAAATCTTTTGATATATTTTAGTGTACCTAAAACAATATCTGACATTTAATATTTGCTGTATGCTGTTAGTTTATATTTAATTAGTAGAAAAAGTCTAAAGATAAAGAAGGTAGTAACCTTCTTTATCTTTAGACTTTGTTCAAACAATTATTTCAAATGTGACAATACTCTTACAGGTTTTGGTGGGCCCATTTTTCTACTAATTAAATATAAACTAACAAGAAGGTAGTAACCTTCTTTATCTGATCCAACTGTCAAGTGAAAGCTTCTTATAAAGAATTTTGCTACACAACCATTGACTGGAATAACTATCGAAACAATTCACATTACTATGTGATCCTTATCAGTATTTTCTTTAATTATTTGTGTATATTATGTATAATTTGTGTATAAAAAATTATAATTAAATTGTCATACTGCAGAGCAGAAATATTTTGAACTTGTATCTTTATATATATATGCTCAGTTTGTTTCATGTAGGATGGTGCAGGTGACAGTTTTTACTCTTGAAAGATTGCTGCGATTCACGATAATAGTCTGTTGATAAATGTAAGTCATTAAGGCGACTGTCACCATACCCATGCTATGTGCATTTTAAGATATTAATTAAACTATACTAATATTATAAAGCTGAAGAGTTTGTTCGTTTGTTTGCTTGACCTCACTAATCTCAGGAACCACTGGTTCTATTTGAAAAATTCTTTCAATTCAAATTATCTTTCAATTCGCCCTATTTATCGAGGAAGACGTGAAATACCGACACACTTAAGCTATTTATTATCACCGTATTCCTACGGGAGCAGGAACCACGCGGGTAAAACCACGCGGCGCCAGCTAGTATAGTATAACATGTCTCAAACAGTGAAGTTATCTTAATTCTCTGTGTGTGAAGTCTGCCAATCTGCATTGGGCCAGCGTGATGAACTATTGGCTTAACCCCTCTCATAAGGGAGAAGATTTGTGCTCAACAATGAGCTGTGTGAGATCTGTTAATGATGATGAAGATATGTAATATGCATCAAAATTCTAGTTTAGGAATCCCAACTAGACATTACCAGGCTAGCATAGTTTTGGAGACTGCACAGCCATATCACAAGCTAACTAGAAATTACTGTATTGTACAAGTTTTGATATAAAAATAACATAACAAATTTGCTGAAGTTTATTTTTGTATTTACGCTATGCTGAAAGTATATCTAAACATTGATATCATTTGAAATTATGTGAAACATATTTTGGCATTTCAAAATTTTGTGTCTTTATAAAGATGAAAAATATATATTTTTGAATATTCCAAATTTACTGAAATCTGCAGTTTACTATTCTTTATCAAGCTAGTTTTTTTAAATGATTTTCTTTTAGGTGGCTTACAACAGACATGCTTAAAGGCTGATAGACTTGGCCGTTCACTTGTAATGAGCATTCGTGCGAATGTTATATCACAAAAAATACGATTTTTGCAAGCATTATATTGAGTATTCTGGCGAGCAAATTTGCTTGATGGATTCGAACGTTCACTAGAATTCGCAAGATGTATGTACTAATATTTGGCTCTATGATAGGCTTGGCTTGTTATTCAGTTCGACAAATATAAAAATGGCGACAAATATAAATGATTCAACCTCAACATATTATATTAATGTTGACAGTTCTTACAAAAATCATTTTTCTCCTGGACATTTCTCCCAACAGGCGATAGCGAAGATCTAGTAATGACATTGCATTGTTAGAATACTCTTTCATTGTAGGTCCTCCAGATATGAATAAAGTATTGAAGAGATTGGAAGATATTGGCCAGACTCTAATGCAGCTTTCCACTGAACTAAAACAATGTGTAGAAGAAGTGAGGATTGTCAGCACTAGACAATTTGACAGGCTTGAACAAGAGCGCTCATCGTCAATACTGGAGGGTGTGGATGCTACAGTGGATGCTGAACAAGTGTCATTGCATAGCGTCGATGAAGCAATCTCCAAAAAGGTACTAATATTATTCAGTTGATTAAATTTCTTTACATAAATAAATACATTGATCATACAATACACGATATATCATGTATTTAGGGCACTTGTTTGTTGGATGTGTGGTGCTCCTGGGTAGGGTCCTTACTCACATTGTCATCATGGAATGCTTTAAATTATATGTGAAGAACGCGAGTAATTTTTACACAGATTAACAAACACATCGCTTAGATTCGTTACACAAAATATTTGATTAATAAGAATCGATTTTTTTTGGTTTTGTTTTTATTACAACTTTGATATAATTAATTTAGAAGTACTTAAAAGTTAAATGTAACTTCATCTTTTATTAAACTAGGAGCTGTTGACTGTTTTTTATGCCATTTAATTACACAAACTGGCATTTTTATTGAGCTCTACACGACGAAAACGCTAACAACAATAAAACATAAATTCTATAGAAACAGTTTAAACGCGTTAGAATGTTGATTCTTGAGTAATTAGTCTGAGGTATTATATAAATGTTCCGTTTCATAGACTGTGTAAAACGATAATTTCTTTCTGTAAGCATTGAGAGAATCAAAAAAAGTGCAAATATTTTTTAGTCATTTATATATAAAAACTATTTCCCTTGGTCATCGCATCACGCTCATTTTTTGCTAATTTTTATTTTCTGTTTATTGTTTGGAGAAGAATCTTTTGAATTAAAAAATTAAGAAAGTTGCGCGAAACATTATAAAATTTTATTATAAATGGGACAGACAGACACTAAAGTTCGACGTGCGTTAGTCGAGTCTAATAGTGAGTGTTGGGTAGAAGTATCGTATGGGTAGAGTAGGCGTTGGGAATGGGTAGGGTAGTGGTATGGTAGGTTAGATGTACGGTAGTGGTAGAATGGGGGTAGGATAGATTTTTTTTTTTTTTTTTTTAAAGAAATAATTTGCCATATTTTTTTATAATATGACCAATATTCCCATTCCCCTCCAACTAGTCGGAAAAGACTGTGCTAGGAGTGGGTACGACAATAGACCAACGGGGTGAGGATCGAACTACCACCCCTCGGTGATGAGTCCAACCGCTCTTACCGTTGAGCTATTGAGGCTTCATTATCATTATTGAGATGTATGTGATGTAGGAGTAAGGCAGTAGTGGAATAAGGGTAGGTGTATGGTAGGGGTAGGGTAGTGGTATATTGACGGTAGGGTAGGGGTATGGTAGTGGTAGAAGTATCGTAGGGGTAGAATGGGTAAGTGTAAAGTAGGAAAAGGTTAGAGTAGGGGTAGGGCAGATTTATGATAGGGAAAGAGTGAATGTATGGTAGAAGTATCGTACAGTAGGTGTAGAGTAGGGGTAGGGTAGAAGTATTGTACATGTAGGTTAAATGATAGGAGGGAAGGTCGGTGGATGTTGGAGGTTTTAGTCCGTAGGGCGCCGTGTATCGGTCAAGTGAAACATCGTCATCCAGGCTACCTGGATCTCATCCATGAGAATTTCCTCCTACAATAAAGAGGGGTAGTTCATCAAGTCAGTCATAAATAATCTCTTTTGTTTGTATTTTCAGTGTGCAAATTGTAATCGTGAAGCATCTGCTGAATGTTCCTTATGCAGAAGAACACCGTACTGCTCTACATATTGCCAGAAAAAAGACTGGGCATCGCACCAAATTGAATGTCTAAGAACTGTTCCAACAATTCATACAGACAGCCAGCAGCATCAGTCTATAATGCTTATTGTGGAGAGTCAACATCAATAGTATACAAAAAATACAGGTGGGTTTTTAGAATTCAGTATTTAAAATTGTTTAATTTGTTTGTTTTGTTCACATGAAAATGTAATGATATTGATAATCTATCTACTTGCAATTATAAAATCAGTATGAAGATTTTATAATTTCTAAATTAGCTTAGGTTTGGTCTGGTGATAGGCATTGGCCGTGACTAGTTACATCTACTCCAGCAAAAACGTACCAGTACGATTTAGTGTTCCGGTACGGTGTCGCTTAGATACATACCTATGGGTATAAACTTGTACCCCTTCCAAGTACGCCTGCTTCCATCTTAGACTGCATCATCACTTAACATCAGGTGAGATCACAGTCAAAGGCTAACTTACCATTGAATAAAAAAAGAGTTATTGTGATGTTAGCTCTTGTTCAAATTTATTCAAAATAAAATTTTGGTATTTATTGGTATTTTTGTCTGTTTTTGTTCACTGAGTCCTGGAATAATTTTGATGGTTTAATTTTGAACCAATATTGGTACAATACATATCTCTTTTGGAAATATTCCCTTTCTGTTAATTTTCACAATAATATCCTACTTTCAGAACATTGTTTGTTAAAAATTAGATTGACTGATTGATTTTTATATATCACCATTAAACAATAGGTAATACCTATTGTTTAATGGTGATAAACTAAAATACGACTGTGTTTGTTGACGGCTCTTCTCGGACTTAAGTAACTTTAATTTAGGGTTTATGACTAATTTTATCACCATTATCTAGTAGTATTATTACCTGACGTTCCAAAAGTGATAATTCAAATAAATGAATTTTGACTTTGATTCTGACTTATTGTAGACTTTGTTTAATTGAGATTTCAAGAAACTCTACTGATCAAATTTCATAAAGTTAAAGTAGCACCAGGCAATAACTATGTTTTGACTTTGCGGATCCTTAGAACCATCAAGCTTATTGCAGAATTGTTCCGTATAGCGATTGTGGACGTCATTGACCATTGTGACATTTCATTCACTCAATTCGCACTTCTTACTGAGGTAACTTTACTTAGAAAGGGCTATTAGTTACCGGTTAAGAAATGTGTAATGATAGTTTATATTGTAATAAATGTTTTTATCTGTGGTACTTCTTTGTCAACAGTTTCACCTCGAGAAACTGTATCAAAAAGGATGAAGGACAAGCAAAAAAAGTAAAGTGTCATTTAGTAATATGATAGAATACTTCTATAACAGTGTAAGTTAGAATTTTATCATCACGCAAGTTCCCGAAATGCAACATTTACCCACGATTACTATAATGAAATGTGTATAGTGAGCAGTATAATCTGTAGACAATTTATTTTTAAGTATATATACATTTTTGTCGACACAGATGAAATACTTAAATAGTATGTAGAAAAAATAAGAAATTTTAGTGTTTCTTTTCCACCAATTAGTCAATCATTCGTTTTAAAACAGCTTTTGTTTTAAGCATTAGTGACAAACTCTGCTATTGCCAATTAATTAATCATAATTCGAATAAAATATTTATACAAAATAAGCGGACGGACCAGGTCAAGTTTCACTTTGACTTTTGTGCACTTCTTCCCTACCCCTACCTAACCTACTCCCACCCTACACCTACCCTGCCTCTACCCAAAAAAAAAACATTCTGTAAAAACCATTGTCATACTACAAGGAATATTCTAAAAAAAGAATTAGCCAAATCGTTTTAGCCGTTCTCGAAATTTGCAACACATTTCATACATTCATTTTTATATTATAAAAGACATTTTCTAATATATTAACATTTCTGATTTTAATGATCATTTATTTACCAGCATAGCAATTACGCTAATTAACGTTGTGTTTTATTTACCCATTAAAATTTTATTAAGGAAGATTTGTATCATGGCCAGGTTATTATTAGGTTATTGTGGTTTGGGAACTTACATATCATTTTGTATTCATGTTCATTGCATCATTTAGCTAGTAAGCTATGCTGGTTAATGCAGTCATTCCCAGCACATTGTTATAATTATTTTAAGTATGGTAGAAGTATGGCAGAAAGTGTGCATAATGTAATTTTAATATCATATTAATTTTTGTACATATAATATTTTATGAGAAATCCTTAACTTTTATTAATTGATATCGATACATTTCCATGTAGTATATGAAAGTAATATTGTTTGTATTAAATTTGATATGAGTCAAGTACTCTATTGTTAGTTCACTATTTTTATAATTTTTGTTAGTCAGTTTGTTGTAGCATCACTGGAAAACTCATGGACCTATTTTAACATATATTTCAGGGGTGCATAATTTCTAACATTGGAGCTGACTTTTGGATTTGTTTGTTTTAAACTAAAAACGGAATTTAAATTAATTTTATCTATTTCTAATTTGTTTTTGACGGCCTACGTGGCGCAGTGGTATGCGCGGTGGAATTACAAGACGGAGGTCCTGGATTCGATCCCCGGCTGGGCCGATTGAGGTTTTCTTAATTGGTCCAGGTCTGGCTGGTGGGAGGCTTTGGCCGTGGCTAGTTACCACCCTACCGACAAAGACGTACCGTCAAGCGATTTAGCGTTCCGGTATGATGTCGTGTAGAAACCGAAAGGAGTTTGGGATTTTCATCCTCCTCCTAACAAGTAAGCCCACTTCCATCTTAGACTGCATCATCACTTACCATCAGGTGAGATTGTAGTCAAGGGCTAACTTGTAAAGAATCAGAAAAAAAATAAAAAAAAAAATTCAAGCGTGCATGGTCGATTTAAATATGTATATTTTATAATTAATTAATTGATACTGTACTGATAGTTTTTATCTTTGTAATATTACTTAATGAAATGAATTGTTGTAAAATTATTAATTATTATGTACAGACATACAAAAACCTGCTATTGATATGGACTGGCCTGCTAGTGATGTTTATGTTAAATCTTTGTTTTATTACATGTATAAAATGTTGAATATTGCATAATGTATATGGCTTTCCTTATGTAACTATTTTTACAAAGTTTGGTATACAACAAACTGTTTCACATAGATACTTTTTGGCTATTGTTAATTTAATATTAGGATTTTCTCAATGTTTTATTATTCGTTTTAACTTTTAAACATTCTTCCACATTAATAAATGAAGTATTTTAATGTAATCAAAGGATGTCTGTATTATGTGTTACAGAATATTATGTATTACAACCAATAATGTAGTTGATATTTTAAAGTTAAAGGTTTGTGACTCCCTCAAGGAGTTTTTTTAATAAAATATATATTTGATACAGTTAATGTCTTGTCTCTAAACTTGGTCGCTAACTATGGGCCTCATAAGAAGGCTCAGAGTCACACAGCGGGCGATGGAACGAGCTATGTTAGGAGTATCTCTGCGTGATCGAATCAGAAATGAGGAGATCCGCAGAAGAACCAAAGTCACCGACATAGCTCAACGAGTTGCGAAGCTGAAGTGGCAAAGGGCGGGGCACATAGTGCGAAGAGCCGATGGACGTTGGGGTCCCAAAGTGCTGGAATGGCGACCCCCCCACCAGGTGGACTGACGACATCAAGCGATTCGCTGGATGCAGATGGCTCAGTATCGTGATGTTTGGAAGTCCCTACAAAAGGCCTATGTCCTGCAGTGGACGTCCATCGGCTGATATGATGATGATGATGACAGTTAATGTATAAACAATATGATTAGCCTTAAGCATAAAAAAATAATGCATTTTTTAGAACAAAATATTTATGTTCCTGCATGTTATGAATACCAATGTATTTATTTAGCATATTGGTATTCGCCAACTATTTTAAAAATATGAGCAAAGTGTCATTCGATTCAGAAGAAAATGTAGATTATTTTTAAAAATGATCATGTTCCGCTCGCAAAATTTGCAAAAGTTATGAGTAATTTTCTAAAATATAAAATAAAGTCTGTAAATATTTTAAAAACTAATTGTAAATTTTAAAATTCTATCTCAATTACCAAATTTGCACGACTTGGTTTATTTGTTATGTTGGCTAAGTAAGCTTCCAGATTTTAATCAACTTTTTGTTTAGTGGTAAATAGATTAAGATCCCAGAGCGATGTGACTCAGCTTATTTTCACAAAGATGAAACTTTATGTTTTCATTAGCGTCTTAAGTACTTTGAATACCAGCGTGTTTCTTGAGACTTGCTCTGTGACACTTGGGCAGGCACCTACTGTACAAATTGGTTTTATATATATTGAAAAATATTTTTCTGAAGCAGTATCAAAAGTGTCAGACATTGATTTAAACTTTTGTCAGGCGCTTTAAAGCTCCACTAAAAATAACCCTTACGCAGATATGCTATGTTCATTGCATCATTTAGCTACTAAGCTATGGTCAATGAAAAGTGGTCAATGATAAGTGTCTGACACTTTTGAAAGAAATAAGCTGTGTCAGATCGAGTCTTACTCTAAAAGAATAACATTATGGTAAAATATATTTTTGAAATATTATATGAGCGATTTTCTGTGACGTGAATGTGACTTTTTCTACTACGTCTAGATTAAAGGTATTAAAAATAAGGCAAATCAAACTATGGTTTCAATTGTAATTACGATCACTACTTCGGATATGCTATTTACTCTGTTCGTAGGTATATCGTAGGTAGGCCATAATTTATAATTGTTATAAAATCCAAAATAATGAAATCTATTGTATCTAATGGTATAAAGAAGAAAGACTGTCTGTGTGACACTTTGAATAGGTTCTGGAACTACTTAACCAATTTAAAAAATTATTTCACTGTTGGGAAGCTGCACTATCCCCTACTGCTATAGGCTGTATTTTATCCCCGTATTCCTACGGGAACGGGAACCACGCGGGTGAAGCCGTGCGGCGTTTTCTAGTGTTAAAATAAAGCTAAAATGAAATGTCTTTAGATTCATTATTTTTTCATGTAATAAGTCTATCAAATGTATGTAAATATAAAGGTTAAAAATTATTTAAATGCTACATAATATATTTATTCCAGGCATTAAGTATGATCATGATAAAGCTAGAAAATATGTTAGATTATTTAGTCTTTAACTTGGTTTTATGTTAAAATTACGATCAACCCTTCGGACATCAGACATGATTTATCAAGTCTGATACGAACGTTCGAATAATAACGTAATACACAGGGTGCTCGGGAGGATTTCCCATAACTTCAAGGTGTTGACAAGTCCACTAATTAGGAGCCGAACTGCAATGCTAATATTTTTTAAATCAAACCAATTCAACTAAAAAAAACTTATTCTGTTTTCATACAAAGTAATTCAAATAATTCTTTTATCTATCCTTTCATTTTAAAATACGTAATCGTAGTGGTAAGACTGCCTATATCGTTGAGATATTGCAACTGGCACTCCGCACTTCACTAGTAAGCTACTTCATGATTTTTTTTTATATCTCTCATTTATTTATTTCTCCTTTTTTTTTAAATTTACATAAAATATACAAAACACTTTTAAAAACATAAAAAAAATTCAACCCTCTCGCTGCGGGACATTTGAGTGACCAAGCAACCGGTGGTCAGAGCTCCAGAGTGAGGAACCTCCTCACAATACGCGCCGTCTCAAGAATCACTGCCTTCTGTATCCGACTCTTGATCCAACAGTTAAGCGAAAGCTTCTTAAGGTGTTGGTCGAAGCTTTTCGCTATGAGACCATTGACTGAAACAATATTTATTAATGAATAAGTTTGGCTAGGTCATAATATAAGGGACACACTTTAAGATCTGTTTACTAAAGAAATATTTTTTACTCAAAGAAAATATTAATTTTGGAACACATGTTCCTTAGACATTTTAATTTTCCCTGAAGAATATAATCCTAGAGTTATGGGAAATACACCCGAGCACTCTGTATATGTTGTTATACAATTCCAAAATAATGAAATATTGTCAATGCGTTTCATTATTTTTTCATAATAACCAGTCTACCAAAAGTATGTAAATATGAAGTTTTAAAGGTCTTCGCATGTAATTTAAAGTTTATTAAAACTATTAATTAGTTAATTAATAACTTTTTGTATGTAAAGTGGTTTTAATAAACGAATTTGTTTTATGATTTTGATATTTTATTTTAAATTAATAAAGCCTCATAAGTCTACTTTAGAATAGTTTGTCTCAGTGAAATGCTTTTGTAGTATGATCTATTCACTAATTTGTCTTTATTATCAACCTATTAAAATAAACATTAAATCAACTGAGAAATTTCATCTACATACTGTTTGATATCCATGAAGGGTTGTTAATAGGCACCAGATGTTATTAGTTACATAGAATCTCAATTTCGGAGTTAGTAATAGGTTTCATTTGATTAAAAATTTAGTTCTGGTGAATGAATCTGGATGAAATTTGGCATAGAGGTAAATTATAATATTGTATTAAAGAATTTTTACTTTTTTTATCTGCTATAACATATAATGAAAATCGCAATCGTATAAACCTTGGTTTGTTTTTGGGATAAAAAGTAGCCTGTCAATCCAGTGTATTATCTATTTTCTTTTTAAATTTCAGCCAAATCGTTTCAGTAGTTCGATGGTGAAGAGTAACAAATATCCCACATGAACCATGATAAAATGTAGCATATGGAGCTATATTCTTTCTAAATTCGAAATTATAGCTAATTCGATTCAGTAGGCGTGACGAGACAGTAACAAACATTCATACCACCTTAACCAGCAAAAGCCATGGTATTTCTTCAGGATAAAAAGTAGCGTAGGTAATCCATTACCTTCGTTCTAAATTACAGCCAAATCGGTTCTGTAGTTGCAGCGTTAAAGAGTAACAACTATGTGATGTGATAAGTGTGATTAGTAGAATTTATTTGTAAGGCATTGTTGGGAGTTGCAAGAATGTCGGAGAAAATCTGTTCAGCTTTAAAACATGGCCAATAATAATAACGTGATAGCCAGGTGGATATGACCTCAGCCGATCCGATGATTCGATGGTTCGAAAGGTGTAGGTTCGTATCCAGCTCGGGGCATGCACCACTGACTTTTCAGTTGGAGGAGCATGCTAAGAAATAAAATATCACGTTTCTCAAACGGTGAAGGAAAAACATCGTGAGGAAACCTGCACACCTTAGAATTTTCTTAATTCTCTACGTGTGTGAAGTCTGCCAAATCGCATTGGGCCAGAGTGTTGGACTAAAGTCTAACCCCTCTCATTCTGTTAGAAGACTCGTGAATAGTGAGCCGAATATCGGTTGTTAATGATGATGATATAACATGCCTTAATTCTATATTAGAACGGGTGTCATAGGTTGCTCTGTTGGGATCTTGTCAGGTTTGGCTGAGCGGGGAGAATGATTTGAGCAAAGAAGAGGAGTGTTAACTAGTTTTAAATGCGTCCTTAACCCTACATCCATCGGTCACAAGTTCCGGACTTCGCTCAAGAATATTCCCTGCCACTCAAGGGATTATTAGTAGGTATATTGCCCTTTTAAATCCGTTTCGAAAGTCAACCTATCACCGAAACTATACTATTTAATTCGAGGAATCATGGTTTACTACTGAATAAGAATGCATTGTTACCATAATAGGTTCCAATATAGATCGTTACAGATAAATTAAAAGATTAAAATATTTATGTTCCATAGTTATATATTTTTAATACAATTGCACACACAGGACAGTAAACAATAAATGATATAAATTCTATAAAATATACTATTAATATACGAAATACTTAGTTAAATGCAAACAAACATGATAATAAATGCTTGTAAATACTGAATGAAAAGTTAAAGTATTTTTTTAATTAAAAGTTGTTTCACAAACTGCAAGTAAGGAAAGTTACACAGTGATAAACTTAAGATTCTAATATTTAATTTCAGTAGAGAATAATATTAGAGTAGGTATACTAAAAAGTTACAATGAAACTCGGAAAATTATAAGGTATAGTTTTGATTGATTCATCATGGAGGCAATAATTAACAACATTCAATCATAGTTTTTAAAATCCTAACTCCTAAACATCAGCCGCCATATTGAAAAAGAGGTGGAAATCAATGATGTTAGAAGAAAAAAAAAGTAGATTGGTTATACGTGGACAGCAAGTGTCACGTTAAAACTATGCTAATTAGCCAATCTGAGCTCAGTTGCCGCACTGTCATCGCGCCGTCGACAACGTCGCTGAAATAACTACCGTGTGCCAGTTGTAAATATCGAATGTGGTTTATGTGACATATCTACGTCTTTTTTCTTCTAATAACATTGGTCGAAATAGTTTCTTCGCTCAATTGTCTTAATATAGGCATGTCTCGAACAAATAGCGCAACAAATGAATAGAAATGTAAGGTTGCTGAAGATTTTACCCGAATAATTTTGATTTTTGGCACGGTTCTAGGTAATTGCTGTTTTAGCCACTAAAGCGAAAAAACGATTTCCACTCCCTTTTTCTACATAGTGACTTATGTGTAAGTGTTTGGATCCCGAAAAGTTGAATCTGAGCTGGCATTATCTCCACGATGAAACAAAAAAAATGCCTTAGAATTTTTCGAGGTTCAGCCAAAGAATTTGATATTTCAATAGACTAATATAATAGCTTAAGCTTTTTATTTAATACAAAACACAAAACGAGAAAATTTATAACAGAACCTATTGCTTGTTATTCGGACCTGCCTGCTGCAGGCTAATTCCCTATGTTCGACGTATGCTAGTTGACTTGAAACTGAGAATCTTGAAATTGAGATTCTTAAAAATGTCATCCGGTACTGGTGGATATCACTCAGTAAATTACGTTTTATCGATTGTTTTGATGTTTATTTTAACAGGTTGATAATAAAATAGGGAATAGGCCAGTGACTCCACCAATAAGCACCGGATGACATTTTTACATAGAATCTCAATAGCATACGTCAAAGATAGTGAATAAGCCTGCTGTATAAGTGAATTTCTATTGACGTTCCTAAAAACTTGATATCTCGCCTCAGCATTGACTTTTTAACAGTAACTTTTTACTCCCACAGAAAATAAATAAAATACATAAAAGTAAATCTAGTTTGGTCAGTGGTCAAGAAAACATATGTACAAGGTTTGTTTATTACGATTAAAATAAATGATTCGTTCGTTCTGTAAATACTGGTAATTTGGGAAGAATTTTATAGTTTTGTGGTCAATATGAAATGGCCGTAGGTCTGTTTCATATTGTTTACTTTATAGAAATCCTAAGCCAAATGCAGAGTTAAGTGTAGATAAAACAATACTCAATATTAGATATTATTAGATATAATAATTATAATGAATATAATGGCACTGTCCAGCCTGTAAATAATTATAGGGCCAGCTTTAAAGTTTGACCACACCACATTTACATCGTATTTTAATTTTTGCGATCTTCTAACCTGATTATAAAGAAGTTACCTGGACAACAATTAAGTACATCATGCATCATCAGTGCATACTCACTTTACGTAAAATGACGATAATTATGTCATTTCGTTGAAAAAAGATTATCAATGATAAATGATCGCTAAAACGAAAATACGATGAAAAAAAATGTACTGCCTCATGTTTTGCATCGTACACCGATATAAATAATAATTGACTGACTGATGTTATTGAATGTAAAACGCAATATTTACCTAAAAAATATATCAGTCGGTTAAAAAGCTAAAAACGTGTCTCAAATTCAAATGGAGTGTAAAGAAAGAAATGTAAAACGTTTGTTTTAAAACTGAGTTGCACTAATCTGGTGTCTGATGCCTCCTGGGCACTCCAATACCAAAACTCTAGTAGAAGCATCAATGTTTGGCACAACCTTTGAAAAAGGTGCCAGCTCAGTATTGTGCTGCATGAACCAAGCAAAATTCTGGAACATAAGTCAGTTACGCGGTTACAAAATAGAGCATAGATAGTGGAGGCCAATTCTATTTCTTTCAGACGGAGAGCCAGACTTTCGTCATTTCATAAAAGCTTGATATTTGTCAGCTCATGCTCCTACCATCGGTAAGTACGGTAGCTAATAATGGAGTTTTTGAGAGGTAAGAGGTTTAAAGGATCCAGACCCTGTCGTCTGAGTATAAAGTACACTTTATATTCCCTTTTGTTTTATATTTCCCTTGGCAAAATAGTCGTTAGTGACTTCGCGACAACCCTTCGAAAAACACTATTTAAGATAAAACTTTAAGGGTTTCTAGCGAAGGGTTACCATGAAGCCATAGTCTGCCGAATGGGGATATAATATCTCATATTAACATAAACGTTTGAGGGACTGGATACTTTAAACCTACTACCTTCTAAAGCCCAAAGGTATCACGTCCAAACTCCATAGTTGACTACCGTTCTTACTTATGGTAGGAGCACGAGCTGACAAACTTTGAGCTTTTATAAAATGACGAAGGTCTTAGGATCACGCGCTCTTAGAGTATATCGCCTTGTTATTAAGAGTTCTATGATTTAATCCCTAGGGCAAACGCCAATGTTAATATTTCTGCCGGCCGCGTTCAGCGGTATTTGTACAGGAGTGTCTTTTATGGTGATGTTTCTGATACATCCAGTGAAGCCGCGCTTGGAGCGTACTCCGCGGACTCTGTTGATCGGACGCTCGTGACCGCCTATGTAAATTGCTGATCGCGTATCCGTCGACCCGGTGACACCAAGCCCGGCGTCGGAGAAGTGTCCGTCTACACCAACTGACACGACGTGGTGAGATTTCACGGCTGGAAACAAGCGTGAACAATTTATTTACAACCACTTTATTGAATTAATAATTAAAACAACCAGTGCATAGATAAACCAACTGTGGTTTATATTGTTACATGTATTTTGACTTTATTTTAACAGGCAATTAATTAACTCGAACATGATGAAGTCGACCGTACGGTGAGCGCCTTAGGTATATCACCAGTCGCTCCCGTCCGGGTCGCCCCTACTTTAGTATTTCCTACTCTTCACGGAAACAACTCGCGCCACCAAGCGTCGACACGAGATAGTCGAGTTTCGTCATATCATTCTCAGAATACTCTTTTCTTACAATATAATGGACTAGCTGACGCCACGCGGTTTCACCCGCGTGGTTCTCGTTTCCGTAGGAATACGGGGATATTATATAGCCTATAGCCTTCCTCGATAAATGGGCTATCTAATACTGAAAGAATTTTTCAAATCCGACCAGTAAGTAGTTCCTGAGATTAGCGCGTTCAATCAAACAAACAAACTCCTCAGCTTTATAATATAATATAGATAGGTTTTTAAGAACATATATTGGTTTTGTTTGCGGAAAATCAAATTCGTCTACCCACAAAAACGTAGGTATACCTATGGGTTTTTTTTAACTGTATTTCAATAGTTACTATAAAATGATTAATATTAAATACCGTGTATTTTATGCCATTTGCCATCGCACAGTGAAAATTTGTTCCCTAATTTGTAGCTGGCACTAAAAGGCCCTTTTCCATTCTCTACATTGGCCACAACTTCGTTTTCCAAGAGCTCCAAGACCATATAGTCTTTCCTTCCATGTACACTCAATAAAAGTCCAGTGGAATTGCGAGGTTTCACTTCCATGGATATTGAGATTTCGAAACCGATTCTAAAGTTCTCTAGAAGCTGAAAATAAAAGTTCATTTATCAGTTCATTATTCATAACATTTTCTGATAACGATAGGTTAACGTGTAAGTATGACTATGAGATGTAGAAGGTTAAGTTCCAAGTTAAAGTTAGTAACTTTCGATATAAAAACGTTTAGATGATAACTACTATGATACTGGTATGTTTATTTAATATTTAAATACTTACTTTCAAATAATTACTATGGCCAGTGGTTGATGGTCCGAAATAAACACCATCTTCCACGTTATCTGTACAACGAAGGGAATTACTTCTGACAAGAATATCGGTGACGTAATGCGCATTCATCATAAGACCCTTGAGGCAACCCTTAAAAGGCTGGTAAAAGTTCTGCAAAAGAAAGATAATAGTCATTTATTTATTTGTATAAACTGAGGTTCTATTCATATAATTTAGTATACCTATGTCCTATATTGTCAGGAATACAGATCAAATTAGACCAAAATTACTTCAGGACGCAATTTAGAGAAGGGATAGAGGCATGGCAAAAATAATGCTTAAGGTAGGCATGCTTTGATAGGCAATATTGGGTGTTTACTAAAACTATAAGTACCCAGTAGTCGCTATTTGTGATCGAACTCATCCAGGTATAAGACCTGAGTCAAAAGGAAGAAGAAAAGATCTATATTATCCATATCTTTATAAGTTTTGCAACACATCAGAAAATAAATATCCAATTATAGGTGGCGTAACTACCACTCAAAATGTTCGCTTTTTGCGTTTTCTATTCTGTGACTCAAACAGTAGAAGCAGTAAATATATAAAGGCAAAGTCAAAGTTCATTTATTTCAATTAGGCTTATTTTACAAGCACTTTTGAAACATCAAATGTTATTAGATAGACTAAATGTGTTATAGTTTCTTGAGTACTTAACTAGTTTAAATCTTAAACTAGTTAAGTACTCAGTCATATAGTGCGTTTTAATTCCTAGCTAATTTATTGTTTAATAATCATTAAAACTATAGTAAAACTTTTCTATAAACTTGCGTTTAATAAAACTTTTAAACTTATTAAGAGAATTATAGATATAAAAGTACCTACGAGTAATGTAATTGTAATACATTTTGAAAAGGCGTACCTTGAGATTACGGCCTATACTATTAGAAACATTTCTCAGGCCCCCGTAGTAGTAAGGTGCGTTGAGGCCTACAGGCTCGTTGCACGTCACGCTGGCATTGCCGATCCATTCATTGACGGTAAGCTTGCCGTGACCACCGTACCGCACCAGTGTCACCGTGTGCCACTCAGTGTCATTGTACGTGTTAGTCGACACAACTTCACCGGTCTCGCCACCGCAGTTGAACGAGAAGTGGAGCTGTAAAAATATTACATGATTATCACTCTATTTGTACATTCCAATTTAAGGCCAGGCCTCCCTCTTTATAGGAGAGGGGATATGGACCTTAGATTCACTACACTACAACAATGCAAAAGCGGGCTTAGGATAATAATACTAAACTCCTTAACTATAGGTTTTTGACGGCCTCCGTGTCGCAGTGATATGGGCTGTGGATTTACAAAACGGAAGTCCTGGGTTCGATCCCCGACTGGGCAGATTGAGAATTTCTTAATTAGCCCAGGACTGGCTGGTGGTAGGCTTCGGCCGTGGCTAGTTACCACCCTAACGGCAAAGACGTACCAGACTTCCATTTTAGACTGCATCATCACTTACCATTAGGTGAGATTGTAGTCAAGGGCTAACTTGTAAAGAATAAAAAAAAAAACTTTCACTATATTAATAACCTGATAATAAATAGAGCCACCATAGCCTAGTGGATATGATCTTTGCCATCCATACGAAAGGCGTATGATCGAATCCGATTCGGGGCATCCACCTCCAATTATTCAGTTAAAAATATTAAATTGCGTTAATAAATTGCATTAATAACAAATATGAAGTATTTGTGTATAGCGTATTAGTTGAATTAAATTAACTAGCGAATAAAAACGTGTGTTTACTTCTTATTTATGAATGACAATTATATCAATGTGAATAGAAAAATTCTCACGATATTTAGTAGTGCAGTAAAGGAAACTAATACTTACTTTTGCATCTTTCATATAAAGAGCTAGGAATTGATCCGGCGCTCTCTCAGCAGCTGCGTAGAAGATTAACCCTCCGTGTTCATCGAAGGTGCGGAACGTCATCGTGAGATCGAAACCATCCAGTTGCCGGCCAGGTAACTTTGCGTATTCTATACGACTGTCGTTACGTGTACCTATAAGGGGAAGGCAATTAATCCTCATGAATTTTGTACTACATTCATTTTGATATTTCGTGATAGTCCAGTGGATACCTGCCTCCGAATTCGGAGGTTGAGAATTCGAATCCGGTCCGGCGCATGCACCTCCAACTTTTTAGTTGTGTGCATTTTAAGTAATTAAATATCACGTCTCTCAAATGGTGAAGGAAAAACATCGTGAGGAAACCTGCATACAAGAGAATTTTCTCAATTCTCTGCGTGTGTTAAGTCTGCTGATTGGGCCAGCGTGGTGGACTATTTGGCCTAACCCCTCTCATTCTAAGAGGAGACTCGAGTTCATAAGTGAGCCGAATGTGGGTTGATTGTGATGATTCACTTTAAAAATATTCGAGTTCTTAAATTCATCTATAATATATAGACGATATTAAAATATTCGTTTTAAATAAAGTACGTCTATGTGAATATATTGAAAAAAATTGAAAAATATTGAACAAAAATAAAATCAGCAATACATGCACTAGAGGTGGCGTTTTCGCTAAAATGTGATGTTTGCTAGGCAAGCTAATTCAGGACTATTATAATCATCAACAGGACTATCAAATGTAGAGAAGTACCTTTATTATATGAATGTACTCTTACTTTGTAGTAAAAGAAAAAGATGATGAAGCAGAAAACTTCATTTAAAAACGTCGCGAAGAAACCTGCATACCTGTGTGTGAAGTTAGCTAATCCGCTTTAGGCCCGCGTGGTGGACTATTGCCTAACCCCCCCCATTCTGAGACGAGCCTCGTGTTTAACAATAAGCCGAATATGGATTGTTAATGATGATGATGAAAAGCAATCTGTTACAGGCAGCCTCTGATGACAGAAACTAAGAAAAAGTATTTACTAACCGAATCGGTAGCCTTCCTCAGGATCACCGATATTATATTGAGGGTCATACGCCAATGCGCATCCACTTTCAGGAAGTGGTGGCGTTCGTCTCGTAGTAGGAATACTTCTTCTTGTTGTTGTAGATATAAACGGTGGCCTTGTTGTAACAACAGTTGTTGTAATTGGCGGAGCTGCCGTTGGTGGCTCCGTTAAAGGTCTCTCGGGATTTATCACTGGGTATTCTGTGAAAAGGAAATGTTTATTAAGTTATTCACTTTATGTTAAACCTACAATAATTAATCTGATAACAAAGTGCACCCGGATCAAATGGGATAACAATGGCTCAAATGGAATGGATGGGCTCAAATGAATGGAATGGATGGAATAGAATATGATTCACGGTTAGAAAGTACGAATCAATACATAAAATAAATAAAACTGGAGTGTCTGTCTGCGATTTCAGAGTAACTGTGTTTTTCTCAAGTGCTTTGTTTTTTTGCTGAAGAATTTATTAAATAATTATTTTGTTTATAATTACCTGTTTGTGCAGTTTCTTCTGTTTCTGGGATAATCATAGGTGTCGGTAGAACATCCACAGCTGGTTGTATTGGCCACAAAGCTTGGTCTAGAATATCAAAATAGACAATTAATTAATAGGCTACTTTATTTATTAATTTACTATCAAATATTTCAAAAATCTTGATTGTAAAATCTAAAATCAATACAATAAATACTTATAAATAAAATTGAAGTGTCTGTCTGTGATTAAAATCAACTGTGTTTAAGCTTTTACTAAAATACAATCGAACTTATACATTTTCTTCTATGTCTGTTTGTCCGTCCGATCTTTAGATCACAACAATTTTAATGAGACTTTCAGATGTAATGTATATACTCCGAGGCACAATTATCCGCCCAATACTCGCGTCATATTATAATATTAATAATTGATAATAGAGCCGTGATAGCCCAGTGGATATGACCTCTGCCTCCAAATCCGGAGGGTGAGAATTCGAATCCGGTCCAGCGCATGCACCTCCAACTTTTCAGTTCTGTGCATTTTAAGATATTAAATTTTAAGACATCACGTGTCTCAAACGGTGAAGGAAAACATCGTAGGGAAACCTGCATACCAGAGAATTTTCTTGATTCTCCGCGTGTGTGTAGTCTGCCAATCCGCATTGGGCCAGCGTAGACTATTGGCCTAACCCCTCTCATTCTGAGAGGAGAATCGAGCTCAGTTAGCCGTATATATGGGTTGATAACGAATTGATAATTGTGCCTCTGAGTATATTTAAATAAACAATAAGTTACCGGGTGGGACACCTCCAGTGGTAGTTGTTTTGCCGCATCTCCCGAAGGTGACACTGTTGTTGTTGAATGGCTCCAGAAGATTCAGAACCCGACCGTTGATACTAGCGTCTGCTATACATCCCTTGAACGCAGTTTTGGAGCCAACTTTGCCACCGACCACGTAATTAGGCTTCAATCCCCCGATGAAGAGAACGCCATCCAATATGTGCAACGGAGCCGGCGGTGAATCCGTACTAATCAGATAAATTATTACATATTAATTTATTACGAAACACGGCCGAAACTCACGTGATACAACGTCGGAGTATGCCCGACTTGTTTCGAATCCATACGAAGTTATTCACATTATGGGTATTAAACCCATAATATGAATAACACTGACGATAGTTTAAATTCTAAAATTCTATTACGTGTACTTTTCATACTAATATTATAAACCAGCGGACTCCTCAGACCTTCTTTATTTCCCCTTGTCGAAAAATCCGTTTTTGGCATCTACTAACTATTAACTACCTCCCTACTCCAAGTCCAAATTTCGGACAACAACAACAAAGAGTTAGGTTCCAGCACATTCTAACTTTATGTCAAATGACAAAGGCAATGTTAGCGAATAAGCTATCAGACACTTATCCGGATGTGATGAAACAGGTCCTTAAGAATATCTTACCTGAAATAATCGAAGTCATCCACTACAAGTCGTAACGCTTTGTTGTTGTGAGTTACAGCGACAACGTGCCATTGAGAATCATTATATCTGTTTAGGCCTGTATCTAGCACTTCGCGTTGACTCATCAGTACTAATTTACCTGTAATTAGAAGAAAATACTATTGTTACTTATAACTTGCTAAGTTTGCGAAAAGAGTAGGAATCTTGTTTTTCTTATATAAGATAGGGTCGCGTTTGACCTAAAGTAGAACACTTGCCTAAAATATGCCTATTTACTCTTCTTAAAATTGTCCTGTTTCTATAAATATAATGATAATGATGATGATGATGATGATGATGATGATGATGATGATGATGATGATGATGATGATTATGATGGTAATGATGATGATGATGATGATGATGATGATGATGAAGATGAAGATGACGATGACACGATGGCGATGACGATGACGATGACGATGACGATGACGCTGACGATGACGGTAAATATGAATACTATAATTTAAAAAACATATAAAAATAATTACCTTTTATAAGAGACAGAGAAATACTGTCTGGCATAGGCGTAGTCTGGGTTCGGCTCACGTAAATAAAAAGTAATCCATCAGGTTCTGAGGTTTTGAACTTAAGAGTCAACTGGACGTTTTCAGTTGTTATGTCTTTGTACCATAGGTAACTGTTTTCACCAGATAAGGAGACTAGCGATGCAAACTGTAATACAAACAGCAAAATAATAATAATAAATCACTCAATATATACGGTTATTTAAACATTCTATATAACAGGTTCGGCAAACCTCACTATAAAGCGCTAGCGACAGAGAATTATAAGTTATATATAAAATAGGTCAGTCAAAAATAATAACGATATTAATAAAGGTGCCTAAGTTTCATTTACATATTATACATACAACCTTAACAGTTGTATGTTTATGCGTGTATTAACGCTTTTCGTTACGTGAAGATTTCTGCAACTTTACTGTTAGTCGCGTAAAGGAACTTAGTTACAAATTTTATTAAAACTGTTATTGCATAATTTACTTACCTGACAACTATAAGCAACTCCAACAGATTCTACATTTTCACTCAAGTCTATGTTTATACCCTCAATGCTTATTTGTCTCAGACAACCATCAAATCCTTTAGTTGTAACTTGTATGATACCCTTGTTGTTTCCACCAAAGTTCATTGTATCCAGTGCGACAATTTCCTTATCATCTGAAGAAACCACTTTTTTAAGAATTTCGCCATCAACCCTGAGTGAGCAAGAGGTTGAATATCTTCCAGCGTCAAGTTTATGCCATTTGCCGTCATTATAGGTTTTAAGTGTACCTAGGATAACCATGTTGTTTGGATCACCAAATGATACCTAGAATCAAAACACAAATAATTCTTAACCCAAAAATTCAAAGCAATAAAATTATTGAAAATTCAATTTCATGAAATCTTTAAATATTTAAAATACCTTCAAGTTTGCAGAATATATGGCTATGATATATTTTTATTACTAATAAAGTAACTGAATTTTTTATAGATTCTAAAAAAATAGTACTATCTTTCATACCTGTAAGTAGACGTGGCCGTCTTGCATTTGTAATGAAAGGAAATGTTTGTTTTCTCCTACTACATAGATCAAACCGTCAGGAGCGTATGTCCTGAAGAATAGCAACACTTGATTCTTTTGTGGTCCAAGGTACCGGCGGCCCGGCATGGTAACATGAGAACGTCCGTTAAATCTGTATTCTTGAGGACCCGACTGAGGTGTTATCAGTTTATCCCTAAAAGAGACACACACAGCATAATAATATCTATAAAATATGTGATTGCCAAAGAGAAATTGTTCTTGCTGAACACATCATGCGTAATTCGGTTCAGCAAGAATATTTATTATGTATGTATTCATGTCCTTTTGTACAGGAATCCTTTTGTATTAGGACACATTCTTTAGCTTCAGTTGATCTAGAGAGATTTGTTTTGACAACCATAAATAAACAAAATAGTGTACAAATACGAATCAAATATTATTTATAGTTAAGATAGATACCTTTGTCTAGCTCCTTTCAAATTTGCAGCGCTAACAGAATTCCACAATCCAACAGGCGTATCACCGATCATTAGTTCTTCTATCTGACCTTCAAAGGCTGGGAAGCTTATGCTCTGTAGTTTCGCGTCAGAAGGAACTCCACCCACAAACAGTTTTGATTTTTCCCGGTCCAGGTTGAATATGGTATGTTGTCCCGGTAGAACAGCATCTTTGTCGTATATTTTTTCTGTTCCGTTGCCGAGACTTTCACGAATTGATAGCTTGACATTTCGACCGATTCTGTTAAATATTGTGATTTTATTGTACTATTTTTTTGTTAATGTGTATAGTTTATTTTAACGAATAATTGTCATATTTTTTTTATTGTGATCAATATTCCCGTAACCCTCCAAGTAGTCGGAAAAGATTGTGTTAGGAATGGATACGACAATAGATCGGGGATCGAACCACCACCTCTCGGTGTCGAGTCCGACACCTTTACCGTTGAGCTTTTGAGGCTTAATGAGGTTTACCTATTGTTTTAGTGATGTTTTATACTGCATGTAATGTAAATATTAAATTTGATGTGTCATACCTATCAACAATAACTTGGTACCATTGATTGTCCGCTACAAATTTATCACCACTTATTTTGACTGGGTCTCGGCCAGATTGTGCACTATCACCAATATCCATAACAAGGTAAGGATAGCCATTTTGTACTCCTATTACCATAAAGTCGTCCTAAAAAGGAAAACAATCAAACAAAAGTGATCAGTAAGATAATAATAATAAGTTAAACAAATAAATTGTAGAAGAAACTATTTAGAATTATTTGTGTAATATCTTACAGATTTAGTTCGTCTCAACATAGTGTCTTTGGGATTTCCAAGATATAAAATGAACCCATCTTTCTCCTTGGTGCGGAAGTATGCCGATACATGTGTTGAAGTCGACATTTCATCTATAGTGTCAGGTAAGCGAGGTTGGAGAGTTGAATGCCGGTCAAAGCTCACTCCCACCTGTATTCGGTTTGCTACTGTTCGTGCCTGAAATAATTTATAAAATTGAAATTTTCCGATGAGAAATTATAGGTATATTACCTTCGTGATAATTTAAAATATAGTACATCACTATGCATAAGTAATAGTTTTATGATTTAACTACATTAAGCACTTTTTGGTCTTTTATAATATGTATTAATTGTACCTGTTCAATCAGTTCCCTAAGTTTTTTTAGTTTTTCATCAGCTTCTTTTCGACGAAATTCTAAATCATTCTGTTTTAGTTGAACACTATCCAATTTAGACTTTACAATTGGATCCATGTTTTGAATATTCTCAACTGAAAATATATAATAAAAATAAATAAAAATGCCGATCGTGTATGTACTGAAACAGCTAGATAAGGTTTTGAGCGATCTTGAAGTATAGCGATTCAAACTAAAAGTCAGTATTGTGCGAAGTTTCATCATGCGAAAAATAAATAAAATTAAATATAATTTTCCTACATTCCAGCATACACGCTTTGCACGCTATACATAATATCATGATAAGGAATTAACTTACTCGAACTATTTACATTAGATACCATTTTTTGTGCTTCATCAGACAACTTTGGTAAAGTCTGTGCCCGCTCTTTACTTTTAGACAGTTCACTTGATAGATTAGACATAGTATCTACAGTAGATTTCACGATTTTGGCCACTGCATCAGCCTTTTGTGTTTCGCTTTCAAGTGATACTTTCGGAGAAACCGGAAGAGATCTATAATCATTGTAAGATAAAGAAAGAGGTCTAATAAATCTTAAATAACATTGTTGGAAAATTTTAGTTTGTACTCACAAGTATATAGCATTATTCTCGTCATCAGCATAAATGAAAGTGGAAGATGCATTTTTCAGAGCCTGATCGGCTAACGTGAGGTTTGGTTTTAATTCTTCCTCCACTGTTCTAAGAGCATTCAATGCTGATTTTGAAATAGCAACCGAACGTTCCCTCGCTGGCTCGACGATGTCCATTAATCTGTTGTTCTATTAAATATGAAGAGTAATTTTTTAACTACAATATCAATACTTTTTTACAACTTTATGTTTTAGATAATTGTACTTACAACATCAGTAATGTCAGCAACAGCAGCTTCAGCATCATCGCTGGCATTCTTAGCATCAGAGATTTCTTGAACAATTGAAGAATACGCAGAAGCTGCACTATAGGCATGTTGGGTACGTGAATTGTTGTTTTCTCGCTCCGCTAATAGTCTCAAATTTTCGGCCTAAAATGATAGTATGTAGATATACAGAAAAGTATTACGAAAATATTTTAATTTCAAGTACTTAAACTGATTTTAAGGTGATCGTGCTTCACTAGAGACTGGATAATTTGGAATAAAAGAATACTTGAAAGGAATCAATAAACTAAATTAATTATAATATTATAAAACATATTTAAATAAATAACAAAAATATAATCTTACTCTACTGCCCAAATTACTAGCGTGGTTTAAAGCCTCATTTGTAAGATTAGTTAATTCAGGCAACGAATTTTCCAGTGTTTCTATAGAGACGCTTATATTTGTGTTGACACTTTGGATATCTTCTAAAGCAAGGCTCATGTTATTGCTTTTCTCTTTTGTTTTACCAGTGAACACAGTTGCGTTGCTAATGTCAAACGCAGAATCAATTAAATCTTTCATGGCTGCGCTGTTTAATCTTGTCACTGATGAAACTTTGTTCTCAAATTTGGATTTCCTGCAAAAAAACGAAATATTGTTAAAAATAATTTTACATCATTTTATATCCTATTTTTTTTAAGCCAATTCATGATTATTTTAAATAATTAATTGGCTTAAAAAAATTTACTTTGTACCTGTTATTTGCATTTAGAAGTTCTGCTTCTGCAGCAATTTTTTCAGCTGATTCAGAATATACGACCATTTCTTGCAATTTCGATTTTAAATTGCGAGTACCATTAATCAAAGATTCGAATTTCTGAAATTATAAAATTTTGTGATGATAGTTTAATTAAATTTAATACTAAAATGGAAATAAAAACGGATGTGATGTATTTTGCTTACTTTAACTTGTTTATTCACAGGTTCCACGAAGATATTCATACGTTCTACTTGTTGGGATGCATTATTGTAAGCATTTAATGCTTGGCCCTCTTTTGGTTTAAGATTTTTTTCTATAAAAAAAACGTAGAATAATCATGATTGTACATTTATTTATAATAAAATGCTTTTTTAGTAATAATATAATATTTGTAAGAAAATTACCGGCAATATCACTCTTAATTTGTCTAGCTTCAGCTAATGCACTATCTATTTTTGGTTGTTGGCTTAATTCTAGTCCAGTTGCTAGTTGTGCTACATGGGATACAATGTCCTTTGCTTTTTCACTATTTTCTCTCACGGAAGCTAGAATATTTTCGGCAGTATTGATCAAATCTGCAGCCCTTAAAATTTGTTTGTCACTGTCCGTTGCGGCGAATTCCGCCTAAAAGTAATGAAAATAAGTAATGTAAAACTACATTTTATATTATGTATATCGAACGTTTTTAAGTTACTTTACTTATTACTATGTATGACTTTTTTTATAAAATAAATATTTTTCTATTCTTACCGATCGAAGAAGGTTTTTAGCATTGGTTTCAAGAGATTTTGCAGCTGATGTAACTTCACTTATGTCAACATTTCTCAGTTCGGTGACTTTTGGCTTTAACATTTCAGTTTGATTTGATATGTAGTTTAGTCTTTGAGTGGTAAAGAAAGAATCCGCTTTATCCTACAAAAATATTTAGTATTTATGGTAAATAAATTCAGGAGCATAAAATCAATGACTGAATAAATTTTTCGAGACATTTACCTTAAAGTCGAGGGTTTCGTTACCCAACAGATAGTTTAATTCTTCAATTGAGAAAAGTAGAGCATCTGTGCATGAATTACATTTCGAACAACCTTTTTGAGGATCAAATACCCATCTGTAAGAAATATTTGTTACATGAACTGACTAACAAAATAGTGTCTACAGAGGAAAGTGACAAGACATATTTTATAAATCTAAGCCTAGTAAAAATATAACATTAATTTTTCCTATAATTCAACCGACCGCCTTGTTTCGGTGAGCTCAACACATACGTACATTTTATTAAACGATTTCTTATTCAAGTGTATTAGATTGACAAATTAATATTTAAACTGTATACAACCTGTCCGGGCAGCGATCACATTTTTCACCAATTACACCAGGCAGACACTCGCATTGCCCAGTGGCGTTGCAAATGAATCCAATCGAATAGCCCTTATTACAGTTACAACCTGCAATCAAATGTTAGTGTATTAATAAACACAAAGCTAAGCAGCAAAACAGAAAGATTGATAAAAAATAACTATACTGACGGTCGCAGCCTTCTTTTGTATAGTTCCAGTAGCCCGCTGCACATTGGTCACAATGCGTTCCAGTCACACCTTTCGCGCATCTAAAACGAATTCGTTACGAAACTTAGCAACTCAAACAAAAAAAAAACAAAGTCAACGTTTTTATAACTAACGGATATTAACGTAATATAACTGTTGACTTATGAAAAGCTCTCTAATATGAAACACTTAAGAAAATAAATTAGATATATTTAGTGATATACCTAAAATAATAAATTTAGTAAACAAAGATAAAAGATTAAAGAGAACTCGGAAATAGTATATATATATATAATTAAATTAGACTGTGATGTTGCTGGTAGGATGTATGGCCGATCCATCAGAATTTTTCGAGGTGGGAAAGAGATTTTTAGGCCGATAGAAGGCAGTCACTACCCAATCAGGAGAAGCTATTTCCTACCTAATCATCATTAAAAGCCGACGGAAATCCACTGCTGGACCTAGGCCTCTGGCATGGACTTCCAAAGCTTGATGTCCTCGGTCTACCTAGTGGGGGGTCGCCATCCCAGTACTCAGAACCCCAACATCCATCGGCTCATCTACTATTTTATATCCATACCTGCATTTTCCGTCGTCGTCACATTGTGAAGATTCAGAAGCAATATCACAATCACAAGGGGTGCACCCCCTTCCAGTCATCAACCCCCAATGGTCAGGAAGGCACTGATCACACATTGCACCTATGACTCCCGGACGGCACACGCAAGTACCGGTGGTCGCATCGCATCGCTCCATGCCGTAATCATTGCAGGTACAAGCTTTAATATAAGTAAAGAAATATATTAGGGCACTGTTCACATCAATATAGTTGCAAAGTAAGCGGAGCTTGTGTTATAGATACCAAGATAACCATGAATATACATATATCATCATCATCATTACAAGCTGATGAATGTCTGCTTCTGGACATAGGCTTCTTGCATAGACTCCCAAACACTCCCAAACACTCCCAAACGTGTCGAGCCGCCACCATCCAGCGGCTCCCTGCAACCCGCTTGATGTATTGGGGGTCCACCAAGCATAGCTGAGTGACTTTGAGCCTTCTTATGTCATGCCAATTATGGCCGCTAACTATAGTTAGCGACCATCACTGGCAACACACACTGTTGAAGGCACTGAGGAATATTAAACATAAAGATGTCGCGGAATTTTCCGAATGCTGCTCAACCGAACCACCACGCTCCTGTGCCACGCCTCTGTTATGCCCTTATGAATGCTGGACCTGAACAATCGCTGAATGACCTTAAGTATTGGTGTTCCACCCGCTTTCATCTTGTCTACCAGACAGCATATATTCAACGATGTTTCTGTGATCAACAGGGTTAATATCCGGCAGTGTTCACAATGGTAAGAGCCAATGGTAAGAGGCACGTTGAATATCAACGTACTGCTGGAACGGTATCGACTGGTGAAATCTACGCTCCGACCTACTCGTGCCCAAATCCAAAACCCCGAGAGCATTCAACTGGAATTGCAGAACAAATATGCTGTAAAATAATTGATAAATTAGTCACGGGAATTAATAAAGTTTACCTGTGCAGTTTTTGGAGAAGATTGCATCCCCGAAGAAACCGGGAGCACATAAATTGCAAGCAGCTCCGGCGGTGTTGTTCACGCACTTTAGACAATTTCCTGTGATACTATCACAAGAGCCGGGATCTTCAGTGTTAATATTCCCGGAACAGTTGCAAGGTTTGCAGTAGTCACCTAAGAACCACAAAAGCAAGTTCGAATCGTCGAATTTTCTCATCGAGGTATCCGTGCGAAAATAATTCTTAATTAAATTAGTTTATCTTTTACATTTAGGAATTTTTGGTGCTTTCTTTTCGTTCTTCTTGTCTCGTTCTCCGTTCGTGTCCGTTTCTTTTCGTGAAAACTTCAATATTATATATTATTATGTATATTGAAGTTTTCACGAAAAGTAAACACCAAAAACTCCTCAATCTAAAAGATAAACTAATTTATGTACTGTTTACTAACAAACAAATTAAAAATGAGGGTATAAATCGCTAGTCATTTCACATCTAATAATAATAATACTTAATTTGTTCTTAAATTAATGAAAATAAATTGGAATAATAAGCTTAGAGCAATTAGATATTATAGTTAATAGATTTTGAATAACATTAAACAATACATAATCTTAAATACAAAACGAAGCTTGAATGGGTCCGCTAGTCCTCGTATGTTATAACTTTTATAGACGCTGCCTTAGAAGTTTGGTTTTGTCACAGCTTTAAGAGATTGCAGACCCGAGTATTTGGCTTCACGGGTTGACGAGAAAAGGGATCTTGAAAGATAGGTCAGATAGATGGACAACGATGTGTGAATAAGGCTTTAATTTTTCACTTTTGAGGTAGTTACGGAATCTTTTAAAGGACATACATAGATAAAAAATATGTGTAACTTTTACGCGCTAGAAATTTTCAAGCGTATTATAAAATTAAGTGAATAAAATACTGTAACCTACAGTATTTTACAGCGTTGTTTTAGGTTCTTAAGTATTTTTACAGTAGTCTTACCAATTTGTTCCGGGACGCCGTAGTATCCAGCTGCGCAGAACTCACACCTTACCCCTCCATAACCAGGTTTACATTTACACGATATTAGTGTTCCATTATTACTTAAATCACAACTATACGCGAAACTGTAAAAAAAAATTAGTATTATTTTTTTATGACAACACTAAGCATACGCAATATATTATATGAACAGTAAATAACTTACTTATTGGAGGAGTTTGGTATGGGACATGCGCAAATAAGGCAGTCTCTAGGAGTGCCCACCGTTGCATCTCCGTGATATCCCGAGATGCATTTTTCGCAGTGATCTCCCTCAGTGTTGTCGGTGCAATCCTAAAATAACATAAAATTGTAAAACCCCAAAAGTCGTGAAATTATTAATTACACTGTCAAAGAACTCATCAATATTATCTTTCAATGCGCTTTCATATCATTACACTCATCAAACATTCTAGTATATTTGCAGACATTCGGTTATTCTTCCCCACTTTCAACACCCAGAACTTTTAAACGGCTCAACCGATTTTCATCAAACATGTCTAAGAAAATTTGCCCCTAAATCACCTTTCATACAAAAATAAATTAATTGAAATCGCTTCATCTTTCGGGAGCCACAGACAGACTGACAGACAGACAGACACGTCAAACTTATAAACTTATAACACGGGGTTAAAAAAGAACGATGGTCTACTTTCATGGTTATGATTTGTGAAAAAGTCAAACCATTTTTAGACTTAACGTTATAGTAGGAGATCCAGAATAAGAAATATTTACCCTCCTCTGTTATATTTTATTTCTTATCACTAATAAATAAAAGATGAGAGTATATTTCTATTGCCGTATCTTAGTCTATAAGTGATATATAGTCTATATTAGATATTAACTATAATACAATGCCGTACGTATATGTGACAGGAGCTAACGTATAACCATCATGATATTTACCAAACAGATCCCAGTATTAACATCACAACCTTTGGAATGTCCATTACATTGACACGGCACACAAAGACCTGCGTGTGGTCCAGAACTAACTCTGTAGTGCCCTTCAGCACATTGTTCACAAGAAAGACCTCTGTACGCTTTAGGACATTGACAATCTTCGACTGAATAAGCTCTTCTATCGGGTGCCACGTAGTCTTCTTCATCTATTGCAATATCCAAAGTGACTCCCATTAATCTATAAACGTAAATACAATATAAATTCTTAACGATAAATGATGTTTATCGTTAAGAATTTATATATTCATCATCATCATTAACAGCCCATATTCGGTTCACTGTTGAATACGAGGCCCAATGCGGATTGGCAGACTTTAGACACGTAGAGTATTAATAAAATTCTCAGGTATCATGTTTACTCACGAAATTCCTTCACAGTTTAAGACGCGTGATATTTTTTTTAAAATGCACATAACTGAAAAGTTGAAAATACATGTCCCGGATCGGATTCGATCCTACGCCCTTCGAATCGAAGGCAGAAGTTGTATGCACTGGGGTATCACAGATCTAATGACTAATTAAATCTGTTTATTAAGCGTAATTGCATCTAAAATTCTGCATTTCGTTAGATTAAATAAAAATGTTTAATATAAATTACCATTTAATGGCATGGCGGTTATATTGTTTAAATAATAAATCTGATCTTATACCTAGTCGTAACAGCTTCATGCCCATACGTAGCCCTGATATAAATATTGGAGATGTTAACTATAACATTCATAAATTGGTCTCTTGTAATTGGCGATCCGTCTAAGTTAGTGAATTCGTCTTCCGAAATTCTGACACTATGTTCCCAGTTAACGACAGCTGGAGGTTGCTCTATACTGAAATGTACAATAAAGTTGTTGGAGCCCTCGATGATGACGTCAGCCGCTGCTATAGCACCTCCTTTCTCCCGTGTTGTATATAAAACCGAGTAGGTAAGATATCCTCCGTAAGACGACAGACGCTTACCTGAAATTGGATAATGGGTATAATCACGTAAAAATTTAATTTAACTTTAACGCATTCGATGCGGTATGAGGTCAATTGACCTCGCACGTCTAGCTGCTTCAAGAATTACGGGGTCGATGGACCTCGCACCGTACAAAATACGTACGAGGTCCATCAACCCCGTAACTCGTACCGCACCAGAGGAAAGTACAGAAAAATCAATGCCGCAGCGAACGTGTTAATACTTGTACAATAAAAGTCACTGAAAAGAAACTTGTAGAAATAGCTAATATATTGAAATGATTTACCGAGATAGTAGTCAGGTGCGGCAAAATATACAACTTTTTGCAGACCATCTTCGTTGCCTGCGAGATCGGCGCCAATAACAGAATCATTTAAAATATTTGGACTGATAGTCAAGGGATATATATTCAATGTACTGTTAGCCTCAATATTCACTAGACTCCAATCGCTCATGCCATTTATCTGTGAAATTTTGAAATAATTTCTTGATTAGTTAAGTGTTCACTGTTGATTCGTTTATTTATATTTATTGATTTGAATCATAACTCACCTCAGCCCACGATAGATATGAGCTACTGCACCTTGTTGTTTTTCCAAAACAGTAGCACTTTGAGCATCCGTTAGGATTGTCCGATTGGAGATTGAAGTATTCTTCTTTGCAGACGCTACAGTCCTATAGAAATAATAAAAGTTCATTTAATAAAATTAATTCATTAATGTAATAAACAAAATTGTTACGCATTGTATTATTGAGACAATATTACCTGACCCCTGACATTTTTTTTACAGAAACACTGTGCAGTGTTTTGATCGCAAACGTCGTCTGTAGTGCCATTTATATTACAGGTACAAGGTACACAATCAGGGAATGCATAATGTCCTGGTACACAGTGATCACAAGTTCTTCCTATAACATTTTCTTTGCATCTGGAAAAATGTGAATTATAAAATGAAATCTAAGTGTTCAGGGAAAATTTTCTTACTCGAGATGTCCTAGGTAGACTTGTAATTGTATTTTTTTTTATTCTTTACAAGTTAGCCCTTGACTGCAATCTCACCTGATGGTAAGTGATGATGCAATCTAAGATGGAAGCGGGCTAACTTGTTAGGGGGAAGACGAAAATCTAAACCCCTTTCGGTTGCTACACGATATCGTACCGGAACGCCAAATCCCTTGGCGGTACGTCTTTGTCGGTAGGGTGGTAACTAGCCACGGCCGAAGCCTCCCACCAGCCAGACCTGAACCAATTAAGAAAATCTCAATCGGCCCAGCCGGGGATCGAACCCAGGACCTTCGTCTTGTAAATGTACCGTGCATACCACTGCGCCACGGAGGTCGACAAAATCCGTAATTTTGTACCTATCTTATACTACTTTTTTACTTAGAGAAAAATTAATTTTAATAATGTCTATGGTTCTTACTCGCAGTTCCCACTGTCGGCTTCACATTGTAACTGATTGTCGATCACACCCAAAGGGTTACAATTACAGTCGTCGCAACCGCGTTGTACATCAAAGTTGAATGTGTAAGGTTTGCAGCGATCACAATTTTCACCTGCCACGTTCTTCGGGCAGATACATTCTCCTAAAATAAACATTGTTTGTCATATTATTTAGTTTTAACTTTTAATACATGAAATAAATTGATTTTTTATATGATCACAAATTTGTTTAAATGAAGAATTACAAAGTTTACCATTGTCGTCACAAATGGCTGTAGAAGGACAATGACATGGCCTGCAATTGGGGAATCCGTAATAGCCATTTTTGCAAGCATTACAAGTCCTTCCAATTACATTGTCCTTGCAAGGACATTGACCACCGAATGTGTTGCATTCCAGTTCTGTCGATCCCAAGAAGTCACAGAGACAACTCAAAGCTCCACTATTGTATTCCGACGTTATCGAAAACATGGCGTCGCGGCAAAATCCTGTAAGACATAAATGTACTGTTAAAATACCATAGATTTACGAGTCGTTACACGATACGTATAATTCTATGCAAAATACATTGATTAAAAATATGGATAGAGTTTATTATGACGATTGCATGACAATAGAAAAGCTACGTAATTAAATATTATAGTACTTATTTTAAAAGAGTAATGTAAGTAAACCCTTGTTGTAAACCCTTGCAATGTAAGGGTACAAAATCAAGGGTTAGCTTTAGCGTTTTCTTTGTTCTGTGGTCTGTATCAATGCGTGCAATTTTTGTGTATACATGTTTATAAATATTTTATTTTATTTCTATTCTAAATACCTAATTTTTATAAATATAACCGATTAAAAAGCTGTATAAAAAGAAATGTCACCTGTTTCGTTAGAAGCGATGTAGTAATGATTCACAGCACATTTTTCGATAAACTCTCGTGTGTAATCAATCATGTTCGCTTCTTTAAGCACGGAGTCTAGAAAATCAGACTTTGAAATGACGAGGACGTAATCCAACCAAACTTCTTTGCCATTATCACCCTGTCACATAGAAGAATTGTGTTAATTAGAACTATGAATACACATGAAAAATAAATTGAAAAAGCAATATATTACTATGTTCTCTAAAATAAATAAAACTTTTACCATAAATTCAATTGTGAAGTTGTCTGTAATGCTAAACTTTTTGTTTCCGTTAGACTGTTTTATAAGGGCCCTACATCCAGAATTAGAGGGACAGTGTTCTACAGGAATAGATGCCTTATACTGTTGTCCATTGGCGGTGAGATTTATCATAACAGTACTTTCTGTAAACGCAAAACAAATATTAAACGATTATTTTGGTCATTATAAATCTTAAATCACAAGAGAGTAGCTAGACTGCTTTAGGGTGATAAATGATCACCCTAAAGCATTAGGGTGATAAATAAACTTGCTCCTAGATGTCAACATACATGTATCAATGATTTTCTAGTAAAGGTTAACCCCTATCTAAATTGTTAATACTCATAGATATTGTTCAAGATTCAAGTGTTTAACTATTGTTTCAATTATATAAATTTCATTACCTGGATGATCCGGTTGGTAATAATGTACTACAAACATGTAATCTCCAGGAGATGGCACCTTAGAATCTATCTTGACGGAGTCTAACTGAGATGCGAGGTATACAACTACAGTAGAATTGTCTTGTATTGGAGGTCTAAGTTCTCTGTTTCCTCCTGTGCCGGTTTCTATTTCAACCTTAAACACAATGTCGTTTATGAATATATTGCCATACAGATAATACCAGTATCAGTAAATTGATTTTTTCATTTTATGTATTTTAGCAGACTCAGAAGTGTACTACAAAAATAAGAAAACCAATTTCGAACAAAGGTTATGATTCACAGTATTCATCAGGACAACTTAATTAACAATCTGTAACCAAAATAAGACCTTAGAACGGCAGAGAATGACCTTGAGTGGAGTCACGCACTTGTAAACGTTGTGTGTAGGGTTAAAGACCTCTTTGACAGTTAACCAACACTTCCCTTTCCCACTCAAGTCACTCTCAATCCATAAAGAATTACACAACAAGAAATGTGGACTGCTCGAATGTCACGAGCATACTAAAGCCGACCGTACGACGAGCGCCTTACATCGCAAGTACCCCTCTCTAACTCCCTACTCTTTGCAAAAACAAGTCGCGCCACCTAGCGTCGGCACGAGCCAACACGAGACCGGGCAACATCCTATCCGTCTCAACTACTATTTCCAACAGTGTATTATTAAATAAAATGTACCTTTTTAAAGCCAACAGTAGAGAAGATGGCAGGGCTACAGCGGCCGTCACGTCGCAAGCAATATGGCCGCGGTGTTATATAGTCGGGGTGCCATTCAGACTCTGGTATCGCTATTATTGATTTGATACCAGCGAGAGTACCGGTATCACCCTAAAACACCACACACAGAATTACAAATTGTAAATAAGAAGCTTAAATTTGTATGTTAGAGTAAATAAACAACGAGTTAACGAATGATTAAACTAAATTTATTACAGAAAAATTTGTGCATTTTGATGCATGAACATATTCAATAGAAAATCTATATAATACTAACGTCCAAGTATACGACATTGTTGGCTTCCTGAACATCAAAGGAGTAAATTTTGGACAAATCATCAATAACGACTTGTCGGCATGGCGTAGTATAAGGGCAATCATTTAAATTAGCTAAAGCGTTTGACTGCGGTCCATCTCCTGATTGGAATCTTATGGTGACGACTCCTCTAGGTGTCAGCTCGTAATCGTCAGTGGAATTACTTTGGTGAATCGCCACAGATGTTTTGTTGATGGGTGTAATGTATTCTATAACCAAAACGTAAGGACCATTTGGATCGATCTTCATGTTGTACTGAAGCTCATTTTGAACGCTGTTTATTATTGGAAACTCGTCAGATTGAGCGTTGAATTCTTGTAATTGCTGAAATAAAAAATATGCATGTTTGTAATTGTACTCTATAGCTATACACAACTATTTTTTTTATAACTATCAATTGATTACATAATAAAATGTTTGCTTTTATTATAATTGTGATTTGCTAAGATACCACGAATATTAATACATAACACATCTACACAATAAGCGTGATACAATAGTAGATGTTTTCTATTATATTTTTTTATTTCTTAAAAAATACAAATAAAGAAAATTTGTATTTTTAAAATTTTTAACAATGTAAATAAAATACAAAATATACAATAAATACAATATAATTAATAAAATTAAAAAAAAAAAATCAACCCTTTGCGGGGCTTTTGCGTGCACAAGCAATCGTGCACTGGTCTGAGCTCCAGAGGAACCTAACAATATGCACCGTCTCAAGAATCACTGCCTTCTGTATCCGACCCTTGATCAAGCAGTTAAGCGAAAGCTTCATAAGGCGTTGGTTAAAGCTTTGCGCTACAATTATAAGACGATTGTCAGAAACGACTATCGACTCAACTTTTCACATGGCGGTAATCTCGTGAGCAAGTTCCAAGTATTTTGATATAAAGTATTTTATTATTTTTAACATCGAAGCTTTGTTTACCTCAGGATCGTCGATGAACAAGGTGACCGGTGACACCATATTTGTTACAGTAGCAGTAGGTAGCCCACGTAAGCTTGGATAAGCGAACTGTCTACACAGTTTTTTATCACCAATTATACAAGGTGTATCTACTTGCTTTGTCAGGACAGTAGCTTCGTAGTATGCCTCCGGTATCAAAACAAAGTAATCCTAAAAACAACAAAAAAAAATTTTTTAATTCGTTGACGGATATATCAATGACCATACATAAAAATAGGCTGATAAAGATACAAGGAAAAAAACATACACTATCGAACGTAGAACCTTCTCCATTTTGGAAGTAAGGAAGCTAAGGAAGAAGAAAACTTAAAATAATAGCAATATTAAATAAGTTTATCTTACAATCATTATTTCCTTAGTGGTTTTAATAGTGACGGTCCAATTTCCAGCGTTTATAACAAATGGTACTGGAACATTTCCTTTTTCTAATACGGTGACAAGTTGTGGTTGATGAGTTGGCCTCAAATTAATGTTGAAGCTGAAATAATAATTTATTAATTATTTGCAATAATATTATCGGTATTCTCAATAGTCGATATGGAGTGACATCGTCAAGAAGGAAGCTTGAGTTAGAGGTCACGATCCTCTGTAATGAGGAATTCGACACAAGGAGGAGAAGGATGACATTTAGCCATTTGTGATGTCAACTTGCTGAGGGTCTGATTTTTCATTCAAAACCCAAACCCTCTTCTGAATGAATAACGTACGAGTAAGATGTTTTACTCAGTAATTTTTAATAATTTATGATTTTAATGAATTCGAAATCAAGGATTTGATAGATTAAAAAACTATATTGTTACCAACTTTAGCTCTTAAAGGTTATTTAAGCTTAGTTAAAGTTGTTACACTAGTTAAATTAATTTAGTCAACACCAAAAAAAATCTTATCGGACACATATGGTGTCCTATTAATAGTTGAGTCATTAAATTCGCGGAAGACCACATGTTGTAGGTATCTGGCAAAATAAGCTGCGCTCAAACATCTGCAGACGACATTGGTTTGTTTCGAGTTTGACCCTCGTGGTCTAAGATCCGACATTAGAAATATATACACTCATCTGGTATTTATTAGTGATAAGTAATAAATGATATATAATATTCACAGTTACTTATTGCAAATAGGTAACCTATTAATTTGCGGCCTGACACGTTTTTTATAGAAATTTAAAAACTTATGAACTTGAACTTCATGAACATGAAAATCAATGATACAGTAAAATTAAGCATAAAATTAGCTTTCAATTAGACATTTTACACGACTATTTTTTAGTTTAGTTTATTTTTGATTTTTGTACTCGTAACTGTTTAAGTTTATATTAAAACTTCCTACTTAAATTTGCTACTTAAAACTAATTAAATAAACTAAATATAATAAAAATAAAAAAATAATATTCATTTAGTACTATTCGATCGCATTTTAACTATGTCAATGTGAATATTTTCTATCATTTATTTCTTATCCCAAATAAATAACAGATGAGTTTATATATTTCTTATGCCGGATCTTGTACTATCGCAATTTTAGTATAAATTACAAATACGAGTAGTTATATTGCTTACTAGCAGATGTATCGCGGTGGGAATATGGGGATAAAATATATGTTATAACATTCACAAATAACTTGATAAATTAGAATTTTCAATATCGGTTCTATAGATTTAGAGATTAACTCTACAACCTCAAAAACTTTACTTCTTTATAATACATTCCCATCTTTGCGATCGGGAAAAAATGTTTTATGGGCATTTTGTAAAAACCGTTAAAATTTCCAACTATTTTAAGTTACCTTTGTTTTGTTTCGATAACACTCTCTGGTGTTATTATAATTTCCACACTCACAGAATCTTTAAGAGGATTGGCGTACTTTAATACCATGCGGTACAAAGAAGATTTGCTGATTAGGACAACGTTGATTACTTCGTTCTAAAATAAAGAATAAGTTTTATTATTTCAAGACATACCTATGATTTAATTTAACATCTCAAAACAGATAGATATGATTACCTGTAAAATTGAAAACACCACATATCCTTTCCAAGAGTAACCAGGGAATACATCTTCCGAATTTCTGTACCTAACGGGTCCAGATTGTGTAAGGCCTTCTTCAACTTCGTATTGGAACTGGTGTAATGTAGGGAAATAGTGTGCGCGGATGGGTCGGTCGCAGCGGCGGCCCTCCACGCGGGAATGGCAGTGACATTGTCCGGTGTGCTTGTTGCAGTTGTTATCGATTGAACCACCAATGTCACAGTCACACGCTAAAAACAGCTCAATGTAAACAAACGATCTATACTTCACACCACGAAACAAGTCCCGTAGATGCGGCGCTAATGTCTTAATGGCGCTCATTGTCATAAAGTGTTCATTGTCAGTTTTGGCTGGTGGGAGGCTTCGGTCGTGGCTAGTTACCACCCTACCGACAAAGACGTACCGCCAAGCGATTTAGCGTTACGGTACGATGCCGTGTAGAAACCGAAAAGGGGTGTGGATTTTCATCCTCCTCCTAACAAGTTAGCCCGCTTCCATCTTAGACTGCATCATCACTTACCATCAGGTGAGCTTGTAGTCAAGGGCTAACTTGTAAAGAAAAAAAAAAGTAATGACGGTCATTGTCATTTGTATAAGGCGCAGTCAATTTTAGTTTAGGTTATAGCCGCGGGACTTCTTTTGTGGCGCAGAGTCTAATTATACATTAATAAATGTAAGGTTAAAATCACAAGAGTAGCTCAGTTTTCGTTTCCAAGATTTATATTTTAGAAAGAAAGCTTATGGGCAATAGAGCACCCGGTCGTCAAAGGAAAAATGGTTGAACGACATTAGAGAGTGGACCAGATTGGAGTATCCACTACTGATACGTGTTGTGTAAGACCGGAAAACTTTTCGCATACTGCCCACCAAACTTCCTTACTGGAATGGCACCAAGTGATGATGATGACTTAAACAAGAAGGCTCAAAGTCACACAGCGGGCGACGAGCTATGCTTAGAGTATCTCTGCGTGATCGAAACAAAAATGAGGAGATCCGCAGAAGAATCAAAGTCACCGACATAGATCAACGAGTCGCGAAGCTGAAGTGGCAATGGGCTGGGCGTTGGGTTCCTAGGATGCTGAAATGGCGACCCCGCACTAGAAGTTGCGTAGAGTTGTGTTGGTTGACCTCCCACCAGGGATTTGCTGGATGCATGGGGCTCAGCTTCGTGATGTTTGGAAGTCCCTACAAAAGGACTATGTCCTGCACTGGACGTCCATCGGCTGATATGATGATGATGATGATGATGATGATGATGATGATGATGATGATGAATAACGATCTATATTAGCCATTAAGGTGTGGGTTTATTGATTAGCACTAGTACCTGTACAACCAAACATGTTGTGGTTTTCTAATTTGTAGAAACCGTCCTGACATTGCTGGCATTTCCTCTCGCCGACATTCAATTTGCACGAACACTGTCCACTACGTGTGTCGCAAGCGCCGAGGCCACCAAGCGTACCCGACAAGTGACAGCTACATTCTAGAAGGAAGCAGAATACAAGATGTAGGTATATTTACTTTATTACAATGCCCGCCTGTAGGCCAAATATGCGACCACCGAGATATTTAGAGAAGAGAAATAGACAAATTTAAGCCAATAGTGACGCAACCGGAAATTTCGCTATCTCTATCATTGCGTTAGAACGATAGGGATGAGATTGGGACAACTCCGCCTCCTTTAGTCGACATTTTGTCTGCTTCTCTTCACGACATAATTATGTCGTTGTTCGCATGCTAGGCCCTCTGGAGACTATTTGTTAATCATTGTGACATGAGTGTTGGGTTAAGCTTTTTTCTGTGTTCTGTGAATATCAATCAATATCAATTGTGAATATCAATAAAATTAGTTACCTTCACATCCAAGAGGATTATAGTCTTGCAGATTCCAAAACAATGGTCTACAGTCATTACAAATACGGCCTTGAACACGGCCTTTACATTGACATAGCTCGCCGGCTGGTACAGAACCGCATCCTGTCAAAAAATATTTTAATAAATAAACATACATCTAAGTTACCACCATGTGGAACATTGAGTTAACCGTTGTCGTTGCGATAGTTTAATAGCGAAAAGTTAAACTAACACCTTAAGAAGCTTTCGCTTGGCTGTTGTATCAAGGGTGACGTACAGAAGGCGGTTATTCTTGAGACGGTGCGTATTGTGAGGAGTTTCCTCACTATGGAGACCTTACCACCGATTACTAAGGCCCTCAGGCCTTGCAAGGCAGGACTGGATTTTCATACACAAAGTATAAACATAAAGTATGATGAATATTGTATTCTTACCTGCAAAACTTGCAACGACACCTTTCGGATCGCAATTACACTCTTCACAAGCTGGGTAGTTGTAAAATTGCTCCTTGCATTTATTGCACTTATCACCGTCGAAATTTACTTTACAGTGGCATAGTCCTTTGTCATCGCATGTTGAGCCGATTGCGCCTGATTCATCGCAGTAGCAAGCTGAAAAAATACGAGTATGGCTTAAAAAACTATAAGCCTCAATAGTTCAGTCGTAAAGGGGTCGGTTTCGTCACCAAGATCTGATGGTTCGATCCCCGCTCGCTGGTCTTTGTCGTACTCACTCCTAACACAGTCTTTTTCTACTATATATTTGGAAGGTAACGGTAATATTTGGTTAAAAGATATGGTAAATATTATTTATTAAAAAAAAAATAAGAAATCAAGTCATAATTATCATTATCAGTCTATTTTAATGGCCCACTACAGAGTCAGGCCTCCCTCCTTGGGAGGAGTTGGGAATTTTTACTGATCTTAGAAGAAAGAAAAGCTCAGTACGAGTATTTCGTAGCCCAGGATTCGAACCTCGAACCTTGTAATCTGAAACCACATAGGCTAATCACTGAGCTAATCAGGTAGTAAAGAAAGGACTTAAGTAATATTAAGTGTACCTACACTTAATATTACTTAAGTGTCAATTTACTAAACTTTTACTTTTTAAAATAGTAATATCCCAAAGCTGAAGTATATACATATTTTATTTATATTATTAATATAATAAATTAAATTATCGTCCCAAAAATATGAGCAGTGTCTTTGTTTTAACCCGACTACTCATAGATGCAAAATGCATTGCCTATCCTAGGAATTTTCTATTATGAACCTTTTTCCCAGGCATATCCTAATGAAACCTAGTGCACACAACTCACAATATCTCATATCTTCATTGAGAAATACACTCAGGTCTATGGATCTACGAATCAACATTTTTTTACATAATAATAGTCTATCATAATCTATAACATACTCGTAGTTCATAGCTAATTTTATATTGGCTTAAAGATTATTAAATTTATTGATTTTTCATTAAACTATTTATACTTACCGAGGCATTTAGGGTACTGATAGTAACCTGGCGAACACTGGTCACATTGCTTGCCGCCAAAATTACTCAGACAGTTGCACTTTCCGTCAATAGAACAACTGGTGCTAGTGGATCCTGTCGTCGAACAGTTGCAAAGGACACATAAACGCTCACGGTCTCGAATTTCCATGTAATATCTGAGAAAGTTATAAACCATTAATTTACGTCATCGTCAACATTATTATTAGCTGATGGACGGCACTGCTGAAAGTATTTAGAACAGACACTGAGAAAAATAGGCTACGTATCTAAATGAGCTACTATTGTATCTTTCATTATTTATTCATTGTTTTATCTTACCTTGAGCCTTCAAGAGTCTTCAGTAAGTTCAAAAGCACACAACGGGCGATGAAACGATCTATGCTCGGGGTATATCTGCGTGATCGAATCAGTAATGGGGAGATCCACAAAAGAACCAGTCACCGACATATCTTAACGAGTCGGGAAGCTGAAGTGACAATGTGTGGGGCACATAGTTTGAGGAGCCGAGGGACATTGGGGCCAAAGGTGTTGGAATGGCGACCTCGCAAAGGAAAACGCAGTGTTGGTCGACACCCCACCAGGTGGACTAACGACATCAAGTGAGTCGCAGGGGTTCGCTGGATACAAGCAGCTCAGGATCGTGATGTTTGGAAATCCCTACAAAAGGCCTATATCCTGTAGTGGAGGTCCATCGGCGATATGATGATCATGATGATGATCTTACCTTGGGTTGTGAGGTTGGTGGTGTTACGCTATCGTGTCTCGGAGAGCTCGTTATGCCGTCGGCCCTGGGCATTATTCTTAACACCTGCTAGTGATCGTAAAAGAGTTTAAATCCCACCAGCCCGCATTGGATCAGCGAGGTAGGTCTAAGCTCTATATTATCTCTCCTATAAAGAGGGAGTGATGATAATGATGATGATGATCTTACCCTGACAAACATTGATCACAGCGAGCACCACCAAAGCCCGGTTTACATATACACTGTCCACTGATGTCATCACAAATAATAGGTTCTGTGCCACTGGTGTCGCAATTACAATCTGCAAAGTTACAAGTATAATTTTCAATTCGATGATAACCTTTATTCTTCTTTATTTAGTTTATTTTAAAGAATATTCGCCACCTTTATTAAATGACCAATATTTCCATTCCCCTTCAACTAGCCGAAAAAGACTGTGCTAGGAGTGGGAATGACAATAGTCCAGCGGGCTATCTCAGTGATGAGTTCGGCCTCTTTACCGTGGAGCCATTGGGGTTTCAAGCTCACATGGCAGTCTCCTTCATTTAATTAAAATCATAGACATTGAATAATTTTACGTGTGAAAGGCCATAAGTGATGGAATCGAAATAACGACGCAGTCTAAGATGGGTTTACTTGGAAGACGTACACGTTAAAGAGCATCAATAACTCAACGGTGGTGGTTCGATCCCCGCCCGTTGGTCTATATTGTCGTACCCACTCTTAATAGAGTCTTTCCCGACTAGTTGGAGGAGAATGGGAATATGGGTCATATTTAAAAGATATGGCAAATATTAAAAAAAAATACTACCCGGTACCCCTCTGACGGGTGGTAGCTATTGCTTACCACCAGACCAGACCGGGGCTAATTTAGAAAATATAAATCCTGACCCAAGCTGAGAATCGTACCCAGGACCCCAACTCTACCAGCATTTTTTTTTACAAGTTAGCCCTTGACTACAATCTCACCTGATGGTAAGTGACCAGCTGCGCCAGAGAGGTCGTCATACTATTAATTTATTAAAAAGTACTTACGTTTACATGTTGGATAATTAAAGTACCCAGCCTCGCACTGATTACAAGTCCTGCCATTGTATTTGCTTTTGCAAGTGCAGTTACCACTGTCTTTGTCGCACACTTGTGATACTGAACCAACTGAATTGCATTCACAATCTAAAACAAATAATATTTGTTAAAATCATCATATTATTAAAGAAAAAAACATTTAATTTATTTTATAGATCTATTTTATCAGTACATTAAGAAAGAAAGAAAGAAAACACATTTATTTCATTTACTTTAGTGCCACAAACAGTACATCCTTTAGCATTAATGCCATGAATTGCAAAAAAAATCTGGCGCTGATTTTCAGATGAGACCCAGGTTAATTTATTGAAAATAATAAAAAGTGCCGAAAATTTAACATATTAGAAATGAAGGTAAAAAAAGCCATTTCACAACTGATTTATTTAAAATTATATATTGTTTGTCTAAAAATGTTATTCTAAGCTTATTTATCAAATATATTTTCATTAATTTATGAACAAGTTAATTATAATTATTTTGATGTCCTTTTTTTTATAATTATACTTAAACAATACACATCACTATCTAGCCCCAAAGTAAGCATACAGAGTAGCTTGTGTTATGGGTACTAATACTAAGATAGTTGATATTATAATATTCATATACATTTATATACTACATATAAATACTTATATAATGTATGAATACACACAGACACTGGAAAAAACCCATGCTCATCACACAAATATTTTCCAGTTGTGGGAATCGAACCCACGGCCGTGGATGCAGAAAGCAGGGTCACTACCCACTGCGCCACGCGGCCGTCGAATAATTATTATAAGGTGTAAAAGAAGTTGGTAATGGCTAGCGATTGTTGCGATAAACCAACCTTGTAAAGACTAGCGATTTATACCCTTGTTTGTTGGTATACAGTACACATCGAGTAGGGCTGTAGTATAAGCCCAATATCCCATTTCCTATAAGAAGTGAGGGCTGGCCCTGTGGAGTACCGTTAAAATTGGCTTCTAATTAATATTAATAAGATGTTTTGTCTTCTAACAACAACTCAACTTACTTTTACACTCAGGTGAGTAATATCCATCGGCGCATATTTCACAGGACGATCCCGCGTAGTTATATTTGCAGGGACACTGTTTAAAGAAAGAAATAGATTACAGATCTTTTTTTTTTTGTTCTCTACAAGTTAGCCCTTGACTACAATCTCACCTGATGGTGATGATGCAATCTAAGATGAGAAGAAGCGGGCTTGTAGGATGAAATCCACACTCTTGCTATTGTATCTATGATAATCAATGATCACAATAACATTTATTGTTTTGGTTATATACCTACCTATAATTTGTTAATATAACGTAACAAATAGACGGTAGATGCCAGATCAAACTTTTAGATTTGGCAGATTAGTCTTATTTCCGCTTTTAGCTACGGGGAAATAAAGTACAAATTTTGGCAACTTTTTTATAAGACAATTTTTACGGCAATTTCTTTTTTTTGGATTTATTTTATTCTAATGAACCCAAAATATCTTCAGTGCTCGTGGCTCGAAAATAGCTATATACTTTTTTAATTTCCTTAACTTAACTTTTTTAATAACCTTAACCAACTTAATACACCGGGTTTTCATTATTTTGGATTTTGTGTCATTTGATGCCATAAATCGTGTAGAAACCGAAAGGAGTGTGGATTTTCATCCTATGCCTAACAAGTTAGCCATGCTTCCATCTTAGATAGCATCATTACTTACCATCAGGTGAGATTGTTGTCAAGGGCTAACTTTTAAAGAATGAAAAAATACATATTATATTTTATTATTCTACTAAACAAATATTAAAATTAAGCCTAATTAAAGTGTAACATTAACACTTGATTTTCCTGTGCACTGGTAGTTATAAAATCATTAGCGGGTAGTCATCATTCATCATTATCAAACCATATTCGGCTCACTGCTGAGCTCCAGTCAAAATGAGAAGGGTTATACCAATAGTCCACCACGCTGGCCCAATGCGGATTGGCAGACTTCACACATGCAGAGAATTAAGAAAATCCTCTGGTATGCAGGTTTCCTTCACCGTTTTGAGACACGTGATATTTATATTCTTAAAATGCACATAACTGAAAAGTTGGAGGTGCATGCCCCAAAGTCCAGTGGATATGACCTCTGCCTCATTCCGCAAGGTGTGGGAACCCACACCCTCCGAAATCGGAGACAGTGGTCATATACACTGGGCTATTAGACATATCAACATAGGGTAGGAGCATAGTTCTTACCATTCCGTCAGTGGGTGTGCAGTGTTGTCCATCCGTGCCGTTAAGGTTACACGTACAAGGCTTGCAGTTGGGGTAGTCGAAGTATCCGTACGCACAAGAGTCACAGTTAGGTGGGTTGTACTCTCGTCGGCATTCACACTGTCCTGTCTCCTCTTGACAATTGCCGGTTGAATAGTGCAAGTCACAGTTGCAACCTATTGAAAAGTAACATTGGATTTTATTAAAAACATTTAACTTTCCACTTCAACTTTTATTTAGAACTAGAGGACCCATCTAATTTCCATTTCCATAAGTATACGCTGCTAATGTAGATTTCCATTAGTGAAAGAATAACGATCGATTCAGTAATCAAAGGCGGTAACAAATAAATTCATTTAAAATATAAACAAATCCAATGAAATTTTAATATTCTTAAACAGTGGCGCCTATTGGATGGTGGCTTAAATATTATTGGAATGGATTAACGTCGTAGTCAGAGTATAAAATTTTCTTGCTATTAATAATGGTAAAGAAGTTTTAATATTTAACTAATTCGACCGATAAATGGCGGTATATCCATTCCCACAGGCTAGATTAATAAATGCCTCAGGCCGGTGTCGGGCAGCAGCGACACCGGTGCAAGTAATCTAGCTCTGCGGTGACCAACCCGCATGCCCAGCGTGGTCAGTACTGAACAAAACTTTGTGTTGGACCGTAAAAACATCGTGATGTTCGGAAGTCCCTACAAAAGGCCTATGTCCTGAAGTGGGGTGGAGTGATGATAATGATTTAACTATAATTTTTTTATTAGATGACTAGCGGACGCCCGCGTTTGTGTACGTGTGAAATTCTGTATTTCACAAATCCTACGGGAACCATGAATTACCGAGATAAAAGTAGTCTACATATTATGTTGTATAGTAACCTCCTGTCTTTCAGTGAAAGTCCTATTATCCATTCAATCCATTCAGCCGTTCCAAAGTTTCAAATATTTATGAAGCCTCAATAGCTCAACGATAAACCGGCTGTACTCATCATCGAGAGGTGGTGGATCGAATCCCGCCCCGTTGGACTATTGTTGTACCCACTCTTAATACAGTCTTTCCCGACCAGTTGGAGGGGAATAGCAATATTAATCATATTTAAAAGATATGGGAAATATCCTTTTTTTTAATTAGCCCAGACAAACAGATTTTTTTAAAAAATAGTTTTGGGTATTTGCGAAAATAACTGTACAACACAGTTATTTTAATAGATAGACACTTAAATTGTATTTATATGTTTTATGATGATGATACTCACGTTGGCACACATCAAGCTCCTCCCAGCGTTTTCCATAAGGGCGATAAAATGTTGGCTTGCACTTGTTACAATTAATTCCTTCTGTGTTGTGTTGACAGTTTTTACATACACCCCCACCCTCGTATCTGCCATGAATATCAAGTGATAAACCTTGCTCATCAATTTTTGGATCAAACTCACACTCGGTTGTGTGATTATGACAGTTGCACGCTGAAACAAATATTTCTCACGATTGAGATTTGGAATTCTCATTTTTTGTTTTTTTTTTTTTAAGTCGGCCCTTAATTGCTAACTTGGCCGGTGTTAAATGACGATGCAGTCTTAAGATAAGTTTACTTTGAAGATATAAAAGATTATTCTACCTATATCATAGACGATTTCAACATGCGATCTTGCCGGAACTCTATCTGCTTGGTGTCTTTACTAATCTTGGCCGATGCTTACCATCAGACCAAATCTGAACCAATTTAGAATTGATCCAAGCTAGAACTCGACCCTAGGATCTCTCAAACTAAGACATTGTTATAACCAATTACGTTAGAGAGAATCCTATCATAACCTTACATCCAAAAAATAGGGACATATATTTGTTGAAGTACATTTTCTTCATCTTTCTTTTTCAACTTAACCTTTTCTGCAATATTACGTTTAAAAATTCCTTTCATAGACACCTATGACATATTTTTGATTTATACAATAATTTTTGTCCAATAAAAAATGTGAAGCTACTCTATAACAATGTTTTATAGAAAGCGGTATTGAATATTGATAGAAGTAAAAAGTCATTACGTTCACAAGCAAAACGGTCCCAGTTTTGTGATATTCTCCATTTCTTCTGCTCAAAACCTGGACAACAGGCTGTACATTTGGGACCGCAAGTGTTATGCTGGCATCGGCAAATCAGAATGGTGCTCTCGCTTTGAGGATCGGCTGGATCACATGTGTCGGCGTGACCATTGCACATACAACGTCCTCCAATACTGATATCCTTAATACTGTAGAAGTACTGTTAAATAGACAAGAAAAGTTATTAATTTATGCTTCTCTTACTAAATCACTTAAAAATCTGATTGAGATTTAATTTACTTTAATGTATTACAATTAGAAATATGACGTAAACTATGATATTGAATATCAATTGCAATATCTATTTCATATTCGACTGGTGGATTATCGAATTTTTTGGTAGTGTTTCAAAGTGAACTAGTTATATATTTTTACTATATCTTTTGCTGCTTTATTAAGTACAGTTTTCGAAATTCCACCTACAAATTAAAATTAAATCAAATCATTATTTCAATGAACATTATTGTCAATTTTAACATTCTATTATCACCTATGCGTGTGTGTAATTTTGGTTCTGTGTATCATTCAAATTGTAGTGTGTGTAATGTTAAATTTAATAAATTTAACATACTTCTAATGCATTTTATAAATATTTTATAAATAGAAATATAAAGTGAAACAGCTTTATGCACTTTTTCTCCATCTTATAATATTTAACTGTATCGTTTCGCGTATTAATATACTTTGCAATTGTACGTTGTAGAGTCAACATCTCCTGAGGATGCTCCGGTTTCGGGGTGAAACGTACGTAGAGAGTATTTTTTCGGACCTGGGTGACCTAATCGCATGGGTTCGTCGGGTTTTTGCGGAGGATAGCAAAATAAATAAATCATTTTATAATTATTAATATATAGGTTATAGCTTTAGCGTTGTAAATGTTCTGTGGATTATACTCACTCTTCTGGTAACCGTGGGGTCTTGTCTTGCTACTGACATAAGATGTCCGAGTAAATTTTTGGTTCTCAGTAAACGTAACCTGACATTGGTCGCTCTTGTCCACTCTTGTAACACGGAGGAGTTGAAATATTTGTTTGCAGATGGCCGTTGGTTTAACAATGATATTGGTATCTAAAATAATGTTTAATATTATGCAGTGTACTAAACGAAAATAAAATTACTGATTACAGAAAATACTAAGACTAGCGTTGATTGTCCAAAATTAAAGCTGGTTTAGATAGTAATGTAGTTTAGAAAGTACTCAATTTCGTAAAATTTTGATCTCAATCGATTCTAGTAATTACGATAATATCATGTAAATTGTTAATACCTCTCCGCCTTCGAGCGGAACAATTTTAGAATATTCTGTACTGCAAATCACAGAGTCATCTTTTGTTATAGGTTGTAGACTTTCCTTCCCAAAATATCTGACACAGTCCCTAAAAGAAAGACAAACAACATAATTTAGTAACTGCGTGTATAATTTTATAGAATAAAAGAAAGATTTATTATAATTAAAGTACATAATGCCAAATTAAAATTTTAGAGAATTAATTATATTGAATATAATTTTTGCTTTATATGTAACAACTAGCAGATAACCCACAGTTTTACTCGCATAGTTCCCGTTCCTGTAAGAACATGGGGATAAATTATAGCATTTATCATATCATTTGGTGAAAATGTGGCTTTCTAATGATGCAAGAATTTTGAAAAAAGGTTAAATCGTTTGTGTTAAATTGTAACAAACAAAAACCGTAAAATCAAAAAAAATATTACTCATTACATTCATATTAGTTTATATTTATAAAATAATTATTTTATGGATCTATTTTTTAATCTTTTTTGGTTGTAAAGGTATACGTACTGCGGTGAATCGGAAAAATATTGCCAAGGCCTGAACGATTTTCCATAATCAGATGATTTCTCCAAAGCCCATAGTCCTGGACGTGGGGAATTGCCCATACGCACGAATACATAAGCCACGTGAAATTCCTGAAAAAAATACAAAGGTGTCTCAATACTTAACTGTTTAAACAGTAACAATGACACTAGCAAAATAGTAACGGTTAATACCATAATCTCCGATTTGCTAATTTTCACAAACTCGTAAGCTCCTAATCTTTAAAACAATTCATCTGGACCTGACTTAACTGTCGACTTAACAATTACAGTATGCCGAAAGTCGATGGTTAATAAAAAATATTAGGTAAAGGTTATAATTTATATTCAGGATATTAAGTTTTTTTACACAATAATAATACCCTGCACCTTTCACGTAGGCTTAGGTTGTTTAAAAAAATCAAAATTCATTGATTTACAAGCACTTTTAAAAGGTAGACGTTTGTAAAGATTACCTATTTAATCAACCACGCACAGGTTCGGTAGGTTCTAATGAAAAGAGCCGGCTAGAAACTATGCAGTAGCTTTTTTAAAAAATCATACATGATATTTATATTTATCCTGCCTCGTTGGTACAGCAGTTAGCCTATCCAAATATGATCCTCTAAATTCCTGTAGCTCCGACATACTGAGTAATAATCTCCGATTATTACTTAGTATGGCATACTCTTAGTTTTTATACAATTAAACTGTAATCATTCCTATTATATATATCAAGACCCATCTTCACTCGATCATGTATGTCGTCATGATCATTGAAACATGTCACTTAAAATTACAATTTATAAAGCATGTTGAAGTGGTCACTGATAGATTGACAGATGTTGATTTTAATTTGATTTACGTTGAACTTGTCTACATAAAAAGTATTAGAAGAGTTTATATCATAATAATTCATTCGCCAAGCAATATATAAAATATACTTACTAAAAAGATAAATCATTACGTATTAGCTTAGATCGTAGTACATTTTCGTTATCTAATTATCTACTAATAATATTAAATTTGTTTTTGATATGATGTGAAGAAATCATAGCTGAGAGTAGCCAATGGGCTTTAATACTGTACCATCAACTTTCTAAGCTCAGACTGTTTCTAATGATTTTTTTATCATAAAAAGCCCAACAACCATTTTTTACACAAAATATGCTTCCATCTAATCTATAATGTCTGGTGTAAGCAACGGTGGGGTTTAGGTTGGCGCTCGTTTGCCTAGAAAATACTTACAGACTCTTGTCTTGAAAAAGCATAAAATATTCTTGATAAGTTATGCACCTTCAAGTGTAAATTTAAATTTGATGTGCAGGCTAATTCACATTGACGTATGCTAGGTAACATATACGAAATTGAGATTTTATTACAAATGTCATCCGGTGCGTACTGTATGTACTCATTTCTTAATTGATTTGATATTTATTTTAATAAGTTGATAATAAATACCAAAATAGTGAATAGGCCAGCTGGTATTAGATCACCAAGCAACATGATCCGCTACTTATTAAGATATAGATAGACTCATTGAGCTAAAGTGTCACTTATTATTTATTGTTTAACATAGAGCATTCTAAAAATTATGCAACAATATATATGAAGTACGTAGGTGTTAATAGCTACAATCGCTAAGCTGCAATAGTGAGATCACATGCGAAGCATTCTTAGGATTAATTATATTTCGCCAAGCAAGATATTATCGTTTTACTGCTTACAATGCTATTATGCTCATAGATAATTCACTTGTAGAGAATACAAAACCACGTTATTTCATAGGATAGGATGTAAGTTGTACACTAAAAAATTGATCCTATAATTTTGTTTGCAAAAGTCTATCTTAGAAAAGCTCCTTTGCTGATGGACAAAAGTCACCAAAATACTCTCCGCCCAGATCTAGTAACACGGTCTTTTCTTACTAATTGGAGGGAGAGAAATATTGGTCATATTAAAAAAATATCGACATTATCAACTAATATTCGTCTCATAATGATAGGGGTTATATAGTCCACCACGCTGACCTAATGAGGATTCACACGCACAGAGAATTAAGATAATTCTCAGATATGCAGGTTTCCTCACGATGTTTTTCCTTCACCGTTTGAGACATGTGATATTTAATTTCTTAAAATGCACATTACTGGAAAAATGGAGGTGCATACCCCGGGCCAGATTCGAACCTACACTCTCCGGAATCGGGGGTCATATCCACTGGGCTATAAAAAATATGCCAAACACTATTAAAAAAAATAATCTATAGAGAATTCAAGCATTGCATGAATACAAAATAATGTTTCACTCGCGTACATATATGGCTTGTTTATAAATATTTTCAGTCTCTAACGATGTCCCAGTGAAGTAACGTTCGGTCGATGAACTTTTAGCTATTAAGACTATTTTCAGAACTATGAAGTAAAGTCTACAAGTGAATATGGCTGCACTATTCTCAGTCAGTTTACACCGCGGAAATATTAGCAATATTAATCAATATTAATAATAATAGAAATCATATAAGAACTGTAGAAAAGAACACTGTTATAGTTCTTTTATTTTATTTACTAGTAGACACCGCGTATTTTATTTTATTTATATATTGTTAACCGACTTCAAAAAGGAAGAGGTTGTCAATTTGACTGAAATGTAAGTCGGTGCTACGCCGGTGTTGTCTTAAATTAAGCCGTTTTTGACAGGACCACATGAAACAGCACTTTCTGCAAAATCTGAATCTATGATATTACGTGGCTTGAATTAATACATTACCGGCTATGCACCACCTACACACTGATCAGCAGGTAGAACTTAAAAATATTATGATGTTATTTTTCACTTTTTAGTTTAGTGGGTACCTTTTTAGGTTTTAAAGTCGGTTATATTTTAATGATGAAGGTTGCATTATATCATCAATTTGCAGTAAATGGAGTCGTACGGACCTACTATTCTACCAGGAGGATGCCAAGATTAGCCTACGTGGCTTTGTTTACGTCGGGGGTCGGGCAATGAACACTAAGACTTTCAGTAGAAATTATCAGTATTGTCGGGAAGGTAGTTTTATAACCCCCTGCCTCGGAGAGCACGTTAAGCCTTCGGTTGCGGTCGTTATCATCGTCTGTTGCATAAAATCAAACATTATCATCCTAAGCCCACCAACCCGAATTGCAACAGCGCGGTGAGCCTAAGCTATCTAATACCCCCTCCTGATTTTATAGTGGGCTGTTGATATAGGCTGATAATAAATGGAGGATAATGATCATTGTAAAAGTACATGCTCTTGCTCTGTACGTTTGATAAAATACATTACATATTTTAAGAATATTATGATGTCATCGACTAACTCAGCGCCATGCGTTGTTATATTCTAAGCTGGTTGACTTGAGCGGCGTCACCCGCGTAGTCCAAGTTCCCGTGGGAACAAAATACAGCTTATGTTACTAGCTGATAATGTAGCTTTCCAATGGTAATTGACTTTTCAATCTATACTAATATAAAGAGGTAAAGTTTGGGTGATTGTACCTAAGGGTTGTAAACTAAGGAGCTATTAAACCGATTTGGAAAATTCTTTTACCAATGGAAAGCCACGTCATTTACCTATATATATATAATTTGCTACGGTACTTACCTTTGCATTGAGCATTGGCGGACAAGCTATTAGCCTTCATAAAATGAGGTATGTCTAATGGCTATCGCAGGCTCTAAGTCCAACACTTATTCCATCATTCATAAACATACTCGTAGATTTAGATTTAAACCTCAGTTTTCTTCTAGGTAAAGTAGACCTAATTACTACGGTTCGGTACGGTAGAAGAAATTTGAGGTTAAATTCCTAATCCATGTTTAGAAATATGGCCGATTGAGAGTTTCGCTAGTAATTTTGACAACAAAGCAGCTAGCATTTTGAAAAGCGATTGGAATATGTTTAAGTTCGCGTTTTATAAAACGATAAATCATTACCTGTCCAAGATCGATGGTTAGATTGACTTCGTTGTACTTCATTCCACGTGACAGAGGTGGGCTCTGCCACCAGGTTTCCATCAAATCCACAGCATATTCTGGCGGGTGCTGTTTCGTTTTATTTGATGCATCGCAGTAGTCACACACCTATTAATACATAACATGTTAATAAATATTTATGACTTTTTTTTTTTTTTTTTTTTTTATTTTTATTCTTTACAAGTTAGCCCTTGACTACAATCTCACCTGATGGTAAGTGATGTTGCAGTCTAAGATGGAAGCGGGCTAACTTGTTAGGAGGAGGATGAAAATCCACACACCTTTCGGTTTCTACACGGCATCGTACCGGAACGCTAAATCGCTTGGCGGTACACGTCTTTGCCGGTAGGGTGGTAACTAGCCACGGCCGAAGCCTCCCACCAGCCAGACCTGGACAAATTAAAGAAAATTTCAATCTGCCCAGCCGGGGATCGAACCCAGGACCTCCGTCTTGTAAATCCACCGCGCATACCACTGCGCCACGGAGGCCATCAAACTAGCTAGCTACTAGCTGATGCCACGCGTTTTTATCCGCGTGATTCCCGTTTCCATACAAATACGGAGATAGTATATAGCCTATATAGCCTTCCTCGATAAATGGGCTATCTAACACTGAAATAATTTTTCAAATCGGGCCAGTACTTCCCGAGATAAGCGCGTTCAAGCAATAATATTAGTATAAAATATCTGAGCGGTTACAGCCCCTGTAACTGCCTCGTATGTCCAGTGGTTAGGCTATGTGGCTTCGAATCACGAGTTTGTGGGTTCAAGTTCTAGGTCGCTCTGTAAAATACTGAGGTTTTCCTTCTACTAAGAAATGAGTAAAAATTCTCAGCTCGGAAAGGGTGGTGAAAGTTGATGGTGATACACTGCCATACTTTGGAGAGCATAAGCGGGTAATCCCGGTCATTTATTAATATCTAGTTGCCACGGGGAGGCAAGAAAGTTATGTGGGACCGACTAAAACCCCACGGTATTCAAACTCGCCGCCTGATGACTGAGCCACGGGAACATTTCGTAAACTACCGCAACCCAGCCAGCGGCACTCGTAAATCGAGCTCTCCTGTTGTTTTATTGAGATTGCTTCGGGAACACTGAAAGCGTTAACAACTCGAGGACTTATCTCCAGTAGGTGACAAATTCCCCGTATCTATCACCCGGAGGTCCTCGTCAAGGAGGCAAATGACGGTCCTGAACGAGCCGCCTGCGTCCGACTCTCTTACCGCGGACAGGATGAGGATCCACGTCGATTTCTCTCAACCTTTCCGCCGCAGACATTATTATACTAAGCCAACCTGCAGTTTGCAGCAGCAGTGGGTTTACGCTAAGATCGATATCTGGCCCTGTAGCGGTTTTATAAGTGTAGACTTTGTTTTTGTGCGACTATTAGAAGTAGACAAAAGTAAAAAAGAAAAAAGCCTTTTTTGATTTTATAATATATGATATTTTACTCGCTGGATCTGTAGTTTGTTTATTTTTTGTTGTTTGGGTCAGACTGGACTTTGCTATGTAATAAAAGGCTTCATATAATTACGGTACCACAAACAAAAATCAACAGGAACGGGTCAAGATTTTACATTTACGTTCAATATAGAGCCGATCCATGCGCCGAGCTTTCGTGTAAATTCGACAAAGTTCGGGCCGTCTCGTAGTGTTTTTATGGACATGTGGCAGCCAAATGCGCTTGCGCATCCCAACTCCGAAGCGTTCTTTTGTTTCTCTCCGGCACAATGAATTTTTAAATTTGAATGTATTTTTTTGTCGGCGCATGCTCTCCGTATGTTCAGAAAAAGAAAAAAATCGTTTTGTGAATGGACGGATTTATTGGGTGTTTTAAATGGACCTTTTGCAGTTGAGACTTCCATTGATGATGTAACATTATACTTTATTGTTGATGGTTTGTTCAATGATCAGCTTTACCGTGTATTTTTGTATTTTGTGCGTAAAGGAAACCTTTTGTCCTATATACCTGCATAGTAACGTTTATATAAATGTTTCATAAGTTGTTTATCTAATAGGTTTTATTATTATAAATACTTCTAATGAGATACCGGACGTTCCTATTGCTCTTTTGTTGATAACAGAAGACTAACGACCTCCTTGCTAGATAACATATATGTATGTATGTTTAAAAATAATCGTAATATGACCTACGAACCTCGTATCATAGTACATACCGAAAAGCAACATTTACGTATTTTAAATTTACAAATTATGTTATTGCTACTCGATTAAAGTGTATATTCGATTTTTTTGGATGAGAAGTATGTTAGAGGTTAAAAAATTAAAGCTTCCGAGATAACCATTTCATGATCAAGTCTGTAAGTCTTAGTTTAGTTCTTGGTTTTTTTTTAAATTAAGTACTAAAAAGTAAAACTCTACTTCTGAATCAGTAAGTGATCTGGTAAAAGCTCATTTCTAGGAGGTATGTACAATGCAGAAAAGTTAGCTATGAGTTAACGAGTAGGGTCTAGGATTCATTTTAAAACTAAGAAGCTTAGAGAAGCTTTCTGGTGACATCAACCCATTATAACTCATGTCGTTATTGTTAAGTGTTAATTTAAACTTTAGAGAAATATTGCAAAATAATACAATCGTACCTATATATTAGTTGAAGGTGTTTTAAAGCTTTTATAGTGGTATTTAATACTCATAATAATTCAATAAGTATGTTATGTTTCCAAATTTAGGTCTTGGTTTTTATGATTGATCGAAATTTCACACGTACTTTTTCAAGTCTATCTCGGGTCTTTGTTTGTTTGTGTCGTTATTTTTAGTTATTAATATTTTTACTAGATTTTTACTAACACTATAAAGTGGAAAAGTTTGTGGTGTTGGATCTGCTGAAGCGATTTTGAAAATTCTTTAACTGCTAGAAATCCACGTTGTTTGTGAGTGTTATAGGCTATATTTTATCCCTTTATTCTCACTGTAATGGAAACAAGGCGGGCGATACTGCGGGGCATGGGCCAGTGTAATATATAAATGTATAATATTAAAATGACCGAATCATCAAGTTATATAGTGACACCAGATTTCAACACCGCGGAATGGAGTCATATCGCAGGATGATGAGCCAACAGGATGTTCGAGATAACTTATCTGTACCCTTTTATCAAACTTGTAGCTCCTGGCGGCTATCGAACCGCAATAAATTTGAGATGAAAGAACATTTGATGTAAATTCTGACTCTACTACTCTACGAATGTTTATTAAACTGGAAGTAGGTGCAATGTTGTATTGGTTCTTAGTGTACCTTCATAGTATTCAAAGCTCATTGGAAGCTTTTGCACGTGCTTGTAAAGTACTTTTGTGTACTCTAAACTTCAAGTAGTAACTCTACTAGTAGTTTGACGGCCTCCGTGGCGCAGTGGCATGCGCGGTGGATTTACAAGACGGAGGTCTCGGGTTCGATCCCCGGCTGGGCAGATTGAGATTTTCTTAATTTGTCCAGGTCTGGCTGGTGGGAGGTGTGGATTTTCATCCTCCTCCTAACAAGTTAGCCCGCTTCCATCTTAGACTGCATCATCACTTACCATCGGGTGAGATTGTAGTCAAGGGCTAACTTGTAAAGAATAAAAAAAAAATTGCGGTTTGGCATATTCTAGACTTTCAATATATATGTCTATACTTTATAAATGACTATATACTGAATAGCTCGCCAACCCGCATAGCAGCAGCACGGTGGGCCTAAGCTCCTATGTCTCTATTATAGAAGAGAGATTTGGATAGGAAAAAGAGGGAGTGCCTAAGGCTGGCTGAGTGACCTATTCTAATAAGACGATGATGATTTCATAAAACTGAATATATGTATATACCAATATAGTATTTGTGGTAACTAGCCACGGTCGAAGCCTCCCACCTGCCAGACCTGGACTAATTAAGAAAACGTCAATCGGCCCAGCTGGCAATCGAACCCAGGACCTCCGTTCTGAAAATCCACTGCACATAACACTACACCACGAAGGCCGTATTACCAAAAGGAACAATTCTTAAATAAAATGAAAATAGAAAAATACAATACATTAAAGCATAACATTAAACATAAATTTGTAGGTATATGACTCTTCTATAAGGTACTATGTTATTTATTTACTATCTATATCGTACGATTATAAAGGTTTATCTTACACAAGATAAACCTTAAAAGTATAATAACAATAATTTAAAGCTCTGTTTAACAATAAAACTAAAGCGAAACTCTATAGAGAAAGAAACTTTTTTTTATTTTTTTTATTTATGCAAAGTACACTGGTAACATTGTAATATGTAAATTTTTACAATACTTTATATACATACAATTTATTAATCTATAGCAAATCAACAACAAAAAGCTACGTATTGTAGAGTTCAATATTCGTTCCAAACCACGATGCTTTTAGAACTTGTTTTAAGTATTTTTCTAATCTCAAGAAGATTTAAGTATATTTATTTATGTATACAAGTAAAATAAGCATAGACTATATAGTAAAACTAAATAATGTAAGCAGTTACCTGTCCTTGAATCACAGTTTCATCCTGGTCCACTTTGGCACCAGCTAGTTTACAGTACAGTTCAGGTCCCTCGTCACCACAAGTTGCTGTGGCGGTTATTTTCTTTCCAAGCGCCAAGTTAAAGTATGGAGGTGTCAATATTTCTGCGCACGCGGCGCTTATATACAAGAGGAATAGCGCGATGACACGCGCCATGATGCGCGTGCGCCGGCTCGTCGCAGAATGAAGCTAAATGTAGAGAATACTATGCGTCGGCATCGGGAAGGGTGGTAGAGATTATTTTTTTTAATCAAATTCAGAGAAAGATACACACGACCACTGCCGCCGACCTGTTTATGTGTAGGCAATTAATTCCCCGTCCAGATTGTTGTACCCTGTTTCTGAATTATCCTCTAAGCAAATTGTATATTTACAGTAGAGAAAGCGGAGAGTAACATATAAGTTTGTATGAGATGTGTTAAGAAATATTAAAGTTTCTTCTTTAAATCTTTAATATTCTTTTTAAATTATATCTATATTATTTTTTTACATTATATATATTATTTTTATCTACATTATTGTGAAGATCCAAGGTTCTTTAGACAAGAGGACGAATCTTAGCAAGTATAAATTTCTGTGTGAATTTATGTTAAGGTACTTAGGCCTTAAGTACTGCCAAGGCTATAAAATAGCTATAGATCTCATGGAAAGCCAAGATTTTAACTCTACATGCCTTAACATTACATTTTCCAACTCTAAATCCTACAAACCTTAAAATACCATCAGTCACTTACTATGCAGGCACTTTTGAAACGTCAAGCAAGGTACATATTTGTAATGACTACCACCAGTTTGCAAGGCAGTTTCTGCTGAGAAAAGCAGGCAATAAACTCTACAGATACTCTTTTACTCTACTACTCTTTCTGCCGAGCTTTCCTAAAAATCAATCTCCTAAAATGAAGAGATAAAAAAGTTCCTGTTATCTTAAGGTTCTATTATTTATTAAGGTTGGTAATCTTAAATAAAAAAATGGAGAAGGTAATTAAAATATTATATTATGTAAGTAATTGATTTTATTTACTGTTTAGTCAAAATAAATTTACAATACACAATATAAATGTATGAACATATATGTAATTAACAGAAAATGTATTTTAATAATGTATAAAACAACAAAATAAAAGTTTCGGCGATATTCAATCCGGTAGTTTTAGCACTGTTGCAGTATTTACGACTGCATACGCATACATGGTATCGGGCAAAAAGCGATATGGCTCTACTGAATGGTGTTAATGATGCATACGGACTTGCTATACATGCATCATCTTCGTTTTTCAATAGATATTCCATACTCGCGAAACGTTTCGAGGCAAAACTTTTTCCCTTAGTTGGGCGCTTAGTTCTACAACCCCGCTCATTATATTCTACGCCGACGTCCAGATACCTTTTGAAACAGCCTGGCCGGTATGATGGACCATATGCTATACGGTTTTCTTCCTTTGCTGCATCATGGCGAATGCACTTTATTTTGAATCGACTCCTAGGAATACCACTAGTGATATCACCTTTTCCTTCAAAACTATTATGACAAAGCGCCGATGGAATTCTGGATTCATTGAGACCACATCTGTAGCAATACGCTGTTACTTTTTGTCTTGTTGGAATACGCGCGAAAAGTACACTGAGTTTATCTTCTGGATTATTTACAGAACTCAAAGTGGTAGCTGTTATCGATGGACCGGTATTCGTCGGTGTGGCTGTGCTTGGGATGTCATCAGGAATGTCCAACTTTTCGTTATTTTTTGATCTTGTATCACTGTCATATGTAACTGTTTTTCTTGTTGAAGTTAATGCGGATGGACTAAAACTATTGGTCGTATTTTTTACAGAACTAAAAGTAGTCGACGTTGTAGAGGGACTAGTGTTCGTCGGAATGACTGTACTTGAAATGTCATCAGGAATGTTCAACTTTTCATAAATCTTTGGTTTTGTAATATAGTCATATGCCATTGATATACCTGTTTCAAAAGTTTTTATTTTTTTATGTACTCATTATATACGGATGTTATATTTTATGTAAAAATTATGGATAATCTTTTTTATAGTATACTTATATCTATCGCATATCTAGTGTTTTTTACATTAGAATCAGGAAGTTATTATCAAAAACATCAACCTAAGCAGATTATTTTGTATTACTAATAAAATCCATTCAAAAATTGTGCATTTGTCTCTATTTATAAGAATGTAATATTCATTAAATTTGCTTAGTTTACAAATATACTTTTAAAACGTCAATTGTATTGGTTTCTATACGCGATTATTCTGCTAAAGTGACCTTTAGCGTTCTATGTTCTGTGACTGAGAAGATTCTGGAAGAAACTCAGCAATTATGCTTTTAAAATAATCATCATACTTGCTTAAATTATAAAAGCATTTGGATGGAAATTATTGTACTTAACTAATTTCTTAAAATGCACACAACTGAAAAGTAGGAGGTGCATGCCCCAAACCGGATTCGAACCCACACCTTGCGGAATTGGAGGCAGAGATCATATCCACTGGGCTGTGATATCCTTGGGGCATGCACCTCCAACTTTTCAGTTGTGTGCATTTTAAGAAATTAAATATCACGTGTCTCAAACGGTGAAGGAAATACATCGTGAGGAAACCTGCTTAACACAGAATTTTCTTAATTCTCTGCGTGTGTGAAGTCTGCCAGTCCGCGTGGTACACTATTGGCCTAACCTTTCTCATTCTGAGAGGAGACTCAAGCTCAGCAGTGAGCCGAATATGGGTCGATAATAATCAATGAATGAATTAATGAATGTGGCTTGGTAAGCAAATTACATCTATTAAAACGATTAAATTATTACCAGTACTAGGAACATCCGTTTTTCGTGTAAAATAAGTCCCCAAAGTTTTCCTCGGTTCATTGAGATTTTTTAAATAAGTCTTTATGGTTGGCCTAAAGTAGTAAAAGGGTTCAGTAGGAAATTTTAGAAATTCGACTCCTTCATTAATAGTGTCAACTTTCTTGTGATTAATTTCGTTGGTATTTAAATTAATGTTATGTAAAGTATGGTTAAAATATTTTCCAGTGTTGTTTATTTTATTAAGGTTATTCAAGGAATTAAAATTTGTAGTCATTTTATCATTTGTAAACACGAAATCATACAAATCTTCTGTAAACATGGGCACATTACTGTCTTGTGGTATATATTCGTAACGATTTTTAAACCTAGATAATAATGATAGGGACGTGTCTTCAAGTAAACATATTATTATGAAAAAAGTAAATAAAATTTTGTGCATTTTATAAATACAAATAAAAAAATGTAAATAATATTTAAAAATACGTTTGAGAGCTTTTGTCAATCATGTTCACAGAACACCAACAGACTCAGAAAACAGAATACTTTCATAACACAGACTTAGTGATTCTAGTATCTACTACGAGTGTTTAGGATAGCGTGAGGCCACGATCACGTGACCACGCGTAACAGTGTCGCGCAATGATTAAAATAACGAAGTCTTTAATCTTTTTTATGAGAACTTTAATATAAACTTATTGGCTGGAATCTTTATTAGACAAAATAATATTGAAAGCTGCGATTTCTTCCGCGTGAAATTTAGTTTTCTTGTACCATAGATTATTCCAGGATAAAAAGTAGCCTATATAATAATTAAAAGTAAAATCTATTTAAATCCCAAATTTCAACCAAATCGCTTCAGTAGCCACAGCGCAAAGGAGAAACTAACATACACACTTACACAAACTTTCGCCTTTATAATATTAGTGTGAATCTGTGTCGTATATACCATGAATCTGTCTAAAATTTCGTGAAATTATAACATGCATTTTTGTTGTTTACAAGATTTGTATTAAAATAGGCAAGCTATTCAATGGATTATCTTATTTATTAAATAGCTTCAAGATGGACAGATCAAGATTAAAATTATCCTATGTGTTTATAAAGATTGTAAAAAAAGTATGGCAAGAAAATAATTTCGTATGACCTACAATATATTAATTACAGATTTAACCTTTTTACAGTCATGATTTATAATGAATATTGGTAATTGTGACCAGATTCTTCAAATGCGCTTTCTTTTGAACTTTTGTTCTCATTTATACTATCGACACTACTTTGCCGTTGAAGAGATTTTAGATCAGAACAATTTCTAGTTCTTTTAACGCATATTCTAGTGTTTTCATGCTCATTGGATTTATGATTACATTTTTCTTCATTGACTGCTTTGTCTTGTTTTGAGCATGTTTCTTTAGTATCTACGGTTTGCAAAACTTCATCATCACTTTCCGTGGTACTAATTGTAATGACTGGTATAACTGATCCAATGGAATCCGTTTGTTTTGTAAGGCTACTAGACTTAGAGTCTTGTTTTGTGTATTGAACATCATCAACGTTGTCTCTAGTAAAAATATTACTATTATTTACTTCTACGTTAACAGAACTTGTATTGTACTTTTCTGCAACAACATTTTTATGTGTGGCATTTGTATCTGGCTTTTCTGACTTTAATATATTTTCGGTCTTAAATTCTACAACTGGCGACTTCTTATATTCAGGAATTTTAGAAATTGTGATATCCTTAATTTTTAAAACTTCTTTAGGTAAAGTTTCATGAAAATCAGTATCAGTTTCTTCGTCTATATTGTGTGAGCATGTAACATCTTGAATATTATCTAAATTCGATTTTCGATCTATCATTGTATTAACAATTTTTGCTAATATTCCACCTGCAATTAAAAAGTTAAATTAGTTTGACGACCTCAAGACACATTCTTTCGATTAATAACTAGGACAATTTAGAAATAATTACGTACTTTCTAAATTACCTCAAGTTTCCAGTACTATTTGTCGTAAAAATCAGACGTGGGATATGATATATTTGAATATACCATATTCCTGTTAAGTTAGCGCACTAGTAACTTTTACTGTGTGTGACCGACTACAAGCGGTAATTAATTGTTGAACAACAAAAATGATTACTCATTATGTCATACCTTTCTTTTTTACTGTTTTGGACTCTTTGCCTTCGTCAAAAGTAGTTTTACGGTCATCCGAATCTATAGATTTGCTGATCGGTAAGGATGGTAATGCCTTTTTCCATCTGGCAAAAGGAGTGTTATCTATAGACGATGAACCACCTCGTCTACGAGTATCCGCTAATTGAAACATTTTACGTCTTTCTTCTGTTCGCTCTCTTCTAAGTTGTATCTTTAATAAACAAAGGCAAATAGTTAAAATTTTTGTATATTCAAAATCCATTAAAAATGGCATATAAAAATATTCTTACCTTTAAATCATTATTAGCTTCTCTTAGTGAGTTTGTTAATGATGTTAAGTAGTATATGATAAGTATTAATAGCACTAGTAGTGGTATTACTATTGCTGGTGACGTCATATACTCAAGAGCAAAGTTAAGACGACCAGGAAGTACTTTGTAAATATTATTTGTTAATATCTTGTAAATTTTATCATATTCTGAAAAGGGTCCACAGTGCCATGATGGTGTTACCCAAAATATAGTGTATCCAACCGGCAATACACATAAAAACAACATTGTCAGTAACAATGCTAAATAAAAATTATTGCTTTTGGAAACCCTAAAAACAACTTCATGTGGTACGTTGCAGGTCATTACTGCCCAAGATCGAAGATACATCATGATCATTAGTTTAACAACGTTTAGAACAACCAATCCCGGAGAGAAAAACATTCCCATCCAAACCATACCTTGGTTGTTGATAAGATGTAAAATATTTTCAGCAATTTTAAAATCTCCATATTCAGGAAACTTTTTTTCTAAATCCCAACACCAAAATTTATTCATGTATCTAACGAACAATGCACGAAAAAAGTCCATAAATAATGTTCCCAATAACACAAATACCTGAAAAATTAAAAGATATTACGCTTAAGATAATTGTAATAACTGTCGTTTAATAAAACATAAAAGATACTACGTACTAGATCCATCACTGTTAGTTTGACCAATTCTTGGCCAAACATAGTTTCCCAGCATAGTTTTAGTAACTTAGTTTTTGTATCTGGCGTTAAATTGTACATTTTTCTTTTATATGCATCAAGATAAGCAGTATCTTTAATTGTTGAAATGTTAGTTTTATTATTTTTTAAATCCATCAAATCATCCTGTAAAGTTTCGCACTGTTTATGGTAGCATTTAATAAACAAAATTTTACATTTAGACATATAAAATGTTTGAGTTATATTTCTATCACCACAATTTATTGAACAATTAAATGTTATATTTGGACAAATGTTAGGTCCCTCTAAATATGTGGGTGTAGAAGTGTAGTGCGTAGAATTCCTTATTACGTCGTAAGACGTGAATTGTATTGAATTAAAGGAAGTCGTTTCTGTTGCTGTAGCATAATCAAAATCTTTATCCAGTGTGCTAGTTTCCGTGATACCCAATTTATCATTGGTGCTTGTTTTTGTGTCACCAGTACTTAAACTGGAATTTGTTGAATAACCAATACCAAAAGCATCAGTGGTGATTTCTGTTGACGTTGGATTACTGCCCGTTATCGTAGAATAACCTGTACTGTATTCTGTACTAGACAGAATATCTTTTGTAGTTTCTGTGTCTATGGACGTAGAAACTTGAGGAGTATCAGAAGTATAATCGTTTAAAATATAATTTGTTACATTTTCTTGGGTTGAATCCAAGTTATTTGAGAAGATATCATAATTGATATCACTACTATCGTATGATTCAGTATCATTTGTTTCCGTTGTAACTTCAACATAATATTCTTCCCTTGCAGACAACTTGCTTATGTTTTTTATTTTATCAATTTCTTTTCTAAATGCAACATCTACTTCATTGGAAGCCTCTTTAGAAGTTTCAGTAATTGATTCATATTCTATCAAACCTCTTTTTTTAATACTTTTCTTGACATTATTATTAGATAATACCGTGCTTCTATGGCTAATAGGAAAATTCGTTGTCTGATCTTCATTCAATGAATCAAATATATTTTGAGACATTTCAATTGGTAGTCTGTGCATTTCACATGGTAAGCACGACACAATAATTTCACTACAATATGGAAGTTTTTCGTTTATAAAATTGTCTTTTTCATTAGAAAGCGTAGCATCGGAGAAATTGCTAGTGTTCATTTTTAGTTCTGGTTGCAATAAGCTTAAATCTTTACTCATGCCATCTATTTTACTGAACAATGCAAATATTAGAGAGTATAAATTGAGTAAATTTAATAACATAATTCTGTAAAAGAAATTAATCGACAGATTAAGATCAATGTATTTCATATTTAAGTAAAATATTGTAATATTGCCAAAAAACGTACCTAGCTAGTTGCAATCTTAATTGTTTCCTTGGATGGTAATGTTCTAAAATTCCAAGACATTCAAAGAAAACAGGAAAAGTTATTGAAATTACAGTGACCACGATAGTTGTTTCATGCTCGCGACCCCAAATTTTAAATATAGGTTTATCATCGGACCGCGATACTACTGTGACAACTGCATACGCTGACACAGCAAGTAAAATAAGTACACAGATATTGACAAGGCCCCGCAAAGAAAGAGTACGCCAACTGAAATATAATAATAAAACAATTCTTATATCTCATGTACAAAATTTCAATAAATTTACACATACAATAAAATCCACATCCTACTTTCTTAATTTTTTTTTCTTTTCTGCTTCTTCCAATAATGCTTCTTTAAATCCTAATATAACAGATGCTATTCGGTTATGTGCTGTTTCGCCGTTACCAATCATGAAGTCCCAACCAGTAAAAAGTTTCCAAGAAAATATGCATTCATCTTCTTTTTCTGATAGTTTTGACATTCTTGAATTTTCTGCCATCCTAAGAAATATAATTCAATTAATTTAATGAAGGTTAGATAAATATAAATAGATTAATGGTTGCTCCCATTATATTCTAATCAAATTGCTAATTTAATTCGTATCTACTAAACTAAAAACATTTTAGTTCTATTATGAGCAGTTCATTAAAAGTTAAAATTTTGACAACGCACTTTTGTTTAACACACTGTTTGCGAATATGCGATACAAACAAAAACTGAAACTAAGCAAAGTGTAGCAGAGACCAACCATTGATGTAAAGTTAAACTAAGTTTGATTCTCAAAATACTTACTTCCTCAGTATGGCAACGAAGCTGTAAACATATACGACTAATCCTGTTAAAAAGTATGCTAATGGCATTCGGTATTCCGGCCGTTCTATGTTGCTATAATATCCATAGAATATAGCAGAATATTTTAGGGCACCTTCAAATTCCCAAAGTGTCAGAAGATTTGTCGCATTTCGGCGTTCGTCTTTCATTATTATCTTTCTTTCACCATCTTGCGAAGGATTTTCTGTTAGATACTACGAGTATAATGCATAATTATATTTATTTGGCCTGTTGTTCTTTTAAATATTGTTATTAACTCTAATGTGTCTTTCAAAAGTCAATAAAAATGTTTAATATTTCTGAACAAGAAATTCAAGTATACTAACTATCTTTTAACTTTAATATGGGATCTAACTTGTTTTTATAAAATATGATCATATTAGTAAACAAGACAAAATTTTTAATATGAAGTATACTTCTTACCTCGGGAATGATAACAAATACAAGAAGAATAAACCCAATAACTAAGTTGACCCAAAATAACCATCTTAGGAAAGTAAAATATGAAGCTACGACGGAGCCAAAGTGAGATTCGATTTCTTTAATTCGTAATTCCCAAGGAATTAGGAAATTGGACGTGTTGGCTGCTTCTCGTTTCAATTGTTGCCATTTCTAAAAGCATAAAATCATTATAAAACATATTTTTACAAAATATGAACGACGCACCGTTCGGATTTCATTCTTAAATTTCACTCGATTTTTTCGAAAATCATCAGATCGATTTGTAGAAAATGGACTGTTAAAAATGTTGTCCAGATAAGCACTAAATATGTTTATATTATATTCAGTAGATGCCTGCGGCTTCGACCATGACTTAATCAGCTAAGTCAGCTTAAGTGTAAGCTTACGTGACTATTTCTAAGAAGTTTATAAAAAAATGCCATCGCAGGCTTTTCGTAAATAAAAATATCCCACTATGAATTGTATTGTTAGATATATCTTGAAGGGATTAGGCATTTTTTTCAAAAAAAGCTTCCAAGCGGATTGTCTTTTTCCAACTTCCAACAATCGTTATCGACATATTTCAACCGATTTACACAAAACGCAAACTACAAATTATACTCATAGACCGTTCTTACAAATCACTTTATCTAATGGTAAAAATCGCACGAAAATCACTAGTTATTGAGTTTCACCTAAATACAAAGACAGACAGATGCGGTGAAGGACTTTGTTTTATTATAATATATATAGATATTTTTTATTTTATAGCTATAGACAAACTTACCGATGCTACGAGAATATTAAATCTTGCATAAATATCTTTTGTACTTTTAGATTGCGCAAGTCTTTCCTGTAATTGTCCTTCGTGACGTTTAATATAACCTTTAGCCTAAAAATGATAGAATCGCAAATATAAGTCAAATATAAAATATGTTGCCACATAATTTATATTACGCCAAGTAAGGGTAGGATTTCTACCCTAAAAAATATACTATTTAACATTACAGAATAGTCAAAAATTATACTTTAAAGGTTATTTGAAGTTTCATTTGAATTCATTCAGTAGTTGATGCCCAGCAACAAAAATATGGACAGTCAAAAAAAAAAAAAATTAGCATCAGTTTTATGTAATCGATATAATGCCCTTTAATAAAAATTTTCAAAATCTCTTCAATATACAGAATTTGGACTGTTACAGTTTTATTTTATGTATAGATTACTAATTTTTAGGAGAAATTTTACCGTACCTGATGAACAATCTTTAATTTTCTTCGCATTCCAAGTGGTTGCTGTTTCACAGACCCTAGAACTTCTTTATGAAGATGGATGTTTTCAAATATTTGTTCCTGTGTGACTATTGGTTGATCATCGATAGATATTACTGTACTGGAAAAATATTTATCTTTGACTATCTATATTCTATAAATATTTAATTTTCTGTGCAATTAAATGTAGTAAATTATCGAAGTAATATGAAGTGACTTTTCCCATACAAAGTTATTTCCCTTATTAGTAACCTGGGAATCAAATCCCATGATCAATAAGACGTGCTAACCAATGAACAACGGGTTTTTTTAGGGTTTCTAATGGTACTCTTAGTATACAAAACTTGGCAACTACCTTCATGGTACAGTTAGTATATGCGGCTTCGGATCACGAAGTCCTGTGTTCGAGTCCATGAAGTAGTCCTCATAGACTCGAACACAGGACTTCGTGATTCGCAAAAATTCGTCACAGAATAGTTTATGTAACGAAGTTTTGCACAGCTCGCAAGTGCGAGTTTCAATTTCACCTCTACCTTTCTCATTCTATAGTACCGTGTTACGCAGAGAGAGACAAAGGTGAATTCGATACCTGTTATTGATGATAATGATGATACAATATTTGCACTTACTCGCCGGAACTGGTAGTGAAGACAGAGGAACGCCGCCTTAGACGTGTTTCATCAGCCAAGAACGGGGAAGAAGGTCGTCTAGTTCTCCCTTTACGCGAGCGTCGTACGCTAGCTCGACGGTGACGTAACACTGCGCTGAGGCTTGCAGAATAATCCTCGTCTTCAGACCCATCTGAATATTCGTAATAATGGTCACATGGATATAAAAAAAGTCTAAATAATATACAAGATAATTTAAATCCTGAAATTAGCATGGTTTTCTTTGAAGAGGAGATGAAAATGTTATAACGCGTTCCAATTTCATTTAATTTTTAAGCTATTGCATATCTGTTATCGCTTTAGGGCTTTTGACCAAATCAAGAAATTTCGTAACGAATATAAACCTAACACCCAAGCCGTGCATCAAGACCACGTCCAGTTGAGTCGTCTTGATGCACGCATCGCACGAAGCATCTACAACTCACAGACAACATTCGCTGAGTGAAAGAAAATGGCGCCAGTAACAGAAAAGTTGAAAAAAACAATGTGAAGCGCAGGGATGAAAGCTCTATTTACCAACGGAGAATGATAAATTGCAAGTGAAAAGACACAACAGTAGAAGAAGGCTCAATAACAGGTTGTTGGAGTGTGTGAAAAAGGATATATGTATGAAAGTAGGTGATAGGTTTATGAATAATATAATAGAAGAAGAATGAAAGAGATTTACATACTTTTCCGTCTCCACTCAAGTTGGATAAGAAAAAGGAGATTATGATTATGTACGAAGATTATTCTGATCGAATATTTACTTACCTCCTGTAGATGGAGAAAACTTGACTTCGTTGTTAGCGGGTATTTCAGAAGGCAAGTGGAAGAAGTTGACTCCCGAAGATGTCATACTACTGGGGTCAGCCCACGTCACTGATAAACGGTCCACAGACGGCTGTGGTGACGACGGCGGCTTGTCATAGGAACCCTTTAAAACAAATATGAAATTATGACTGAACGAATGCATTGAGTGAGTAATAGCAAAAAATATAAGCTTGTTTAAGTTAAATTATATTCTCATGTTAGCGGTTAAGCCATATTATGAGAATAAATAAATAAACTAAACCTAAACAAACAGTCCTGCCATTTTTAAGATTTTAGCACAGATCAAATTCTGTGCATTAAAGATATTTTGATTTTTTTAATTGGAGGGCACTTTTTTATTTAAATTGTTTTAAATTACTGTAGTTTAAGATTCGGGTATAAGTTTTAGGTACTTGAGAAGTTTTGGTACATTTCCAAAGGAAATCACTTAAATAAATTTTCACGTGAAATCAACGTGTTTTATTCGATTTAGTTGAATTTGCATGAGTTTTATTCATTGAAAAATTATTCTATCATGATAATTGCACACGTGTTATTGAAATTAATACAACGCTGAGTTTAATGTAGAACCTCTTACAGAAATATAACGATTCACATTACTCAGTTTAAAGAAATTAATTCTGATAATATTCTGATGATATCAGCTCTTTTTTAACTAAAACATGACGCTAAAATAGTATAGGCTAAGACAAGTTCACATTTAAAATCACAAATAGTATGGAAGGAAAAAGCCTAAATAAGATATTCGGAAATTACCTACACTAAAGAAAATACGGAAACTTTATGTAGATACTAGTTCACGAGCTGAAGCGTGTAAGCCGACTGTTGTGTATCGGTGGATGATGCCGGGACTCGGGCTGGACAATTAATTAAACGATTTATGGCATCGTTCAGGTGTTTTGCGTAGCAGCTGCTTTCATACTGCATCATGTTAGGATTGATACACATTTAATTTTTTTGTAGACGCAGATTATATACGAGAACATTAACGGTTGGAAGACCTGTCGTGCTGTATGGATGGAAAAAGGGACGGATAGTAGAAAAAGGCATGCGAACGAAATGCGTATCCGACCTCACTTAAGTGGGATGAGGTAAAGGAGATGATGATGTTAATATTAAAAACGTATAATGTAACGCCTGCTAGTTTGTCCGCGAAAAATTTGGTACCAAAAACTATATCTCCAAGGGATTAGGTAGCGCTGTCGATGAAAGCACTCAGGTGGCTTGACTTAATTATCCGACATTTTCTAAAAATATTATCATAATTTAATCAATTTGCACAAAATGTTGAAAAATTATACACTAAAACCTTCCTCATAAATTACTTTCTCTATTGGCAAAATCCGAATGACAATCCATTCGGTAGTTTTTGATTTAATCTCGAATAGACAGACAGACATGCAGACACGGCGAAGGACTTTGTTTTATATGTATAGATAGATGATAAGCCAGTAGTTGTTCTTTAAAACTAAATCGGTAATGATTGAAATGAAAGCAGGTAATGAGGTTTGAGAGTTTTGATATTTGAAATATTTCTTTCAGTGTGGCCTTTGTTCGTTTAATAAGTAATGTTGATATATATAAAATTTCATTATTTTACTTTACAAATTGTAAAACACTAACTTTGTAATAACTGTATCGCAAATTGCAGGGTTTTATAAACTAATTTAGTAAAAGAATAAATGAACTTTTTACTTGGAATATTTATGTAAAGAATATACGTTAGTGTGACATGAGCTTTATCACAGAAAACTAGGACTGCCCTGTAGTTCGTTATTGTAAGGTGTGGCGGAGAATTTATTGTTCTTTATGTATATATAAAAGTTGGTATACTTCAGTCAGATCTAAATTCTCTTAACATATTTTTGGTAATTAGCGAAGTAAATAATGCTAAAATTATACTTAATAAAAAACTTGGTTGTATAGTAATGTACGGATTGATTCTTTAAGCAATATAAACCAAAAAAACATATGAATAAAATACTGAACGTTTTCACTGAAATTCAATACTTTGGGTTATTTTTAATCTGAAAATCACAGATATAAAATAGTCTTGCTCGTGCGTAGAGCGGCAACGCAAAACCTATTTTATATCGAAGTTGAAAATATTATATTATAATTATTATTATCAACCCATATTCGACTCACTATTGAGCACGAGTCTTCTCTCAGAATGAGAGACCTTAGACCATCGCTGGCCCAATGCGGATTGGCAGACTTCACATACGTAGAGATTTAAAAAATTCTCAAGTATCACGATGTTCCAAGTGATATTTAATTTCTTAAAATTAACATAACTAAAAAATTGGAGGTGCATGCCCCGGATACGAACCTACGCCCTCCGGTCATAGTCACATTGAAAATAAAAAATATTTATTCATTCTCTTAGCTATTCTCTAACGATGATTTGTATAACTCGTAAGTGCGAGTTTCGAATTCACCGCTATCTTTCTCATTCTATAGTATCGTGTTAAACAGAAAGAGATAGAGGTGAATTTGAAACTCGCACTTGCGAGTTATAAAAATATCGTTACAGAATAGCCTAGCAGGTATGGTTTGAGATCACGAGGTCCCGGGTCGGTCGGGCTATGAAATATTAAGGTTTTCATACTGTCAAAAAAAATGCTGCTGTTAAATCCCCGAGCCGAGCAAGTGGATTACTTCTTCACATTTATTTTTTGTTTGTTTGTCTATTTTCTTTTTGTTTAGAGTAAGTTAATAATTTGCGTTATGTAACCTATGTAAGCATGTTGTGTTTGCTTCAAGTAGGCACAATGTACGTGAGGATTAGAAGAAGCTATTTTAATATATATGTTAGGTTAAGTAATTGTGCCAGTTTAGCAAACCAATAGAAAAAAAAGAGCCTTGGTCGTTCTTATTAAGAGTAATTGTTACAAAATCGTAAACCTTCTTTGGAGCAGCGTGGTGAGCTAAGTTCCATTTCCTATAAGAAAGGTAGGCACTTGAGTGGGTTTTAAAATAGGACCAATATCAAATACAAAAGTTTATGGATGAAGTTGGGCTAATTGGGCATATAAAATGCCTCAGATTCAAACGAATGGAACCAGGGGCAATGCTTATATTAAATACCCATTTTGTTCTATGACTAGAGTTTTTTGTGTTGTAGAAAAAGGTAAAAACACACCCTGATAAGTGCCGTGACAAAGAGCAGTCAGTCTTTGAGCGCCAATGACTGACTGCTAATCCCCGATTCTGATTAGCTATTTAAATCAGGGCTGACAAAACTTCTCTGTGTTTTATTAACTTTACTATTAAAAGGTAACAAATGAACAAATTATTAGGTATTAATATCTTGACGTCATAGTGGCAACCAAAACAGCCGTGATGAATCACGGCTGCATGCTGGTATGCATCAGGTTTCCTCACTTAGGATAGGGGCAGGGTAGGTAGGGTAGGGGTAGAGTAGGGTACGAGTAGGGTAGGTGTAAGAAAGAGGTAGGGTAGAGGTAGGTGTATGGTGGGAGTAGGGTAGGGGTAGGGTAGCTATTTATACCCTACCCCTACCCTAAGTAAGTAAGGTTAGAGTAGAGGTAGGGTAGAGGTAGGGTAGGGTAGGTAGCAATGGCGTGCACTTCATACATGCATTAAATCACTGAATACCCTAACAAAATATGTTTTTTGTAATGCTTGTCCAATACATTTTCCCAGTTTGGTTAAATTATCTTACCAGTGCATACCCTGATCAACAGCCTTATGCACGCCACTGGTAGGTAGAGGGTGGGGTTAGGGCATGAGTAGGGTAGGTGTAGGATAGGGTACGAGTAAGGTAGGAGTAGGGTTTTCATGCGGATGATGTCGCGGGCGTCCGCTAGTTTGAAATACAGATATAGTATTACAATTTGCTTTTAATAGTTGGGAGCAGCACCAGGCCTAATGGGTTGGGCGGAAACGTAGTACGAAATCAAAACATGAACTAAAAGCTACGCAAATCTCAATAAATTGGTAACACGAGACGCAACCCTGCTCGTTCATTCCATTAACAAGCTCCTCCCCCTCGTTTTATAGCACACCGCATAATAATTAACAAGAGATTTTTTTACGAACAAAAGGTCAGAAGCGGTCGATAATTTGTGTGATAAACTATATTATATCTATACAATTAGGGGCGCGGAGCGTATTTATGAAGATAGATACTGTAACTGGAAACATAAAGATGGTCTTCGTTTATTTCATTGGATGAATGAATATTTAATGAGATCCGAAGAGAATTTAAAATTATTAAAATATACCTGAGTAATAATATTAGTATTTACAAGTATTTATAGTTTAAAATACAATTATTAACACTATTGTAAATGTAAATCTATACTAATATTTTAAAGAGTAAATGTTTGTAAGTTTGTAAATGGCTTTTAAAGGGATAATAATCTTCGGAACTACTAAACCGTTTAATTAAAATCTTTCACCAGGTAGAATGCTACGTTATCGGTGAATGCATAGGCTCTATATTATATTGGTAGTAGTTTTTGTATCTAATATAATTATATTTATAATATTGTACTAGCGAACGTTTTGCAGTTTCACTCGCATAGCTCTCCTTTCCGTGGCAATACCGGGATAAAGGATTGCCCATGTTACGATGTAAATGTAACTTTCTTTTGATGAAAGAATTTTCAAAATCAGTTGGTTTACTTGTAAAAAATAACAAACAAACAAACGCGCATTTTTAATATATTGCAAGCAGGCATACGAGTATGTAAGCCATGTTAACCCAGTGGAAAGGACTTTTATTCGGAGGGCGTAAGTATGAATCCGGTCTGGGGCATATCCTTCCAACTTTTCAGTTATATGCATTTCTAAAAAATTAAAATTCAGCGTATTATGTATGTATGTATTCACTGTAGTAAATATAATTCTACTAATATTATAAATGCGGAAGTTTGTATGGATGTATGTTTTTGTCACTCCACGCAGACGAAGTCGCGGGCGTCTGCTAGTAAAATTATAAAGAAAACTATTATAACCACTCGTATGTTCTGAAGTCTGTACATATGTTCTGAAGTCTGATGTCAAAATGAATGAGTACCTACGAGTTTACAGCTTATTATCTCCCAGTCCAAAGTTGACCAAAGTTGAATTTTGGTTAATTGACTAGGTTTTAATATATTTGCGACTTCGTAATGAAAATTGACACCACGGTCGACATTATCTTTATGGCCATAAATTAGTGAAATCACTTGTACATATGTACTGTGGTGGTTAGATAGTATCTACTACTCGTATACATATGTCAGATTTACTTTACCTTGTCTGTTGATGAAAAATTATAAATTAATCGAATTATTCAAGATTGGATGACGCCCGCGACTTCCACGCGTAAAACTAAGTTTTTCCCAAACCCCGTGGAAACCATGGGTTTTCCGAATAATATTGTTATAATAATGTAATAAATTGACTACAGCTACATCCAAGTGTTGAAGTGCTTGTACGAAATTGCCACTATGTCAGTACGTATACAGGATCAGACTACGAGGCCAATCCAGTTGCAGCGAGGAGTACGTCAGGGAGATCTAATCTCACCGAAACTATTTACCGCCGCATTGGAGGACGTCTTTAAGCTTCTGGACTGGGACGGACAAGGCATCAACATCAATTGCGAGAAGAGCACTCAAAAACTCAGCCAGAGTTTCCATTTTTGTTATCACCATTTCACAATATTGTGTTGAAATAAGTACCTACGTACTCACATATTCGTAGTGCTAACTGCCAGTAATTCCCAAGCTTCTTTATAATTTATAATATAGTGATTTACTTTAAAATAAGATTTTTTAGCTTGATTTTAATAATTAAACCGTGGATGGCTGCATTTTAAGTTGTATCGTTTGAAATAAGTATAGACAATCTAATAAATTATTACCATTTAATGTTTTTCGTGATATTTAATACAGATTCGTCACTACTAACCATATTATAAACATGTTCTGACTCTCCTCGATTGAATCACTGCAGATTTCTGTGACTTGAACTGACACAGGCTGTTTCTTTTGTCGTCGCTAAGCAAATGTGGTATCCAACGAGATATCAACTTTCTTACGCCAAGTTCTTCATGCAGGATTTTTTGATTTTTGGATTTTTAGTGGTCCCTGAAATGCCCACGGATGCCTCTATTTCACAGTATGTCGCATGACGTTCTTTGAGGATTAGCTGCCGCACGGCTTCGATATTCTGATGCGTCATGGCGGTTTTTGGACGACCTTCACGTGACTTGTCACTGAGGGTAGAATACCCACTTTGAAATTCTAAATACCAACGTTCTACAGTGCTGCATCAGTGAACACAGAAGTAATCTCCTCAAGGAACTGAAGTTGTGATAATCCCCTTTAAAAGTTGTAGAAAGTTAACACACGCAAATTTTCCTTAGATATTTCAATTTTGAATAGACGATACAATAAAACAATTCGACCAATTTGAAAACACTCTATTGTTTTCGAATTCTAAATTCAAAACGATGAAAATGCCATATGTTTTTTTTTAATAATCGCGGAAAGTTGGCAAACGACACGACTTAAAATGCAGCCCTCTAAAAGTTTGCGCTTAATGTCTAAACTGCTTTTCCCCCTTCTATAAGAAGGGAGGCCTGACCATGTAATGGGCCGTTAAAATAGGCTGATAAATATAATGACTTAAAACTTTGAACTTGGTATTATAGACATGGTAAGTATTATTATCTAATTATTTTAATTACCTGCGGTGTCAGCTCTAGTTTTGTGTCAACTATTGGTCTCTGTCGTGGCTCCAATTTCAGTATCCCTCTTTCCTTGTTCTGAAAAATAAAAGTATTTTTAGTTCCATTGTTATTATTGATTATATTTTGTAAGTACTTATAGAATGTCCTCAATAACGCCACGGGTAAAGACGAGATCTTCTGCATCCTAGGCCGTAGGTTCACAACCTACAACTCAACAATGTTTTTGTAATGAACATTGGTGTCTTCCATTAACAGGTGGTTCATATATTTTATCAGATATCTCAGTGCCCTATAAATACGCTTACTAGATAGCGATGTGTGTGTTAAAATCTAAGCACTCTATTTTTTTAAATAATAAATATATAATATGTAGTGTGTTTCTTGCTTTGTATGTAAATTGTTTACGTGATCTACTGAATGAATAGCTTGTATTACAAATAATTACGAAAATAGTGCAACAGTTAGAGATATAAGAGATTTAAAACGAGAACCTTTTGTATTTCAGTCCGTCTCGAAAACCGTTGATGATTAAAAATGTCTAAGGGATAAAACAGGAGGAGAATTTCTACTGCTTTCTTATAATTGAGTTGGTAGCCATTAAATAACTGGTAAAAAAAATCAGTAGTTTCACAAGTAAATGATAATTTATCCTATAGGAAGGTAATGGTTTTAATTAGAAGATAAATTTTCTTACAATGATTTAACGATATGGCAAAATGGGTAAAAGAAATAAATGAGAGAAAAAAGGCTTTCGATGTACATTTATTGAATAATAATGTTACAATGTCTGAGTGTAAGAGATTATGCCTGAAAACTCACCAGCTTTACCTCTTTTTAAAATTTGTATAAAGCCGACGTATTCTGAGCTCTAACTTAATTGTGTAAGAGGTCAAAATTATTAAAAGTATTTAGGGGAGTATATATACTGCCCTACTAATTATATACCTATATCAATTTTAATATTTATACACACACAAAGACTAGAAAATAAAATTGTTAGATAGATTTTCGACTGAAAAAAATAAATATTAATTCTGAAATTCGCGGGTGATAGTATAATAACATTCTATAAGTCTCTTTATAATTGGCCATCTTTGGTTGGTTTTGAATTCAATTTACTGAAACTTTGAGATACTGCTGTGAAAAATCTCAAACTTAATTTATATTTATATATACAGTAGATATAGTACGAGTAGAGTACGTATGTTAATTACCTTAGCATCCATGGTGGCTCCGAGCCGGCGATCACAATCGATGGTTGACAAGAACTGGGGTTATCCTCCGTGTCGCGTGTACAACTCTACTCGCGAAATGTCCTAACACGTTTTTTGCAATTATGTATACCAATATCGTAAGTAACTTTTACTAAATTACTAAATGACATACCTACGTCGCTTTTTACTTTTTTTAATTGCTATTACTCGAATAGGTGCTTTTAAAATTAATTGTAATGGCACAACCTTTCCATAAAGAATATACGCATAGAAAAAATTGTCAATGGAATAATTTAATTTAGTCTTGGATGATATACGACGATTAGTTCGCCTTTTTAATAAAAAAACATGGACAAAGTGTTTTTAAAATTATGTTTCTTTCTTATTTTCTCTGCAAAAATAACGGAATTAGTCCGACGTGTGGTCAACAATCAAGAACATCGCAGCCTAAGTCCAACTCTCGAATGATGATGATGAAGAATATATCACACTAATATTATAAAGGCGAAAGTTTGTATGTAAGTGTGTGTGTATGTTTCTTTCTTCCTTTGCGCTGCGGCTGCTGAAGCGATTTTCTGAAACTTTGAATGGAATTAGATTTTACTCTGAATTAACACATAGCTAGGCTACTTTTCATCCCGAAAAATATCATGGTTCCCGTGGAATTTGTGTTAAACAGAATTTGACGTGTAAGAAGTCTCGGGCGTTTGCTGAAATTACTTTGAAAATGCTTCAATCCCAGAAAATTATACAGTCCCTATGGGAAAAAGCATGAACAATTGTGTCGGAAAAAGAAATTTATGTTGTTACGTAACTTCACACTAATCATACATGTAAATGTGTGTGAATGTTGGTTACTCTATTACGCACCTTTGCAGCTCCTTTTGTAATAAACAGATTTGGCTGAAATAAAGTTGTAAACATTATTTATTTTTGAGTAATACATGTTGGTTGCTCATACTCAGCATTTCACAAATCTTATCTAGATAGAAAAAAAAACAATTTTGATAAAAGTTAAGTTATACAGTTTTACTGCGAATTGCGCACTAATTAGGGAGAAAGACTGCGCAGAGGTGGGCTGTCAAAAGGGGTGAGACAACACAGGTCACTTTACCTCCATCTACACAACTTTCTATAAATCTATAGTAAAGTTATACACGACTCTACTTTAGTGAAAATTATGGAGTGCAAATGCCCAGAAAATTATTATCATTAAGCAAAACCATTTTTATGTATGTCACCGAACTATATGTAAGATAAGATACTACCTGTAAGGCTAGTTTTAAGTTATGATGATAATAAATAAAGAAATAATACATAAATGAGAAAGCGGGATTGATTGATGAAATTTTCGTTTGCGTTTCTGTGGATGTTTAGATGGTGTAGTTTCACAATTGGACTGGGTTTTAGAGATGATTTATTTTGACTATTTTGATTTTTCGAATTGAGGATGATAATATCAAATTTTCACAAGTTCCAGAACACCTTAATTTTAGGAACTCAATGTTAACTAACTCTTTTAATGAATAAAACAATTATGTGATTTACCAAAAACTATGAACTGATAAAAATTTGAAGCTACTGCACACGTAGAGTCGATTAATTAGGAAAGTGGCACGTAGTGATCATACACAAATAGGGTTACCCAGTGACGACAAATTTTCGGACATCCTTGAATTTGCTTTTAGAAGAAAAAAATATATTTTATACCTATTCTTACTTTTAATATAATACAATACAATTATAATTTCTTATACAAATATTTTTGTGTAGGAAATTAATATTTAATTCTATTATATGTAACTCTAGTTAAACATAATAGAATGAAATATTAATATCTGCAAGTACAATCGTATGTATTTTTTTTTTGTAACGAAACCGGTTTGGGGCACATCGGTTGGATGGTCTCAAAGTCCAAGGGATGTAGGTAGAACCGTTATTTATCATTATCAATCCATATTCGACTCACTGATGAGCTCGAGTCTCCTCTCAGAGGGGTTAGACCAAATGCGGATTGGCAGACTTCACACACGTATCACATGTTTTTCTTTCATCGTTTCGAGATACGTGATATTTAATTTCTTAAAATGCACAAAACTGAAAAGTTGAAGGTGTATGCCCCGGACCGGTGTCGAACCCACACCCTCTGGAATGTAAGTTCTTGTTAATATTTTTTATTGTTCTATTTCACTATTAATATATAATTAAAAAATTTTTTTCACTAAAAATAAATTTATTTCATAGTTTTTGTAAAAATCCTCAGCTGTATTATGTCAGCAAAAACTGACGCTTTAGTTCTTTTAGATAGTATTTAGAAGACAGGTTTATCTAGAGAGAGAGAAAAGAGACTATATTTACGTTAACGGTCAATTAAAACTTTCTTAACATTTTTTCCCGATCTCTCATATATCAATCTGGTTACCCTAAAATTGTAAGTCATAACACTTTAACACTTATGTAATGCAATGTTTTTAGTCAGACAAACTATTTTACAAGTGAAGTACTCGTTAATTTATTAACTACATATTTATTTATTTATTTATTTATTTTATACACATATATATATAAACATTACAGGCTTAACCTAATGTATTTATATAAACTATCTATAATTTCTGAATTACTTGAACGTATCTGCTGAAAGTTCTGTGAAATTCAGCAGGCGAGGAGAAAAACAAATCTAAATCCGGGTCCCACTCCAATACCCCGCTTAGCAATGCCAACGCGCGAACAAGAGGTGACTCGCGGGTTTGCACCAACCTACATGTTGGAATAGTGAACAGTTTCATTTTGCGTGCCCTTTTTTGTATTTTGGGTATATGGAATGAAACCAACTCTAGTACTGAAGGGTTCAACAATTCATATTGTGATCATGTATATTGTATAGTTTACATGCTTGCAGTAAATGCAATTTATTCTTTCATTTCTATAAAGCGCTGGGATATGTTTAGTAGTAATCTATTAATAGCGTAGAAAGTACTTAATATTTTCATTGTTGATAGTATAATCTGTGAACTTAACCGTAACTGCTCATACTTATTATATTCTTACTAACCAAATCCACCAAATCGAAGCAATAATATAGGTACTTTTGAAATAGCTGTTACTTATTCTTTTTTTGAATTTGTAATTATATATTTAATAAATATAAAAAAAAAAACAAATTACTGACTACGATCGCAGCTCATATTTTTCTGTTCTAATATATGAGTAGTACAAGTATAGAACATCGCAAAACCCAAACTTAAAAGCAAAGTACCTACCTACTCGTATTTATAAGCTTTCTTGGTCACGTGAACGCAGGTCATCACTATCAGTAAGCACTGAAGCAGTGGCGTAGAGAGTGCCTTTGAGGGGCCTTGCATCAAAATGAGTAGAGGCACAGAAAACATATGTACAAGAGGGCCCAATAGACCAGCGTCAAATCCCGAAAAATCTCTTAAGTTTTTGATTTACCCCTAACTCTGACCACAAAGTAAAATTGGTCCTAAAATGTTTGTTCTTTACTTTAAAAGTAGTAGTAGTATTTTTTTGGCTCGGGTGTGGGATTATTAAAAAATCTATACATTTATATATATACACAATTTGACGGCCTCCGTCGCGCAGTGGTTTGCGCGGTGGATTTACAAAACGGAGGTCCTGGGTTCGATCCCCGGCTGGGCAGATTGAGATTTTCTTCATTTCTCCAGATCTGGCTGGTGGAAGGCTTCGGCCGTGGCTAGTTACCACCCTACCGGCAAAGACGTACCGCCAAGCGATTTAGCGTTCCGGTACAATGCCGTGTAGAAACCGAAAGGGGTGTGGATTTTCATCCTCCTCCTAAACAAGTTAGCCCGCTTCCATCTTAGACTGCATCATCACTTACCATCAGGGGAGATTGTAGTCAAGGGCTAACTTGTAAAGAATTAAAAAAAAAAGTCCAGGTGGTCCGTATCATTAATACGGCTGATACGGCGGTAGCTACTCCCCTGCACTGAATACTAGTGTGTAGAGTCCCCGCATACTATACGCTTTTGTCTGCCGATAGTCTGCGTTGTTATTTCCATCCATACAAAATTATGAGATGCAGTATTTATATTTATTAGTCTATCTTTATTTATATTTATTATCCTTGACACCTAATCAGTATGATGCATTAGGTACGTTAACTATTATAACGTTAAAAAGTTCGAGGTATGCAAGTACCTACCGTAGATAGAGAAAATTACTCACGTATAAGAGCCGTGATAGCCCAGTGGATATGACCTCTGCCTCCGATTTCGGAGGGTGTGGGTTCGAATCCGGTCCGGGGCATGCACTTCCAACTTTGCAGTTGTGTGCATTTTAAGAAATTAAATATCACGTGTCTCAAACGGTGAAGGAAAACATCGTGAGGAAACCTGCATACCAGAGAATTTTCTTAATTCTCTACGTGTATGAAGTCTGCCAATCCGCATTGGGCCAGCGTGGTGGACTATTGGCCTAACCCCTCTCATTCTGAGAGGCGACTCGAGCTCAGCAGTGAGCCGAATATAGGTTGATAATGATGATGATGATATAGGTTGATAAACGCATAGGCAAAAGGTATCGAGTAATTTTGGATTAATGGCTCACGCAAAATAAATTCCTTTTTATAACAAAATATTTTAGGGACTCCACTTGTAATTTTATTAAATTTATACCCAATTCAGTATCAAACAAAGATAAGAAAGCGCTTAAGAATAGATACCTAACCCATTTTATGGCTTCACAGTTCAGAGTTCATTGAACCTCGTTATCTTAACTTAGGATGTACCTACCTACTGAGATATAGTTTCATTCATGTTTAAAAATTTTCTGTTAATAGTTCATTGGAGAAAACTGCATAAAAATCCGTTCAGTAGATTATCTTGAACAGACAGACAGTTTAGTCGCGGCGTATAAATAGTTTAATAACACTAGAATTTCGAAAACTGCTAGACATTAATTAATGAATTCGTTTAAGTAGCTCGTCAATACATATATAAATTGAGTCTATGATTACAAAATAATTAAATTTTGTCATTCAGTCTGTCTGTTTGTTGGGGCTTATCTTCGGAACGGCTGCACTTACTTTAGTGGGACTTTCACTGAAAGAGTAACATAAAGGCTATTTTTTATCCCGGAAAAATCAATGGTGAAAAACTGAATTACAAGCGGATGAAGTCGCGGGCGTTCGCTAGTCTAAAATATCTACCTTCAGAAAATAACAGCAGCGCTGCTTATGCTTGGCGGTAGAAATAATCATGATGGTGATACTTCCCCGGTCAAGCTCCCAAAAAATCTCTACTAGTAATATTAAGTTTGCTATTTGAGCTCGTACCATCATTACCTTTTTACCATTACTATGTAAGGCACCGGGTAGGTTTCCTTCCCTAAATCATTGACATTCCTAGAATTCGTATGAAGCGATTTGCTTCTTCGTTTCATATACGCATGGCTAGGGTATGAAACTCTCTCCCGAAGTCAGTGTTTTCTGATTCGTACTGCATCTTTAAGATTAGAGCGAATGGGGATCTTTTAGGCAAGCGCGTTTCACTTTAGACCACATAATATACACTTACCTACCATCAGGTGAGATCGTGGTAAAGCGCGAGCATATTTTAGAAGTCACGGGCATACGCTAGTTAAAGATGAGCCTCTCTTTAAAAAGGTTCTATTGAAGCTAAAGGTCTAGCCACTGTGGACATGTTTTCTCATGATATCCCGTAGAAATAATAAAAAAAAAGTTTTATACTTGGAAAGTCGAGACTGGTCAACCTACCAAAGTCTCTACGATCCAAACCTCATAGTCGCCAGCCTTGTGTTTTAGTTTCGTATGAATTCACGTTTAACATTTTGTTATTTCTACTTTTTGTGTAAAGGTGCTGGTCAAACAAATAAGTAGCCTAACTTTAAGTAATGATAATTCGTTTGCTTACCTCGACTTGCTTAAAAACCTACTTTGTTTTTTTTCTCTAGGTAGGTGTATTTATTTAGAATAAAAAAACAACAACAAATTGTTTCATTATGATGGAATAATTACTTATCTTAACTCATCTTTTCCTAGAGGAAACAGGCATCGTGCATCCTACCTCAGTGCGAGCGAGAAGCAAATATGCCAGAGGGGAACAGCCCTTTCCAATGACCTAATGCACTCGTCTACATCGCACTACCACAACTAGGTAAAGCTTCTTTGAATTTGTACTAAAGATTCATGAATATAAAAATGTCTAAATGAATAAACGTTCAATATTTAATATGTAATGTACTAAAATTAAACGAATCCAAAACTTTAAAAATTAATAAGTATTCATTTTTAATTATTTAAAAAAAAAATATTGTTTGTAAGATACTCAAGTAGGCGCACATAGCACCTATAATGACGCCAAAAATGATGAATTATTTATTGTAAATTCTCTTCAATTTACTCAAATTAAAGAGCTTATATTTCAAAATATTACATACAAAACTTTGCCTCAAAGATCGTTTTCGTTTAAAAAGTTCCCGCGTGATAGTAAAATAGAAAAAGCGAGATTTTCTGTTGTTTTCCAAAAAAATTACTTCAAATTTTTCAATTACTTTAAAAAGCAACGAATATTATAATTTTCGAAAAAATATTCTCGATTCGATATTATCGAATTTATCAATCGATATTATCTAAATTCGATTGTAGAGTCACTCATGAATTTTCTTATTGTTAGAGTCTGCTTAAGTTTGTATTTTGTTTTTGTAAGTTTCTAAGTTTACATCAAATGAATTTATAATTACAAATAAACAAATTCGGGATATTTTATTTTATTTTATTACCTATTAAATTCGACATCTTAAAATAATTAAAAAAAATTTAAAACAAAGCTTCTGCATTATTAATCAGTTACAAATATAGTAAAATTATATAAAATGTCCTAATTTGACGCTTAAAAGCCTATTCACACATTTCCTAACTTCGAGAGTTCGTAATCGTAACCTAAGTAGTAACTACATATTATGAAAAGTAAGAAAGAAAGATGAGATCTAATCTCTCTTTCGTATTTATTATTTCTTCGCACTATCTGCAGGTTGACATGGTATCTAGGGACTTTAAATGACCGCACATGGTGGTACTCTGGCGGAAAACAAAAGCTCAGACCTTTTTAGGTCCGTTTACAAAAAAAAATGATCCTTAAGAGGCCACAGAGCGGTGTGCTTAGAAATGCGTACTGCCATTTGTCAAAGATTAATTATTTAGTATAGAGAGAGCAGACATTTTCATCCAATTATAATTGTATAAAAGTGTTGAATCTAAATTATAAACATTCTGTAGTATGAAAAAGCTTTCTTAGTTGCTATAAATGGGATCACTTTACCTGCTAGCATGGAAATTGATTTGAATAATTTTAGAACGTGATTTTTTTTTCTCTGTTGAAAAAGTATCAATTTGGTACTTCACAAAAATACGATCTAGCCTACATATGTGACTAATTAGTAATTTAACCTAAACTTTTAATTTATTATTATTATTATTATATTACGATAATGATAACTTAATCTTAGTCTTTCACTAACTATTACGTCTTTAGGTCACTTTATTCACGTGATCTTTCAGAATGACGTTTATTTGAATGAATATAATTTTCTTGCATAGTAGTATACAAGATTTAGATTATTCAAATTAAAAAAAAAGAGTGCACACTAATAGGGTATATTAAATGCTTGCCCAAAGTTCACGAACTCAAGAAAGCGAAAATACTGCGTTTACCATCTTTATCACAAAGATGGTAAAAGCAGTATGTCATTAAAAATCAACCAATTTATAGATTCAACCAAATTATTGATAGTTTTATCAGATTATTAAAATCATAGTGGAAATTTGGATAATTACCTGACGAATTACAATAAATACTCATTTACAAATAATCATTTACTTAGATGAGATTTATTTTACCTTAGTACTCATATCATGATGCCAGGGGCTGAATAGTAAGTAAATATGTAAGATTTTTTCCAAATATTCACACATTTCCTATATATTATTTTCCACAGATCATCTTATTTAAAATAAAAACATAATATTATCTACGTATTCTTTTTTGTGTCACGCTATAATAAATCAGTAGAAAAATTGTCGATTCAGTTTATATAATATTCAGTTTATTAAATGCACACGTAAATACTTTAGGTAGAGTGAACACTTATTTTAGAATTAGTAAAGTGTTTCGAACATTTTTGTATGGGCGGTGGCCTAATGAATATCTACTGTTTTGTTTTTCTTAGAATTTTGAACATAAATCGAAAATAAAATGGCCGAGCACCATTATCTAGGTACCACAATAATCAAATGAAAATCAGTCGTAAGCCACTAATCTTCGAACCCTTATCCAAATATTTCATTTTAAAAGTTTTATTTTTAAAACTACTTCATATCTACAATAAAATTCTACTTATTCTATATAAAAGTCATAAAATATTTAGTTTAAACTCAGTGAGACAAAGTAGTACTATCAAATACCTAACAAATGGTCTTTGTCTGTATTGTGAAACGAGCTGAGCGTCAGTGCTCAGTCGACCATCAGGCGTGTCGAGACGGGCTCCACGCGCTCCCACAAAATGGCGCGGCCATTCATTTATACATACTTTCTAACATTTATGGTTAATGTATTAGCACAGGATTACTACCAAACACCAAGCATAGGATCACAGATATTAGCCACATGTTACAATAATGAAGGACAACCGCAAGTGAGTAACTTATGTGGAGCTTTTGAAACTTTTTTGTTTGTGTCACTTTTTGACGTTTCCATGGTTGTGTTTTTATTCTGTGCCTCGAGTGATTTGTTTTGCAGAATCTACTATCTAGTCAAACTTAAGTCCGTATTCCTTTAAATTTTATATATAAAAAAGCACATATATTTTTTTAATAATCTGCTATATTTGAATGTAAATATGCTTATATTTTGTCATTACATGTATGGAATTCCTATTAGGTGTAGGTTTCTCGATAATATGATTAGTTGTTTAATTTATGTGTGTTCTTATTTAATAGTTGTATTATAAATACGTAAAACACTTATCAAGACATATAATTAAAATTATGTTCATGTTTAATTTCTGATTGATTAAAAATTGGATCGGAATAATATTCGTTTATGCTATATTTTATTTTTCATATAATTCTATCTTTGCAATAACACTTTTTCTAAAGTGTCTTAAGTATACTCAATAGCTATTATATCTATACGACGGAATTGAAAATTTGCCGCTATCTAAATATATGTATTTAGGAAGTTAAGGTTGAATAACTACTATTTAAAAAAAAATTGTTTTTTAGGAATTTGTAATGAACATTAATTTGGTAGAGCATTTTTTGTTAGTAGAGCCATATTTGATGACCTATTTCGATAAAATATCCCGTGTCTAAACCGATTGTGATGAGAATAATGAATGTTTATGGTGATCGGTTCAGCAAACTCCCACAAAATGAGTCTCATACGGTTTCTTCACAAAAATGAATTTTATCGTCTTTGCTGGTAAAACTTAGTATTCAAATAAAATTAATCTAAATCCAGTAAAATGATCTGAATCTTTTGAGGTCTAAATCTGTTTAATCACGACGGAACCCAAAAAACTTGTTACTCGGCAAGTAAAAAGTAGGTTTTACCAAGATAGAGCACTCTTCCTCGTGCCATGTTATCGCAATGACGTCACTTGATAAATAGTGTTCATTATCCCAGACATCAGAGTTCAGATCTCAGGTCTTCAACCTCTAGTGAATTTTGAAATTTTTATTTCTAATTCTGCCGGTATACAGACTCATGGCACAACAAAGCTTAAATAGTATTTTAGTTCCCTTTTTAAATTATAGTAAAATTTTCGGTTCCTCAGCGGAAGAAGCATATGTAGGTATATGCCATATATCAATCATGAATTTAGTGTCTTTTCAAGCGTCAAATCTCCTGAGGTATAGTATATGAACATCCAGGTGATTCAGATGATTTCTGAGTCTAGCTTTGTATTTGTTGTTACTGGATTTTATTTCTTCTTTTACTGTAGATTTAATTTCTATATGATCGTGAATTTCCGTTATTCGTAGGAAACATAACGCTAAACGCTTTCGGCACTTGTTTAAATATGTAATTTTGGGCTCTTTGTATAATAGTAATGTAAGAGTCGCATGCTGATCCTCATAACTGGGTTCCATACATCCTATTGGTTTAATTATTGACATCTAAACAAGTAGCTTGATTTCTAGGGACAACCGGGAGTTCCAAGCAAAACGTACGTATCTAAGAAAGTTCAAAGTACAGATACCTAAGACTTACTATTACAGTTAGTAATCTATTTCGGCTTTTGACAGATTAATTACTATTGTTATCAGAAGGTTATCGAAACGCGAAACAGGGAATGTTAGTCCATGATATTGTGCGAGTTCGTTTACTCTCGCGGTCTAATGTTTCGTTATCAGAGGCCAACGGAACGAGCTTATCGGCACATCCGTTTAACATAGATATGTTATGTTATATATAGATATGTTATGTTATATATATTTTTATATGAAATGGCTTTTTTATAAGTTATAATTAGTTTTCGACCTCTTTCTGATTGGTAGGCTTTCTAAAAACTTATTATTTGTAAGTTCACTAAAATCACATTTAGATTCACTTTCTATCCAAACTGTTATTAATGCAAAACTGTACTGATCTGTTACCTTCAAGGTAATAACTAAATCGATTTTGATGAATTATAATTATGATACATAAATGAAGTTGAAGGCAAAGGCTTCTTCTTGTTCCCAAAAATATATAAACTTTTAATTAATATTATCTACTTGCACGTGTAGAAGTCGCTGACTCGGCATAGACCACCCACTTTCTTCAAACATCACGGTTATATTACGATAAGATCATACTTGCCTCTTAGTAAATCTATCTTATCGTCTATTCACGCGAACAATGTCGCAGGCATCCGTTAGTTAAACATCTTCACTTTGTCGTCGTTGTTGTTGGTGCTACAGAAATTATCTACCCGCCTAGTCAAGTGGCACGTCGATAATCTTTCTACAATCGTTAACGCTTCGAAAACTAGAAAATGTATGAGAATGACAGATCTTGACTACGTGAACTGTCGATAGCAAATGTCATTCCCATACATCTGTCTAGTTTTCGAAGCGTTAGCGATTGTAGAAAGAGAATCGACGTGCCACTTGGCTAGTGGGGCTGGTTACCTAAGAAACACTATTTTGTAATAGTTACCCAAGTAACATTTATATAAAATTCAGTCTTTATTTACTTTATTTACAAAAAAAAAAACGAAAAATATATTATTATAATAAAAAAAATATTTTAAAGAATATGAAAAGTGAAATCTAAATATTGATGTAAGCATGATTGCGCGAACCAGCCGATGTGAATGTCCTCGTCCTGTGAACGAAGCAAGTTCTATTTTGGCGCTAAACCACCATCTGAAATGGGGCCTATAAAACCGCTTCCGTATTTTGTTACAAAGTTATTTCAGACGCGTACTTGCATTAGAGTTTAGATATTTTAGAACAACCATAGTTATGACTAATTATCACCAAAACCATAGTTAAATAATCTTTTTAACTTAAAAATGGATCCGACTTCAAAGACGTTCAGTAATTTTGATTTTAACACAAAATTACTAAATCGATACTCATGAAAATTGAATGGGACCAATCTGGAAGTGCACTCTTTAAAAAAAAAGAATATTCAATATTATTTAAAAAATTACGACGTTATGAGGTAACAAAATATTAATAAACAAAGAACCTTTTTTGGATTTAGTTAAATATCAATTAAGTACATTATACACAAAATACAGACCTCAAAAATATATATTTTTTAAAGTTTTGCCTGTTGATCTGTTTGTTTAAGTATTATTAAAACCAATGGACCTATTTTTATATATTTTTAATACAGATTAACATGAGCTTAGAGCAATGTCCTTTGTTTCATTGTGATCAAGTGTAAACGAACGAGGCGATTGTAATCCAACGGTCAAGCGAAAGCTTCCTAAGATGTCTGGACAAAGCTTTTCGATACAAGATTGATTGAAACGACTATCAGAACAATATTGACCATTATAGTGATAAAATATTATCATATCATTATTTTCTTAAGTACTATTCTTTTACTCGTTCCCCCATATATACGTGATTGATATTTACACCTCAATTTTCTTCAAAGTAAAGTGGACCAAAGCTCTACTGTTTAAAGTTCACTTAATTGGAAGAAATTTAAGGTTGAAATTCTAATCTATGTTTATGAATAAGGGCGTTAATACCCAAATACATAATAATCTGAAGCCACATAGACTAACTATTGACCAATGAGTCAGTTATATAATTTAACTAGCGGTAGCTCGCGACTTCATCCGCTTGAAAATTGATGTAAACTTTCAACTACCCCTACCCTACAATTTTTTTTTATTTTTTCTGTCATAAGAACCTTCTGACAGAAACAAACACATCCAATAACAAAATAGTGAAATCGGTTCAGCCGTTCACTCGTGATGGCGTGACCAAGGGATATATGGATTCATTTATATATGTATATATATATAGATAATAATATCAATTGCTATTTATAGAAATGTGTACCGGAGTTTCAAAACGCGGCATACAAGCGGGCGATTGAGGCGACGAGCACATGTGGTGAACATGGTGTCATGACGTATTGCATTCAAACCTCGGCCGGCACTTCGACTCGGTAACTATAGTTTTACAATCACACTTGACTAACAAAAACAAAGCCTGGTCTTATTCTATCTAACAGATGGGATACAGATCTTAGAGCCGTCAAACTGCTCCAATTGGTCTAAGACCCGGCATTAAAAATATATACCCTCATCTGTTATACATTAGTGCTATAAAATAAATGATAGATAGTGTACACAGTGACACATTGCAAATAGTTTGCCTAGTTAAATTGAGCTTTTATGAGAACCAAACACATTTTTCATACAACATCTAGGATATCATTAAAGATAAGTATATTAAAGGCAATCTTTTTTATAGTAAGAAACTACAGAAATCCAATTCATTCAAAGTTATAACATCAGCAGAAAGCATCGATCTATTAATATTTCCTCTTTGGTAGAAAGTTATGTATTTAATAACAAAATTTTCCAGCGATCCAAGTGAGCTTAATGAGACTTTTTGAACACTTACAGCCAGTTTCTTCATGTAAAGCTAAAATTACAGTAAAAGTAGTAAGTAGTAAAGAAGACTTTATTTTTCAGTGAATAAGACCGTCACTTTTGATTTATGACGTTACTTTGACTGTTACTTGCGATGAAGAAACTGGCCGTTAATGTACTGGTTTCTTGTGTCTTTTGTTTTGTTTGATTTTTATCAGAATGTCTTTGTTGATTGTTTAGGTCGTGCGAGTATTGCAAGCCAGGGGATTTCTCAAGTGACTATTTAACTGACCTGCATTATAAGCAGGATAATCAGACCTGGTGGCAGTCTGAGACGATGAAAGAAATCAATCCCACTAACGCTATCACCCACGTCAATTTGACTTTGCATTTAGGTAAGCACGTAATAACATGAATTTTTATTATTTTATTTATAGAATGTTTGAAAAAATAATCAAAAATTCATTTATTTCAAGTAGGCTCAGTATACAAGCACTTTTGATACGTCAGTTGACTATTTGTAAAGATTCTAACACCGGTTCGGAAGGCAGATTCTGCTGAGAAGAAACCGGCAAGAAACTCAACAGTTGCTCTTTTTAAAAAAAATCATACAATAATATTATAATTACAATTGATGACAACATTACAATTTCTAATAGTTTTACTTCCTGTGTGAAGGTGGAAGCAGATCCAACGGCCTCCAAGCAACTTTATCATTAAGGAACTCATCGATGGTGTAGTAACCTCGACTAAGCAAATGTTTTTTAACACGTTGCTTAAAGCTATGCATTGGCAGGTCCATCACAGTCTTGGGGATCTTGTTATAGAAGAATACACCCAAACCTTCAAAAGATTTTTTGAGAATAAGAAGCGTCTGAGATGAAAAAGAGATGATTTTTTTAATTAAAAATAATTTATATATATCACACAAAAAGCATTAACAATCTTATAAAGTTTAAAAACTGGCTAAGGATAAATAAACCTCTTCCCTGAGATCTGTTTGAGAACATCTGTTTATTCGGTCAACTATTACCACAAAAAATGAATTTCAAATTGAATTTTCACAGGGAAAGCTTACGACATAACATACGTGCAATTGGTTTTCTACTCACCTCGGCCGCAGAGCTTTGCTATATATAAAAAAGTCAGCGCGGATTCTGACTGGGAACCTTATCAGTATTTCAGGTAACTTTTGTATTTATTTACAATCAGAGCTTCCGATAAAAATATCGATGAACCTTAAATCAGAAGAGCTATAAAGGTTTTGAATCTACGATTGAGATTTTTATGCAAATTATAATCATTAATTTAAATATATCATGATTACAAAAAATTGCAACATGAGATAAACATTATTTTTCATTTAACTTGTTATTTATTATTACTATGATAAAAATACTGTAAGTTAGCCGAAACTACTACTTAGGTATTTATATTAGTTGTTTCCCTAAAAGTATTGTTATGAGATAAGATAATTATAAAATATTACCTATATTAATATAATAAGGAGGTAAAGTATGTAATATTGTAGAGGTAACGTCATCTTTTGAAAATTCTTTTGCCATTATACTTATATATTTATATATTTTATCCCCGTATTCTCGGGAACGGGAACTACGTGGGTGAAACAGCGGGGCATCGGCTAGTGTTCTATTAGAATACTAATTATTATTATTTGTTAGTGCATCATGTCGAGACTCATATGGATTATCAGAGCAACGCGCCGCAGAAATCGGTGCAGAAACTAGACCTCTTTGTACTAGCGAGTATTCGGACATCTCACCTTTGTCTGGTGGCAATGTGGTTTTCTCTACACTAGAAGGAAGACCATCGGCTTATAATTTTGAAAGTAGCCCAGAACTTCAGGTAAACAACTGCTATATTTTTTAACATAATTTGAAAATATAATTAAAAACCATACAAAGTATTGTCACTATTTCATTGGTGTATCTATAGGTAATTAAGCTTGTATTTGAATCAGATGAAAATTCACAGTTCTTTGGCACTTAACTGATATAACCCTAATAATGTTACTCATACTGGCCTATTCACTGTTTTGGTCTTTGTTTATAAAGCTATTAAAATAATCATTAAATCAATTGTCAAAATGTCATTTACCTACTGTGTGATGTCCTACCCTTGTCCTACCAGTAAGCACCGGATGACATTTTTACATACAATCTCAATTTCGTATATGTCAACTAGCATACGTCAAAGAGATGAAGAAGAAGAAATACTTCATTATACACAATATAAAACAAAATAAAAATTATCAAAGAATAATTTAAAACAAAAAAAAAATAGTATGCAAAGGCGGCCTTATTGCTATAAGCAATCTGTAAAGAGTCTGCTGAATATCCTAACGTGGTGGAGGTGCTATAACAGAGATTTCGTTTCCATTTTTGAAGGGCAGACATGAGATTTACATTTTCCATGTCTCAACTGCTCAGAAATATGAATAAATGAGAGAGAAGTACAGATTTAAATAAAATAGTTTATAGCAATAAATAAAGCAAGTGGTATTATTACAATTATAGGAATGGGTGACAGCTACAGATTTGAGGATAACACTTGATCGTTTCAATACGTTTGGTGACGAAATCTTCCAAGATACCCATGTGTTACAATCGTACTGGTACGCTATAGCTGATATTGTGGTCGGAGCGCGATGCAAATGCAATGGACACGCGGCTAAATGCAATACTCAGTGCAGGTTAGTGATTATTAATTAGTGAAGCCAGGGAAATTTTCAAAATTTGTAATGTATTTTAATTTCGTACTCATCTATCAAATAAAAAAATATATAATTTCCATAGTATATAAATATTTATGAAACAATTTCATTATAAATATAATCGTTATGTTTTTGTTTACTTCAAATTGGAACAAATTATTTTTCATTAAGTTACAATACAATAGGAAACTTTAGCTAATGGATAAGTTAGCTTACGTTTCCTATTATATTCTATTGTATACAAATCAATATAATGATTATACAAATCATGCCCACGTGGAATGGTGGTAAAAATTCTGGCTACAGTTTCGCGCTGGACAGCCAGGATGATCCATTGCGCAAAAAATGAGCCAGCCCTTTTGTCGAGGCACCTAGCCGCCGTGAAATAATTCGGAGTTTTTGTACTGCGACTCCATTGTCAAGATACATTTTCTAAGTTGATAGCAAGTTCAATGGTTCTTACAATAATTTCACTGTCAGCTATAGCTGAGATAATTGCTTAGCTTAGCTTGTTCAACAGCTACTTTCTGTTTACTACTTCTTATGTATTGCAAAGATCTAGATTTTCATTTCCGTTTTCCCTACCTCTTGAAGATACTTGTGGGAAGTTGTGATTATCTTCAAGAATGAACATTCTAGGAAATTTGTGTTACATCATTTATTGACCATCAATAGCCTATAAAGAAATACTTTCGAAAAAGAATATTCGAAAATTAAACAGACTTAATAACGTTCTGCCTTACAATTTAGCTTTGTACCGAATACTGTTTAGTTTCATGTTTTAACATTATATAATATTTGAAATAATATTATGTTTATTTTTGTTAGATGTGAACATAACACGGACGGCCCTGAATGTGAAAGATGTTTGGATTATTACAACGATGCTCCTTGGGGTCGAGCTTTGCCTACCAATGCTCACGAGTGCAAGGGTGAGTCTAACATCATGATCATTATTAACAACCCATATATGGCTCAATGTTGAGCACGAGTCTTCTCTCAGAATCAGAGTAGTCAAACATACACTGATAATATCATTCCTAATTCCTGTAGGGGAAGGCAGTGACCACGTCCTTACACATGCTATGATTCTTAGATTTCTCCCTTGCTTCTTTCATTCTTATCCTTTCATGCAATTTCATCGGCTATACTCTTGACCTGGCTTTTAAAGAGAATGTCCTGTATTTGTCCTTTAGCCTTCCAAAATATTCATTCTCTCTCGCCTTGTAAATTCCTTTTATTAGTCTCCTATTCATCCTCTCTAAGTCTAATGTATAAAAATAATATTAAGTTAATAACCATTTTTGTTTCAATAACACTGTCAAAAACGTCATACATACTCTGATTTTTTACGCTTGTTTGACGGTTAAGTTTGGTGAGGTCACTTTTCAGACTAGGCAATTTAGAAAACCCGAGCTGAAACTCGAAATTAAGCCTCTCTGTTTTATAGAAATGTCGTTGTTAAAACCTTCTAAAAAACTTAAAATATTGTAATATCAACATAATATATTACCATATTTTTAGCTTTGCGATTATGTAACGTAAAGTAGATCCAGTGCTCTTTGACGAACCAGTATTTGCAATATAGTTAGCGCTTGACCTCAATTAATATTGTATGACGTAACCTTCTAAAAGCGCATGGGTTTGTCAAACTATTCCGTATATCTCCTGGTGAAATGTCTTTGTCGATATATTAGTAACTAGCCACAAGTAAGGCCTACAAAACGACCTACAGATTATAGAAATCGAAAGTTACGATGTATTAAAACTACTAATGCTTAATGTATTGCTATGCGATATCATATTTTACAAGAATAAAACTATGTACATGTTTTTCGAATTATAAAAAAAACAATTTATATTACCTACATACATAAAGAGATTGATCTTGAAATTTGTAAATCTGTAATGTACTTCGAATAATATGTAACTATGCCTTAGTATATTGCTTGGCGCACTTCACAATATCTTTGATTTTATTTTTACATCATTATGTACATAGTTATCAATTAAAATAGATAAACTGTACTTATATTTATTAAATGATTTCACTTGAGGTATAGTAAGTAATTTTAAAACAAAATGATGACCAACAGAGCAAGTTTTTAATTTAAAACATAAAACCGATTTTATTAATTATTATTACGATTACGAAACCTTCTTTAATGTATATTATTTGTAATTCATATGAAATGTTCGATCTAACAAATTTCAGCACCTTATTTTTTCCGCAGCTTGCAATTGCAACGGATTTTCGCAAAAGTGTTATTTCGACAAGGATTTGTACGAGAGGACTGGCCATGGAGGCCATTGTATGAATTGCACACACAACAGAGATGGTGCTAACTGTGAGCGATGCAAAGAGAACTACTTTCAAGGAGATCAGGGCAACTGCACGGCTTGTAACTGCAACCCAACAGGTAAATTTCATCATCATTATTTGGGGAATAAGTATATTTATTTTGTATATTTGGTACATTTCTGACCATTAAAAAATAATCCCAAGATAAATCATTATTCACTACTAAAACACCATTCGGCTCACTGCCGTGCACGAGTCTCTACTCAGACTCAGAGGGGTAAGGTTAGTCAGGCATGCAGGTTTCCTCACAATGTTTTCTCCCTCACCGTTTAAGGCACCTGAAAAGATAGAGGTGATTGTCCCTGACCGTATTCGAAACTACGAAACTTCGCCCTTCGAATCGAAGGTAGATGTCATATCCATTAGACTATCATGGCTCAAAAAACATTACAGTTTTCTGCCAAATAATAACATAGCTTACAACCATCACGCTACTCCAATACGAATTTAAAATTTGTTTTTTTTTTTTCTAAAATGTTATCAAATGTTAATGGATAATGGTTAATGACCGACGCCTATACTAATAAGTAAGTACATGAGTACTTACTTATTCAAGATACGCAACAGTGGCACGAACTTGCCTACTCGGGCCTGCTAATAAAATTTCGGAAACATGGTCTCATGTTTGGAAGCTATATACGAACGTACTCGTACGTTCAACACTAGAATATTGAGTCAGTTAAATAACTAAGTCACTCCGCGAGCTATACTTGGAGTTTCTCTTCGTGATCGTATAAGAAATGAGAAGATCCGCAGACGAATCAAAGTCATTGACATGGCTCAGCGAGTCACGAAGCTGAATGGGCCACATAGGAAGAGCCGATGGACGTCGGGGTCACTAGGTGAACCGAGGATATCAAGCGGGTTGCAGCCACTAGTGCTGTCGTCTCGAGACCGTTGTGCTTGGAGGTTCATGCAAGAGGTTTATGTCCAGCTGTAGACTTCTATCGGCTGATAATAATAATGATGATGAATTATGGTCAGTTAAAAGAACTATTTATTTCACAATGTTTAAAATAATGTTGTATAGGGAAGTCATTTTATGGTGATCCGCCATGTTGAAACAGATTACGGGAGGGACTCGATAACAAGGTCATACTGATAGCTTCTACTCTTAATGTCAGTTACCAAAAAAATGATGTCTAATTGTTATTGTCAGAGAAGATAATGTTAGCTAAGATGATGAATTATGCTTAAAAAATAGTTCTTTTATTGATCAACAATTAACATTATTTTTATTATTAGCCATTACTTCTGACATTCAGAATTGTAATGGGACAATAATAAGTAGGTATTCAGCGGTAGTATTGCACATATGTTTTCTGTGGTATTGCTAATAATAAATTAGGGGGAGAGGGGTACACTGATACATGGGCGAGTCTTCTCTCAGATTTTAGGGTTAGACTTATACTCGTAGTCAACCACGCTGGCTCAATAAGTATTGGCAGACTTCACACACATAGAGAATAAAGAAAATTCCCAAGTATGCAGGTTTCCTCGCGATGTTTATCCTTCACCATTTGGGACACGTGATATTTAACTGACTGACTAACTGTAGAATAAAACAGCAATTAAAAGAAATAGACAAATAATAAAAAGTCGTGTATTTCAGGATCAAGAAACCTTCAATGTAACGCTGAAGGCAAATGTCAATGCAAACCAGGAGTTACAGGAGACAAGTGTGATTTGTGCGCCTCCAATCACTATGACTTCACGAACCAGGGGTGTAAGCCATGTGGGTGTAATGAGTACGGATCCTTCTCCAACACTCCTCAATGTAATCCCGACACGGGCGTATGTTTTTGTAAACAAAACGTTGAGGGCCGACAATGTAGAGAGTGAGATATCTTGATTTTATTTATTTTAGCACTTATTTTATTAAGTCTATCCGAAGTTTGATATTGTTTTTTATAAAAATAAGAACCTAGTGAAACAAATATTATTAATGCTAGTAAGAAATTGGCATTAAGACAAATAAATAGAAAATACTTTAAGAAAATGTTTTTTAACTATTCTATATCGAAGTAAAACAGTGTTTCTAACTATTTTAATCGATAAGTTGACAACAATTTGTAGATTAGTTTTATTATCGGAAAAGTAGTGTTTTATAAGGTTAACATTTTCTTTTTGATTTGCAGGTGTAAACCTGGTTATTTCAATCTGGATATTGGGAATGAGTTTGGTTGCACGCCATGCTTCTGCTTCGGTCACTCGTCACAATGCAGCCCAGCACCCAAATACCAAGCCCATGAAATAAGTGCACATTTTATCAGAGACGCCGAAAAGTGGACCGCCGAATATAATAATCACACTGCCGCCCCATTAAAGTTTAACGCAAACATGCAAAATATAGGTTTGTTACTGCATTCGTATAAATGACATATAAAAATTAAATTTTCGAAGTTCTCATTACTTTAGTTAGTTATTAAAATCGTTATCTTTGGAGACAATTTAATTAGGTTTTTATAGTATTTGTAAGCTTATAGAATTTCTGCAAAAATTCGGATAATTACATACATAGACTGCCAAAATCCTTCCTTTTGCCTTCGCTGTAGTCGGGTAAAAAGTAAGGAAAAGTAAAACTTTTAGTTATAATATACCTACATCTAGCATAATTTTCATGGAAATAAATATTTGGAATACAGGTATGTACAAAACACTGTTCTTTTTACAGCTGTATCGTCTAAGGATTCAGAAAAAATCTACTTTGTGGCTTCAAAGCAGTTCCTTGGTGATCAAAGACCTTCTTACAACCACGATCTTAAGTTTTATTTACGTTTGGGTGAGAATAGAGGGTACCCTGAATCCCAAGATATAATTCTGGAAGGCCCTCATACTTCAGTATCTTTACACATTTATGGACAAAACAATCCGGAACCTAATGATCAGGTATGAAAATAGTAGTAAATATCTGTAGTAATTTTAAGTAGTAATAGTTTTATTGCAAAATGCGCATTGATCATGATATAAAAAAGCGTGTAAAAATATATTTAAAATCAGCGAACATAAACAATCTCTCTAAATCTGTGTCCAAAACAACTTTTGGGTGGACTTTTAAAGAAATTGTATTTGCAAATTCAACCTTAAACGAATCATTTTGATCCGTATAAGGTTGATTTGGCTTTGAATTTGTGGTTTTATTTGAAGCTGCGTTTGTATTGAACTTTAAGCGAAGGTATTTAGATTTAATTTTCTTTAACTATTCTAAAACTGCCAAAACACATGTAGATAGTTTCAAGTAATATTTTCCATATTAGAGCAAGAGCCCACGACAGCCAGACCTTCGTTATTTTATAAAAGTTGAAAGTTTCTCTGTAGATGTCTCCTATACAGGTAAGAACGACCAGCGACTATAAAGTTTGGGTTGTGGTTACTTGGGCAGGTGACAGGTAGTAAAGGTGTATAAAATAGTACTTGAAATTCGTTAAAGTATAAAGCTCAATTTTTTAATATTTCCTTCGGGATAACTTTAAAAATCTCGTCATCCATTGCCGGACACTTATGCCAGTTGCTACCCCCTGCCAGACACCCCTAAACTTTAATAAATTATAATTATACTTTCGTTATAGTATAAAAGCTAAATTTTATATATGTTACTTGGGGACTTATAAAAAGATGTTACCTCAATAGCCGGACAGTTTTCGTGGTTTTTACATCTTGCCAGACACATCGAAAGTCCACTATAGGTGCGAGCGCGAATGCTTAGTCGATTACTATTTTTTAAGATATCTAATAAAAAATAATTTTATTACGTTCATAGCCATGTTATATAAAGTAAAAAATGTTTGTTTAATATCATAAAAATATAAAAAAAAAGTATAATTACAAGTAAAAAAAGATAATTAAACTTATTTATTAATTTAAACATTGTCGTCGATGTTTTCATTTTCTTCATCACTACTACTCCAGTCGATGGCAGAATCGTCCTCAACATCACCTTCTTCTTCAGTGTCTGAAAAAAAAAATAAGCAAGTTCAAAAATTAAGCAAGTTTATACAATTATAAATAATTCAAAAATTATGTATCATAATTTGTCATAATAATTATATACCTGATTGAGTTTTGAGTGAATCACTAACATAACTCGGCAGTTGATCCCCTTCAAACCATTTGAACTGGTATTTGTCATCTTTTAATACCCAGCCATTATTTTCTGGTTGATATGTGGTTGGATTTTTTAAATGAGCATTATTCCAAATTGTACATATATAATTTGCTCGCAGAAATTGCTGCAGTAGTTCGCAAGGTGGTAGGTTGCTAGCGTCAAAGCTTCGTTTACATCGGAGACTGTGTACGAGTCGATGAATATTTGAAGTCTAGCGGCATCAACATCAATTACATTAGGGACATTATAGACATTGCATATAAATCTCTGAATAATATAAAAGATATTTTGTTGATGATTTAAATTTTTAATTAATTCGTTGTTGCCGAAGTTCTTGAAAGCTTCCTGGTACTCTGGATCTTTTTTTAATATCTTATACGGTTTTAATTTTCCTTTTCTGAAGAGCGCAGGATTAAAATCACCACCTGTGATGGCATGAAATCCAGGTAAGCTCTGACAAGTTAACAGTCCCAACTCTGCATGTATTTTGGTTAGGTCCACATACCTTAAATTATTTCCAGTGCCTGTAAGCATCCAAACAACCGAATCACTTTTAAGGTGATGCATGTTACCAAGCATTATAGCCGCAATATCGGTATCAGCACTTCTTATTACTATTTCTGCTGGATAGTTGATGTTACATGCATGATATACTGACAACTCTTCATCAATCCTTGAGACAACTTTGTTGCAATTATCAACAGTAAAAGAATGACACTTTCTGAAATTGATGTATATTGTTTTGTTGCCAATAAATGGCACCACTTCATCAGTAGCCCAATGTGAAATAAAAAAATCAACTAAAGCTTCTTTGAAATTTAAATTTTTCAACTCATCTATGGATGGTGCGCAGTAAAAGAACGCACTTGACTAAGCGCTCTATCTCACTCGCACCTACTTGAAGTTGTTACCCCGCGCTCGCACCTATAGTGGACTTTCGATGTGTCTGGCAAGATGTAAAAACCACGAAAACTGTCCGGCTATTGAGGTAACATCTTTTTATAAGTCCCCAAGTAACATATATAAAATTTAGCTTTTATACTATAACGAAAGTATAATTATAATTTATTAAAGTTTAGGGGTGTCTGGCAGGGGGTAGCAACTGTCATAAGTGTCCGGCAATGGATGACGAGATTTTTAAAGTTATCCCGAAGGAAATATTAAAAAATTGAGCTTTATACTTTAACGAATTTCAAGTACTATTTTATACACCTTTACTACCTGTTACCTGCCCAAGCAACCACAACCCAAACTTTATAGTCGCTGGTCGTTCTTACCTGTATAGGAGACATCTACAGAGAAACTTTCAACTTTTATAAAATAACGAAGGTCTGGCTGTCGTGGGCTCTTGGGCTATATGATTATGTGATATTTAATGATAATTCTGCATTGCTGCGAATATTTTTGATGCGAATGTTTTAATCTATTATTGCGCTATATGGTTGTGACTCTAAATTAAAGCCGCATTTTCATTATATGACATTTGTCGCGCCACTCTGTCGCTCGACACGAAATTCACATGTCCCGCGCGATGTCGCCTGACGTCCTTAGCGACGTTTACGGGTTGTGCAACATGTCGCTAATCGGTGCTCGAACAAGTCATATGTCGCGGGACAACTTTTGCAGTAACAACTACGTGAATGTCGAGCGAAGTATCAGCGACATGTCGCCTAATGAGAATACGCCTTGATATGTATTAAATTTAAAAATCTACGAATGTAAGACAGTCGTATTTATTTCTAGAAAAGCTTGTCAGTTTTATTAATTTTTATCATATAAAATAAATTATATGCATTCAAAATAGGATCTTTATCGATATCACAGAATACATTAGGCATTAGGTGGTAAGTAGCATTTATTTATTTTATATGATGAAATTATATAAAATTTAGTATAATTTTTTTTTATATTGTCTACTAGCGAAAGTAGGTAGTTCTACATGAAATAAGATTTTGTCGTATTCAGTTGTGCGATGAACTCTTGCAATTGATAATAAAATATTAAGTGTAATAATGCAAGGATTTTTGCTATGTTGAATTTTGTGTATCTGATTTATAGTGTATTATATTATTATATATTAGCGTGCTAATAAATAAATAAGTGACGATGTACAGAATTTTGGGCGTTATGAATATGACCCACTATACAAGTAATTTTATTGTGTTCCAGGAACAAGAATATGTATTTCGGTTACACGAGGATCCCAGATACGGATGGACACCGACTTTGTCCAACTTTCAGTTTATGTCATTGCTTCAAAATTTGACTGCAATTAAAATAAGGGGCACATACAACAAATACGGCACAGGTTATTTAACCGGGTTCAAACTGGATACAGCAGAAATCGGGAGAGAGAAGGGATCAGCTCCCGCTAACTGGGTGGAGAAATGTTCATGTCCTGACGCCTACGTTGGCGACTACTGTGAGGAGTGCGCCCCTGGATATAAACACGAACCAGCGAACGGCGGCCCATACTCTGATTGTATACCCTGTGACTGCCATGGACATGCCCATATCTGTGATACGGCGACAGGTTAGATTAATAAAGATTTATACAGAGTGCTTGAGAGTACGTCCCTTAACTTCAAGGTGGTGTAACGAGTCAACTTATAGCAGCCGAACTGCATAGCTGATATTTGTTTAACTAAAAAATAAAAGCTTTTTATGTTTTCATACAAAGTAATTCAAATGATTCAGACTATTTTATTTTAAAAATACGTAAAATTTGAGAACGTCACAATTATAATAATGCGTATAATGAACACATTTTAAGATCTATTTACAAAAGAAATATCATTTACCCCGATAATATTAATTTTAGAAGGCATGTTCCTTGAATGAACATTTTTAATTAATTTTCGGTAAAGAATATAACCCCAGAGTTATGGGAAACACTCCCAAGTCTGCGTGAAATACAAAAAAAAATCCGATCTACATATTCCTAACTACGATTATAAATGCGATTGTTACGTTTTCTTGCATAAATCTGATTTAAAAATTCTTTTACCAATGGAAAGATTTTATCAGCGAGTAACACATATCCCCACGGAAACGCGATTCATGCAAGGGAAACAGTGAGGGCCTCTGATCTTATCTACTTTTTTTCTTTTATTCTTCTCAAGTTAGCCCTTGACTGCAATCTCACCTGATGCTAAGTGATGATGCAATCTAATATGGAAGCAAAATCCACACCCATTTTGGTTTCTACATGACATCGTAACGGAACGCTAAATCGCTTGGCGGTCTTTGCCGGTAGGGTGGTAACTAGCTACGGCCGAAGCGTCCCACCAACCAGACCTGGACCAATTAAGTAAAACTTATTCGGCCCCACCTGGGGATTGAACCCAAGACCTCTGTCTGGGGATTGAATCCACCGCGCATAATAAACTGATCCTAAACTCGAACCCAGGATATCCTAATCCGAAGTAACAAACGCTAACCACTGCACCAACGAGTTACGAGTTTAATCGAAAGGAAATAATATTCTATACATTATTTTAATAGGTGTATAATTGTTACAGAACCATGTGTTTCAATTTGCAGGTTTTTGTATATGCAAACATAACACTACTGGAAGTAACTGCGAGCTCTGTGCGAAGGGTTTCTATGGCAACGCCATCGCTGGAACACCGGACGACTGTAAACCATGCCCTTGTCCTAAAGACAGCGGGTGCGTTCAGTCCAGGGATCAAAGCATTGTCTGTACCGACTGCCCATCTGGATACGCAGGTAAAATGCTTTGTTAAAACGTGGCCCCACAAATGAATAGGTACTGTTAGTCCGAGGTCCGTGTATACCTGGCGAATTTCATCAAGCTGTTTATTGGATGAAAAGTATTTTATATCAAATTAAATAATAAATATGTTAAAAATGGCTAAAGAATTTCAGTCAGAATTTTAGGTATCTCTAATATACTTATATCATTTCTGAGAATTATAAGCCACTATAATTCTCAGAAATGATATTATACATTTCTGAGAATTATATAACTACTTGTATCTCCCTGTTTATGGTGCCTGTCTGATTGTTTAATTTCATTAAATAAATTGATTTTTCTATTCTATTATATAATAGATTAAAAAACACGCTTTTAGCACGAAAAATTTTATCTTAATCGAAGACCGGGAAGTGGATCAAATTGAGGTTCCAAGATTTGCTTACCTATATAGTTACAAGTGATTGGGGAAGCCGCCATATTGGATTTGTAATGACATTTCTTAGCTAGTCATGTATTATCATCAGAACTCAGAGCGTGTGCAAAATTTCATCCTAATCGAAGACCAGGAAGTGGGGCAAATTAAGTTTCCTAGATTTTCATACACAGTGAAGCTAATATAATATAAAGCGTGTAAAAAGATATTATATAAAAACGTTCTATAATAAAAAAGAACTGAATTTAAAAAATAATGCTTTATTTCTCTTGCTTTGAATGCTTTGGTTCTCATTGGTATTTGGTATATACCTGAAGCTACTCATACACTTATAATACCTAAGCAATTAAGTGATGCAATATAAAAATTAAATAAACTAGTAATAATTTAATGTATTGTTTTTCGTTTACCTTAGGTCCTAGATGTGAAATATGTGCAGACGGTCACTTTGGTGATCCCACTGGTCAGTTTGGTCCACAGACAGAATGTCAGGAGTGTCAATGTAACGGCAACGTTGACCCAAACGCTGTGGAGAACTGCAATAGGACTACTGGAGTTTGTCTCAAGTGTATTTATAACACTGCCGGGGAACATTGTGATAAGTGCTTGAACGGTAAGTCCGATATAATATCTTATTAATGTGCCTATTGAAAACCCTACAGCATTGTCTTGAAGATCGAATTTGTGTACCTTACCTTTCTATGGTCAGAACATCGATACATACCTAGTTCCTACAATCCACTAAAGGAGGTGTAGTTGTTTCATCGTGCTAGCCAGTGTGTAAGCACTGACATCTTAGCTCATAGTCTTCACCAGGAAGATCTTCCTGCAATACTGTATGGTTTTCCTCGCGGCACATAATATCGGTTTTATTGTTATGTAAAACCGTTATAATATGTATATTTTATCTGTACGTGTTTTTGTCACTGAACTCCTCCAAGATGGCTGGACCGATATGGTTGAAAGGTGTGTATATTTCAATGGGTTCCTGAATGATTTGGAAATAAGAAAAAAGCTGAATATCAGATTTTTTTTGACGTGTCTGTCTATCTGTCTGTCTGTCTATCTGTGGCACCATAGCTCCCGAACGGATGAAGCGATTTCAATTTAGTATTTTGTATGAAAGATGACTTATGTGCGAATGTTTTTAGACATGTTTGATGAAAATCGGTTAAGCTTTTTTCGGGGGGTTCTGGGGGTTAAAAGTGGGGAAGAATAACCAAATGTCTGCAGATATACTCGAGTACTTGATCGAGAGTGTAATTAATAATTTCATGACCTTCGGTGGATTTACAAAATTTTCAATTTTATAGAACAAAATGACCGACATTGCAATCCGATATGATTATAGCTCTGTTTGTTCGGGTGTTGTTTTGGGTAAAAAATTACAATATATCAAAAGCACATGCGCTAAGACGTGAATTTTTAATATATCATTAAAACTGGTATTCTGGTTTTACAGGTTTCTTTGGCGATGCACTCTTACAAAATAATAAAGGAGACTGTAAGCCGTGCGAATGCCACGAGGCGGGTACATTGGAGAGCTCCGACGGTTTACCTCAATGTGATGGACTCACCGGGTATTGTTCGTGTAGGCCTCACGTTATTGGCAAAAATTGCGACACGTGTGAGGTAATTTTTTAAAGAAATCATTGCCTTCTTTCTGTAACTGACCCTTAAATAAGCCCGTACTAGATGAACTTGCGAAAATAATCCAAAATCTTAGTGATGTCTTCACATCTCACTATTGTGTATTTGTATATCAAATCCAATATTATCTGACTGAGTTATGCTTAAAATTGTAAGCCATTTTTTTTTTAATTCTTTAAAAGTTAGCCTTTGACTACAATCTCACCTGTAAGTGATGTTGCAGTCTAAGATGGAAGCGGACTAGCTTGTTAGGAGGAGGATGAAAATCCACACACCTTTCGGTTTCTACACGACATCGTACCGGAACGCTAAATCGCTTGGCGGTACGTCTTTGCCGGTAGGGTGGTTACTAGCCACAGCCGAAGCCTCCCACCAGCCAGACCTGGAGCAATGAAGAAAATCTCAATTGGCTCAGCCGGGGATCGAACCCAGGACCTCTGTTTTGTAAATCCACCGCGCATACCACTGTGCCATGGAGGCCGTCAATATTAACACACATATTTGTATTTTTTTGATAATGCCATATTATTTTTTAAATATGACCAACATTCCCGTGTAGTGGGTACGACAACAGACCAGCGGGCAAGGGCTACCACCTTTCAGTAATGAGCACCAATGTTGAGCTATTGCACTTTTAAATTATAGCTACTGTATTTACGATAAAATTGTTTCAAATCTGTTATCAGGATGGTTACTACGACATCCGATCGGGAACAGGATGCAAAACATGCGATTGCAACGTTGAAGGATCATACAATGCAACTTGTCATCCAGTTACCGGGCAATGTTACTGTAAGCCTGGTATTGATGGGTATGCATATTTTTTTCATTATTATTTTTCGAGTAGCTAAAAGCTCAAAAATCTGGCTGGTCTATTCAATATTTTGGCCTTTTGGCCTTTATTATCAACCTATTAAAATAAACATCAATCAATTGAGAAATGTCGTCTACCTACAACATGATAACCACCAGTACGGATCACCGGACGATATTTGTTACATAGAATCTCAATTTCGCTTATGTCAACTAACATACGTCAAAGATAGTGAATTAGCCTGCAGAGCCACAAAAGTTAATCACTGGACTAACGATGTTATTGTTAATATTTGTTATATAATTATAAAAGACTAGTTAATACCAGCGGTTTCGACCGCGTCAAATTAGGGTTTCCACAAATTGTTTCTGAATATAAATGTAATATCAGCTCAATCCAAGTTTATGCTTGAAAGAGTTCATACCATCATTACAATCAGTATTTCGCAAATTTCATAGAAATTATGGTCACTTTCGGGACAACCTTTGTGTTAATATAGGATAATATTATCAAAATTCAGCCAAATCAGCCAAGTAGTCGCGGCGTTAAGGAGTAAAAAATCCATACATCTTTCGCGTTTATAATATTATAGTAGGAACTAAGAAACCACCAGCATTTTAAAATACCACGGGAACCATTGATTTTTTTGGGACAGAAAGTAGTCTATATGATAATTCAGGATCTATTTCCATTCTAAATTAAAATTATACGTACAGCAGTAGCGACATTAAAGAGTAACAAACATCCATACAAAGATTCTAGTTTTCAAAATTAGTAGGTAGCATTCAATTGTACAGAAGCTCTGTGTTAGATTTCTTTAACACTAATTAATTCTTTATAACTAATGAATATTTCAGACGATAGACTAACATTTCCGAAGTGCATGGTACACTCAGACCAATAATTGTATAGGACCTGCCTCGCTAGACGTTATTTTTCTGTCAAAGTATATGATCAACGATCTAATGCGATTATAGAAACTGTCTCTATAGAATCAATGTTAAATAGTTGTAATCGTGTTCGTCGGTTAAAGAGCTCCATAAAAATTTCTTTTTGCGTAATTGAATTGTTTAAAAAACGGGCAAAAACTTCTAGTTTAGTATAAGATATATACCAAATCTAAGATCGTTTTCTTCAGAAAATGACAGACAATTTTGTTCGTGACTATGACTGCGATACAGGTCCTTCTATAATTGGTCTGAGATGGTACAGCACTAGCTTTAGCACTTTATTCATGTACTATGGGAGGATTATGTTAATAGTTTTGTTTAATGTTAACATTCAGTATCCACTGCGACCGCTGCCAGCAGCAACACTACGGGTTCTCGGTGGAGGGCTGCAAGGATTGCGACTGCGACGTGAGGGGCTCCATGTATTACCAGTGTGACATGGACGGCCAGTGCAAGTGCCTTAACAACGTCGAAGGCAGACGTTGTGATAGGTAAGACTTCAAGAGTTCCTTGAGTTTCTCTTTCTTCTAAAAAAGAATATCCAATTCCATAAAAAAGATATTTCTTCAACACTTTCTGAGATTTCGAAATATACCCAGTAATTGGGCCTCTGGCTAAGTTACGCACCAATTCTCTTTTTACAAACGCTAATTTCTATTCGATGACGCTAGAAATGATATCCACTTGGATATGTCATTTCCATCCATATTCGATAGCGATTGTAGAAAGATAATTTATGTGTAACTTGGCCAGAGCTGCTGAATATTAAATATGACATTAAATATTTGATTTATAAAGATTGTCGTCTATTCGATCTTAAACCATTTAACTGATTATGACGAAAGAAACATATATGCTTCAAAACTTAATATCTCATAGAGCACATTCGTCAAAATTCACATTTTTATGACTGTTCTAGGTGTATGGAGAATAAGAAACGCCGTGCCGATGGAAAGGGCTGTGAAGAATGTCCTGCTTGTTATAGTCTTGTGCAAGATGCGGTTACTCAGCATAGAAAAGAATTAAAAGAATTGGATGATGTAAGTTTTGTTAGAGAATAATATATACCGTAGACACCCGGTCCAGTTCGATAGGTCCTTCGAGAAGGAGGTAAATTGCCGAATCCAACTCGATTGGGCAGCGTTCGGGAAACTCCGCGACATCTATTGGATCCTTTGCACCTGAAGTCAAAAGCGCAAAGCGTAAGGGGAGCTGCTGGATGCTGGCGGCTCGAGACAGTAGTGTTTGGTGGTCTATGAAGAGGCACGTTTTTACCAATAGGCGTATATCGGCTAATAATAATGATGATGAAGTTCATTTTTTTAGTAAGTAAATAGTAATATATTGTGTAAGGAAACTTCTTCAAAAAATCTCAAAAAATGTAAGACCAAACGCAAAACTCAGGACATAAATACACCCTTATTTATGTCCTGAGTTTTGCGAAACTACGTCTATCTTACTCGGTTGCTTATATTTCTATATTGTAAAAATAAAGTTCCTAGCTCATTAGAGCCACCCGGGACCCGACTCATACTGCCTCATCGCTAGGCGTCCACTTGTAGTCGACAGGTGGACCACGGGTGAACGCCGCGTTGTCACCAGTGAACCTCGCGTGGTCAACGAATTTTTGCGTATTTTACGCGAGGCAAGCATGCCAATAGCGAGCTATCGAGTGGTCTACTTGCAGTCCGCGCGTTGACACCTTGCGAGCGAGCCGATCCGATTATGGTGCGGAGTTGATGTATTGAGCGCATGCCTATACAAACCCATACGAAGAATACTAACAATTAGAGGCAAGGCGGTGCAGGTCGGGTCCCAGGTGGCTCTAATAAACTACAGCCTTAACAAAGGAACCTCTAAGCAGTTATAAAATTCGTATAAAATGGATTTCTAAGTAGGGTTTACCTTGAAATTAACTGTGAAACTTTAGATTTCATAAGATCATCCTAAAGGATATATTTTTAAAGCCGGTAATGCTTGCTTGCCCATAGTCATCAGCAATTAAAATACTGTAAATCCTGTTGAATTCACAGATGATACTACAAAATATATTTAACAGTTTGATAATTTAATGAATGATTACATTTCTTCTAGATACTTTCGAAAATATCTAAAGCCCCAACTGTTGTTGAAAATGCTGACTTTGAAAAAGAATTACAGCGTGTTAAAGCGGAAATAGAAAAATTGATGCAAGAAGCGCAGGCAGAGCTTGGTACCGGGCCCGGTTCTAATATTACCAACAACTTAGCCGATCTCGCTGATAGGCTGGCTGATATCCGGTAAATGTAACATTATTATGCTTTGTCATGTTTACTGTAAGAAAGTTAAGAGAATCATTATATATGGCATCCTCAATAAGTTATCTAATTAAACATAAATTAACCAGTCTTTCATTAATCTATCCCTACTCAAGAATCTCATTGTCACTTGAATTTAAGATGTAGCTTTCCATTATACTGCACATCTACTATACTAACTAACTCATAAATAAAAAATAAATAACTTGCTCCCCAAAAATGTTTTTTTTAGTCATCATCGTCAAAATCCTAGTATATATATGTTACACAATTTTTTTCAGAAATATGTTATTCAAAATTGAAGATGAAAGCTATGAAGGTAATGAGTCTGTAGAGAGGAGCAAAGGTAATGTTTCCAAAGCTGAAGATACAATAGAAGCTGCACAAAAGGAAATCAATGTATGATCATGTTTTTTGTTTTGAGTTTGTATTTATGCATTATATGCGCTTATAAAATAAATTAAATAATTATTTTAATGTTGCAGAGTGCTTTGGAGTATCTTGATGGAGAAGGAGCAGCCGCTTTAACCAAAGCACGCAATCGATCTGACCAATTCGGAAAACAATCTGTAGACATGTCTGCGTTGGCAAAGGAGTCTCGTTTGTTGGCCGAAAAATTAGAAAACGACGCAAAGAATATTAAAGATATTGCTGATAAAGCTTTAAATACATCCCTTACTGCAAACACTATCGCTAAAGATGGAATAACAAAACAAGCTAACATAAGGTAATCAAAATAAATCAAAATTATTGTTATCATACTTATTTTCTAGATATTATAATAGGTGCTGACGAATATATTTTGATTTACAGTAGTGAGGTTCAAATCTTAGCGAACGAGTTGAATGCAGCGGCTGGAAAGTTAAACAGCCTGGCAGAGTTAGCTGACCAGGCATTGAAGCGAGCTAAGACCGTCTATGATGAAGCTTTGGGACTTTATGCTGAAGTGAACACTACTTTATTACCAGATATTAAGCTTAACGAATTACACACGTCTGCTGTGGAAATGAATAGAACTGTAAGATTTTTTTAAATAAAACATCAAATATTTGTTTAGTTTTACTACCATTTTTATGCTTTATGATTTAATTTTATGCTCACAGATTGACGAGAAAACAGCTGAATTGGATCAACTTATGAGTGACACTGCAGAAACGCTTCAGTCTTTAGAAGACGAAATTAGCCGAGGAAAAGATCTTTTGAAGCAAGGTCACGAAAGACAAGATAAACTGTATGACTTACTAGGTCAGCTCGATGAATTACGAGCCCAAGCTCAAAAAGATGTAGAGCTCACTAATGCTACTCTAAAAGAAGCAGATGATATCTACAAAACTCTCAAGGGTAAGTAAAGATAATTAATTTTCAAAAAATAAAAACTAAATTTTAGTTTATCCAAGGCATTATAGATAAGTGTTATCAATGTATTGCGAGATATTCTATTTCCATCATGTATAATAAATAGCAATATCTACGTTAACATTATTTTCATCTTCATATAAAATGTAAATGCATGATATTGATGAAAAATATTATTTATTTGATTATGTTATTAAATTCAGAATTTAGTGATCAAGTAACGGAGTCCCGGCAGCTAGCTGAAAATGCAGCTTTAGATATACCTGGAGTACAAGAGAAGGTAGCAGCTGCAGACGCCAGCATAACCAGCATTACTGACGAATTAACAGCTGCTAGTGATAAAGCTAAAGAAGCCAGGGACTTGGCTCAACAAGCCCAACAAGAATATGCTAATAAGGCATCCGAGGTAATATAGTTTAGTCAATTATATATCAATGAGAGTATCTTATAATTTTAAAATAAAATCAATTATAATTTTTAGGCAGCACATGAAATTCGGAAAGATGCTTCCCGATCTAAGGCTGAAGCGCGTAGACTCCGAGACGAAGCTGAAAAACTATCAAGTATGACTATTAAAAATAGTACATTTACGAATAAGCCAAATGAATGTTGTATAATTAAAATAATACCTATTATTTTAGCTCGAGTGCAGGGCACTGCTAAACAAATCAAAGAGTTGGAGAAACAGGCAGGTGATAATATGCAGCTTACGCGTGACGCTAAAATGAAGGTAGGACAACAAACCACGATTGTGTTATTGAATTTGAAGAAATACGATAATTTTTATTTGAATTTGTTCGTTAGTATACATCATAGATGATGCTCCAATGCACGTTGGTTGACCAGGTGCCAGATAATAATGTTTGACGGTAAGAATCACTGATGGTAATGACAATGATTAGGATTAATTGCTACTCTCCGAGGTACATCATATCACAGGTATTACTCATCAAGTTTCCCACTCCGGGCACACACATGGAATACTGAGAGTTTCATAAACGAAAGAAATAATCTAATGTTTATTTGTGGTTAACTTATTACTAGTTAGTATAGATGTCAAAGGTTAGTATGATAACACAGAATAGTAATCAAGATTGTTATTTTTATGAACAGGTAGGTCAAGCCAATACCGACGCTCGTGAGGCTGAAAAACAAGTGTCCAAAGGGTTGGAAGATTTGAAAGTAATTATGGACGAACTACAAAACTTACCAACTTTAGACGATGCAGCGCTTGATCGATTGGGTAAGTTATAATTAGTAAATAGTAATTTTGTTGTAAATTAAACTATGAATCAGTATCTATTACACGAAGTAAGTACATTATTACTATTTACCTACTACTTTTTGTGTTACAGAGGAAAGTTTAAGAACAGCCGAAAATTCTCTGCGGTCAGTGGACTTAGATGGCAAAATCAAAGCCTTAACTGAGGCTAAGAGCAACCACCAACTGTATGTATTTGATAATTAAGAATAAATTACTAAATATTCTTGTTTATCATTATATATTTATGTATATACGTTTTTACAGATGGATTAATCAATATAAAGATGAGCGCAATCATCTTAGCAGCGAGGTTGATAATATCGAGGCCATCTTTAATCAATTACCAGGTGGATGTTTCAAGAAGATCGCCCTAGAACCGACTGAAGGGCCCAGTAGACCTGCTAGCTTTAGATAGTGAATTGCAGAATTTTATAATATGGCAATCAAGGATCAAAAGACAATAAGTTTTATATCTATACTCATGGTAGTTCACGATACTGTACTACACAACACAAATTGGTAGGCACGTCAACTTTAGACTGAAATCCTTAACAATCGAGAAACTTCAACAGAAAGACTGTTGAAGTTTCGGAAGTATGTCCAAAAAAACACAATACACAATAAATATATCGTCATTCAGTAACTTAATAATCAATTAATAATATAGGTACCTAATTTATATATATTTTTTTATTTAAATAATTCTGAAAACATTGCTATTCACACAGCAAATAATTATTTAAATATTCTGGATCAGGCGTAGAAATAAAATAATCATAAAGCTTATTTAAATGTTACTAGCGGATGCCTACGCTTTCGTCCTCGGTTTTAATAAATATAATCTTTATTGATAATTTACTGTTTAAAGAATTCCGAAATTAATTATTGGAACTGTTCAATGATTTTTTTTTATTGAAATCAGAGTAAATAATAATTTTGTATTAAAAATATGTGTTCTTAGTATCAGCATTTATTTTCGCATTTTACGTTCTTAATTAGTCGTTATTTTATAGAGTTTTTTTAAACCTTACTATACATTATTTTGTGAAGTTTAAGTTATAATTATATAGGTAATTACTTACTTTAAACGGTGCCATATATATTTGGTACAAATTGTAAATATTCTTAACAAATACAATTTAAGTATTGAACTCACACTTTGATATCTATTATTTTTATGATACATGATAAATTAAGTAAATTGTCTCCCAAAATTATTACACGCATTTCGCCAAAGAAGAAGAATGACAAGAAAGGTGTACATTGTAGGATTAATATTAACATTTTTTTATTTGACCTATTGAAGATGAAAAAATACATTTCACTGTAGTTTATTTATTTGTAATAAAACAAAGAAAAAGGAATTAAGAGTTTTATTTGCTTTATTGTTTTAACATCTCTTTCCAGATCTATAAAGAGTCGGAGTTGGAATCTTGCATACAGCCCCTGCATTCCGTCAGAGAAAAGGTGATTCCGTTAAGTTACAGCGATGTGACATTGCTCATTTCCATGGCAATTACGTTGTTCATCATCATCATCAACCCATATTCGGCTCACTGCTGAGCTCCGGTATCCTCTCAGAATGCGATAGATTAGGCCAATAGTACACCACGCTGGCCCAATGCGGATTGGCAGACTTCACACACGCAGAGAATTAAGAAAATTCTTTGGTGTACAGGTTTCCTCACGATGTACCGTTTCAGACACGTGATATTTAATTTCTTAAAATGCACACAACTGAAAAGTTGGAGGTGCATGCCCCGAACCGGATTCGAACCTACGCCCTCCGGAATTGGAGGCAGAGGTCATATCCACTGGGCTATCACGGCTTTACGTTACGCTACTTTAATTACGTTGTTAGTGACATTTTAGTTCTGACATCCCATAGAAATAAAGTTTAAACTCTAATAAAACTTGTTAAGATTACATCGACGAGAATAAAATAGCGGAATCACACCTCAGGTATTTTTATGTCAAGCAAGACGTAGTCGCAACAATATAGCAACTAGCAGGAGTACACAGAAGAAGCCTCTTGACGGAATTGCTAGATGTCTAGAATATTAAGTTACAAGCTAGTACATGCAAAGAATTAACACAATCGTATATATAAAGTACTGTACCGATTTGGATGAAATTCGGTATAGAGATAAATTGGACATTGAGCAGAACATATCTTCTTTTTATCCCAAAAAAAAAACCCCTGGTTGGGATTTGTATAACACGGAATTTTATAAAACGGAGTCGCGGGGGCTAGTGGACTATTTTTTTATTCTTTACAAGTTAGCGCTTGATTACAATTCAGCTGATGGTAAGTGATGCTGAAATCTAAAATGGATGCGGACTACCATGTTAGGAAGAGGATGAAAATCCACATCCTTTTCAGTTTCTACACGACGTTGTACCGGAACGCTAAATCGCTTGGCGGTACGTCTTTGTCGGTAGGGTGGTAACTAGCCACGGCCAAAGTCTCCCACCAGCCAAAATATTTGAATAGTACATTATCTGCCTCTCACAAAATTTGAAAAATGATGCAAAGGGCGATGAGTGGCTTTATTACATAATAACAAATAAAAATAAAAAATACAAAACTTAGTTTAAAAGAGGAGGTATGGAGTCGTAGGCATCACATGTAGCTCTAGTTATATTTTCATTGATTTGCTGCATCGTAGAGTTTTATTGGTAAATGTTTTAAATCATTAATTCAATACTTCCGGACGCCCGTGACTTTGTCCACCGATTGACCTCCTTAACCCGGCCCTATCGCTAAATCCTATCGTAATATAGGTTTTATATTCGATTTTCTCAGTGGACTCTAATAAAAGTTTTCGTAAGGTTGTCGTCGCCTTACTAAAGCGTGATATGACTCGTCTAGGACTGACTGACTGACAATGACGACTAATAGACTATATTTGATTATTTGATAATACTACATTATGATAAAAGTGCGGTGAGTTGAAAATTACAGACGAGGCGATATTGCAGCTCGAGCCTTGGCGTATGTCATACTACGTTTTATAACACATTTGCGAGGAAACACATATTTAACACACTTTCTGAAAATTAATTTACATATTTGCCTGTTTTCCATAAGATGACATTATCAAAATGTCGCTTGTCATTTTTGCAAAGATAACAAAGTGCGTTTGTTTATTCTAGACAAATGCACCAAAAACAGCCAGTATTACTAATAAAGTAAATTAACATTTTTGTGTTTCTGATACAGATAAATGTTCGTTTTTAGACGAATATTAAAGGTTTTATATTACATTATGGCACATGTGCGTAATGAGATACTTTACGATATTGAAATTGATGAAATAAGCGGTACTTTACGAGCAAATGTGTTATAAAAATAATAACTTGATGACTGACATATGAGAAGTTATAATGAAACAAGAGAGCAAGAGCAAGATAACAAAAAGCAAGAGAGCTGGAGAAATGCAAGGAGCCTTAAAATGAAAGTGAGATAACAGAGAAACTACGTCGGCTTAGTTGAAAATGCTAAGAATTATCACATACAACCCTTGGTTTGTACTATAGACTTAAGACCAAGAACATAGAACTTGTAGGACTTGCGATAGCGAGACGTACCTCATTTTATGAAGGCTAAAAGTTTGTCAGTCCATGCTACTATTATAGATAAGTCATCATCATCTTCATATCAGCCGATGGAGTTCACTGCAGGACATAGGCCTTTTGTAGGGACTTCCAAACATCACAATCTTGCAACCAGCTGCCCATAGGTAAGGTAAGGTATAGGTAAGTACTAATTATGTAGTTTCAAGTGTGATGGATTTTGAAGGTAGCAGAGTTCAAGGGTCCAGACAACCGACCTAGTACAAACCGTATTTTTTTTAGTATATTCTACGGCCAAAACATACCTCCTCCTGGGCTAAACATTAGTGACAAAAAATATCAAAGATCCAAAACGCGCCCTGTCGTTATCGAATTAATATAATATTATTAAATAATATTTGCTATAAAGGGTGTAAATAACCCGGAGTTTTTTTAAACATGGGTCTGTTATCACTTGAGATCAGGTAAACGCTGACTGGTCTTTACATTTGTTTTAATTAGTTTGGTCGGTGCTTTAACTAATACTATTACAAGATGATTTCTATTATTGTATATATTATAGGTAATATCTCTTTACTCAATAAGTATCGAAATTAAATATGAGTAAGTGAGTTAGTGAGTTTACTGGCGGCTCAGCAGCACCTGTCTTCCGAACTGGTGGCAGAGTTTACAAATAGTCAAACTTGACGTTTTATGAGTATCTACTTGAAATTGACCATGAAACACGGCTAAAACTCACGTGACATTAAGTCGGCGTATGCCCGACTAGTTTCGAACCCATACGGGGCCCTTAGTCATGAGCTGGTTCTTGCATCGCGGCACGATCCAAACTGATATCATAATCAATTAATATGAATAACACTCACGATAGTTTAAATTCTAAAATACTTGAAATTAATGAATTTTTATTTCAATTTTAATTTTTAAAAAGGTACCTACATTTTTTGGTACTATCTAACGCACGGGAAATCATTGTGGCGTTTGGCGAGGGCAATAACATCGTAACATTCAATGTGAAAATAGTACGCAGCGCCAGTCTAAACGATACATTGCGTGTGTGGGCGTAGCATACTCGTACAGGGGTGTGAATCTTTGAAAATATTGTGCATATCTGTAAATATATCTTGGGACTATCTCTCAGTACCTATAAACTTATCAATATCAAAATATAATTCGTTTATTTCAAGACTTAGTTTACAAGCACTTTTAAATTTTGAAACGTAAATGGAATTATTTAAACTAACTTTGTTGTTTTAAACAATAGTGCCTAATTATTAGTTTGTTACAAAATTAAAAAAAACAGTTTGGATAAAAATGGGCTTCATTTTAAAGAAATTTAAAGTTTAAAGTTTGGAATATAAATGAGTATTGATATACTAACTTTTATCTCCAATACTACAATAATTCTACCTATAAACCTATACTTATAAACTTATCAAAATCAAAATTAAATACGTTTATTTGAAGGCTTATTTTCAAGCACTTTTGAATTTTGAAACGTAAACGGAATTATGTAAACTAACTTTGTTGTTGTTAACAATAGTACCTAATTGTTAATTCGTTACAAAATTTAATAAAAAACCCTTTGGATTAAAATGTGCTTCATTTTAATTAAATTTAAAGTTTAAAGTTTTGAATATAAATGAGTATTTTTATACTAAATTTATCTTCAATGCTATAATAATTCTGTATTTTGCCATTATAAACAGGTTATTAAAAGAAAGAAAGAAGAAATTATTAGCTATAATGATTGTAACACAGGAGCGCTATCGTTTTCGGGATAAAACTATCCAATCTTTAAGGTAAAGTAACTTCAAAGTTACGGAATTTCATCAACACCTGTTAAGTAGTTTCGGAGTTTAATTAGTTTCTGAAATTTTCAAAGAAGACCGACCATTTATCATATACTGTAGGGTATGATGAATGAAGCGATACACTGATACCGATGTCCAAAAAATTCAATTTGTTAAATAAAATCATAAATAATATCAGGCTGTTTTTTCAATTTCTGATTGACATTATAAAATGCACGATTTCAACAAAAACACACATTTCAAAAAATATTAACAATTGTAGATTTCAATTATTTTTGGTTATTTTAATTTATTACAAAATAACTGATGTTTCATAATTTTTTTGTATAACGTGCCGGCCCCATCATACTCGGTCTATTTTCCTAACTTTTTGTTTTGTAAGAAAGTACCTTCTGCAAAGTATTAGTAAAAAATAGTGAAAAGTTATCATGTGACTAAGAAAAATAATAATTTATCTTATACATAGATAGGGCTTTGTTAGAAAATGAAGGAAACGTGGCCACACTACTCGGTCGGTATGCAAACGCTACAACTCCCGTGAGAAGAACAATTTATGGCAAGCATTCCGCTGAATTTTCTTTTGTTTTTTCAAAAGAAACGCTCTCTCTTGACATATCTCTCTAACCTATGTTACAGGTATTTACATATATAGGTGCTTTGTATACGTTTTATGTATCTTAGCACTCAGGGGCTTTTGGCCCCATGAACATTTTTACATTTATATTTCTGTTATTTTTTAAGTGCACGTAACTTCCACGCCTGGTTAATATACTCGTATAAAACAGAGAATACGACTACAAATAGAATTTAGTATGTTGGGTTTATACATGAAATTTACAATTTTCTTCTTTTCTAAATAAAATTGAATTCAATTGAGTGTCATCGGTGTTTTTTCAAGTGCATTTAGTTGTTTACACGACACAATTGAGCTTATTTTTTTATCTGTATGCCTGTCTGTTTATCTAGGCTACGGCTGCGGCTTTAAAACGGCTGACCAGTTTTGGACGGGACTTTCTCTGGAAGATAGATAACTGTGGTTATGGATCAACGTACGTTACGTTTATCTGTATAAAAAAATCATAGTTCGCGCGATATTTGTCAAAAACTGAACTCCACGGAGACGAAGTTACGATAGTTTCAAATTGTAATTAATCCTGAGCACAATCTCTGATGTCGCAGAGTTTTCCGAACGCTGTCCAGCCGATCTGGATTTGGTGATTCACCTCTTTCTCGAAATTGGACCTACTTAACTGGACTGTGTGTCCTAGGTCCTATATTCGTCTATAATTTCGAGCGAAGAGTCCTGAACAATATCTGGGTGGAGCAGTACATGAGCATTAAACATGATCTTCGTCTTATTGTGTTCATTTTTAGGCTCATACTGATAAACTCTGCTGAGTTCGTTGAGCATGGTATTAAGGTCATCCAGCGTCTCTGCCATAATGTCCTCATCGCCGGCAAACCGCAGTTGAGTGATGTACTCGCCATTGATATTGATGCCAAAACCGATCCAGTCCAGAAGCTTAAAGACATCTTCCAATGCGGTGGTAAAACTTCGGGGAGATTACATCTCCCTGCTGCACTCCTCGTAGTAATTGGCTTGGTCTCGGAGTCTGATCCTTTATAATAATAATAATAATAAAGTCCTTTACACGGACTGACATAGTGACTTTCATTCAAAAACTTCAACACTTGGATATACCTGTAATCGATCCAGCATCTCTGTAAAGACGTCAGCTCACGATGCCGTGTAGAAACCGAAAGGAGTGTGGATTTTGGCAGTGGCAATGGGCAGGCCACATAGTTCGAAGAGCCGATGGACGTAGGGATCCCAAGGTGATAGAATGATGACCCCGCACCGGAAAGCGCAGTGTTGGTCAAACCCAAACTAGGTGGACCGAGGACATCAAGCGGATTGAAGGAAGCCGCTGGATGCTGGCGGCTCGAGACCGACCTTCCATCTTAGATTGCATCATCACTTAACATCAGATGAGATTGTAGTCAAGGGCTAACTTGTAAACTAAAAAAAAAAAATACCTCTGACTTTTATTCAAAAATCCAGTCCGGGTCATGCACTTCTAACTTTTATGTACGTTATGTAAATTTTAAGAAAATTCAATATCTAGCTACTATCTGCTTAAAATGGTGAGAGAAAAACATCGTGAGAAATAATCCTCATGACACGCCAGAGTTTTCTTACTTCATATGTGAAGTCTGCCAACTCAGTGTGGCCAGCGTGGTGGTCTTTTTGCCTTACCCCTCTCATTCAGAGTGGAGAGAGCTCATCAGTGAGCCGATTATGGGTTGTTAATGATGATGATGATAATCGTTCATAATTCTGTAGCATACTGACAAGCTGGCAATTTTTCTGCAATGATCAAGGCTTTGGAGTTTTTCAGTAGGTAATTAGTGGGTCAAAGTTTATAAGTCTCAGATCGGTGGTACTCAGGACCTAAAGCAGCCAACTGGTACTTATCAGAGCTACCGAAAAGGTATTAACAGTACTTACAATTGAAACAATGTACACCCTTATTAGCGTCTTCAAACAATTGGCGAAGAATTTTATTACTAGCGACGTTATTTACTAAATTGGTAAGACGGACTTACTTACCTATACAAAACAAAATTTTCGTTTGTATTACCTAGTTTTATGAATTAACACACGTCGTCGACAGGGAGAATGAATTACTAACGCCTTTTAGTAAAAGCGCGTTACTAACAAAACAAATTTGCAACAACTTAATTGGCAAATTTCTCACTGTCTAGGGGCTCGGTGTTTCCGAAATACGACAATAAACTAAAACTAAATAAGTGGCCGAAAAATGGGATAAAACGACCAACTTACCGTGACCCTCAATTTAGTTGTGATCAGTCTTGTAGCGGCCTGTTTCATTAATACAAAAAAGGGGGAGCGGGATCAAACTATATTGGTAGCGGTAGGTGGAAAAACTGAGCTAATCCGAAAAGTTTTCTTAATTACATACGTACGAAACTAACTCCCTTAACGAATTAAGCGAGATGTGAAACAAAGCTGAAAAATCGAAGTTGAACGCAAAATTCCGTAAATTTTTTCATCAAAATTAGTCATTACAAATAATGACACTTATACTTATAATGAAACTTTTTTATATACTTATAATGAAATTTTAACAGCTAGCCTATTAACTAATTTGGTCAATATTAAAAACCTATTAAAATAATCAAGTCAACTGAAAAATGTCATCTTCCTGATGATGTCAGTAAGCACCGGTTGACATTTGTTGAATAGTATCTCAATTTCGTGTTTGTAAACTACGTCATTACGTCAAAGTTAGTGAATTAGCCTAGTCTAATTCTGTACATTGAAGATATTTTAAAAAATTAGCATAACTAGACTTTCATGTCGAATTGTAAATATGTGACTACACTATCGTAGTTTCGTATAAAACTTTGCCCCTACCACCAAGTTGTCATTAATTTAGGGTCAAAATGAAAGGGGCAAAATATCAATTACCCCTAGCTAGTTCCTGCTACTTGGAAAGCCAAGCGCTAACTTGTAGCTATAAATGAGATGAAAGTATTCTAAAGCGAATTCCCGATTGTAATAAAATGGTGTATAAATTTTCAAATTTTCGCACGAATGAACATCGTTTGCAGCGAGTTTAATTCGGACCAAAAAAATTAATTAGTCGGTTACGCTCTAATGAAATCGTGAAAGGTAGGGAAAAATTCGGTACCAAGTTTCTTTTAAGTGTCGTAAAAAGACGGTAATTTTTAATTTTTTTTCTTTTCACGCAATGAAATTCGTCCCCATGTACAAATTTCGTTGCTTAATTGAAGTTTTTAAGTTTTGTAGCTGTAGGGGAAGTTCAATTTGACAGATTTTATATTTTATAGTCTACATTTAAAACGTTTTGATGTATTACAGAGGCTAGTTAATATTTAGAGGACTTTTTTTATAACAAAGAATAAAGACTTTTAAAAATACCATTATGTTTTATAATTTGTTTCTTATTTTTTTAACACATATTCACTCTAAAATAGATAGCCTCAATAGCTCAACGGTAAAGCGGTCGGATTCATCACCGAGGGGCGGTGGTTCGATCCGCGCCCCGTTGGTTTATTGTCGTACCCACTCCTAATACAGTATTTCCCGACTAGTTGGAACGAGATGGGAATACTGTTCATATTTAAAAGATATGGCAAATATTATAATATATATATTTATGAATAAAATAATAATACCTAATGTAAGGTGGGAAGACCTTAGTGAACCATGTTCTTTGCGAATTGTTTTTAGGGTTCCGTATCTAAAGTAATTACTACTAGAAAGCAGTATTTTAGCATTATTAAATAGAGAGTAGTATTTTGTATTTAGCATTAAGAGAGCCGTGATAGCCTAGTAGATATAACCTCTGCCTCCGATTCCGGAGGATGTGCGTTCGAAAATAATGTAATAAAAACAAAATTTTAAAAAAAATATTGGGGTTTCTTCTCTGCAATGGAAAGTGGGGCGATTTTTTTTCGTCCATCCCCATCGATCTCCTATTAAAAAGTGGATGCACAAACAGCGACCAAAAAACGTCCCCACTCAATGATAAACAACTTCTTGGCACTCAATTGGAAATTCTTTGGGTACTCTAAAGGTGTTAACGATTGATTGGTACGTACTTAAAATAACTTCCAAACTTTCAAATTATTTCATTACAAATGATTTCAGATTTTATTTACTTGTAATATCATCCATTAATTGTAGCTATCCTTCCTTACACAATTAAATAAAAAAAAATCAATGTGTATATATTTTTATCTATGTATGGGTAAGTTTAAACCTAAAATAGATAGAGCATACCTGAATCTACCAAAATATTGGGAGAGCCCCTGCCCGCTGGGTCAACAGAGGTTCTATGTGGCAGGTGTATAATATATTGTAAACGCTATAACTTCCCGGATATTGCGTTTAACAATAACTGTGATTTAGTGACACCCTACGAAAATTTAGGGTTCCCCTGGCTGCATGGACACCCCATGCGGCCGGGAATTGATTTATTTATAGCTCACAGTGAGCTTTCTGGTTCCGTATCAGGTATGCCACTTAGTAGGTTAAGCAGATCTGATTTCGCTCTTTTAGGTGACAACGAACAAGTCTCGCTCGAATTGATTTTTCAAATAGGAATTGTAAATTGATACTTGATATATCGCTCCGCGTCGAATAGATCTTAAAAGATCTAAGTTTTTTTTTTATTCTTTACAATTTAGCTCTTGACTACAATCTCACTTGATGGTAAGTGATGATGCATTCTAAGATGGAAGCGGGCTAACTTGTTAGGAGGAGGATGAAAATCCGCAATTCTTTCGGTTTCTACACGATATCGTACCGGAACGCTAAATTGCTTGGCGGTACGTCTTTGTCGGTAGGGTGGTAACTAGCCACGGCCGAAGTCTCCCACCAGCCAGACCTGGACCAATTAAGAAAAGCTCAATTGGCCCAGCCGGGGATCGAACCCAGGACCTCCGTTTTGTAAATCCACCGCGCATACCACTGCGCCACGGAGGCCGTCAAAACAAAATATTATGTTATGCGAGTTATAAAACTGCAACTCCCCCAAAATAATGGAATAAACGAAATTTTTCATCCTAAATGAACCTTGGTAATATTTTCATATAACAGTTGTTTTTTCTCTGTCTAATCTGTTTAAAATATTTTTTTTAATCAACATTAAAACGAAGTGTGTACAATTATAATATATAATGTGAATTTTTATTATGCGTTTTGTTTTAAATACACTCTGAATATTTTGAATTTATTATACGTATACGAAGTTAGGCGTATAATTCATTTGCTAACCTCTATCTATCCTAAAATATTCATTGAGCAATAATGCGGTTGTTACTGACATTGCAGAAGCGGAATATGTTTATTACCTTTGTACAGATAATTGTAATTTAATAACCCTTTAAAATTTGTTACGTAGTTTAGTCTATAGTTAATGTAAATATGTCGTTGTACCATTTTTAGTAATCGCCAAGTTAGAGTAGTAGTGATGATATAAATAGGTAAATGCTCTGCAGAGTAATTCATTATTCACACGTATATTAATGGACATATACCAAATTTACCAATTAGCTATTGTCATGATAAAAATTAAGCTCAACGAATCGTGAAGCTGAAGTGGCAATGGGCAGGCCACATAGTTCGAAGAGCCGATGGACGTTGGGGTCCCAAGGTGCTGGAATGACGACCCCGCACCGGAAAACGCAGTATTGGTCGACCTCCTACTAGGTGGACCGAGGACATCAAGCGGGTTGCAGGGAGCCGCTGGATGCTCGCGGCTCGAGACAGTTTTGTTTGGAAGTCCATGCAAGAGGCCTATATCTAGCTGTGGACGTCCATCAGCTGTTAATGATGATGATGATGATGATAAAAATTGAGATTACATAGGTACAAAATGACACCTGCAGCCTACTGACAACCATTCGTGGACATCATAGAGTTGGGAGATGACAGTGCCTAGTTGACATCGTGATTTTTGTTAATAATGGGCTTTACGGCGTACGAAAAATGTAGTAGTGGGTAGCTCAAAGTTAGTGAATTGACCGGCTGGTCTATTGGTTAGGTCACGCGGCTTTTATTTCTTAATATATACTCGTAAATGTGAAAGGTCGTTCATCACGATATCTCGAAAACCACTTGACGTACAAACATTAAATTTGGCAGGGAGGTAGTCTATAGTTAGTAGATATCCGCTAAGAACGGATTTTGCGTTAGGTTCGGATTAAGGAGGTCTAAAGTCTCTCGCAAGTTTAGTACACAAATTTTGTGCTACAAACTTGAAATTTAGCAGAAGAGGTAGCTTACAGTTGGTAAGCGTTCGTTACTAACCAATATTACGAGGGCTGGATTAGATAGGTCTAAAGGCTCTCGCAAATTTAAATGAAAGTCCTTAATTTTTGTGCTAAAAACTTGAAATTAAGCAGAGAGGTGGTTTATAGTTAATAGAGATCCGTTATTAATTAATTGTGTGACAGGGCCGGATTAAGGACGAGAATATAATCAATACTGAAAATAATATTTATTATTGAAATTTTTGGCAGAAACTATAAACATTATATAACTAAATTATATAATGTATTCAAATGAACTTTGACACTTATCATCGTGAAAATAAAAACAGGAATTGGTGAAATTGGGGTTGAGAGTTTGTATCTAAAATTGGTATCAGTATTGCCGCACAAATTCTAAAAATAATGCGGTTAAAGTATTTTTAAAATTTCTCCTCTAACTAAACTGTTCATAAGTAGTTCATGTTAAGTAATCTATTGATTAAATATAAAATAAATAGAAAATAAAACTGGAAGGGAATGAAATAGGGTAAATAATAAATTTATAAAAATTGTATGTAGTACCAGAAACATAAATAGGAAAAGAAAGATAACATCGATTTGTACGCGGACGAAGTCGCGGGCGTACGCTTGTACTTTATAATGTCCAGTTAGTACTCGACACTATTATCATCATCATTATCAGCCGATGGACGTCCACTGCTGGACATAGGCCTCTTGTATGGACCTCCAAGCCTAACGGTCTCGGGTCGCCAGCACTTTCCTGCGATCCGCTTGATGTCTTTGGACCACCTAGTGGGGGGTCGACCAACACTGCGCTTTCCGGTGCGGGGTCCCCATTCCAGCACCTTGGGACCCCAACGTCCATCGGCTCTTCGCAGGCCACATAGTTCGAAGAGCCGATGGACTCGACACTAGGACATTATAAAATGATAACCCAGTGGTCGTCCTAAGAAATATTCGTCGTTATCGAGAAATTGTCAGTGGAATCAGTCAGGAGTTAGGGGCTGGTCACAGCTACGTCACCCGACCAGAACGTCGTCAGTCTATTAATATCTGTGCTCGTTACTACAGGGTTACTATGTGGCTGAGGATCGCGAAGTCCTAGATTCGAGTTCAGGATCAAAGTGTCAAATAATGACCTTTTCTTTCTTTTAAGCCAGGATAATAGTTATTTTCAGTTTTTCCTATTATTTGGCAGGTCGAGCCACTTCTTTAATCTGAAGCTACACAGATTAACGACGGCCAAAGTGGCAGTTAGGTATCAATAATCGAGTTTGATCCATGAGCCAATCATTAAAAATACCAAGTCTATTTTCCGTAGGTAAATAGATGGAAATCGATCAATTATTAACGCCGGTTGATTCACTGTGTTGTCCCAAGTAACATCTATTCAACTGTATTGAAAACAAAAAATCCAAGATTGACGAACTGGCGTCGACGTCATTGTCCGATTTCTATAGACATCCCACAGTAGATCTCAATTCCTCTCGGCAAGCAGACCGAATCGTTTCAAACATCGGCAAACATTCATCCAATTAGACCGTTAAACCAAACAGCTAGATTAGCCAAATATTGTTTGTGTTACACAATACAAGACCAATCTCCATACATCCAATATTAGGGAGTAACAATCATCGAACGGAGGGGAGAGTGCGCCTGGGGCAGTAGCTTGAACAAACACACCATCGAACGTCTACCTACTTCTCTGTATCAGAGAAGGCTAAACTATAATGAACTGTACGCAAATGCTAATCGGATAATACTACCACCGTCAATTATAGCATTTCAACACATTAAACGAGTCTGAGGACGTAGAAAGAGCTTTTTACAGAAGAATAGCGAACGCCCGCAACTTTGTTAGCGTAAAATTCAGTTTCTTATAACTCCCACGGGAACCATGAACTTTCTGAGATAAAGGTAGCCTATATGTTGCTCAATAACCTCCTCTATCTACTAGTGAAACTACCATTTAAATCGGTTCAGCCATTCCAAAGATAAGCCCGGACAAACAGAAAAAAATAAATTAAAAAAAAACTTGCTTGTGTTTTAGTATCATGTAAATAAACACAGTTATTTTATCATAGACAGACACTATAATTTTATTTATAAGCATTGATATGAATAGATGTATCTAAACAAGAATTTTCGAAATTTGCCTCAGTAGAACGTTACAATCACACAAACTTACAAATCGTACGTCTTTATAATATTATCCTTATCATCATTATTATCAACCCTTATTCGGCTCACTGCTGAGTACAAGTCTCCTCTCAGAATGAGAGGGGTTAGGCCAATAGTCCACCGTTACATGCATACGTTCACACACGTAGAGAATTAAGACAATTCTCAGGTATGCAGGCTGCCTCACGATGTTCTTAAAATGCACTTAACTGAAAAGTTGGAGGTACATGCCCCGGGTCGGATTCGATCATACGCCATATCATCGAATCGGAGGCAGAGAAACGCTGTCAAATCCACTGAGCTATCACGGCAAACCATATTAGTATAGGTTTAATTTCATAATCGATTCACTTTGCTACTCCGGTGTTTGGTAATTTAAACATGGTAAGAGCATTATGCGGGAATGTACCTACCAAGTAAAACTGATGCCGCGGGCGTCGACTGCGCTTGCAAGCCCTACATTAAACAATGTAATTGATTACTTTTTGGCACATGTTGCTTTTGCAGATTGATAATGTAAAAGTACACTTTTAATGCAAACTAGTGGACGCCCGCGACTTCGTTCTCGTGAAATTCAGTTTTTCACAAATCCCACGGGAGTTATGTATTTTTCGGCATAAAAAGTAGCCCATTGCTCAAAAACCTTCAAGTAAAAGTATTATAATCGGTTCAACCGTTCCAAAGATTAATCCGGATAAACAGATGGACAGACTTAAATTAAAAAAGACTTGTTTGTGTTTTGGTGTCATGTAAGACAACTTGAAAAACACTGTTATTTTTAAATCACTGGCAAACACTTAAATTTGATTTATGTGATGATGTTGATGATGATGATGAAAGAAAGAACAAAGAAAAAAGTTAATATAAAAATTATGCCATACATCACAATGCCTAAGTAAGCACTATTGACGTATTAATGATGATCCAATGATGAAGGTCCAATGGTCAGCTTTGCAGCTTCGGTCCACAAGGTTCTGTTCTGTTCTACGAATACTTTGTGCTTAAATGTAGTGATCCCCAGGAACTTTGGTCTGTCATTGACTTCCGACCCATAACTTCTTTACAAGTTACTATATCAACCGATAGTAATCATGCAATCTAAGATGGAGGGAGCTAACTTGTTAAAAGCAGGATGAACATCCACACCCCTTTTAGTTTCTCCACGATCTCGTACCAGATTGCTAAATCGCTTGGCGGTACGTGCTTGTCGACGAGGTGGTAACTAGCCACGGCTGAAGCCTCCCACCAACCAGACCTGGATCAATTAAGAAAACTTCAATCGGAGTGTGTTGTAAATCCACCGCGCATGCCACTGCACTACGAAGGCCGTCAAAATATATATGTAAGGTATATTATATTTCAGCTGCGGTAAATAGCTTCGGGGAGATTACGTCTCCCTGCCGCACTCCTCGCTGCAATTGGATTATAACCTGCCGCGGCATATGGATGTGGTCTATGGTACTAAGCCTGCTCGCAAACAGGCTTCTTCAAGAGGCTGGAAGTCATCAAACAAAGAGCGAGAAGACGCATTGGAAGACGTCTGTAAGCTTGTGGACTGGAACGGATTTGGCATCAACATCAATTGGTGAGTATATCAATCACTTAACTACGGTTTGCCGACGATGTGGTCGTTATGGCAGAGAGTCTGGATGACCTTAGTAGTGAAGACCTCAGCAGAGTTTCACAACGTGTGGACATATAAAATGAACATGAGTAAGACGAAGATTATGTCTAATGCTCATGTACCATTCCTTGCAGTTATTTTTGAGTAACATTCGCCCACAATTTAGAGCGCAGAGTGTCGAAATTGTAATGTTGCCAGTCATGTAGCCTGTGATGACCTACGGATCCGAGACTTGGTCGCTAACTATGGCCTTATTAGAAGGCTTAAAGTCACTCAGCGGGCGATGAAGCGAGCTATGCTTCATCACGAAGATCCGATGGACGTTGGGGTCCCAACGTGCTGAAATGGCGACCCCGCACCGGAAAGCGCAGTGTTGGTCGACCCCCGACTAGGAAGCTGCTGGATGCTAGCGGCTCGAGACCGTTGTGCTTATAGGACCAAGCGAGAGGCCTATGTTCAGCAGTGGACGTCCATCAGCTGATAATGCTGATGATGATATTTTAGCTGTCAATTGTTTTCTGCAAGATGTAACTATAATCTGGAAGGCTTTCAATCAAAAGGAAATGACTGAAAATAAAACTTCTTTTACTAGTTTGAGATATTACACCTCCTCGACCCGCTATCAGGATTGCAGCGTATCAGCGGATGCATAAACAACATAGTCAAGCAATGTACAAGTTTTATACAGGGAGGTATTGAATCTATTCCTGGTTCTATAAAAGCTCTGGTATAGAGTGTCATATGCTATAAAATGAGAATTATCTTATTTTGCATTTGGACACTGATTTTCAAGCAACGAAAGACAGAGAGAAGATTAACAATTTGACGTGTATATTTTTTTTTTAAATGAACACTCGTAACTTTTTATTGAGTTGTCTGATTTTGATATTTTTTTTTATTATAAATACTGTGTGCTCTTTTACTATTTGCCAAAACTTCAAAATATTGACGAGCCCACTTATAGTACAAACTGCATAACTAATACTGTTTTAAGTAAAAAATAAAAACCCTTTATGTAATTTTATTCCGACTATCCGTGTGACACACGCCTTTGTATATCCTTGCATTTAAAATACGTAAAACAATAAAACGTCATTATTAGAGTTTTTGACCGCCTGGTTCGATCCCCGGTTGGGCAGATTGAGATTTTCTTAATAAGTCCAGGTCTGGCTGGTGGGAGGCTTCGGCCGGGGTTAGTTACCACCCTACAGGCATAGACGTACCGCCAAACGATTTAGCGTTCCGGTACGATGCCGTGTATAAATCGAAAGGGGTGTGGATTTTCATCCTCCTCCTAACAAGTTAGCTCGCTTCCATCTTAGACGGCATCATCACTTACCATCAGGTGAGATTGTAGTGAAGGGCTAACTAGTAAAGAATAAAAAAAATTAAAAAAATGCGTTTATGGGACACATTTTACGATATTTTTACAAAATAAATATTATTTACTACGAAAATATTCATTTTAGAACACATGTTTCTTGATTTTTTTCAATTAATTTTTGTTAAAGAATATAACCCTAGAGTTATGGGAAATACTTCCCAACAGCCTGTATATATAATATTCGTTAGATTTACCAACGTAGAAATCGAATGCGCAACGGAATCTTTAGTTTTCAGGTGCATCTTACTTTTTAATTTTATTTAAGAAATTAAAAGTTTCATTGAACAAGACAACTTCGATGCGAGTCTTAACTTCTTGACGTTAACTAACTACTAACAAAGCAGCGTCCGAGCTTATAATTAATGAAAAGATCTATAAATAGTACTCCAGGGATGTTTAGGGCTATTTTTTAAAACGTTTCCAGTAATAATAACTCGAATCATCATCGTCATCATCACTAAGAATCCCTATTCGGGTTACTGTTGATCACGAGTCCATCTCAGAATGGTTTCGGCCACATTATTAACAAAGTAATAGTAAATAGCCTCAATAGCCTCAATAGCTAATAGTAAATAGCCTCAATAGCTCAACGGTAAGAGCGGTCGGACTCATCACCGAGGGGCGGTGGTTCGATCCCCACCCCGTTGGTCTATTGTCGTACCCACTCCTAATACAGTCTTTCCCGACTAGTTGGAGGGGAATGGGGATATTTGTTATATTAAAAAAAAGAAAACGATATTTCAAACATTCTTTAAAAAAAAATATTCAAATTATTATTCTGATAATTTGAATAGATTTCTAATAATAATGTGGTTAAAAGTAATTACATACCAAAATTAAATGAAGATGATATAGTTCCATGATTTAATAACGGTTGATTGAACGTTTGAACGAAATACTTATACTCGTATATTATAATTGAAGCCTCCACCTCGACTCCAACCAATTACTCTGCAGTAGGTTGGAGTCGAGTTGGGCCGAGAGGTATCGAGTTCAATCCATCTAGCTAGACAATATTATCGTTTGTAAAGGTTTTTCCATAAGTTGAAAGATAAAGTGAAATATTAATTAAGATCGAGCCGTTAGGAATCAGTCGGTATGATGATGAGGTAAGAGACCTGATGGATTGGCGCTGGTTCCCTGGGAAATGGGGCGGGCCCTAATGTGGGACGCTACATGCGTCGATACATTAGAACCGTGTCATATCAGGGAGACAGAATCAAGACCGGGAGCCGCAGCAGAAAAGGCTGAAACCGGTAAGTGGCTCAAGTATGCCTCTCTGACAGAGAGTTACATATTTGTACCTTTTGCCGTGGAGACCCTTGGGCCATGGAGTCGCAGTGCCAAAAATTTTTCCGTATCATTTCACCGCGGCTTGTGGCCTCGACTGGTGACAGAAGGGCTGGCTCATTTTTTGCGCAAAGGATCAGCCTGGCTGTCCAGTGTGGAAATGCATCCAGTATTCTTGCCACCATTCCACGTGGGCATGATTTGTATAGCTATTAGGATAAGTTAGCTTAAGTTCCTTACTGTATTCCATTAAGATTAAATAAAAAATTAAGTTTTAAAACTATAACCCAATACAAGAAAATTTTTCAGATAGAGAAATGCATAGGTACAAGATGGCCAAGGTAGAGCCGTGTTTGCACCCATTATACAGGCAGTCCCGTAAATATTACAACATACTCTACAGGGTTATAGCGGACATAAAGGCCTAATAAAATATGTTAACCGAAATTTTACGGTTTTTATATTGATTTTTGTACAAAAATCACTACCTTCAGTGCTATTTAGTCGTATTATGTGCTGAAAAATTACTTAAACATCGATTTTATACTTGGTAATTATTTTTGAATAGGCGTTTCAAGTAATGAAAGCTTAAATTTTTGTACTGCAAATAAAGTTTTTTTTAAAAACTGGGACTAACTATTTTTTTTCATTTTTATTCCAGTTTGAGGGAGGCCAAGGTCTTTAAGCAAGTTATAAAGAGATTTTGCTCGTAGCTCTCGCGCCTATAAATGCTACAAACTAACCACATAGCTATTTTTAGTTAGTTCATTTGTTAGGTCAAAATATTCATCCATTTTTATACTGTGGTCCTTCAGAATGTTCCGAAACTTCTATAATTCTGAAAACATCTATGGTTGACGCGGTACACACAAAATTTCACTCAAACAGAATGGCGGGTATCCACTAGTGATTAATATAATAAAATATATGATCATACACAGTTACATTACACTGACTAAAAACAGTACTGGAGATTTCATGATAGCTTGATTTTTAGGGTTTTGATAATAAAACAACAAAAATTTACTAATATTTCTATTCTTTAATTTATTGTTTATTTGTTTTTCCAAGTGTAAGTGTTCTTTTTAGTATTATATTAATTATGTTATTAAGAATTAATAAATTTGCAAGAGAATCTACTAATGTCTACTTAAACATAGCGTTGTTTTGAAAACTAATACAATTTTAGTTACATTGGTCATGTGATGTACTAAAAATATTTAACATAGGCGGGTTACAAACATAAATAAGTTTAAACACTAGACTATCTTCAGTTATAGTAAATTAAATTCTAATATATTATTACTATTTTAGAAGCAGATATTCTAATTTTTAATTTTTTAATAACTGCTTGACTGTAACGCCATGCGCCTATTAAAAAAAACACGATACCGACCCTTTTTATACAAGTCTTAGTAAATTCTGGGTGAAAAATGGCTATAACTCGCGAGAATATTGGCCGGTATATGGCCTCAGTTATGGAATTATTCGTTGAACTTAATTACCAGCGTACTGAACGACAATGTGTGGTTGCGCGACCAATATTCCCGTGAATAACAGTCAAGTTTATCGTCAGTATAAACACTAAAATAACTTTTTGCAAAATATAAAAAGGTGCCATTTAAAATTTGTAAAACTAGAATTGCTGCTTCAGCTTTATTGTAGCGTCATTTTGTACACACAGAATTTTAGTTTAGCCATAAATATTCTACTGAACAGTAGTTTGTTGGCCCCCGTAATATCGTTGTTGGCATTTATTTAAAAATAAGGGATAAATATCAATATTTTTTTACAAATGCATTTTGGCAAAACACAATCTAATACATTGCCTACTTGATGCGCTCCACATTTCATACCAAATAGACATTCCAGTTATACTTAAACTTGATGCAAGTGGACAATATGTTTTTTATTAAATTACCTTTTTATGAAATAAGTACACAGATTGTAAAAATACAAATGAAAAACAATAATAAATATATAATTACTGTAATTAATTAACAATAGGTTATTTTAACCATATAAAAGCAAAAAAGACAACAAACCGAATGTGCTTAAAATAAAAGTTGCTATTAATAAAATCAGTGATTGTATTTGTGTGCAGTTTGTAAAAAGGCAGACTTGGGTCATTTACTTAAAATTATAATATGAATACCAAAATAAGTAATGTTGCAGTTTCATATTTAATATTATGTATTATATATTAGAATTATATTATAATGATGTTACAAATAAATATGTACGTATAAAATAATATTATATTACATTTCATTAAATAAATTAAAAATATTGTAATGTGTAATAATTGAGTCAACCGTTACTCGTTTCAATCATTGACAGGGGCGTAGCTACCGCCGTATTAGCTGTATCAATGATAAGGGGCCCCCGGACTACAGGGGCCTCTTAAGTGAGAAGGCAAAAACTAAAGTTAAAAACATTTAATACACAGTCTCACTTAATCTGGTGCTTCCCGGTGCCGCTTATCTATAGGGACCCCAACTAATTATTAAATAAATTAAAAATATAGTAATGTGTAATAATTGAGTCAACCGTTACTCGTTTCAATCAGTGACAGGGGCGTAGCTACCACCGTATTAGCTTTATCAATGACACGGGGCCCCCGGACTACAGAGGCCTCTTAAGTGTGAAGGCAAAAATTAAAGTTAAAAAAAATTAATACACAGTCTCACTTAATCTGGTGCTTCCCGGTGCCGCTTGTCTATAGGGACCCCAACTAATTATTAAATAAATTAAAAATATTGTAATGTGTAATAATTTAGTCAACCGTTACTCGTTTCAATCAGTGCAGTATCGCCTTGACTGTAATTTTCGACTTATCGCACTTAAAATATCTTACTTGTACATATTACTATAACAAAAGAAATATCGATTTATGTTTCTGTAAATTAAATATGTAGGCATGTATTTATAAATTGCAAATAAAAAGGCGATGTTTTTGGTTGGAAACAACTTATCTGTTTAAAATTAAACATAAAAAACAATAAGTCACAATTTTTGTTCAAGCAAAATAGTGAATTATTACATAATAGAGTGTGAATATTCATTAAAATAGAATAAAAATAGCATAATTAGTATCATATATGTTTTTAAGCGTAAGTAATGTAAAAAAAAGTAAATAAACTGGTTATTCATAAAAGAAGTTTTCACATAGTATATAAAGCAATAAACTACAACCATCCATCCATTCAATCATCCATTTTAATATTACAAAATATTGTAAATTAAAAACCTGAGATTAAAAAAATGAGATAATGATTATATTTTTATAATAATTATTATTGGAAATAAAATGCAGTAGGTACACAAAACTGGCGTGTAACTGGTTTGTAGAGTCTTTTTATCTAAATATACAAAAAGATTACCTGTCCTTGTTATGGCTTTCTTGTAAGATCAGGCTAAGTTGGGTCCCTTGTCACTTTAATTTTAACATTTTTTACTACAGTCATACTTATACAAAAAATCTCTATCTTGATAATTTCATCAATATGAAATGTTTTCTTAATCAACATTAAATTTTCATATTTCAAATCACTGAGGGTAAACTACGTTTCCAAACTACTGTTTTTGTTTTATTAAAAAGAAAAAACCATTGAAATGGAAAAAAATACTTCTTATTGTAATATTATTTAATTTTTAACTTTCCTACTTCTATTTGTACTGGATATAATTTTCAGTTGAAGAAAGTAAATATTCAGTGCACCTGTTTAAAAATTAAGTTTAGTTCAAATTACAAATGCATAATATGTCATAAATTATTTTTTGTAGTAATATAATTCGATAGATTTAAACAAAAAGACAAAAAAATACTGAAAGTCTTACTGCGTTATATGTTGGTACTACGGAGCTTATAATATCTACATAATATTTCAGACAAAAAGTATAGTATTTAATTAAAATGATAATATAATAAAATTGTTATATTTATTGGCAATAAAAAGTATAAAACACAGGTACCTATAAGTATAATTATGACTAGAATTCATGATTAGAATCCAGTGGAGTAAAGCTTTCAAATACTACAAGATTAGTTATAAAACTCAATAAATTCCTATGAGCAACTTTAAGATTTATAATAATTACCAAATTCTAGATTGCACATTTTTTTCATTTACATTTACACTATATTTACAATATTTCATTAATTGAATATATTATTTCTAAACCGCAAAGTTAAATTTTTACCTTTAGCTTTGTAAATTTTTTATAATGACAATTTTTACTACTGCACGGTCTTGGATGTAAGAAATAATGATGGGTTAGTAATCATTAATTATGAAATTGTTACAAATGAATTAATTAATATAACATAAAATATACTCTAACAAATATTTCAAAATATACAAATTATTATAATTAATGCTTATAAATAAATTATAAGTTAATTATTATAAATAAATTATTATAATAGTATTATTACTGTTGAGAGTCTTTAATAATAACTCTGAGCATGTGATAGCCAGATTTTGGTCATTTTATAATTCAGCAAATACATCTATAAGCAACATTAGTACCTATGGTATAGCTTGGCAACTTCGTTCGTAACACTCCCGATGATCCGCGCGGGCCAGGGGGCGTGTAGCAATGAATGAAAAACCCACGACTTATGCACCTCGCCCGCATACAATGGGAGTGTCATTAACGAACTTGCCAGACGATAGATGCATTTATTGTATTGGCTGATACATGTACAATAGGCTGATAAAACAAGGAAACTATTGATTTATTGAGTTGGCTTCGGTAGGTAGCAGGTTTTAAATGTGCATACTCTAAGCGTTTGTTTTTAATATTTTCTTCGAAAAGGAGATGGTTCATTTCAGGCGTCTACAACTATATACCATTAAAAAGTAAAAAAATAAAGGAAGTTTCTTAAATTTAGAATAAATTTAAAAATCAAACTAAATAATATGATCGAAATAAAAATACAATCTCAAAATTTAAAGATAAGATAATAAGAATTCAAGATAGCGACCTTTCAACCATTCATTGTCTAAGGTCATTTTTGAGATTTGAGGCTTAACAAAAAACGTCAAAATTATATCAATCTGCCATTGTTACCTGTTCTGTGGTTTTTTTGAGAGTAAGAAAGTCCGTTAAATTAAAAGTATTCGTAATTTTGAATGGAGAATGTTACTAGGTATGCAAAATCATTTGAAACTTTGTTACATTATAGCTTTTTATATACAAATACACTAGTTTTTGTTTTATTTAGAAATACCAAATAGTTATGATTTTACATGCATTCAAAGTGCGCATAAATCGACTCCCGCTAACAGTTGCGATATTGACGTCATCGTCCGACATTTGCTCAGCTGTTATAGGCAATTTCATACTTCTGCCTTAACTGCAGACGAACTAATGGCCTAATGGATAGAATTGGAAAATTCTTTTTGTGTTGAAAAGCCCATTTATCGAGGAAGTCTATAAGCTACATAACATCACGCTACGACCAATTATTTTTCCCGTTTTTGCCACATTTTTAATCGGTGCTTTGCTGCTATTGGTCGTAGCGTGATGTTATGTAGCTTATAGCCTTTCTCGATAAATTGGTTTTTCAACACAAAAACATTTTTTTCAATTCTAACCATTAGTTCGTCAGTAGGTAAGGCACGAAATTACCTAGAACGGCCGAGCAAATGACGGACGATGACTGATCTCCGCGCGCTCACTTTAAAATTCTATATCTATTTAACGTATCGAAATAATTCTTTCCCGAGTATTTTTTATTTTCAACGGAGAATACAAAAAGCTAACATTCAAAACAGTGTATATTCTCCATTATCAAAAAAGTTTCAATTTTTATGTTTTAATACAGCATTTGGACATATACCAAGGGATTTAAGCCATGAAGCACGTCGATTCTCTTTCTGCAAACGCTAAGGCTTAGAAAACTAACAAAATGGATGGGAATAACAGATTTGATCGACAACTTGATCACGTGACAGGTAGATAGTGAATGTCATTCCCATACATTTTGTTAGTTTTGGGTTTGTAGAAAGAGAATGGTCATGCCACATGGCAACAGGCCCAGGCCTGGGCTCCATAAAAATTTGGACCAACTCCTTTTTTATAATCTTAATTACTGAGCACGTTCTTAGTCGCTAGTCACGTAGTTTTATGGCAACCTTTCGCTAGACACCCTTAAAGATTGAATCCGAAGGGTTCCCACAAAATGCGCTTCTTCTCAAAGTCATCGTAGCCAACGTACATATTGCATGATCTCAAACTTATATAAAATAACGAAGGTCTGGCAATTGCAGGCTCCTGCTCTATAATTATTTTCAAATTCACCCGTGTTGTACTAATTCCATTCATTTTAGTAACTATGGTTTACTAGAGTCTATAATATAAATTGAAATGTGACTTTGTACAATGAATTTACAGACTATTTTGGCTAAATGTCACTAATAAAACTCTTAAATCTAAAATTGTGCCGTTGACGTGAAGTTTGAGAGGCGTGTTCATTTATAAACAACAAAGAAATTAGTTAATCATTAAATTAAACAACTGTAACATGATTCATCACATTACTAAAACTTAATTACTATCTACATTTTATTTATAAAAAGGGCACACTTACAATTACTTTGTACAACTTCTAATTATACAATACAGGAACAAAAGTTTTAACAAAATAATACTAAATACAAAACTACTGCACCATAATTAGGTGTTTTGAAACAAATGCCACTTATCCATCTTTACAAATATTTGTCTCATATTCTTGTCATACCTCACCTAATCTAGTCGCAGTGAATACAACAATATTTATAGTATGTTTTTCGATGTATGGTACTTAGACAGGACATGTTATCCAATGTGTCCGATCCGAATTCGCAACACCGCGATGAAGTTACTAACATTAAACACAGAATATTGATACTTTGCAAGGCACATTTTCTTAAAAATCCTGATTTTCAATTTTCATGTACAATTCTATGATCGAAAAACATCAAAACTCGGCGCATTGGAAGTTAACGTTGTTATAATAACGAAACTTGTAATAATTTTAATGATAATATTTAACTTTAAAACTACACAGTCTCTAAAAGTAAATGTAAAGGTATTCTTCTTTTTTACAATCAGAATATTAGTTAATAAATTACGATCAACACGAAAACAGATCCAAAAATAATACAGATGGATTTGCGTTTGAAATGAGATCTTATTATTGCTTACAAAAAGTCATCCTTGGCGGTTGTGGGCGCCGACGTTGCTGATGTGGCCCTGGGAGCCGAGTCGTGGCCGGGGTGGGTGCGGCTGCCGTCTAGTACCCGTACCCAGTGCCTGGGTACAGTAGAGCAGCGCCGCCCCCCGCCGGTCAGTGTTGCGCTGCGAACTTCATACGTTTCTGTTTCTGCCGCTGGTTACAAAACCAAACTCGAACGACGTTCTTTTTTAAATCTAACTTTTCCGCAATCGCTGCTATTTTTTCACCAGACGGTCGAGGTTGAACTGCGAAATAGGCTTCGAGACTTCTTTTTTCGGGCGCCGCAATAGATGTTCTCTTTCGTTTCTTTTCCCCTGCTGGTAGCACACTGGGTGCGTCCGGATCTCGCCTTTTATTTTTCGCTTGTGCTTCCGCTTCTTCCAACCAAGCTTGTAAAATGGGTTTTAATGCTATCATATTATTGTGGCTCAAGGTTAAACTTTCAAATCTACAGATTGTACTTTGGGATAGGGCTCCAACTCCCGGTAATTTTAAATTTGCCAGCGCCTTTCCGACGTCAGCCTGAGTTACGCCGAGCTTTATCCGCCGCTGTTTAAATCTTTCAGCAAAAGCTTCTAGTTCTCTGGGGTCAGTGTCGGTATCGGGATGCAGGGCAGCTGAAGGATGCCCTAGGTGGGCTGGAGGGGCATGGGCCAGACCTCCGCCGTGGTGATGGTGGTTCATGACGTGATTCATGCCGTAGCCGTGCAGCTGGTGGTGAGGTGGGGCCGCTTCCCCCATTGGCGCTAAGGTGGTCATCGATGATGAAGTAAGTGGATCGAGCATATCGATCCCTTCCATGCCGTGGTGGCCCATCTGCGGAAAAAATGGCTTTTGTAATTCGTTTTTATCATACTGTCAAATTTTCTCGTATTAAGAGGATTACTATAGATATAGGGTGACGTGATCTTTATTATCTTGCGCCGAATTAACTTCTGTATTCATGTTAAATCAGACGATTTATTGTAAACAAGGAGGGGTCGGCTACAATAGCCGAACTCAGGGACGATATGGAAATAAACAATCATCTTTGTTCAGATTTGCACTCATTCTTTATGAGTGCAAACACTTGTTTTTTCATAGGAGGGTGAGTCTGTTGTGACGTTGATTGGTTGCGAGTGTTTTACCAATATGCTTACGTTGTTGACCGGTTTTGTAGCGAAAATGAATGTTTGCATGCTCACAAAACTATGCCCATATGTGGGTATTGTGTATTATTTGTTTTTGTTCAGTAATTGAAAAATAAATTTGTATGTGATTTTACTACAGTTTTTACTATTGAGAGTATTGTACTTTAATTTATCCAAACTTAGTACAAATCTTTAACTTTTATCTCATTAACTTAGTGGTTAACGTATTCGGATTTTATTAGCCCTCATTCGCACGAGAGTTTTTTAACGGACGCTTAAAAAACAAATATAACAAATGCATTCCCATATATATGTTCATACGACAGTGTTTTTAAAACGTTTTAACGTCCGTTAAAAAGCGTTCAAATATAGTATTAAATTAAATGAAGGTCTATTTCCAACGTTAAAATATTGAAAAAGTAAATTAGTTATAAACGACGCCCACAATTTCGTTCACGAGAAAATCGGTGTACTGTAGGTATGGGTATTGTAGGTTTCAATTAACAATAATCGCCTAATTTAAATCAATTTCCAAAAAACCATGACAAATTGATCAACCAAAACCTAGGTCTCATGAATCACTATATAAAGTTCATATAGTAGTTCAGTAGCCTTTCAGTTTACCGCAAACAGACGCAAACAGGCGAAGGACATTGTTTTATATTATGTATACATTACACAAGTTAAAGTTCAGTGCGAAAACATACTCCACGTAATGTAAGTTAAATAGCTAAAGTAAGAAATTGGAACAATTGAGGATCTTCACAAGGTAATAAATCTTAGTGTAGAGGCCGGCCGTAAGTCTTTTCCTAACAATTTTTCCATGACGCTTCTAAGGGGTGGTAGGTGCAGTGGGTCCCTGTATAGCTTCCCTGGGGGCCGGTAGATCACAATTATCCGGCACTAGCCCGCGTGTAGCACGTAATGTTACATGCTACTCGGTTTACAATGTCCGTCTTTGGAGCTTGTCGCCAGTTCCTTTGTTATATCTATACTAATATTGTAAAGCTGACGAGTTCGTTTGTTTGTTTGTATGAACGCCCTAATCTCAGGAACTATTGGTCTAATTTTAAAAAGTCTTTGAGTGTTAGATAGCCCATTTATCGAGGAGGGTAGTAGACTATATTATATTATCCCCGTATTCGTACGGGAACCGGAACCATGCAATTTAAACCGCGTGGTGTCAGCTAGTGATAGGTATTCATTTGGAAAGAGTTTGAATTATTTTTAAGCTAGCAAAGTCCACGCGGTTATACCCGCATAGTTCCCATTCCTGTTGATGCACAAAAATAAAATCTAACCTATGTTACTCTAAAACATCAGCTACTCATATTTGCCAGTGAAAGTTACCTCAAAATCGCCGCTAATTGTAAGATACAAACAGACGACTTTATTTATTTGTATGTTTTGGCTAGATAGATCTAGATGGACATATACGTATAAACATCTGATAGACTGAGGTTCACGCATATATTATTCATGTACTTGGGTAAAAATAGATAAATAATATATAGTTAACAACGACAGTCTTATTATTCAAATGGGCACTAATTATTGTTAAAACGTTAATATATGATCAAGGAATGTGGTGATTTTCTCAAAAATTAATAATGGTGGTTAAAAGTAATTATTTCCCGCATAAGTATATTTAACATGACAATTATTATTGTCTTAATAGACGTTAATAAGTTATACTGAATTATATAACACACGGACATACAAAATAAAAAGTAAGACATTTATAATTTTTATCAAAACTTCCTAGTTAATGTTCGTACAATGCAATTGCAAGTGGATATTAAATAAATTATACCCGTTAATAGTGATTTGTATCGCACCATTATGATTTGAACAAGTGGCCAAACTTATAGAGGGTGTGCGCTGAGGCCTCGAAAAGGGCGGACTTATTATTAGAGAATAAGTAAAAATATATTATTAAATATTTTTTTTTAATAATTTAATATGACTAATAATAATAAAAAATAAATAAATATAAATGAAGGACTGTAAAGGTCAAATTTCATTATAACGCCTCGGCAGCGTAACGAAAACGCCTCGCCTCGGAATAAGCTTACCGCGCGCCATCGCCGCGCTTACATCTCGCCGACTGCTTACGTCATTTTGTATGGATCAATATGTATTGGACATTTTTTATTATATATTTCAGGCAAGTTTGAAGCCTTTTTGCAAAAAAATATCCTAATACTCCCTAGCCAGGTCTCCAATTCTGTGTTAATGTAGCACAGGAGAGTTACAGGACAAGTTTCCAAGTTGATTCAAATATCTACTCTAAAATGTCCAAGTGATACAAGCGTGCACTCAATGACACCACGTTTACAATACGGTGCCCATCCGTGTCCCATATCGTAGATCAGGGGCAGTGCCAATATAAATTATATTATAATTATTATATCTAAAAAAACTTCAATTGTTGAACAAACGCAGTTCTTTGAGTTTGGTCAAAACAAAACGAATTCTAACACAGCGTATTTAACCGACTTCTTTATTAATGCAATTTATAAGTCTTAATAAAAAAAACATACATACAGCCGAACGTAGAACCTCCTCCTTTTTGGAAGTCGGTTAAAAACATAATATTTAAAAGTTTGACGCATTTTCCGTGGCCCTACACGTTTTATTCGGTACCCTATTTTTATACCTTCGTATTACGGTGTACATGTGCGTATGTTTGATGGGATAACGTGCATGCATTATGATTGCTATGATGTGTTGTGACTTGTAATTATTGGGGTTGTGATATGCACCATTTTGATACGACTATTATTAACTAATTTGTAAAATATAAATTAATCAACACATGTGATGTTGTTTCCAAGTTCTCAAAAATACTTACAATTGTATTGAAATGATTTTCGCACAGACCGATCGATAAAATACCAGTGAATAATAATGTTGTAATAATATATGTTTTTTAAATAATCCTTGCTCAAATATTTCATGAGATATGTAATAATCAATCTGGTATCGATAAGATATTAAAACTTCAAAAGTTATTCAATTAAGTACTAATCTATTTAATTATTTTCATAATAGGGGCTCATTTTTAAGAATTTAAACTCATGTTTATAATTGTATGAGATCTTAACATAAATGTAACAAATAATGTAACCTCTAATTTGTTTTATTAAAAAGCTATTCTAATTTTTCTAATTTTTCTTATTAAAATTCTAAAATTCTAATATGTAAAGCTACAATTTATACCTTAAAAATAATATTAAAATTAAACCCATTATCTATAATACATATAATAAATCTGTAGAGAGGTCTATTCTGTACATGAAATATATTTCCAAAATAACTATCAGAGCGTGATTAGTAATCGATACTGATGTCAAAAATGCCAATCAGTAAAATTTTCGTCTGTCTGTCTGTATGTTCGTTATAGAAACAAAAACCACTCGACGGATTTAAATGAAACTTGGTACAATTATTCTTCATATTCCTGGGCAGGTTATAGTGTACTTTTCATCATGCTACGACCAAAAGGAGCAGTGCAGTAAAGGGAAATGTTGGGAAAACGGGAGAAGTTACTCCATTTTTACAGCGATACTACTGTGAGGGCTGGATTAAAGAGGTCTAAGGGCGGACGAAGTTGTTGTTTTTTCTCTTTAACGGCGAAACAACTAATTCGATTTGGCTGAAATTTAAGACAAAGATAGATAATACCCTGGATAAACACATAGGCTACTTTTCATCTCGGAAAAACCCATATCCGGGATTTGAAAAGTGAATTCCACGCGGACGAAGTCGCGGGCGTGCGCTGGTTTAAAATGTTATCTAGTAACTTTTAAATACACGGTAGGGCCCCCGGTCTCGTCCCCAGTGGCGGCAATGACAATTGCTTGCCAGCAGTAAAACGCTCATATGTTGTGTATTCCCATGTGTAAACTAATTTTTTTTCTTTTCCCCCTTTCTTGCAGCGTACATAGTTGATATTTTGGTACACTCTTTGTTTACTAACAAACGGTGCTACGTATTTTCGTAGCTCCGTCGTAGCATAGTTAGGAAAAATAATGTCGTATATATACTGCTTAGCCCTCATTCGCTTCAGTGTTTTTTAACAGACGTTAAAAAAGCGTCCAAATACAACAAATGCATTCCCAAGTATATGTTCACAAGACAATGAATTTAAAACACGACGCGTTTTTTCCAGCAGTGTTGCATTTTTAATTTTGGACGTTGGAAATAGATTTTCATATAACTTCATACTATATTTGAAAGCTTTTTTAACGTCAGTTAAAAAAAACTCTCGTATGAATGAGGGCTTAGAGTACAGCATTCGATTGTAACTAGGTAACTTAGTCGGATAACTATATATTAGCTTTTGTTTTGTACATTTTTGCTTCTTTAGATGAGAGTGACTGGTACTCCAAATAGAACATATTTGCTAAATTTATATTAATATTAATATTTAATAAATGTGGCCACAACGTCAGTTTAGGCTAAATACGTTTTATTTGCCAATAATATGCATTTTGTGGTTTTATTAATGTATTGTATAAAGATAAGTAGAGTAAGATATTTTTCAATATGGTAGTTCTTTACAGAAAACTCTACAACAAAAATTTGAAGTAACTTTTAAAAAATAAAGAAAATAACATTCTCATACTGAGTGTTTTAAATGTTAGGTTCTTACCTACTTTTTTATATGCATATTTATTAAATGTACAATAAAGTTACCCACTATAAAATCTTATTAGATATTTTCATATTCAATTATTTTGTCTTCTGTTTTTGATTATGAATTTATAACTTTAACATTAAAAGAACAAGGCAACAATAAGTATCGCTCATAAGATTAATGATACCTGTAAATACATGAGGGTTATACATATATGAAATCAAGAGGTACGATCACATTATATTGAACAGTGCATAAAATTACCCCATTTTTATAGCGAAGCGAGTATATTTCTTACACATTACAACCTCTATACTACCCCACGCCAATGGTCTCCCTAAGGACCCAACCCTCGCTCGACTCGACTGACACAGGAAGACTAAAAGATTTTCCAAGGTGTATGGGGCATAGAGAGATGCATTTACTTTTATTATTATTATTTATGCCAAAACGTAGGCGTGGAGTGTACCAATTTGCCAACAATTTTATGAGTGCGCTTTAGTTTTATTGCTACTGAATTCGATTCAAATGATTGGCAAAGGTTCCCTCCTTTGGTTGAATAACCAAAATATGCTGGAAAACTTTACAAGTACCTTCATGTTCAAAATGTAAATACAGTAAGAACTCTCAGAGTATTTTGTTAGAGCTAAATTAGTGAATAACGATCATGTGAATTTAATGTAAAATTATTTAAATTATTATAAAATGTGGAAAAAGTTTTTGTCATTTAACATAAATATATGGAGAAAACCAGTAGTTTCCCATACAAATCTTACAGTATTCAAAATGTAAATGAAGAAATTATTTAATTAAAAGTTTTTGCAATCACACTAATATTATAAAGGCGAAAGTTTGTGTATAAGCGGTGTTTGTGTGAGTGTAAGTGTATTTTGTTTCTCCTTTGTGCTGCGGTTACTGAAGCGATTTGGCTGAATATTGTAATGAAAATAGATTTTACTCTGAAAAGTTACTCTGACATCCCGGAAAATCCATGGTTCCGAATCATGGTGCTCAGTTTTGACTTTTTAAATCAATGTAAAAGTGGTAGAAGAGTCGATTATAGGGTCGAGCCTACAGGATGTAGAAAAGCATAACCTGCAGGCTAGAATTCGGCTAATGAAAGTAGACACTGAAATCGAGCGGCAATTTTAAAACAAAATGGAGTCCGTTCCCAAAACAATATTAGAAATTTTTAAATAACTAAAATTTGATAATTGCAATTTAATTTTTTTTTTCAATATGTAGGAATGTTTCCACACATATTTTTTTTATAATAGATATTTTTTTGAATTTGATTCCAGTCTCTACTTTCATTAGCAAAACTCTAATTATTCACTATCTTTGTTGACATAATATACGAAGTTGAGATTCTATGTAACAAATGTCATCCGGTGCTTACTGGTGAATATCACACAGTAGGTAAATGAAATTATGTCAATTAATTTGATGTTCATTTTAATAAGTTGATAATAAAGACCAAAATAGTGAATAGGCCAGCTGTTATGACTTCCACCTAGAACGTGTTCTGTTTGGTAGAACTTTACTTGACTACCACTTTTACATTACTATACCAAGAATACGATAATACCTGATGCGGCCTTGTGTTATGCGGAGGTGGACCACCAACACCGTGATGGTACACCATGTCGTGCTTCAGCTGTGGCAATGGTGGCCCAGGCTGTGGCCCGGATTGGTGTTTGCCGATGTCCACTGCCGCCAACGCCTCAGCCCGACTAAGCAGCCCATCGTTTAGTCCACCAAAGAGGTCACCCTGATGATCAGATATAATCAAATTACGTTTATTCATACATTACCAACCTATCATCATCATTATTAGCCACCCATTTTCGGCTCACTGTTGAGCAAGAATCTCCTCTCAGGTTTCAGGGATTGGCAGACACTTGTAGAGAATTAAGAAAATTCTTTGGTATACAGGTTTCCTTGCGATGTTTTTCCTTCACCATTTTAGACACGTGATATTTTATTTCTTGAAATGCAAATAATTTAAAAGTTAGAGGTGCATGCCCCGGACCAGATTCGAACCTACGCCCTCAGAATCGAAGGCAGAGGTAATATCCACTGGGCTATCACGGCTCTTCAGGGTCGTCAGCCTATATTACCAGTCAATACACTATAGGGCCAGGCCTTCCTTCTTATAGGAGAGGGAATTTGGTGTACCCACCACGCTGCTTCAATTCAAGATAGTGGATGATAGCTTAAGAGTGGTATTGTTAAATTCATTAACGAATTCTATAAGTTAATACCGGGAACGTGATCTCCGAAGAACGGGGGCGTAACACATAAAGTATTATATTCAGCACACGCATAATATTACGAGAATAATAAACCTTCTTCGTAGTATGAACGTAGTATAACTCGTGTCAAATTTCAATTGAATTCATCCAGTAGTTTTGGAGTGATACATATTTATACAGGATGATGCGGAGTATTTCCCATAACTCTGGGGTTATGGGTAATTATGGGTTATGGGTTTTATATTCTTTACATGATTGTGTTCTAAAATCAATATTTTATATAATGTTTCGTTTGTAAATAGATCTTAAAATATGTCCCCTATAGGCATCCTTACAATTATGACGTGTTCAAACTTTAAAATTTCAAAATGCAAGGATAGATAAAGGCGTGTGTTACATCGATTTACTTAAAAGCTTTTATTTTTTAATTAAAATATATTAGGCAGTTTGACTCCTATAAGTAGACTCGTCAAAACCGTTATAAAAATACACATGCATATAAGAAGCATGCTGTATATATAACAAATTGTCACATGCAAGGTAAATAGGTAGATAGGTTGGATTAGATTATTTTACCCCACTTTTAGTAAATATTTGTATCATATTATCTAAATATATCAAAAACAACATATTATTTCTAACTTTTCCCCTGATAAGCCTGAAATTTAATTAAAAGCCTGTTACTAAATCCAAATTGCTGCATGCTGACCAAATCTGAGCCAATTTAGATAATTATTATATCAATCAAAATTAAAACAAGGATCAAGCGTTTAATTGGGACCTCTAATATATAAATAGGCTAATCATAACTCTAATATACATGCCTTCGGAGGTACTTATACTAACTACTTATATAACTATATATAGTGGAGTCAAAGAATATATAAAACAAGCATATGCTGGAAATCCTCAAAGACAGCTCCGATTTTAACATTTTTTTTTTTTGAAAAGTCATGTTTTTATATTATTTGAAATCAAAAATGTTTTGGTGCGGAGACGAAATGATTTATATTGTTAAAAAATATCTATGCAATTTATATAATAAATAATTAAAAAATACTACCGACTTCAAAAACACAAACTTATGCAGGAAACTAATAAGCAGAAGAAAACATTATAATATTTTGTATCTACTGTTTAATTTGATGCCAGTGCCAAAAGTTTGTAGTGTTTTGTTTTTTAATTATTTATTATATAAGTAGCATATAAATAGTTTAAATAATATAAATCATTCCGGAAGTTTTTTGATTTCAAATAATAAAAAACTAACTGAACAAAAAATATCATCAAAATCGGAACTGTTTCTGAGGAGGTCGAGGAAATATGCTCTATTGATTCCACTAATAAATTAAAATTAATTCTTTATAATGAATTAATAATCGTATAACAAAAATAATTACCAGTTACTCTCATTATTACATGCAAAACTTAAATAAACATCAAAGCGTAGTAACTTAGTCATATTAATAACGAGATTAAGCGAAATTTGTATTAAGTAACGTTAAAGCAGCTAGTTCAAAAGGGCAACACTACCTAATTCGCAAGACGTAATACGTTGGTCACATGAAATAGTCATGGAGGCTCAACCGACGGGCCGCGGACAGGGGTTTTTCCCGGATTACTTTAAATTATTTATGAGTGACTCTGACCTCGTGTTACTCGTACTTGGTAACTCGTTACTCGGATCTACGCCTTCTTCTCGGTTACTCCCGACAGATGCTTGGCGCGCGAACCGACTCTCAAATAGGCATTTTACAGAGCCAGGGAGCGCTTTTAAAGTGATAGTTTCTCTTTTCGATTTACCGGTGGTACACACGTTTGCAGGTTTTATCACCACATCCCCTTTTAAAAGACGGGGCTTGCATCTGAATTGTTGATTTTGGACTTGTTTTGTTTTCAAAAAACCGATACCGATGTATGTTTACCTATATATATCATTTACAGTTGACATAGTCGTATATTTTTTCACAGTTTGATGTGTTGCCATATTTTTTGTTTAAATGTAAAAACGAATACGTATATGTAATAAAGTGTATAGACTTGTTTTGTTTTCAAAAACCGTTACCGAAGTATGTAACCTATTTAAAGAGTTTAGAGTTAACATAGTCATCCATTTTTTTACAATTTGATGTGTTGCCGTATTGTCTGATATTAGTTTAAAAAAGAATAAATATGTATTGTATATCTATACTAACATTATAAAGCTGAAAAGTTTGTTTGTTTGTTTGATTGATTGAACGCGCTAATCTCAGGAACTACTGGTCCGATTTGAAAAATTTTTTCAGTGTTAGATAAACCATTTATCGAGGAAGGGTATAGGTTATATTTTATCCCCGTATTCCTACGGGAATGGGAACCACGCAGGTGATACCGCGGAGGTGTCTACTAGTATTATCATAAAAGTACGCGTATTAGCTGTAGTAGTATAGAACAAGGAACTTTAAGGTGAGCCAATTCATACCTCAGCCTTAGCCCTCATTCGCACGAGAGTTTTTTAACGGACGTTAAAAAAGCGTTCAAATATAGTATGAAGTTAAATGAAGGTCTATTTCTAACGCCCAAAATTGAAAATGCAACACTGCTCGAAAAAAGAGTCGTGTTTTGACAACGCCGTCATGCGAACGCACTTGTTCTATTTGAAAGAAATTTAACGTCCGTTAAAAAAAGCTCTCGTGCAAATGAGGGTTGACTTTGCATCTAATTATTCTAGGATTTAAATCACAAGAAAAAAAGTAGGTATGGTGTCAAATAAGTCAAAAACTAACGGTCTACGATCTGGCATAAGAAATATATACCATTGTCTATTATTAATTACTGATAAGAAATAAATGATAGATTATGTTCACGGTGACATTGCAAATAGGTACTAGGCAACCTATTTGCACTGTGAACAAAATTTAGGAAACCATGATTTAAATCAAAGGCCACCTATTCGTAATACAGATAAATTAAGCATAAATTAAACTTTAATTTGCCATTAGACGACTAAATAACTGATGAGAGTACATAAATAACATTACCTAACTATTTATACCTGGCAGGCCCACAGTTGCTGCAACCTTTACTTTAGAATTCTTTTTGGTATATTTAATTAACTAGTGCACGATTTTTTTTAATTACCAATGAGTAAAGGAGATTAAATAAATTAAAAAATAATTATAATTTAATAGTATCCGCCCGCAATTTAACTATGAGCATTATGCAATGTGTCAATGATTCTATTATCATTTATTTTTGTAATCGCAATATGAAAGTATATACTTTTTATGCCGGATCTCCTACTATAATGTATTGAAAAACATTAGAAAAAATATCAAATTCCACGCGGATAAAGTCGTGTTGTGTATTATCATCATTAACAACCCATATTTGGCTCACTATTGAGCACGAGTCTCCTCTCAGAATGAGAGGGGTTAGACCTTAGTCCACCACATTCATAGAAAATTAAGAAAATTCTCAGGTGTTCGGGTTTCCTCACGTTGTTTTTCCTTCACCGTTTGAGACAATTGATATTTAATTTCTCAAAATGCGCATAGAAAAGTTGGAGGTGCATGCCCCGGACCGGATTCGAACCTACGCACTCCGAATCGAAGGCTGAGCTATCACGTCTCACGTAGTAGTGTGTGCTTATCGTAAATATTATATCCATGTCATACAAGATCTATCCATATCTATACTAATATTATGAAGCTGAAGAGTTTGTTTGTTGTTTGATTGAACGCGCTAATCTCAGGAACTACTGGTCCGATTCGAAAAATTCTTTCAGTGTTAGAAAGCCCATTTATCCAGAAAGGCTATAGGGATATATATTATCCCCATATTCCTACGCGCGGGTGAAACCGCGCTACGTCATCTAGTTATCCATATTTTATTATCCTGGCAAAAAAAAATATAATAGTAAGTATTGGACCGTGGGAATACAACTTTGTCTATACGCCCTTTGCAAATCATTAGCATCGTGTTTCATAAGTGATTCTGCATGCCCCCGTCTAATTGTAATTGCTAAACAAATTGTCCCCGCCACTTAAAATTGTCCGGGGGTGTAAAAGTTGAAATAAGTCTCAACGTAATATTAAATTATTGTTTTTCATTCGTTTTTAAGACTTATTTAATTTATATTTATAAGAGGTAAAATAAGTGGAATTTGTCTTGTACTTATGAGCACGTGTGTAGCAAAATATGTCGGATTTAGGGATGTGATTAATTAATTTAACGTATAATTTAATTTATTAAAAACTAACTCACTTAAATCATTACTTATTAAGTCCTGCACAGTATATTTTTATCATCAACCTTATGTAATCAAGGGTTTCCACGCAGGTAAATCTTATGTAAGCCGTGGGCATTCTCTAGCCTAAACTAATATTATAAAAAGGTAAGATTTGATTTTTGAAGAATTTTACTTAAGACTACTCGATAGTCTCAGCCCGCTTCCATTTAGATTGCATCATCACTTCATCATCTTTATCTACCCATATTCGGCTTACTACTGAGCACAAGCTGCTGGCCCATTGCGGATTGGCAGACTTCACACACGCAGAGAATTTAGAAAATTCTCAAGTATGCAGGTTTCCTGACGATTTCTGCTAGTATCTAATACAACTAAAAATTGCCAACAATTAATACAATTTGGAAACTAGCTAGCATTTCCTAACAGCCATATAATTGCCCATGTGGAATTATAGAAATAACTAAACTGAAACCGTTAATTTACTGTCGCGAACGTAACAAAGTGACTGCCAAATTTACCACTCAAGCGTGTAGAAGCCGTAAACTAAGCAACAAAGGCGCATCCCGGCCAATCCCTAAAGCACTGAAATAATCCATTACTATTATTACTCATCAACGTTCTCATTTTAGGGTTAACTGGCGACATCTTCTGATCCCCAGATACATCTGTGCCACGTAATGTAGGTATCAAGTGTCATAGAGAACTAAAAGCCGAGGGGGCTTTGCGATTATATGCGAGTAGGATGCGTTCACGTGCATGAGAAGTGGGTGTAATAGAATTAAAATATTTGTTATTCATTCGCGTGTTACAGACGGAATTTAGTTTAGAATTCTAGGAGCTTATGAAGAATTACAAAACATTCTACGTTAAATAAAATAAAATAAAATAAAAAAGCCTATATTTCTGTTTTGGTTGTTTATATGTCTAGATTAAATTTCAGTTTGCCCATGTTAAATATCGGCAAACGGTTGTTCTTTTCGTTCAGCTTGTTTTCCGACAAAGGCCTCTTCTAAATATTTCCACTCTGACCTGTCTTTTACAGTACGAGTCCATGTTGAAATACTAATATAATAAAGAAAAAACATTAATTTTTTTGTTTGAAATTACATAACGTAATTGAAAAATTCTTTTACCAATGGCAAGCAACATTATCAGCAAGTAACATCTAATATTTTATGCCCGTATTCCAACAGAAATCAGATCTATGCAGGTAAAACCACGTGGGGTCTGCTGGTACTTTATAATTTGCTACATTGATCATCATGTATTTAATATTATTATCCTTTTTGTAAAAACTTTAAAACGACGTGGTTATTACGTTCCCATTTGTTAAATATGAAAAGGATTTATCGGAAAAGTAACATCCGTATCGTGAATCGGCTTTCAATTATCCATTGATTACGAATTCGTAGGGTAGGCTGAGGTGGATCGAATCATCTCTCGTTCGAGAGCAAATAAAAATACTTATTATCGTCAATTTTGATAATTAAATACGATTCAATACTTATTAAAGTGTCTCGACGTGTTTTTATATTAAAACAAAATGGCCAAGTGTGAGTTAGTGACTGTTAAGAACAACTACTTCATTAGAACAAAATATGTGTTCATATTTAGTCCTACAAGTATATTTCAGAGAAACATTTTTCAATCAATCAATCAATCAATCGATCGATCAATCAAAAAATCAATCAATTTATAGGTGGTAGGTTGATGTAAATGGTAAATGTATCTTGCCAATTTCTAATACAAGAAATCAATATTTAATACTCCTATCATACTCGTACATAATTATATAAAATCCTTGTGTCACAGTATTTGTAACCAAACACTTCTGAAATGGTGTGACAGATTTTCATGATTATTGTAGTATTCGGTAGTTTAATATTTTATAGGAAATACTAAACTACTATGCTATATGAATAATGAGGCAAGCGGTTTACTTCGAAATTTGAAGTGACGATTAAATCTAAAACGGAGGCCTACAATACGAATGTATTTTATTCGTCTTGCGATTGGATTTACGTCGACCTACTCTACCTAATAATAGTTCCAATTCAATTATTATTAAGTATCCATTGGTTTCGGGATCACTTTGTACTCGGACTGACATATCACGACATCGTCTGGTATTATCGGTTTTTTACGGCAAGCGTTTTTTAACTATGGAACGAAATGTCAGGTCTCAACTAGACATCGACCTAATTGGTTCTGCTTACATTTACCATTCATACTTTATTTTCGAGTATTAAGTAACAACTGCATACAGAATGTTAGTTAATTGATCATTTTTTGGACGCTATTTTGTATTTCAAAGTTGTTTGCATGACTAATTTTCTAATTATATTCTGTATTTTAAGGTCGCTGAACTTGATGCAAAGTAACTCCATCATACTGCACCTGCTGAGCCGATTTCGCTGAAATTTGGAATGGAAATAAGTTATAACTCTACACAAAAGGCGCAATTTATAATCAAAATGTAAATAGCAGAATTAAATATATTAAAGAGACATGCTTTTAATATAAAAATAAACCATTTTAATAGCAAAATAAATCGCTTTGCAGATTTTTAACACAATAAATTATATGGATTATCTTTGGCCAAAGATAGACGCCTACTAAGTTCGCAAAGCTACCAACGTACTCGTAATATATTGCAGTCGGAGAGGTCACTAGATAGATGCTTTACGTGCAATAACTTACATTGTGTCTCGGTGACCAGGAGTTGCACATCAATGATGCATCCTCCAGTATTCGGCTCTGTGGAAAGAAATCTTGGCTCACTTAGTTATTTATGTTTTTGCATGCAATTATATCATATTATAAGGTAAATCGTATAACATCTACAACATGTGGAATGCTTAATTTTAAAAATCCTGTTTTTTTATATATATTTATTATAATTGCACCATTAACTGTTTTTATATTATTTTATTGTTTTTTTTTGTATTAAATTTTTATGCATTTTTGTAAACGTCGGGATACTTTCATTATTTATAGTGATTTAGTTAGATCATAAGGTACTTTTTGATGCAAAATTCTAAACAAAAGAGGCTGAAATAGGGGTTGAAAGTTTATGTCAAAGTCGTTCTTTTTCCAAGATATTCTAGTCGTAAAAATCGGTACGTGTACTCGTACTATCAGGAAAATAAAACAATTAATGTGATTCAAGAATTTTTAAAATTGCATCCCTAAAGAGTTTCACCCCCAGGAGACAGCGATTTTCTCGCGAACTAAGCGGCTAGTTACTTCATACCTAATATTGACGTTAGACGTTGTTTTTTAAAGAAATATTATTTATATTTATGTTATTTTTTTACAATATCACTAATAAGTACGATTAGTAGAAGAATAGTAGGTAACTGTCGTGGTTAATTTAACCAAAATTTTGATTTACTTGTCACAAGTAGTTAAATTAACCTATAATTATCATAGTTTCGATATTAGTTCCTTAATAAGTAACCAAACGATCGGTTGAACGTACCTACACTAACAACAGCGCTAATAGCCACGCCTACAAAGATTAATGAAACTTTAATACATTTTTTGATACTTAGCCTCACTCGATATTTGTTTCCCATTAGTCGTTTTTTATTTGCTTTCTTGGACTAGTAATTTGTCTTGCGTTTGAATATGCGATTATAGATGAGGAGCCGATAGGGGTATTTTTGGATTTACTTTAACACGATATATAAACTTTACTTTGTATATTGTGGAGTCCATGCTATAAGTGGATATGCGTAAGGCAAGTAAAAAAATAAACTAAATACTCTACACTTCTCTAAGAAGTAGGAATTTCATAAATTTTGGCGAAAAATTTTGGGAATGGAAGGGTTACAAAAAGGATAATATTATGGTTCCTGTAATAATCTCTAATATTTTGTGACGATTTTAGCAAACTGAAGCAATAAAAATTATATTTAAAGTCTGTACTTTTTTGTGGCCTTAAAAACTAACTGGGGTTTTATACGTAATGTAAAGTTTACCCTGACTTCCATGCCAACAAAGTCGCAGGCATCCGCTCGTCTTAATTTATTAAGACAAAAATATACTAATGTCAAGTAATAAGTTAAATCCACTTTTGTGACAATCAAATTCTATTTGGGTATCAAATACAGGTCAAATTCAGGTCAATATAAATGTTCAAAACCGTACAGCACTGCGCCTAAATAGGGACTCTGGATCAAATTATACTCGCAAAAATATCTTCTATAGTTGTGATATTAAAAGTTTTTTAGAGAATAATTTATTTTATTTAATGACAGAAACAAAAGCAACATTGAAATCTTTCATCATCATCCTTAACAGCCGATGGACTTCACTCACGTCCACTTCTGGACTTAAGCCTCTTGCATGGACTTCACTACCTAGTTGGGGGTCGACCAACATTGCGTTTTCAAGCACTTTGGCACCCCAACGTCCATCGGCTCTTCGAACTATTTGTCCTCCCCATTGCCACTTCAGATTCGCGACACATTGTACTGTGTCAATGGTTTTGATTCATCTGCGGAATATTCATTTCTAATTCAGTAACGCAGAAAATTGAAATCTTTATGTCTGTAAAATTGTACATGATAATGGTGTAATTTGCTTTTACATACATTTAATGTCGCACGCGGATACAAAGCGAGGGTGCTTATTGCGTGAATTCTACACGACAGACGTAATTTCGTTCACTTACGATAATGGCTCACTTTAATGTAAATGACAGTACCTACCCATAAATTTTAACTGGAAGTATTCGTATTTGAATTATACTCGTTATATTACCAAATACATCACAAGTCAAGGTAAGTAAATAACTGACCAAGTGCTTATTAGAATAAGCTTATGAAAGACTTATGTAGTCATGGGCATGTAGAAAATTACCTTTAAACGACGTAGTCTAAGAGCTTGTGATAACCTACCATCATCCATTTTATCTATACTAATATTATTTAGAACGTTAGTTTGTCTGTCTGGTTCCCGAGGGATTTGTAAAAAATGGAATTAAACGCGAATGAAGTTGCTAGGGTCCGATAGTAATTTTGTAAAAGCTAATACTTTGTCAGCTCTAGCTTTTACTATAGGTAAGTAAGGTAGTTCTTTGAAATATTTGTAAAATAGTGGTAAATAAAAATAAATAAACCTTGGCTGAGTTTGTTGTGGGCTCTTCTCGGACCAAGGACCATTTCATTTTCGTGAAAATCGGTTAAGTAAATCTAAATAACTGAAATACATCTTTGAAGTCGGTTCCATTTTTATGTTAAAAGATTATTTACAGTACTAAATGCAACGGATGACATTTTTACATAAAATCTCAATTTCTTATATGTCGAAAACATACGTCAAATATATTGAATTAGCCTGCTGGTCAATCTCAACATACAAACTATTAGTTATGTAAACCAAAAATCAAATAGAAAATCGATAGATCAGTGCAGTCAATAATACCGCACTTTTCATAATAATTCAACGATATTTAATGAACCAAACTGTTAAAATTACTAAGTTACTCAAGTAAGTGAATATTATGTATTATTATTATGTTTAAATAATACAGAATTTATGGTAAAAGGTAAACGATTGCCTTACGTAAAGGGTAAACGATTACCTTTTACGTGGTACTTTCATGTTGAAAATATAGAAGTTATTTTCCATATGGTCAAATAAACTGTTGACTTTAAATTTATAAAAAATTACAATTGATGATTTCTATTATATTTTTAATTTCAAAGTTCATTCGAACGAAATTTACATACCGATTTTCATTCATTCATACAGCCACAAAACTCATTACGAATCTCTATATTTCTCTTTCTGTGGTATCGTGTTAGACATAGAGAGAGATAGCGGTGAATGTGAAACTCGCACTTGCGAGTTAAATAAAACATAGTTACAGAATAGCCCCATCTATTCGAGGAGAAACTTTCCATTCTGTTTACAATTTGTAAATAGTGCCTACTCTAGTTAATACCCTGTGCACGCTGATGAATACACAATTTCATATTTTAATTAATCAAAATGTCGAAACATGAAAGTGTCGAATTCATATTCGCAACTCGAAAAATGTGGAAAATTTCAAAGGGTCCAGAGTTGACTGTGACATCTTCCGCGCGATTCCGTGCCTAGTCGCATAAATAATTAATTCTTAGCCCTTTGCCGCGCCTGTTAAATGGCGTGACTAAATAAGGGAGGGTCGACCCGCGCTACCTCCGCCCCCACCCTGAAAACTTTTAATACTGAACGTTTGTTTGCGATAATTTAGAGTAGTAGCACCAAGTGTGTAGATATCAAACTATTTGTAACATAAGGCATTTATAAATATCTTGTGAAGCTGAATTGATTTGTACTGATATTCTTTAATTTTGTATCGTAACTTCATTCATATATCTCTTTTTAAGTTTTTAGCAATTGTTATTGAAATTCGTTTATTTATTTGATGTTTGTGTTTATGTTTTTTGTTTATTACAGTTATATAAAATAAATCGCAGTCTTTCAATAATTGAGATAATGATAAAGTTTTGTAACTATGAACTGTTTTGTAACTATGGTTAAGTATTTCACCGAATTCATAATTTTGTCTAAAATATAATTAATTAATGTTACTTGCAATTATTTAATGATCTAAATATTTTTTTTCTAATATTTAAATGTAATGCGGGCTACGGACTTATAGTTTTAAATAACAGAAATTTAAATCAAATCCAGAAAAAAATGTACAGTTAAACTGAAGAGTTCCCAGTTTTGTATACACACTGAAGATTTAACTGAACAGTTAAATTGTAACAAAACTGTAGGTCTGTAGCTCGCATAACATGTCTTAACTGGCGTTTGTTATATTTAGCTACCGGTATATAAATCTGTTACAATTGTATTCCTGTATAAACTATTTTTGTACTATTAATTAACCTCTCTAATTAAATATTTAGTGAATAAACATTTACTGAACACGTTTAAACTTAAGGTGGAGTTAAAATATTCTTTCATTAGTCGTAAGTACACTGTTAACCACGACGTTGGTGTAACAAAAAAAATAAAATTAACGTAAGCTACTTTGTATAACAGCAATCTGCAAAGAGGAAGTTCGACCAGTTTCAGAGTTGAGTCAGAATAAACAGATAGATGGATAAAATAGATGAGAGTCTTTCTGTGGCATCTTATAAACGGATGGATCAGATTTCGATGCAGCCTTTTTCCAGTTGAATGCCAGTAAGTAAATAATTTGCTTTGATCCAGCTCACATATTGCAACACTATTTAAATGTTATGATGGAAAATATTTCTGGCATAAAGTTGTTATTCTAATTATACATGAGCTTTTTTTCAAAATTTTTAATTTTAACTTATTTTCCAATAAACCATGAAAGCTGTTAAAAGAATTTATTATGAGCAAATATAGTAATTCTAACCTTATAAAAAAGTTATTCTTTATAGGTTCCAATAGTTAGTTGCCTGCACTTCTTAGATGAAAATATATATTATAGAGAGTTTATTGACCATTTCAAAAAAGTACTATAATATATCCTTGCTTTATTAATAGGTTAAATCTAGCTGGGACACCGGACAGGACAAAATATGTACATATTAGAAAAACGAATTTCACGCAGACGAAGTCGCGGTCGTGCGCCAGTACTCCATAAAGTTATATTTGTTATTTGGGATATCATTCTGCCAGTTGTTAGTTTTGCAAGTTGGTTAGTAAGTGTCTCAAAAGTAACGTTTGACTACGATGAAAATTCTTAAAATAGAGTTTATCTGCTAGTTTTGAATACAAACGTCAAGCAAAAGTTTGTAGCATTGATACGAGTAGAAATTAAATACAATTAATACCGCACCGAAGGTTTCGAGTCATTTACAGTGGCTTTTCAATACGGCTGACAATTTAATGCACATAATGTCTGCACACTTGAAACACCTGAACTGTTTCACACGGTAGGAAGTTTTAGTTATAACAACGATACGTGCGAGTCTTCCACCGCGTCGAGACAATTACAGCGGCATAATCATGTATAAAGCGCCTAAGAACTGCGAAGTAATCTTACCTAAATCACTAGAGAATGAGCCTTAAACTTACCGTAGAGTTTTAAGCTTTTACAGAGGGAGAAGGAAATACGGTATAATATGAAGGCGAAAGGGACAACTAGCCTGAGATTATGGTAATGACGATAAAAATACCCAATGAGGGTGGCGGTACTTAGAAGCAATTTAAAGATATTGTATTTAATGTTCAGAGAGGAGTTGTTTAGGGGCGTCGTTGGGGCTTAGAGGGATTGGAGGGGGTTGCAAAAGACTCGGATGCGAACTGGATTTGTGAATAGATAATTACGGTGCACTCAATCGGAGCTTTTTATGTCGGAGCTAAATGGATCTATAAAATTTGCGCCAGTAGGTATTAACATATTATATCGATGCGCTTTGTTAAATTAAAATAAGAAAAGTATCATTATTCTTTATGATATTAGCTGTGGCTTAGTTCTATAATTTCCTAGTTATTCGAAGTCTATGTAACTTAGATATGTGGTAGATATATGATATATGATAGTGGATATGGTAGAATCTTTACAAATAGTCAACTGACGTGTCAAAAGTGCTTGTAAACTGAGCCTACTTGAAATAAATGATTTTTGATTTGATTTGATTTGATTGATACGAACTCTGCCCTTGTTTCGCAGGACGTAGGTTCAAATTCGGCTAAGGGCATGCACCTCCAAGTCTGCAGTTATATCCATTATAAAAAATTAAATATCACGTGTCTCAAACGGTGAATGAAAAAACATCGTAAGAAAACCTGCATTCCTGAAAACCTTTTTAATTCTGTACGTGTGTGAAGTCTGGCAATTCGCTTTGGGCTAGCTTGGAGGACTAGCCTAATGCCTCTCTTTCTTAGAGGAGACTCGTGCTTGAGAGTGAGCCGAATATGGGTTGATAATGATAACTACGTGACTATGTTGTTTGATGTTTGCGCAATCTAGCGCTATAAAATATTGAGCTTTATATTTCTAATAATTTTCATAGATCGACCCAAACATTTTCATCCCATGACTGTCAACCCAAATTGGAATAGTATGTTAAATTTATTTCAAGTACTGATGACATTCATTATCATAATCTTAAACTTGCACCTACTAACATAGTATTAAAGAGCTTCCTGTTTTTAGTAAAGGGAGTTTCGCAGGTGACATTTACATTATTTCCATTGCGAGCTGGTGAGCTTGTGAGGTAAGCTGAGGCAATGGTTCCCAACCTTTTTATGATCAATTTAACTCTTTCTCTATCTCTGGGACTCTCTGACCCATGTCCAAGGACCACAGGTTGAGGACCTCTGGGCATTGAACTCACGACTTCTCAGGGTTGAGTCCAGCCCGTGGAGCTAATATCACTTGTTACTTATGACGATAAGATAGATGAGCTTACAAATTCAAAAATCTATACTAATATTATAAAGCTGAAGAGTTTGTTTGTTTGTTTCATTGAACGCGCTAATCTCAGGAACTACTGGACCGATTTTCTTACTGTGTTAGATAGCCTATTTATCGAGGAAGGCTAGAGGCTATATATTATCCCCGTATTCCTACGGGAACGGGAACCACGCGGGTGAAACCGCGCGGTGTCAGCTAGTAATACAATATAGGCCGTGCGCTGTTGTGGGACGCTGACATATTAGCTGTGTCGACCAACGGACGTGCCGAGGCGGCGGCAGACGCGCCGTAGCGTCAAAAGGTACTGAAATACAGTCTCGATGTCCAATATGAATTCCCGTCCGGTATCGAGACACTAGGTCCGTGGGGCAGGAGCGCCTAGACTCTCCACAAGGATATCAGCAAACGACGGAGGGATGCAACAGTCGACCCTCGGGCAGGTTGCTTTCTCGCTCAACGAATATCTATCGCAACTCAACGCAGGAATACTGCCAGCGTGATGGGCACCCTATCAAGGGCGGCAAAATTTTGATAAGTATTAGTTTTAATTTTTTCTTATTTTATTGTACAGGGTTCTCGAAAGTATTTCCCATAACTCTAGGGTTATATTCTTTATAGAAAATTAATTAAAAATGCTCAAGGAACATGTGTTCTAAAATTATATTTTCGGAGTAATTTCTTTTATAAATAGATCTTAAATTGTGTTCCTTATATCGCAATCTTATATTATGACCTAGCCAAACTTATTCATTGAAAAATATCATGACGTCGCTTACAAGTGAAGTGCGTAGTGCCAGTTGCAATATCTCGTCGATATCGACAGCCTTACGATTACGATTACGTATTTTAAAACGCAAGGATAGATAAAGGCATGTGTTACATGGATAGTCGGAATTATTTGAACTACTTTGTATGGATATACGAGTACAGATAAGTTAGTATTTTTTTTTGTTAAAAAAAATATTATGCAGTTCGGCTCCTATATGGACTTGTCAACACCTTGAAGTTATGTTTTATACTCCGCAACACCCTTTATATACTTAATTAATTTATTTTAATGTATGCTTATTTTTTTAGTTTAGATGTACCTTTTGTGTTTTAATAAAACTTTCTGCTATCATTCAAAATTCGTTGACTTCATGTAGGCCCAACGCCGGAACCAAACTAAGAATTATCATCATCATCATCATTATCAACCCATATTAGGCTCATGGCTAAGCTCGAGTCTCCACTCAGAAAGAGAGAGGTTAGGCCAAGAAAATTTTCTGGTATGCAGGTTTCCTCTCGATGTTTTCCTTCACCATTTGAGACACGTGATATTTAATTTATTAAAATGCACACAACTGAAAAGTTGGAGGTGCATGCCCTGGACCGAATTTGAACCCACACCCTCCGGTATCGGACGCAGATATCATATCCACTTGGCTGTCACAGCTCTTACTAAGAATTATATAGAAAGAAAGTTATTGTGATATCATGTTTTATCCGCAACTAAATAACTATCCACTCGACCATCAAGTAGAGGTAATTTGTTTTGATAGTAATTTTAAAAATTGGCTCAATCAAATCGCGTTCATTTGAAAGCTCTACCAATAAGTGATCTAGTGTTCTGCTACTAACTATTGCTGTTATACTGATAGGTAAAACTATCTAGACAATGAATTAAACAGCATCACTTGTTTGTTATTCAATATCAAACTTCTATAAAAAAATAAAAAATATATCCTTAAAAATAATAATTAATTAAAAGAAGAAAAGCCTTATGAGTAAGTTATTTATATTATTTTTAATGCCCCGAGAACTGTAAAATTGCCAAACTTATAACAAAAAAATATTGAATTTTTGATCATACCAACATATGGGTTGGCATTAATGAAAATGAAAAAAAATGAGAATTATCACTACATAGGAACAGAGCGAATTAAATAAAGACCTGTGAAATTTGCGGTATTGCACTTCCACATGTCACCTACATTAGAAAGAGAGCCTGCGGTAGCCAGACAAACCTCATTTAATGAAGGCTGAGAGTTTTTAACCCATGCTCCTACCATAAGTACGGTAGCCAAATAGAGAGTTAGGGCAGTGGTGGCTTTAAAAGGTAGCTACTTACAACGGACCAGATCCTCAATGCCCAAGTATAATACGTATTTTTTGGAGTTTACTCCTTAAGAATCGGTTTTTCATATATAGTGTGAAAAAAATATGGGCAGTAAAATTCGATGAACAAATGACAGCGTTACGTTTTTTGTGCGCAACCTATTCTGCGCACTAAGATTATAAAGATCTGATTTTTGTTAAACATTGCGAAACAAATTATCAAAGTATTCCTATTTTTAGAAATAATCTATTATAATTGTTTTGTATGAAAACCTTGCAGTGCAATAAATATTTTTCTTTCATTAAGGTAAGATCATCTAAAAATACATTAAAAATATATTAAAAAAAAAAATTATGAAACTGAAGCGTACGATCATTTTAAAAACTTATGCACATATCGAGGTTTGTAAATTAACATTAAACTTGTATTTACTTACAAAACTACTACTTACTAGTTACTAAGTTGCTGGTGAAAATGTAGGGGAGGAGGTGCGAGGATAACATTTTTTTAAACTGTGCACATTCCAACGTTTTCTTTAAAATGTATTATATCGGCCTAATAATAAAAAAGAAAGATAAATAAATATATAAAATCCTATTATTCCCTAAAAAGTATGTACTAATGTTATTGTGAAATCTGTATCTCATTTTAGCAATCAATATCAATAGGGGCGACAAACATTTTATAGCAAATGTGTAAACTCGTTTGTTAATTAGCAGAAGGCACCGCGGGCAGGTGAGGTTGACAGTTGGAGTGCTGAGGTGTTGAACGAAGGCACGAAGGCCCCCAGTTCCCGGTCGTCCTGCTATTCCCGACTACGGTAGCGGTCTTGGTCACGGCGGGGCAGGGGGTGCTAAGAATCCCCGGGCGATGGAGAGCTACCATCTCAAGCGACTATTTTTGGTTACATCAAGAAGGTAGTGGGAAGTGGCTGGATGAGGAAGGCGGAGGATCGTGTGTGGTGGCGCGCTCTCGGAAAGGCCTATGTCCAACAGTGGACGAATACAGGCTGTTGATTGATTAATTGATTGTGTAAACTCAGCACTGTCTGCATAAAATGCGGCATGTGTGGCAGTCGCACTCTTAGTCGATGTATACTCATACGTATGAACCTATACGTATCTGATATATAAGTCATGTGTTTTCCCGCAACAAGCTGCAACGTTCACACTCCGAGACTTAATAAAATAAACAGTGTGTACGCGGACATGTATTTACAACCTATATTTACTTGAACGTTTTGCCGCGTGTCTTGTAATTATATCTTTCCACTGACAATACCTTATAGTCTGGACTAGGGTAATTAAGTAACAAATAAAACTTTGATTATTGGGTCTACTCCCTTTTCGTTATCTACTCAATATAAAACCTCAAACCAAACAAAGCTGTTTATTCCTACAGGTATCGTTTGGTATTTGTTCATTAAAAGGATAAACCGTACTAAAATTTTTTTTTAATTTTTAAATAGTTCTATGGCATGACTACTAAAATTCAAGCTTCCGTAGAAAAGACAAAATGTAGGAGGCTACGTTTAGACTAAATCTAGGAGACCAAACTGATACAAAATCGAGGAAGCCAGGCCAAACGCTAATTATATATTACTAGCTGACGCCGCGTGGTTTCACCCGCGTGGTTCCCGTTCCCGTAAAAATATGGGGATAATATATAGCCTATAGCCTTCCTCGATAAATGGGCTATCTAACACTGAAAGAATTTTTCAAATCAGACCAGTAGTTCCTGAGATTAGCGCGTTCAATCAAACAAACAAACAAACTTTTCAACTTTATAATATTAGTATAGATTTACCAAGATTTTCTAATTCATATATTTTTTTAGGGTTCCATACGTACGTAGTACAAAAACGGAACCCTTATAATATCAGTAGCGCACATTTTAATGTCTGTCTGTTTTCTCCGAATGTACTAGACCAATCCAGTTGAAATTTGGTACATATATTAATTCTTATGACCCAAATACAGGGATGTATCGTGAATATGGGGGGCACTTATGGGGGTAAAATGAAAAGTTGAAAAAACAAACTTGATTGTGTGATAAATCAAATGAAATGTATATATTATTTTGATAAGAGGATTTTAAAAATATTTTTTTTAGACTTAAAAAAAAAATATTCCAAGTTATTCAAACAAATACTTAAATATCAATTATTTTTAAACTTAAAGCTAGTTTTTATCCGTACAATGTGGCTATGAAAACATTGCCTTCCGAGCGAGATAGATTGATCGGCCGCGAAGTACCTACGGATTTAGGTCAGTCGCTTCCTTTGATTTGTGATGGTACGCATACAATTTACTCGTAGAGAAATAAGATTTTACTTTGTTTCTATAAATATTAAATGTTTATACAACAATTACTTTGTAAAAAGATTTATTTGGGTACAATTTATTAGTCTGAAACGAACTGACTGAAGACGAAAGTTTACGAACAGAGCGTGTTGCCAGTGATGATTCGAGACTTGGTCGCTAACTATGGACCTTGATGGAGCGAGTTATGCTTGGAGTTTCTCTGCGTGATTGAATCAGAAACGAGGAGATCCGCAGACGAATCAACGTCACTGACACAGCTCAACGAGTCGCGAAGCTGAAGTGGCTATGGGGAATGGGTAGGCCACATAGCTCGAAGATCCGTTGAACGTTGGGATCCGTTGAACGTTGAAATGGCGACCAAGCACTGGAAAGCGCAGATTTGGTCGACCCCCTAGCTGGACCGAGGACATCAAGCGGATTGCAGGGAGCCGCTGTATGATAGTGGCTTGAGACCGTTGTGATTGGAAGGGTGGTATACCGAAGGCGGTAATAGGCTAGTTGACACTTTTTTTTAATGTTCTTAAATAGATCAATAACGTTCTACTAGATTTTAAACAATCATATTTTTTTGAGACATGATACATGAAAATTTTAGTTTTTAAATATGTTTTTGACAATACGAGGTAAAACACCTGTCGACCATGACGGTCTACATTTCAACTGTTTCATGACGTCAACAAATCCTTTACAAACGGATCGTTTGACAAAAAAATTAGTTAACAATTAGTATGACGTTTAGTACATCAAGTGTATTAGTGACAGGTCGGTGAAGAATAACATATATTCAGATAGATTCTGATTTATTAATTATATAATTGATGTGCTGTGTTCCATGAGCATAGTAAAACTGAAAAAAAAGGTTAAATAAATAAATGGAGAGAATTAAGTTATAATTATTTATACCTACATAGTATAGGCTTATACATAATACGATAAAAGGTGGTGAAGTTGAGCGATAAACAACCATCCTAAAAGGGAACCCGCCAGCATTCCTGCTACCAAATAATACGTTGCATTAGCGAGTGGCTGTAACAATAACCGTTAAGCGTTAATTGTTATTGCCAATGTTCTCAGCAAGGCAAGATACCAGGGCAGGTGCTTCCTTATTCACTTAACCACGGCCAAATTGCCGAACACGGCAGAGTTACCCTACGTCTTTGCACACTCAGCGTAAAGTACCCCAGAAGGTGTTTTAATGGTTCTAATTAATAAAATTAAACAAATAAGTAAATAGGAGTAAAAACCTCTAATAATAAATAACCACCATGGGAAGTTCTGTGAAGATAATCCTAATCACCATAAATCAATAAATACACTTAAATAAATTTTAACAAGATGTTTTCTTACTTAAAGTTACTTATTGACCAACATAAAGGCTACTTTATATCTCAGACAAGTCCATAGTTCCCACGCAATTTGTGAGAAACTAACTTAAACTTGGAGGGAGTCGCGGGCGTCCGCTAGTTACCAATATTATTCAGTGTAATCTCTGTTTCTAGCTTTTTTTTGTAGATTGAAAAGTTCTTAGCAAAAGAGAATTATTAAGATTATTTAATGGCGATTTCCTTTATTCATAGATTAGTCATGTCATATCTGTGAATACTATTACAACTATCGAAGATACTATATGAGATGATGTTAGTTAAGTTTGTTTTAAATCCTTAGTTGCATAATGAAAAAAAACTTATCCATAAAATCTTATAATATTAGCGTATTTATCACACTAATATTATAAAGGCGAAAGTTTGTGTGTGTGTAATTTTGAAAGTGTGTAAGTATGTTTGTTCCTCTTTTACGCTGCGGCTACTGAAGCGATTTAGCTGAAATTTGGAATAAAAACAGTTTTTACTCTGGATTAACACATAGGCTACTTTTCATCCCGGAAAAATCCATGATTCCCGTGGGATTATGAAAAACTTAATTCCACGCGGACGAAGTCGCGGGCGTCCGCTAGTTTTTCATAAATATTATATATTAATATTTATGATTTGAAGAAAAGCCCCTCATTTAAATTGTTTGTTAGGTAGGTAGGTAATAAAACCAATATTGGTTCTGCTCTAGTTCGACACGGCGCGGCGGAAAATTCACATAGTATTCAAGGAGCATTATATCAACACAAATCTCAGTAGTAACATTTACGCACTTCCATACTTTAACATTGTTTTCTATCGTGTATCTAAATGGGTGAGTAACATTTGATGATGTGGTCATGAAAGGCTACAAGTAAGTTAGTGTAGACGTGACTACGTTTTTGTTGAGTAAACTTTTAATGTAGGCATGTTATGAACATCCAGAAGATTCTATCAAAAGTAATAAACAGTACATTCTAACTCGAGAGTTCACGAAAGAGTAGACAGGGCAAAACGCGCACCACGAATTTCAGCACAACGACGGGGCGGGCCTGATCAATATAAGGCGTGGCCAGAGATTTGACGCTGCGTACCGGTATGCGCTATACGCTTGTCTAATTGATTGACACAGACGGACTGACAGCCAGACGCACAGCGTTTTGGCGGCTTTTTATTGTGTCCTTTGAGGGGAGACAGGGGGATTCGAACCGGACGTAACGGTGATTAATTTTATGCAATTATTGGCTTTTGAAACGGTGTAGTTTTTAACAGGCTCAAACTTATCACAACTGTATTATTTGACGCATTTAGTGGGTTACGAGCATTGATGTATAAGTATTTTACACGTAGAACGTAGATTATTTTCACCTATTAGGATTTTTTCGCAAAATGGGACGTGGTATAGAAGTACCTACAATAAAATGATATAGATGAAGATATTCCTGTTTGACCAATACACTACCAATTAGCACAAGTTACTGATATTGGTGATGAAATTAAATATATATCCTTCCACATTAGTATTTTTGAGAAACCGACTAACTCATATTACATTGTAAGGGGAGGAAACGGTGTTAAAATTTGTTCGTTCTAACACGTTCATAGCCACATCACGCGACTTCGTGTGAAGCGGCCTTATTCGCTGCGGCTGGTAACGCGACATCGCGTGGTGGTTCCTGACAATCTTGTACGAGCTATACATCTGCCATTTACGTAATTCCAAGATTTTGGCTTGGTAATAAACGTGTTATGATGTGAACTTCGAAATTAATTCTACATAATATTGTGTGAATTTTATCTTCAATTCTACATAATGTATGAAAATTCTGTAATTCTGTGTTTTTATTTTTTAAATAATGACGTTTAAATCTATCTTTACTGTTACTAGTATTATAAAAAGGGTAATGTTTGTGAGTTTTAGAGGTCGTAGGGTGTAATCTATGGATATACTAAACTGATTTTTAAAATTCTTTTACCTGCCATATTATTTATGTGTGTCATGGGTTATACGAGTAGGTACCTACTTCATCCCTGTCTTCCATTAGGACTAAGCGAGTAAAACTGCGTGGCATTTGCTAGTTTTGTATAAGAGCTGTTGGTTGGTTGGTATGGTTTTCTCAAAAGCAGAAACTTCAAAATTTTAATTTACACATTTGAGATATAGGGTTTTGAAAATTTTAACTTCATAAGCGCAGTGTTGGTCGACCCCCCACTAGGTGGACCGACCGATATCAAGCGGGTTGTAGGGAGTCGCTGGATGCTGGCGGCTCGAGATTATTGTGCGTGAAGGTCCATGCAAGAGGCCTATGTCCAGCATTAGACGTCTATCGGCTGATAAGCTGGGTAGGTAGGTAAGGATTAAAAAATGCCGGGTTTATTTAACCGGATTATTCAAGACTGTAACTTTAAAATTTTAATAGTACAACTACACATTTGTCGGGGCATGCACCTCCAACTTTTCAGTTGTGTGCATTTTAAGAAATTAAATATCACGTGTCTCAAACGGTGAAGGAAAACATCGTGAGGAAACCTGCATACCAGAAAAATTTCTCAATTCTCTGCGTGTGTGAAGTCTGCCAATCCGCATTGGGCCAGCGTGGTGGACTATTGGCCTAACCCCTCTCATTCTGAGAGGAGACTCGAGCTCAGTAGTGAGCCAAATATGGGTTGATAATGATGATGATGACATTTGTCATAAGTAAATAAATACATGGTCATGTTTTTGAAATTTTAATTTTAGATATGGTGGTTGAAAATTTTATGGGAGTATCCACAGAACAGATTTAGCACTTAATATCTCTTTTTGTAATTAAATGAAATAAAATACGCTTTATCCACACTACACAGAATACAGAAAATGTACAACATATACTCAGAGGCACAATTATTAGCCCACTTTAATATGACGCGAGTACAGTATAGTGTGCGGATAATTGTGCTTCTGAGTATATTTACAGAATGCTCAATAGGCGGCCTTATCGCTTTAGCGATAAGCAATTGAAGGACTTATCTAACTTTTTTTAACTGTCCTTATAAATCTTCCGATATTAGAATATACTAATTTTTCATTTAGTTCTCTTATGAATATTAAGCGTCCGACCCAGTTATCGAACCCTGGACCTCGCAATAGGAAGCCATATAGGCCAGCCACTGGACCAGCGAGACAGTTAAGTAGTTTTGAGGTTATAATAACTATAAATGGTAAAGCATTGTTGAAATATATGTGAGTTGAAATGTCTTAGTTATTGAGACAGTACAAATACTGTCAACCCAACGTGAAACATTTCAAACAACTTGCTTACTACATAGTTCAGTCGCAGGATATTCAACTCTAAGGAACTTTTTAAAAGCACAACACATTGTACAACATTGTTTTAACCTGTCAATTGAACCGTATCTGTTTGTCCAAGTTTATCGACACAATTTTGTTGAAGTGAAACTTTTGCGAAATGCGAAATGTCATTCATCACGAAATCTCAAAAACCGCTCGACGTACAAAGATGAAATTTTTCAGGGTGGTAGTTTATAGTTATTAGACGTCCACTAAGAACGGATTTTGCGACAGGGCCGGATTAAGGAGGTCTAAGGGCAGACGAGGTCGCGGGCGTCCGTTAGTATTAGTAGTAAACGGCAAAGGGGCCGGACTCGTCACTTAAACGTCGTGTTTCAATTCCCACCCACTGGACTACTATCGTACCCACTTTTAACACAGATTTTCCGACTAGTTGACGGGGAAAAGTAATATCGGTCATATGTAAAAAACTAGCTGACACGTGGTTCCCGTTCCCGTGGAATACGGAGATACTATTATAATAACCTTCATCGATATATGGTCTATCTAACACTCAAAAGATTTTTTCAAATCGAACCAGTAATTCCTGAGCTTAGCACAATGAACAAAGCTTGAATGTGCAAGTGGAAGGACATAAGAGGAGAGGAAGGCCAAAGAAGAGATGGTTGGATTGTGTGAAAGAGGACATGTGTGTAAAAGGAGTGGATGACGAGTTGACGAGTAATAGAGACGAATGGAAAAGATTGACATATTTTTTCGACCCCACTTAAGTGGGATAAGGTTAAGGTGATGATGAGTTCTTAAGCTTAGCGCGTTCAAGAACACAAATAAACAAACTCTTCAGCTTTAAAAAATTGTATAGATATAGCAAATATTATAAAAGAAATTGTTTTCTCAAACTATCATCGGCGTGCGATATTAAAATCATAACAGATGCACCAGTATAATATAAAACTCATAACAACATTGGGGTTGGGGTAATGACGCTGATAATTATCAAACTACCCGCAATACACTTGACATGTTTGTGAATGAGCGCCGGAAGCCGGGGTGAATCCGCGGTCACGTGACCGGCCGGCAGCCATCTTGTTTAAGTACACACTTCCGGCTCGGCGCACGTAAAGTGCAGCGGTCGTCAACGGCCGGCAAATTGTATTAAAGTTTTATTGCGAGGTGCAGAGCGCATTCGTGTTCCTAACAAATTTTTAAGACGGAGAAGCATTCCGTTTTGAATTTTTGGCAGAGCAGTTTTATTACGTTTAAGGTAATATTTTTCACAACGTGAAGGTACTTATTAAATAAGTAGATATAAAGTATGGTATACACTTGGCGAAATCAGTTGAAATACTTTTCTGGACTATAATTATAATTCCAAAATTAAAGACTAAAAAACTACTTTCTTACTTATAATAGTATAATGATATAATTACTACCAGTATTCGATTTACTTTCATAGAAATAGATACTTTACTGCAATATATGTTGCAATGTTGCAATGTGATCGCAGTTAAACTAGAGAACATTACTCTAGGTAAATAAAAAAGATGTACAAAATCATAAGTCGACTTAACTCCAAGTAATAGAACTGGATCAAACTAGATTTAGAAACGAATCTTTTGTGCGAATATCCCTATACTACAGTTATGAAAAGGCCGCATTTGAAAGAGAGAACAAGAAAATCCGCGTAAGCCCGAGCTCGAGAAAAACCTCAGTAGGTATGTTTTTATCAAAGAAAATATTTCCTTAGACGTTGCGTAGTTTGCTTGTAGTGCAAAGTTGACTTTGCCGATAAAATGTCTAGCTTACCCTTTATTATCGGGGAATAAGATTGAATTTGCTTTGATTATATCATACTGCATGACTAAAATGTAGCTGGCTAAAGCTGGTACAGGGGAAGTCAGTAAGGTTCCTGTCACCGACTATCAATATCGGCTGTAAAGTGACATTTGGGGTAGCATAGGCCGTCTCAAATCGATAAATTGTGTTCGGTTGGTACTTAAGGAAGTTTCGACGAGTTTATTGGCTTTATTGACACGCTGTCGTTTGAAGTTTGCTTTGTCGGGTTGTCGGGATTGAGAGTCGTGGTCAGGGCGTTATTTGGAAACTAACTTAAAATACATAATGGTACTTGCTCAGTTTCTATATATTACTTAATTAATTTAATAAAATATTGGTTCTATAGGTTTCTATAAGTTTTATGCCCGCAACATCGTTCGTCCGTCCGTTGAAATTCAGTTTCAGTCCAGTCCAAATTTCAGTCTTAGCCTTTTAGTAGTTCTCCATGAAAGATTAATAAACATCCATTCATACAAATTTTCACCTTCCATACCTTTTTGATGAGTTGACATATTTTCATAAAACTTAGTTTCGTTGTTATTATAATATACATATTATTTTGTACCCCCCGGTAATATACAGGGGTAAAAATTAAAATGTACAAGTGTTGATATGGGGAGTAAATCTCGGGATGAACAATCAACAATCTCATTAACGGCTGAACTGATTTTGATGAAATATTTCTCAAAATCATCGTTGGTAACCTAGCTATCAAATGAAAAAATCGCATCGAATTCGGTTCTACAATCTAAGAGCTACAGTGCTACAGAGTGATACACGGTCAAACTTATAACATGCTTCTTTTTAAATCGGGGGCTAAAAATTAAAATGTAATATAAAAACATTCAAATACATCCGAACATAGAACCTCTATATTTTTGGGAGACGGTTAAAAAGGTCTTCTACTGCTTAACTACCTGCGAAACTCTTACTAGTAGGTACTTGGTATGCTACTGCAGAATAATTGGCTAGTTCTATTTAGTCTTACCTAAGCGCATGGTTACATTCTACAGGCAATTTCAGGCTTGCCACTGCATTAGTAATATATTTAAACACATTTATTAAGTCGTGGTTAATACGGAGTTCATGAATTTCTTAATGACAAAGACATGTTTGGAAGCAATTGCATCCGCTTTCATGTGCATACAAGATAACGTAATAAGTTAAATAGCTGGTAAATTTGATGATTTTGTACTTTTAGGGTTCCGTAGGTACCTCAAAAAGTAAACCCTTATAGTATTACTTTGTTGTTGATTTGTCTGTGTGTCCATCTATCTACTAAGACCCTTTATCTCGAGAATGCGTGGAAGTACCGTAACACCATATAGCATAGGTATATAAAAAAACGAACATCTTAGTTAAATTTAAAAAGAAGAGTCAGCCGTTCATTCACTTTAACACTCTCAAGGGAATCAAAATTTATAACTTTCTATTGATCTAGAATCATAAATAGGGAAAAATCTAAAACTATACATTTTTAATCAGATTAAAAATATAAAGACTTCTCTTAGTTACTGAATCAATTATCAAGGTAAAGCAAATATTTACCCACAAATGTATACGGAACCCTCAGCGGGCGAGTCCTTTTCTTATAATAGAAACTGCCTTTCGAAGGTAATAGTGTCATTACCGACAGATGGTAGTTAATTTAAAGAAGTTCTTGTAAAGTTTGCTTTAGTTTTTTAATTGACTTAAAATAGAGATAGATTTATTTTGATAAATTATAACTTAACTATCTGGCACCGCGCGGTTTTACGTGGTTTCCGTTTCCGTAGGAATATTATTCCGTAGGAATAATATATAGATAAATGGGCTATGTAACACTGAAATAATTTTTCAAATCGAACCAGTAGTTCCTGAGATTAGCGCGTTCAAACAAACAAACAAACTCTTCAGCTTTATAATATTATTGTAGATTTAATTTTTTTTTTTACTTTTCTGTATGGTGATATAAAGTTTCCTTGCTTATAATATTTTAAACAACCAGTATTAAATAATTCATAATTCTGTTAAAAGTTTACGACCCCTATTAGAAGCGTCAGTGAAAATCGCGTGATGTTGACCGGAAACGATGTTGTCCCCAAATCGTTCCCGAGCGGCAACCACTGCAACGCACGTGCTACTAATTACACAAACCCCACGATTTTTAATCGCTACTTCAATAAAAAATATTTATCTATAAAACATATGACTACATCAAGTACTTGATAGACTACAATATACAAGCCCTTGAACAAAAGTTACTTGTGAAATGACCCAACGTGAATAACGCTTAGAAGGCTGTTACTATATCAGAAAATAACTCTGAACACTATGCCGTCATTTCTGAGCGGTACAGTGGTGAGTACGCAAGTGAATGCAAGGTACAAATGATGAATTACGACTAATTATAATTGTACCGCTTATAGTGTTAAAGATGATTAAAAATAAATGTCCTAAAATCCTAGTGCCGTACTAAAATGGTAGTGCCGGAAGTCAGAACAAACTTTTAATTGTCGACAATTGCAAAAGCAAAATAGGTCATTTATTACAGTACGGCATTTGTGCAATTCGTTTTGTACACGTATACACTTTACTTTATCCGAAAACGCCGTACATTTTTCCAGCGCAGGAGTCGAAATATAAGGGTCGCAAGCCTTACTCTTCACTTGCGTACTCACCTGTACCGCTCAGAAATGAGGGCATAGTGCTCAGAGTTCTAAGCGTTATTCACGTTGGGTCATTTCACATGTAATTTTTGTTCAAGGGCTTGTAGTCTACAAGTACTTGACTGGAAGTAAGTGTTGGACAGACGACATCGAGCGAGTCGTTGGATGCAGGCGGCTCAGGACCTTGGGCGGTACTTGGACGCCCCTACAAAATGCCTATTGTCTTACAGTGGACGTTCTATCGTCTGATAATATAATGATGATGATGATGACGACAAAACATATTTCACTGGCTTAAATTAAAAAAGAAATATTTCACCTTTTACTTTTTATAACTAACTAACTTTAAGTGTTTAAGTGTTTGTCAAATAATTTGATAATTTGCAGGATTGTTTGAGGCGTTTTTCAAACTTTACTGATCAAGTGCGAGACTGACTCGACATCCGAGGGGTCCGTACAAATCATAAAGAAAATTTACTAATGACACGCTTTCATTATATTAGAATACCTCGTATGACACGGTTAACTCAATTAAAAAGAACCGCCGTTTCTTGCATAAAAACCCCGTTTAATTGTAATTGTATTACAAACGTATAGTTTTTAGATCTTTGCCTACACTTTTAGTATAAGACTATATTACCAAACATTGTTCGTAGGTAAATGGCAAGCACTTTAGATTTCCTTGATCCGGTTTCTAATAACAATCTTTTTCGTAATGACAATATACAATGTGTAATCGGATTTGAAATATCATGTAAAATCACTAACGTTACTAATAAATGATACCTACTAGCTCTAAATTTAAATCCAAAATAAGTTGATTAGGAATAAAATAAACAAGCTCTTGGCGGCATCCGGTAAAGGCTTTCATAGTCCCCTAAAAGCCTGGGGGATGTTGCGGGTGGTTCTCTGCCGTTTTGTTTTATATGTACGTAATAAATAGATATATCAGATTAAACAAGCAAAAGGGTGGTAATATTGTTTTATTAAAATAGTTCATTAAAAATATTATTTTAAAGAAATTATTTTAAATATTTATTTAATTAACATAGGTACATATCAGGAATTAGAATACCTATTATACCTATAGTACCTATTCTAAAACCAGTGAGTAAATGTTTTAGCTGATCTGTAAGAAAAAGTGTTCTGAATTATATAGATTAGCAATTCTAATTTGCAATGTCTCACAAAGCGTTCGGATACCATGTAAAATTACTTAATTTTATCGTTTTTCGTTCGTAGTGAGGTGAATAGTTAAATAGAAAAAGTTGCTCTTAAATGTCTCACTAGCTTCAGGATTAGATTAGGCGTGTTACAATTCTTGCATTGCTTATAATTTTAAACGTACTCGTATTACAAGGAACAATAAAAATATTATTAAAGGAACAAAAAAGCCGACTGCGTAAAAGTAACAGAAAAGAAAAAAAAGCAAAAGTAAACAGAAAACAGAAAAAAAAGTATCACGATTAGTCAAATTAAATACTTTATAATGCGTCACAAATAATTTAAGCTAAAAATCCTGAATAGAAAATTATAAAAAAAATTATTATAATAATAACGGATGGAATAATTAATTGAGTTTTCCATGAGTTTTCAATATTCGACCGTTACCCACCCGTTCCACCCTTTATAAACAAATCGAGCCTCAAATGTACGAACGATCTGACAGGTTACGATGTTCCACCGCGGGCCGATCGTAAAAATGATAACACGCATAAATTCCACCATAAAGTGTAGATATGATAATATGCATCTGATCTGCAGGCGTGATTCCGCCTCATGATGAATTATTCCGACAGATTTTCTATTTATTACTATTCCAACTTTTTAGGGTTCCGTAGTCAACAAGGAAATTTTATATATTCGCCATGCCCATCGGCTAGCCAAAATTGTTATGTACCATTAGTAATAAGGACAAAATCGTAAAATTAAATCTCAAATTGTTTTTTGGCGTAACGTTCGTAAATTTTAAATTAATTATATATAAAAATTGTATTATTGCATAAAAATAAATATTGACTAAAATAAGAAAAAAAAAACAATATTTTATCTCAGTGGAAAAATTTGTTTGTAATTTCTCAGCATTTAAAAACTGTTTAGATTATTTTAAAATTTTAACCTTATAAACATGTATTTAATCTATTAGTTATTTGTCAAAGAGAAAATCTCAAGGAGCAAAGATGAAGTCTCAGGGAAGTGGTAGTGGTATATTATTATACAGACTTTTCATAAGGGTTGATCCCGAAGGAGGGGTCTGCGCCCAAAATGTAGTACATTTAGTTAGGTACGTAGAACCTTATTATAGCGTGTAACAATAGAAGTAGGAGCCGTATTCATGGCAGAGTGCATATCCCTCCCGTCCCGTGGGCACCAAGTTAATTTCAAGTTTACGAAGCACCGCCAACGTGCGCTCAGTTATTAAAATACCAACATCTTGGAGCTTAATAGGTTTTGGGAACTACACTGTTGAGGAAAATTTGAAACGCTACCCGGTTTGTTCCACACCAGTTTGCCACTGCTAAATTACGTGTCGATATTATAAGTTCTTATTATGAGCGTTAACTTGAGTATAATAATGTTCAAAATCCACTAACCTTGATTGGGTAGGCTAATCATCATTCTCCCATACCGCCTCTTGCCTCCCTCCCCTATTTGAATCAGCTTTCGCATTGACTCCTGCTCTAGACCAATATTAATTAGCATACCAATAATTAAAGATAATCTTTACATGAAACAGTATGGGGCTAACTCAATACTGGTTTGATTGTGGTTTTTACTAAAAGGCTTTCTAGTAATCCACTCACGTATAACCATTCTGTGCATTAATACAAAAAAGAATGGATGCAGATAAAGAAACAAAGTATAAAATCCATTTACAGATTTTGAACTGGCCGTCCTGACGTAATCCGGGAGTGGGAATCAAATATTACTTCGAAAACAATACCTACTATGGACGTATAGTTTGATGTGCCTACCTACGAGTACACAGTTAGGCATATAAACTCATCTCAATAGTCGGATGTTAGTTGGACGCGTCAGTCTCACTGAGAATCGGTAATGAAGGTACAGGCTCATTTCTGGTTCCTGGTACCTACTAAAGTGCACCTACCGTGCTACTACTTCAACGCAATTAAGTACCAACATCAAAAGCTTAATTGGTAAAGCTCTTTTGAAGACAGGTTTATTTAATATTCATATTCTAGCATAATAGTTAAATACCTACTGCTATATGTATTCAACTTTAATGACTTTTAAAAGCAATTTTGTTAAGTAAATAATTTTTTCGTGTAATTTTTTTTAACAATTTAAGGTAAACTATGTCCAATTGAAAAGCCCGCGAACTAACTATTTATTTATGTTGAGTAGAAAAACAGATGATGTATGATAAAGAAACAGAACCTCCCGTACAAAATGTCCCGTACAAAATTTGTTTATATTCAATAATAATAATTTTAAGAGTCTTTTGAAGTTTCTCCCTTCAAAATCACATCTTTCCTATTGCTGACATTAATATATTAAGTATAATTTCAAAGCTTTCTATACTTGTTTCTTGAATTCAAGCTTTATATTTCAACGACCTCGTGGCACAGAGGGAAGTGAGCCTGCTTTCTGCATCTACGGCCGTGGGTTCAAATACCACAACTGGAAAATATTCGTGTAATAAGTTTGGATATTTTCCAGTGTTTGGTGGTATATGGTAAATACGTATTTATATGTAGTATATTAATTTAAAGGAAGAAATCAGCTATCCTTGTACTCACAACACAAGCTTGGCTAGCTAATATATTTAATTATTTATAATTATACATATATGTGTCGGCAAATCATTCACACATTCAAAAAAAACATTTACAAATGAAAGACATTAAGACGTAAAAGTATATCTTACTTAAATCGACTTATACTTACTCTTTTATTTTTAAAGTACCCATTCACCATTTTATTCAATTAAGAGTTTTTATTCGACACATAACAAACTCTAAGCAGTTAACGCGAAAGACTTCAAAGTTCAAAAACGAAATTCAACACAATAGAGCCTAACACAATCACATTGAGTCCATATTCGTGCCGATGTTGCCGCGTCGCCGACACCGCACAATACGAACCTCGTTGAATATTTAACCCGTAGTTAGCGACACATTCCGAGTTAACTCGTGGTGCAGTTAACTCATAATTGAGTGTGCAACGCTAACCGAATTGTTAGTTTGCTGGGTGCCCGCTCGGAAACCGAGACTTGTTTTTTTTTTGTTCTACGGACAATCTGTTTATACAGAGGAGCTTTGTGCCCTAATTCCCTTTTCAACACTTTTTTTATAACAGTATATACCTACTATATTATTAAGAATAAAACATTAAGCAAAAAAACAACTTTAAAACCACGTGGCCATTTTGAAATAATGTGAATTACGTTTCTTGAAAAATTTCTGCTATTGTCGGTTTACTAGTTCAAATTATTTTCATTGGTTAAAACTAAATTCACTGTTAGATATGATTTTAAAGCGAAGCTTTCGCAGCAAAGCTTCTATACGAACGTTCGGGCCGCTGCCAATAAGCGCTCGCCACGCGGCCACTCTATCCGCTATGGGAAGCGTCAGATTTTATAATTATACTAAGGCCTGTACGCACGAGAGTTTTTAACGGACGTTAAAAAAGCGTACAAATACAACAAATACACCAAGTATACGTTCACAGGACAGCGTTTTTAAAACACGACGCTTTTTTATCGACAGTGTTACATTTTCAATTTTGGGCATTTGAAATTGACCATGAATTGAATTAAGAACGGTATAAAATTGCCAACGCTGGATTTTAACATTTCGCTTTTTTAAACGGACGTTAAAAAAGCGTTCAAATACAAAAAATGCATTCCCAAGTATATGGTCACACGGCAGCGTATGTTTCTATAAAAATTTTTGAAACAAAATGACATTTCGTCGTTAACAACCCATATACGGCTCGAGTCTCAGAATGAGAGGGGTTAGGCCAATAGTCCACCACGTTGGCCCAATGCTGATTGGCAGACTTCACACGCAGAGAATTAAGAAATTCTCTGATGTGCAGGTTTGCTCACGATGTTTTCCTTCACCGATTGAAACACATGATATTTAATTTCTTAAAATGCACACAACTGTAAAGTTGGAGGTGCATGCCCCGGACCGGATTCGAACCCACACCATACGGAATCGGAGGCAGAGGTCATATCCACTATGCTATCACGGCTCGTGAATGACAAATGGCAGTTAGAAGACCAATTTTATTTACTCAAACTAAATAAAATAACAACTCTTTTCAACAACAACAACAACTCAATCCATAAAATTCTTAATTCTTCTTAATTTTTCTAAAATAATTTTCACTGTTCAAATACAATATTACTAGCTTAGTTAACAGTTAGGTATTTAAAACGAAAGGTAGCTTTTCCCTCAAATACTCAAACAAACATTCATAAATAATTCATGTCCTTCTTTCCTATGAATATTTTTTCGTTTTTTTCCTTTACAGTGTTACGTCGCATCTACTGCTGTTATTCAATATAGATCATAATCGCTTGTTCGTTTTCTAGAATACGAAGTTTAGGGCCTTACAGGTAACTTTTAAAATTCATAGAAGTCTCAACTTAAATGTCAATACAATGGGGCCTAAAAAGAAAACAATTTATTTATTTTGTTATTTAGTATTTAAGAAAGTTCCTCATAATTTTTACTCTCTACGTGGAAATCGATGTAAACTTTTAACCCCTATTTCACCCCCTCCTGTTTATATCTGATATGTTTTATTTAGTGTAAATAGTCCTATACAAAACTATAGGTAACTCAAAAATAGACGATTCATAATAAAAAACTTAAACCCCTTTTTAACCCTTTAGGTGTAGAATTCTGAAAAACTGTGAAATTTTATGATAGTACACATATCAATTTTTACAAACATAACTTACAAACTAAAAGAACTTTTGATACAAACTTTCAACTCCTGTTTCACCCCTTTACCTTACCTTTACCAAAAAGGGTATCTTATAGCCTTATCCGTATTATGATCTTCAAATTTTGCTAAGTTTAATTTGAATTCATTCAGTAGTTTCAGCGTGAACTGCAAACCTTGGTTCAAATAAAAAATCCTACACTTGTGGTCAACAACAAACATTTCTGTGAATTTTCAAAATTTATTTAATTCGAGATTTTTTCATATTTGATAAATGTAACTTGATAATAATTCATATTAAAAGATAAAATTGATTTCTTAATGGTCGGTACTAACTACCTGGCCCTACTATAATAGTTTATTATAGAATGTCGTGATTCAGAAATTCACGCTTGGACGAAGTCGCAAGCGACCGCTAGTGTTCATCAATTAATTTTAGTATTTGGTAGTCAGTTTACAAATGCAACTGAATTGTGTAATACAACTACGACTATGGTTAGACATAATATGAGAAAGAATTGCGTCATAAGTGCTCGCAATGGTCGTGCACGTATGGTAATACAAAATTCATTTTTCTAGGCAAAACTTTATGCTATCAAACACTTGAACGATTCAAGCTTGTTTACATACAACTATCAAAGGCTTCGATAGATGCATTTTCTTTTTTTATCACTATTATGATTCCTTTTATGAACGACAGACGTTACCAAGTTACTATATAAGTCGAATAACAATCGTCCGTGGCCGCTCACCCTCGACTTCGTTTTGTTTGTAGTTGAACACGAGAGGTACCATCCGTCCTTGCCTTTCGCCAAGCACCTAGCATAAGCCCGTCTCATTGCATGGTACGTTTCTCGCCTCCATGAATAAAATAAGATAGCACCAGCAAACTCTACCTGTCTCACTCCGCACAACCAATTACGCCATTTGGCAAAACGAGAAAGTCATAGCTAACAGCGAGCAGAAATGCAATACTAGTCCGCGTCTACACGAGAGATTTGTTGCCATATACGACGTTATGGTTTAGTAGACGTGTTCATTTGTTTAGCAGACTGTTTGTGCACGTGTTAATATCCGTTTAATTTGGATAATGATGATATTTCATTTGGAATTTGAAAATGAAATAGAGCTATTTTATTTGCGGCTTTCTTTCGATTTTCCTTTTTTCTTGCTTTCTTTAGGGGAAGCGAGTTAATGGTTGAGAAAATTTCTTTACCTTACTCACACTATAAATTATATTCGTGTATAGGTTTTATTGTTTCAGTCATATTTAATATTTTTTCCTTTGATGACATCTCGACAACGTCATTTTATACTACGCTAACTCGAATTTTGGGAAAAACGTTTTATTTACAAATCTTATACTACGCCAACAATTATTAGCGGACTGGACGCACCGATTGTTTGCTTAAATTAATCTAACTATACTTGTCGCTGTGTTGCGCGGTAAAACTTTATTGTGGAAATACAAGAATATACCGCTAACTAGCGCTAAATCAAAAAGTTTAAATAATTAAGGGAAAATCAAAATAAAATTAACAAGTAAAATATTAAGGGTACCAAATTTTAAACACGTATCTTTATTTAAAAGTTATCACATTTTTCCCTTTTTTTATTAGTTAGCGTAATATAAATTGCCGGTGACATAAAAACACATTGAACAAAAGAAAATTGCTTTAAAAATTTATTTCTAACATCCACTCGTCACCTATCAATAGTCACGACACTAATAAAAACCTACAAGGAATTCTAGACAAATGTCGCGCTTGTCATGTCGCAAATTATCAAAGAAAATTTTAATAAGCAGAATGTTTTAAACCACAGAACATAAAATAGGTACTTATGCTGTGTATTACTAAGGAGAATCTACGGTTTAATTTTGAAAAATTTGTGAAAGCTGGCACAAATTATAGATTTATTTATATTTATAACTAAATCTTATAAGCCAATACAAGAGTTACCCTGAGTCGAAGGTATACTAAATAGGTGATATCGCAAATATCCCGCAAATATTATCAAACTAACAGTTAGATATTAGTTGTCCGTCCGTCCGTCTGTCCTCGGTTTAGCGCAGAGACTATTTCTTATAGACAGATGTAGAGATTTAGCAAAGTCTTTAAATAAAATCTTGATAAATATTTTTTTAGCGTACCTTCCCTACATGTAAAGAAGGAATGACTTTTTTTAGCCATGTTTACCACCATTTTTCTATATAGAGATCCGTTTGTAAAATATTAAGCTTTTGAGAACTATTTTTTGTTAGACTCAAGTAGCAACTGAGGCTGACTCAAGATTTATTTGGTATAGTATGTATATTAATTTCGTCTATTAAATGTTAAAAAGACAATTTATAAAAAAATATTTTTGGGGTTCCTTCGCTACATGCAAAGTGAGGATGATTTTTTAAAATTCTATTCCATGGTGTGGGCCGTGGGGTATGGTTATCGGTATTGTGTATTACATAAGGTATTAAAATGCTTAATCTACGGAACCCTAGACAGCGCCACAGACGCACTTGGCCGATTTTTTACTCTACACTACAAAACCACAAACCATACCACGAAAATATTCATTCTGTTCCTACAGGTCATGTGGTAATGATCGTGACCACAATGTACTCGTAACTACTACAGTGGAACTCTAATTGAATACATAAAATATGTACGTACATAACATTTTAAAAATCTATCCCATAAAATCTTCATTATTGCTCCTATTGATTTTCTTTAAAATCGACATCTAGGCATTTCGTGAATCATAAAAACTGATTATATGGAATTCCTATAAAAGGTGCACCATTTTATATTTAATATTGTAAAGATATCGTACAAAATCGCAACTGACCTATTGCATGAATTATAATAATAGATTCTGTACCAAAATTAGAAAGAGCGTCTAATTGGTACTACTTACTATTGCATCGATTTTGTTCAAAAATGATATATACATTTCATGAATCCTAAACGCAGCTATGATTAGCACCTGAGCTAAAATCATCAAAACTTTACACTGGAATGTTTTTGTGCCGCAAAATCGATATTGGTTAAAGTATTAGAAGTGTAATTTATAAACCTATTAAAATAGTAGTTCATTTTTGAAGTTGATCAATTACACACTCGTCTAGATGTTTGTACAGGGCTATTATTTACAGCCATCTAAGGGTAGCTATGTCACGCCAGAACGCAGTTAACTGTCATTTATGAATGAGCTAGCAATTACTGTCTACAAGAGTGAGACAAGAGTTCTTGGTATGCCTTAAACGTCATTTAAATACAGTCGGCAGTACAGGCGGGTGGAAAGACTGAAAGGATAAATACCACCCGTCCATCTGTAATCTATTCTCGATACGCACACCCTGCATGTACAAACTTTACGTTAACTTAATAGTCCAGTCAAATTAGAGTTTACAATAATTCCCATAGAGCTAAAAATTTGTATATCAGAATACTATTATAAATGAATTGCGAAAAGTCCCCGTCAATCGCTCTTGTGCAAAAAAATTTATTGATGGATAAAAATAGGTTTTTCGCGGCTAGACGGTGAGTTTTACAGCAAAAATAGTTCAGACAAAATTATAGATCACAAGATTCTCTACAAATATGTATCTACACTTTCTTTCATAAGTATTGCCATTTCAGTGAAAGTTAAAGTCAGTTGAAAATACTGTATGTTATTTTATATTTTTATTATTTTAATTCATACCAATTTTTAGCTCTATGGGAATTATTGTAACCTTCAAAGTCTTATTTGACTGGATCATAAGTTAAAATAGAAGGAACTAGTTTATGAAACAAAACATAATCGTATCAGTGAATTACATGGTTTTTAAACTTTTTAGCCACTAAACCGAGTATTGATTTTCAATATACAATAATAGTTGGATTTCTTATAGATCAGTAGACCAAGAGATTACCCCCTACAACCTTACAAACTTTACCTCTTTATAATATTATTATCACCATCAAGGTCATTGTCATTAACACGGTATCTTATTTTTTCATATTTTTCTATTATTTATCTGTAAAGAGCGGGGACACACTATGCGTTGCGGCGACGGTGCGGCGCCGGAGCGGAGTCGCAGCGTCGTCTTACATAGAAATATCTGTGGCATGTCACACGATGCGCTCCGGCGCCGCACCGGACTTGCAACCACCGAGACGAGGTGGGGAGGGGTGAATGCGTTACCACGTCGGAGCGGCACCGCTCAGTTGTTTATACGTCACAACTTCACAAAGATTTACATACTGTCCAACGCTGCCACGGCGCCGCTGCGACATAACAACGTTGCGGCAACGCACCATTCGTGTGCCCGCTGATACGGTGAAATCTTTGCAATGCGGCGCCGCAACGCATCGTGTGCTCTAAGTCTATTAATTTTCCATTATATTTTCTTTTTGCCCAATCTGAAAATTTTCAATTCTTTCTTTATTTCTAATTAACACAGATTTTACAATTATATAGACGTTTTGTTCTCCTCCTTCATTCGAGTCTTATGAGCCAACTCTAAGGCAGAGGTATTGCTTGTTGAAGTCATAACTTCTTATAGGAGTTCAACTTCCTAACGTTACGCGTTACGGCGCCACTGTCAACTGGTACTATCTGGCTACTATACGACAGCAGGTTTAAGATATCACTTAAACCTACTGCCGCGTCCCGGACGCTCGACAGAAGTGAGAACCAGGCAGGCAGAGATTAATAATATAATATTTGTTATTATTTTTTTCTTTTATTTATTAATTTAATCTTTTTTAATGTTTAACAATGTTTATAGAATACAAAATGTATTACACAACACTATTAAACGTGTATAATAAAATCCAACCCTTTTCCCTTTGTCGGGCATTTTGATTGCCTGACAAACTGGTGGTCAGGACTCCAGAGCGAGGAACCTCCTCACAATACGCGCCGTCTCCAGAAACACTGCATTCTGTATGCAAGTTGCGACCCTTGATCCAACAGTCAAGTGAAAGCTTCTTATGGCGTTGGTTGAAGCTTTTTTGCTATAAGACCATTGACTGAAACAATAACAGTCGAATCAACATTCCACACTGCAGTAATGTCTTATGCAAAGTTCAATTATTTCGGTACTTACCTATGTATTGATTATCTTATATATATAAAAGAAAGTTGGGTTTGTTACAACACTTATAACTCGAGATCTGCTGGACCGATTTTCATGGTTTTTGATTCGTTGGATTTGTCTCCGTCAAGGATAGCAGAATACATCTTAAAACAATGAAAACTTGACGAATAAATAATTATGAAAGATGAATAATTTTCCATAAATTTTACTTTGTTTAGTACCTGTCAAACGTTTGTTGTCCATCCTGTTAAATACTGTTTAGGTAATGATTGACATTTATAGGTGCGTTCAGAAATACTGACAAATGATTAACATTTACGAGTGCGTTAATAAATCGTTGTAATTTTAGAACTCAACAACGGGCTCACCTATCCAAATGTTTAGGCTTTGTTCGGACTATTTACTAGATGGCTTGTGTGAAGTTTGCACAAAATCGGTTGTCATTTATCACATTTTTTGTAACAAATGAATTCGGAAGTAGGGTATGGTAGGGGTAGGGTATGGGTAGGGTGAGGGGTAGACTAGGGGTAGGGTTGGGTTGGGTAGGTTAGGGTAGGGCTTGTGGTAGGGTAGGGTAGGGTAGGGTAGAGGTAGGGGTAGTGTAGGATATGGATAGGGAAAGAGTGCACTTAAGTCAAAGCGAAGTTTGATCGGATCCGCTAGTTATTATTAAACAAAGAACGGCCTACCTCTACGTCCCTAGGAGTGTAGGATCACTCTATAATCAAAAATATAACCTTACAAAACATGTCAACAAGATATTTGTTTTAAAGACAAATTCAGAGATTTTAATACAACCGAGAGACATTCAGTAATACATATCGTAGGCAACATATGCAAAATCGTTCGCATATCCCTTGTAGAAATTCGAGCTTTGTCGACGATCTACTTAGTTAACTCAGCCGTTGACCTAGACGGCGAGACAGTGTGTAGTGAGAGTGACATTATAACAATCGAGCTCGTATTGTCTTTTTCTCGTTGTTTCTCGAACTACCCACGGATATAACTAGAGGTGACGATTTCTCAATATTTAAATATACCATAATTATTACAAGCAATATTTAAAGATGTATTTCTTGTAAAATAATTAATAATATTTGAAAACATTGATAAAGGCTAAATAATAAAAAAAAAATACTCTCTTTTGAATTATGTCGTTTATAAACCTTATTGGCAAATTCATAACGTTCACAATTGCTTGTCGTTATGATGTAGAATGACATTGATATTGATTGATAATTCTCTGCGTGTGAAGTCTGCCAATCCACATTGGGCCAGCGTGGTTGACTATTCGTCTAACCCCTCTCATTCTTAGAGGAGACTTGAGCTCAGCAGAGAGCTGAATATGGGTTAATAATGATGATGATGATGAATTAATATAAAATAAATAAAAAGGAAAAAATATATCCGTAAAATTAATGAAACAAATGTTCACCAAAAATCCCCTTCATATACCTACCAATAATAATTACTTAATAACACCCCATTGTAGTAGGTACAAGGTCAATTCTCGATAACTTTTGAACTACTTCGTAAATCGTGTATATACGAGTACGATCAATACACCAAGTAAAGCTTTACCTAGCACAGTTACTTACGCAAGCTACACACGATCAAGCTGTTTTTGATTTATCAATTCAAGTCTGCATCTCACTTCGGGATGTGGACAATGAAAATATCGAAACACACAAATTAACAGCATAATATTATATTTTGCACACTGCCTACCTCCCTAAGAACGCTGCAGACTTGATGCTTTTTTTTGACATATGACTCCAAGTAAATTGCTTTTTTGCAGTTTAAGGTTCCGTAGTCTACAATTAAACCTTATATTTTAGACATGTTTCTTTAAAGGTTTCATTGGACCTTTATTTTATTTTTTACAAATTGACCCTTGACTACAATCTCACCTGATGGTATGTGATGATGCAATCTAAGATGGAAACGGGCTAACATGTTGGGAGGAGAATTAAAATCCACACCCGTTTCGGTTTCTACACGAAATCGTACCGGATCGCTTGGCGGTACGTCTTTGTCGGTAAGAGGTAAGTAGCCACGGTCGAAGCTCTATTATTAACCAAAATTACTTTTGAATCACTAATATTGGTAGGCTTCCGTTATTGACGCTGGAACGGCATTAAAACAAAGCTAGCGCATTGCCCACTCTTGCCTCAGAGCGTCAGCGAGGCCTTCAGTTTAGGAGGTATAAAAGTTTTCATAATTCACCTATGCTATGATAAAATTATATAATAGCATAGATGCGTTAGGGACCTCTTCCATTCAATTTTTTTTACTTAACCATTAAATTAAACTTGGAGCAAAAAGACTCTACTCGTATATAAAATTTGTCTCTGTCATATACATAAATGTAGTAAAAACTCTAGATACCGTCTCCTGAACTAAAAAATGATGCACCCTAATGATGCCAGTTCGCATATATATATATATATACTGTGTAAACACCATAATGCACACAGATGCACAAACTGTCATTAATATATTAATTCACTTCACAGTTACATACTCGGCGTCATATTGGTGATTTAGTTGTTTGAAAGCGTGATACCCTCTGTTTATTATTAGTCAATGTGAGTGCATTTTAGTAGTAGTAGAGAGTATTTGAATAGAAGTAGTAGTATAAGTAGTAGAGTTTGAATAGAAGTAGTATTATTTTTAGTAGAAGTAGTAGAGTATTTAAATACCAATGCGATTTTCTAGTGTCGTAGCCCCACATCCACAAAAATCAACCTATACACCTTGAACATACATAATTGTTATCTGCGACTGCATAGATACATGTAGCTTTGCTACTTGTAAATAGAAGATCTGTACTATCTAATGACAAAGAGATGATTTCTGGACATCCTGGGGCAGACTTTACAGTACATTTTTTGATAATGTCCTTTGAGGAACTCATTCCCCAACGCCTATTATTATTTTGTAAGTATTGTTGAGTGAACATTTTTTTTTGATTAATATAGAGTTAGTTTATTTTGATAAAATTTTGGTATAATTTGTTTATACAGGGTGGTCAGTTCATAGGAGCAGAACTGCATACATTTTTTTTTTACTAAAAAAATCTTTTTATGTTTTCATACAAAGTCATTTAAATAATTCTGACTAAGCTTGTAGCACATGCCTTTACTCGTATCTATCCTTGCATTTTAAAATGCGTAATCGTAGTGGAAAGACTATCGATATCGACGAGATATTGCAACTGGCACTCCGCACTTCACTAGTGAGCTACTTCATGATTTTTATTAATGAATAAGTTCGGCTAGGTTATAATATAAGAATGCGATATAAGGGACACAATTTAAGTTCTATTTACAAAAGAAATATTTTTTACTCCGAAAATATTAATTATAAACACATGTTCCTTGGACCTTTAATTAATTTTCCTTAAAGAATATAACCCTAGAGTTATGGGAAATACTCCCGAGCACCCTGTATAAATAATTGTTCTGATAAAAGTCACGAATTATATAGGGCTTCCCTATGTACGTAATATTAATTAAACATAGAAACCTAACTTTTTAATTGTACAAAAAACACTCGCGCTTAATTTTTTGTCTTCAAATCCAAGAATCGAGAGTTCTATGCTATAATAGTAAAGATAGTTATTTATGCAATTACATGTCATTGTAGCACGACATTTGATATTTGCGCAAGAAGTTGAATGAACATTATCAAAAGATCTGTAGGAAAAAATATTTTTGTGATATGGTTTTGTATTGAATAGATTACGAAATGAGAGTAGAAAAAGCTATATTATAACACACTTTATACACAAAGAGAAGTGTTATGATATAACTTTTTTGTGAATAGTCTTTATAATATATTATTAAATTTCTTATTTGGAGATATAAATACACGATAGATAGGTAGATATAATACACGCGATTAGATAAAATGTTTTATATCTATTTATACAATATCTTTCCCGACTAGTTGCAGGGGAATAGGAATATTGAAAAGATATGGCAAATATTTAAAAAAAAATCTTGGTCCGCTGGGCATTTAGTTTTTAAACCGCGTGTATAAGACAAATCCAATTTACCTAATATAAGCGAAACTTCGTTGTATATGTAACAGTAGCGCAGGCTAAAATTTTGTAATAGGTGATCCGGATCATGTGTATTTTAGTAATGCGCGCAGGCGTTTATTGTAAATATTGTAGTAATGCTGTGGTTAATACATATACCTATTTCAAGTGTATAAAATAAATCATAATCATGAAAATGTACGAGTATGACGATTTTTAAAAGGTAAGCCGCTAGGAATCGGGTTTTTTAGACTCCTCGCTGCAAATATATGTAATTAGAAAAATATCTTGAAAAATAAGTTCCTTTCCGTTTGCCAAGTGTGTACCTAATAAACCAAGGCGCCTTTAAAATTCCTGCATATATCCCAGTTTTACCCTAAGCTACCGGAAAATAGTTTCAAAGAAAAGTAAGTTCTCTTAAATAAAATTATATTTTGTACTTTAATGAAAATTAATATTATTTATTATTTTTGTAGAATATTTCATTTTACAAGTGTGAGAAAACTACCACTTTTGATTATTTATCGTTGGACCAACTATAATTTAAAAAAAAACTTGGATAATAGATTTTTTTTCATTTTACCTTATAAAATAATATTGATTAATACCTCTTTATTGAGGCGGGCACAATGAAAATATTCATTTTAAATTATTAAAAGGCTAATTTTATGAAGTGCTTTTTTTTTATTTCCGGGGTCCTTTCTTGTATTCCATTGGAGCCTGAGAAAATAATCTGTAATGTAAAACAAATTAATATAATTTTCTACTACCCAGTCCTCAGTATCAGAATAGCAAATATTCTTTTATTTTTCTAACAAACTTGATTTAAACTCAAATGATGTATTATTTTTATTATTTAAATTTTAAGCTGCTCAAAGTAAAAAGTATTTTAACCGCTTCATTACATTACTGATAATATTTTTACTAAAACCTTTATTTAATGAATTGATTTAAAATCTAAATAAATTTTTAGGTCAAATTAATCAATACATAAAAATAAAATTTAAATTATCTGTCCGTGATTTCATAGTAACTGCATTTTCCTAAGTGTTTATAGTTATTTACATGATGCTAAAACTCAGTCAAATTTGTTTAAAATTTTTGTCTGTCTGTCTGTTAGTCCAGGCTAATGTCTGGCTAAATTGATTTTGCTAAGACTTTGCACTGAAAGACAGAGGAGTTTATAGAGCAACAAAAGGCTATCAACCCGGAAAATCCCGCGGGATTAGTGAAAAACAGAATTTGATACGGACTAAGTTGCGCGCATAAGATAGTAAAGAACAAAATGAACTTTTTTAACAATATTAAAATAAAGAATTGAAAATTTTAATAAATTATATTATTATTTGCAACTATTTTTAATTTCTAAAAGTACTGCAGTCTCCGTTAAAATTATTATATGTAAATATGATTTTATGTCATATGAAATTAAAAAAATACAAATGAATAATTTAGTAATATGATTTCAGGAGAAACTGTTCATAATCGTAGACTTGTGCTACGCGAACATTACCGGCGCTACGGCGCGTAGCCGCCGTCGGAAAATATTTCAGTACGGGGACTGAACGATGCCGTAGCAAATGCTACGGCTACGGCTACTACATAATAATAAACTGTTTCTCAATAGTAAAAGGAATGTTATTTATGTATTATAATATTTTATTTTCTTAATTTATTTTTAGACACAAAAAAGGAAAATATTTATAGCAATAAATTATTTAAGCAGTAAATTGTAATTGGTAAAAATATGTATGCATAGGCGGTCTTATTGCTAAGGCAATTTCTCCCAGACAACCCAAATAAGTATATAATTAGCTTCTCTATAACAACTAAAGCAAAATATTATTGTGCAATACAAATAATATGCAAAGTTAACATTTATGCATGAAAAATAATTTCAATTGGTTTTTTATGTAAAGTAATTTTAAATAGCTCATATTAAACAAACTTTTAATTTAGTATCTCGATATTTAATTTTGTAAGAAAAGTAATACCTATTTTTCACTAAAAGATAATAAATGTGTAACGTTTTGTGATTTATCTTATCAATTTATATGCAAAATCTATAGTATTTTGAATTAGCTTAATTTTGAAAACTGCCGGCGGCAATACTTGAACGGTGACTTGTTAAGTGTTTATTACTACCAGGTTTTATTTTATCAAGAAACATCATTCAAATACTGAATGTATTAACTTTAACCTATACATGTTACTTTTTTTTTGTTTGTAAAAAAAATAAATTAAATTACTTAGGGCATTTTCAAAACAGTATACTGAGAACTGAGTTTATGCAGAAAAACATTCGCTAAGACAATACACAGTTAATGGAGCTCCATATGATGTCGCTAAAGCAAGCTAGCATGATAAAATATCATAACGCACAGCATATTTTCTGTAATCTGAAACAATAATTAATTATCCTATCCTTACCGTGGGTCTTTTATATGTATTGTGTTGGACTACCAGTTATCCTTACCATTGTTTACATCAAGGATGTTTAAGGTTACCCTACAACACAATGATGTTGTAATATCAACATGTTGTTGTTGTGTGTGTATCATTATCTTATATACAGTAGAGATAGGAAAGCGGAACAATGAGAAACACTTACGGACGGGTTCGGCACGCAGCGCCGCGGGTCGGAGCTGCGGTACGTGGGGCTGTACCGGCCTGGAAAACACCCGGGGGGTGCCATCAGTCCTCCGCCGGACTTCATCTTGTCCGGGGAGTACATGGCACATGACCCCCAAGGGTCGTCCTCCAACTTCAACACCTTGGAGGGTGAGTGATACTGCCGGTCGAAAATTTTGGCGACTTTATCGTACTTCGGGGTTAAAAAGGCGACGCGTCGCCGCGACCGCTTAATGCGCCGGGTGATAACCGACTGAGCCGGGTGATGCGTGACGTCATCGGCCACGCCCACTCCCCTCCACTGACCCCTCCTCCCACGACCCCTCATCCCTCGCACGCATGTTTACGTCGCCGCCGGCGGCTCCACGATTAACTGAATTATTTAATTGGTCCATTCACGTGTCGTGTCTGTTACCTTTTCACGCTTCTAACTCGGAAAGGTTGACGGATTGCCCGTGACGCGATCGGCAAAATTATAATTAACCCCCAATCTTCGGTCTCCACCAGACATTGACTAAGCGAACTTTATACATTACCATGCAATTGTTAGGTAAGTATTCACCACAGAGAAACTATACTAAACAAACTTTAAATTTCACTCTCATTGTGCTATATAGGTACAGTACAGCATACTGACTATATACCTAATGCTTTCCTGTTTACTTGCTCCTACCACATATGACAATTTAGCGTGCCTGATATTAGCATCAATTTAATTATAATGTATCTTATAATTAGACAAATTATTATTATATTTGAAAAACACATTATCTGAATGTATCTGTTTCATGTAATTTATCTCAGTAAGTATATAAGAAATTAAAAACATGTATTATATATTTTTAATTTCTTATAAACTTAAGAATCTTTTAAACGTAACTTTTTAATTTCTTAATAATTTAAAATATATATTTATAATTTCTTATAAACTTACAATATACTTTACTAGCGGACGCCCGCGACTTCGTTCGTCCGCGTGAAATTTAGTTTTTTCATAAATCCCTCGGAAACCATAGATTTTTCAGGGATGAAAGTAGCCTATGTGTTAATCCAGAGTAAAATCTATTTACATTCAAAATTTCGACCAAATCAGTGTTGTAGTTGCGGCGTTAAAGAGTGACAAACATCCAAACAAACATACATACATACAAACTTCCGCGATTATAATATTAATAGGATTGATAGAGGACAATTTCGTGAAATACCTACTTCGTTTTTCCTAAATCTAATTACAACGGTAAAATTATTTGGTAAGCAACACAGGTAACTTTCCGACAAATAATAAGTATTTTAAAGCCTACCATACAACAAGTTACAAAGGTAAATTGTAGGTACTCATAATTAGCTCCGTACGTAAATTTACCGTAATGTTTCCACAAACAGAGAAATTAAAATATGCTGTTTTCGCCTCTGTTCTAACTACTAGCATAACCCCTGCGTAGTTCCCATTCTCGTGGGAATATAGGGATAAAATATAGCATGTTACTCACTGATAATGTAACTTTCAAGAGATTTTTTTTAATTTCGGAGTGTGATCGCACCACAAACAATCATATCTTTGTAATATTATTAATAGTACTAACGTTAGCTTTATAGTTTTCTATATTCTGTGGTAAGTAATTACTAACTATAATAGTCTGCCCATTTATTATTCCATATTTTTCTTAAATAATTCAAAAAATAGAAACCTATTATACCAGGTCAAATACATCGTAGACCTGTAAACAATAAGCTCCCATAGGGCATAGGGAATTATTAAGGTTTGATTGGGTTTTATTTTACAAAAGTATTAGGAAACTAATAAGTAAAGTCTCTAAACACACAGAGCTGTGATCACAATAAGGAAGAATCTACCCATTTCTTAATCTATAAATCAGGAAAGAGATACAAATTGGGTTTAGTCTTTTTATATTAATATGAAAAGACAAAATATTATTTTTGTGAAATCATCCATAATTATCGTATTAAAAAATAGATACTATCAGAAAACAACAGGTATATTTCAGTTAAAATTCCGTTTATTTGGTTTAAATTAAAAATAAAGGTTCGAAATCAAGTTTTGCTAATATTACGATCAAAGCAAGAATTTATAGATATTTATATTCATGAGATTTTTTTCATTCAATCAAATGTTTTTATTTATTACGCCAGTGTAACTTGATCTCTGATCAAATACATCGTAGTCCTGTAAACAATATGCTCCCATAGGGAATTATTAAAGTTTGCTTAGGTTTTATTTTACAAAAGTATTAGGAATCTTATGTAAAGACTCTAAACACATAGAGCTGTGATCACAATAAGAAACAATCAACGCATTTCTTAGTCTATACTAATATTATAAAGCTAAAGAGTTTGTTTGTTTGAACGCGCTAATCTCAGGACTACTGGTCCGATTTGAAAAATTCTTTCAGTGTTAGATAGCCCATGTATGGAACAGGAACCACGTGGGTGAAACCGCGCGTCCTCAGCTAGTATATAATATTCTTAAATAAATCAGGAAAGAGATACATAGTGAGTTTAGTCTTTTTTTATTAATATGAGAAGACAAATATATTTTTGTGAAATCATCCATAATTATAGTATTTAAACAAAAATTAGGTAACAAAATATTTGAGTTAAAAATTCAATTTAATCAGTTTAAATTAATAATAAAAGTTCGAGATCAAGTTTTATTAATATTACGTTCAAAGCAAGAATTTTATAGATAGTTATAAACATAATACGTTTTTTTTCATTCAATCACTATCAGATGTTTTTATTCATTACGCCAATGTAAGTTGATCTCCGATCAAATACATCTTAGACCTGTAAACAATAAGCTTCCATAGGGAGCTTAAAGTTTGCTTAGGTTTTATTTTACAAAAGTATTAGAAATCTCAAGTAGTAGTCTCTAAAACATGCCGCTGTGACCACAATAAGGAATTATAATTGAAATGAGTGTTACCCGTGAAAAATAAATTTGTATCTATATATATTTTTTTCTGAATAAAAAGCCTATGTGTTAATCCAGGCTATATTCTATCTCCATTCCAAATGTTAGCTAATTTGTTTTTATAGCCACGCGAAAAAGTATAAAACATTCATACCATTATAACTAGTTGGAGGGGAATAGGAATATTGGTTATATTTAAAAGATAATTATGGCAAATATTCTTTTAAAAAAAATAAACCACATTATCATCCTAAGCCTGCTAAGCACAGCGCGGTGGGTCTAAGGTGCCTACATATCCCGTCTCATATAAGTCTGGTCCTGTTGTAAGCCAACAAAATAGGCTGATATAGATGATTATTAGATTTGGTATTATAATGGATCTGACACAATATCTAAGTCAAATATAAAAAATAAATATTTTCAACTAAGTAGTTGACGTGGTCCATTGTTCACCCATAGGCAAGGTTCCCAACACGCTGACGCTATTGTCCCTCTGGATAGCAAGGGTTAGGGTTAAGCAAGTCTTTGGTTAAATGAGCAGCAGCCTATTGCACACAATATTAGCCCAACATATAAAACTTTTTAATTTGTTTGCAAGAAGGAATTGTGAAAAATGTTAGAATGTATCAGTTAATAATTATGAAAACTAATTAAACACTGTTACTTAATGCAATAAAGTACAAATAGATATGAATTATGTATTTATTAAGTTTTCGCGCTATTAGGAACGGTCTTTGAAGCCAAGTAGCAGTAGTATTTCGTACGAATTCGCTCACGAATTCATGATTAGATACACTTTAGCAAACTGTTCTTGAATACATTAATTAAAAGCATTTGGAGTTCTAAAATATTTTAATAAAACGACATTGTAGCTATTACGTTTTAATGAATGCTTGGGCCCGTCGACAGCATTCCCTATCGAAAAGTCACGTGATCAAGTTGTTGATCGGATCTGTCATTCACATACATTTATTAGTTTTCGACGTTAACAAGCATTAACGTTTGTAGAAAGAGAATCGAATCATTTATAAAAATATGTGGTAGGAAATAATTACAAGTATTATCGAAAGAGTCAAAATCGACGTCCAAACTTTAAGTTACTGTTTAATATACTTTACTTTCATGCAGTAGGAGCACTGGCCGTATTCCGCGGCACGCTAGTCTCAATGACATCATCCGTCGTGCTCTTGTAATCACCTGCCGTTTTAGAACCGTTTGGCGCGTGACGATTACAAGAGACCGGACGGCATGTCATTGATGCCATAGAAGATGGGAAGGCCTTTGGTGTGAGATGCGACTTGCGTGGACACTCTTGCGCCTTCTCACCTTCCTAGCACGATGGGCTGCTTCGTCTGCTGCTTGTCTCTGCATTAGCAGAGACAAGCGGCAAGCATCAAGCGGCGCAAATACAGCAATCTCGTCGGAGATTATGTATCTAAGCCTTTTGCGGTCGAAACGCTAGGTCCGTGGGGTCCGTGGTTTTTAAAGAAAACGCAAAGCGTTTAATCGACGTCTTCCGTGACCAAAAGGCTGGCCTACATTAAGGTTAGAGAATCAGTATTGCCATACAACGTGGCAATACTGCCAGCCTTCTAGGCTCTTTACCAATGATCATCGATTCGGATGAATTCTACGACGCCTGTAGATATAATTTTATATGTCCTTTTATTTTATTTTTATAATAAGCTTAGGTTAGGTTATTTACTAGTAATTTAAATATTATTGTATTTAGTTAGTATAAATAATTGTAAAATTTATCTTCATTTGAAATAAATTACTTTTCATTCTATCAATATGTTAGAAGACATGTCCAACTGAACTTAGAAGTACTCGTCATTTATTGACATTCCTTTTAATTTTTTTATTAACATTCCTTTAAATTTCGAAATCTATTTAATACCGATCGATATGTTATTTTTAAATGGATTATTATTATCGACTATTCCGTCTTTACCTATCACCCCCTCCCCTCTAGTATAAGGGGAGACGAATATCTTTGCAATCCGAATTCACCGTGCGCGTGCCGGGTTCCTTTTTCTCTCTGCTACGCGATGGACCCAGCAACCGTACGGTAAAACCATAGATTGCAAAGATATTCGTCTCGCGTAGTCCCTCTACAGACATATTTTCCCTTTTTTTCCAGTTTTAGGCTGATGGGAGGCTTCGGCCGTGGATAGTTACCACCCTACCGACAAAGACGTACCACTAAGCAATTTAGCGTTCCGTTACGATGTCGTGTAGAAACCGAAAGGGGTGTGAATTTTCACTCTCTCCTTAACAAGTTAGCCCGCTTCTATCTTAGATTGCATCATCACTTACCATCAGGTGAGATTGTAATCAAGGACTAACTTGTAAAGAATCTTCTCTGCTTGTGGTTTACATCAATATCAAATGTATCCTTTTGTAATTGGAGTTTATAACTACATGTATACGCATTTAAACGTTTTTGTGTTAAGAACAAACACCCGTACTTATTATAAACTTTCATATTTCTAATGCTTGAATTAGTATAATTACAGAATATATTCACTCATACATTATAAAGTCATTGCTTTCGATGGCTTATCATCATTATCGGTTTTTATATGCACCACGCTGTTTTAATGTTGGGCGGGATGTTTGATGACACCTCGGAATTCTAATGACAATCATTATTCACCTCATCCAGCTGGAAAAAAGGGCTGGATGTATGTAAATAAGTTCAAAATCCTAAGTACACAAATACAAATATGGCACTTATTATTTGTGACGACGTCTGAATCTCTGCAGGCAAAATAATCCTTCTTGCAGTCGGGTAAAATTAGCCTAAAAATTAGGTCAATCTCCAGTTTTATGAAAGTCTTAGTTATTACAGACCTTTGCATTTTCACCATAACACTAATCAACATTACTATTCATACACAATTAGTGATCGAAACAAAAAGTTTTAAAAGGGTTTTAGTCAAGTCCGGTGGGAGCGCGAACCGCGACTATGCGCGCGTAATTAGCGAAGATCATAAACCCTGCAAACCGACGGATACATGTCAAAACAGGAGCAACCCTTCGTAATTATCCGCCTGCCCGGCAGATGGCGGGAGTTTAATTTTTCGATTTCGGACGGCGGTACATTATGCATGACGCTTTTATCGCTCGCTGTGGTTCCTTCGGGAGTTCGTCGAAAGAGGGTTGTGTTATAGGAGGTAGCGGTAAAGATATACATTGTAATTTTCTGTAGCCTGTGGTCTTTTTATAGTAATAAGAAAGAAAGAAAAAAAAGTTTTATTAGTGAACTATGCCACACAACACAATTTGTTCTTGAACAATATCCTGCGATGTGTGGCACAACCCAGTAAACGGATCCAACTCAGCATAATGCTACATACTCTTTAAATAAAAAGAGCATGCAGCGCTGGTTTTCAGTTGGAACCGTTGACCAGATGATACTAGCTGACGCCGCGGGTGGTTCCCGTCGCCTAAGGAATACGGGGATAATATATAGCCTATAGCCTACCTCGATAAATGGGCTATCTAACACTGAGAAAATTTGTCAAATCGGACCAGTAGTTCCTGAGATTAGCGCGTTCAATCAAACAAACAAACAAACTCTTCAGCTTTATTTATTAGTATAGATATAGATATTATAGAATACTAGCAGACGCGCCGCGGATTCACACGCGTTCCCGTTCCCGTGAAAATACAGGGATAAAATATATCCTATGATACTCACAAATAACGTGGCTTTTTAATGGTAACAGAATTTTAAAGTCGGTTTACTAGAGTGTCCCCTACAATACCAGAAGTTTTACATCTTTGCGATTTTATCTACGTTTCGAAAACCCAGAAACGTGACATTTTTATTATAGGTACGAGTAAACTTCTTCTAAATCACCCTATCTCAATTATTAAATTATTTCACTTTTGTAAAATCGAACAAACTCGCATTACAAATTGCAATATTGGTTACGTACATGCAAGAAATTAATCTATGCCAAATTAAACCTAATTTTAGCTTGCATTTGGTTTAATTGTGTATCGTCAAAAGATCTAGCTTTGAAATCTGAATGTTTTTTTTTATTATTCTTTACAAGTTAGCCCTTGACTACAATCTCACCTGATGGTAAGTTATGATGCAATCTAGCATGGAAGCGGGCTAACTTGTTAGGAGTAGGATGAAAATCCACACCATTTTCGGTTTCTACACGCTCAATTGCTTGGCGGTACGCCTTAGCTGGTAGAGTGGTAACTAGCCACGTCCGAAGCCCAGCTGGGGTTGGAACCCAGGACCTTCGTTTTGTAAATCCACTACACTGCCACTGGGCCACGGGGACTGTCAAATATCCAGACAAAAGCTTATGACAAACACTGCACTACAATCGCGTACCCTTTTTAGGGACTCGCACATCGGTGCGAAACCACTATTGGGCTTGTGAATAGACTGGTTGAGCAATGTATCTACAATATGCTGAACATTTTGAACCTAAAAAACTAAATAACAATGTTGTTTTGAAGTTGTCTACAAATTATCGCAATAATTTTCGAAATTTAAGAGGTTATTTTTTCTAATATTCTTTGAGAAATACCCTCAAAGAATTGTCAAAAAATTAATAAACAAATAAATGTACTTCATCAAGACGATTATTTTATCTGTAAAAAAAAAATACAGAACTAAAGAAGTGCTAATAATTAGCTCCGAGTTAATTTGTTTTTCTTTCTAAATCAATATCATAATGTATGTACATACCGCAAAACTAAAATGAAAAATTGAATAATGAACTGACTGGATAGATACAAAAACCTTATTTCCAATATTGAATGCATATCCGCTAGCGATAAATTTAAAAGCCCTGACTTTCATAACTGAAAGTATTTGGAATAACGTTTTGATTTAAACCTCTGAAAAATATGGTCATTAAAAAAAACAAATATATTAGGATATATATTATTTACGTGCATATGTGTTTTTGAAGTCGGTAGTATTTATCAATAATAATAAAAATAAGATTTTTCTAAGATAGTTCAATCTGCTGATACAAAGACTAAATAGTCATTTTTTGTTGGATTATACCTCAGAATACAGAAGTATTTTCCTGTATTCTGAGGATTATACTATCGCAGCTTAAGTGCTTTGTGTTCTGTGGTGTACTTAAATTATATGACTAATACCGCGACTTAAATTCTGACATTCTACGTTTACTAAGAAACGAATATCTTAGCATTCTCAGGATTCACCATGTGGGTGCCGCGCTGGGTCTATCGCATGGTAGAGAGAATAATATAGGTATAATAATATGAAAGTTGCTGCAGTTCTAGTGAGGCCAAGGTCTTTAAGCAAGTTATTTGCTGGCAATCCATTCGCACCTACTTCTACGGCGTACAAACTAACCACATAGCCATTTTTAGCTAATTTCTTTGTTAGGTCGAAATATTTATTCACTTTTAAACTGTGGTCCTTCGGATTGTGAGTCTCCCACGGCACAGTAAACTCTACAAGTACTGTACGTTTAAAAACTTAATTTAAATAATAAAATATGTAATAAATAATTTATAATTAATTGTTCCATTGCTCAAAAGCCTAATCATTGTGACCAGATAAAGAGTATGAAATACCAAAAAACATGGTTTTTAAAACTTTCAAGTCTCATTTATAAAAACTGACTTAGTTCGCTTTACGAAATACACTCGAATTTTAAAAAGTTTATAACAGTACATTTATTTAGTAAAGATCGATTTCAAAACTTGACCCAAAGTATAAATTCACTTTAGAACTCTAAATAAAACTTCTACATAACTCCATATAGCAAATAATAAGAAATAGTAGGACGTTTACATAGAACGAGGGCGCATACTTCCGGCGGATGTGGCCTCTCCACTCCCCATTCCAACACCGGAAGCGCCTGAGCCTTTCCAACTCACGCATTGATACTACCTGCAAAACAATTTTTCTTTTCAAACAAAACATCACATTTTTTTATTTACTGACAATTTAGTCCATAGCTAAAGAGCCGATGGACGTTGGGGTCCCAAAGTGCTGGAACGGCGACCCCGCACTAGTAAGTGCAGTGACCCCCCACCAGGTGGACTGACGACATCAAGCGAGTCGCAGGGATTCGCTGGATGCAGGTGGCTCAGTATCGTGATGTTTGGAAGTCCCTACAAAAGGCCTATGTCCTGCAGTGGACGTCCATCGGCTGATATGATGAAGATGATAGTCCATACACTGCTATCTCACCTGATTTAAGTGATGATGTAGTCTGAGTTGGACGCGAGCTTACTTAGAAGAGGTACAAGTTCATTTGACCTATCTTGGGTTCGATCCCCGGCTGGACTGGGATATTCTTAATTGGTCCAGGTCTGGCTGGTGGGAGGCTTCGACCGTGGCTAGTTACCACCCTACCGACAAAGAAGTACCGCCTAGCAATGTAGCGTTCCGGTAGGATGTCGTGTAGAAACCGAAAGTGTCCTCCTAACAAGTTAGCCTGCTTCCATCTTAGCATGCATCATCACTTACCATCAGGTGAGATTGTAATCAAGAGCTAACTTGTTTAAAAAAAATATATCTATACCTCTGACGGTTTCTACGCATCAACCTACCACCAGACCAGACTTGAGCCAATTTAGAAATTATGCAATCCTTTACTGACCCGAGCTGGTAGTCGAACCCACTTAAGAAAATACAGTTTTCTTGAAATGATAGAGTAACTTCAATTTTATTCATGTGTTGAGTTTAATTGATATTTAGACAGTGTTACAGGAAAATTTTATTCAGACGCGTTTTCTAAGGTTGTTCCTCATTTTGGAGTTGGCAAAGAGTATGTTTTATAAAATCAAAATAACACACTTTTATTAAATTACACTGCCATTTATGTCGTTGCTGTCGCTACTGCCTACACTCGTACTGAAAACGGGAAAATATGTTATTCGCGTACCCTCAATTAAAACCATAATTAACCTGGAATTAAAAGCGAGCGCTAATCCCAATTATACGAGTATTTCTCTTTTGTATATGTTGTTATATATTCCTCTTTTGTTTACCTAAGGGTGCATTCAATTTCATCATCATGGACACAGATATAATGTGCTAACTTAAAGGCTAAAGGCTTAAGGTATATTATATTAGCGAACGCCCACGTTTTTGTTTTCTGTTTTTCACAAATCTGTAATATAAACTGTAATAGGTACAATGAAGATATTTTGAAAATTTTATCTGGATGGCTCTGGATGGAGAAGTGTTCACCCCTTCTGATTTTATTTTGTATTGAAAATTCAGCATCTCACCCAAAGAACAGACATCGCTAAAAGCTAACGCTTCTCTCACTAGCACTTCTTACACTTTTACCAGCAACTTTGTAACTACAAAAACTAGACACAAGTTTTATACTAATTTATAAACTTCGATAAGTGTACAAGATTTTAAAACAATAGTACACTTCAGTTTTATACATTTTTAATACAGGAAGTTTATTTTTAAATCGGGTCATCTTAATGAAAGAAAAATAGTTATTGCATTCAAAGCTTCTTCTAAAAAACAAATAAAACATTATTTACAAAAATAGTATTATAGTACATTGGTAATCTAATCCGCAATGTTTAATAAAAATCAGATTTTTAAAATACTAATTACAACAGCTACAGTATTGAAAAAAGTGATTTCTGAAACAGAAAGAAAAAATTGAAAAATCCGAATAAAACTAACTTGGTCACCCCAAAGATTTGTAGAAAACTATAACTTGAGAAAACACAGCTGTTTGAAAATCACAGACTTTTATTTACGTGTATCAAAACGTTACTAAATATTATTTTATTTTCAAGGGTAACATATTCATAGCCCGAAAATGTTTTTCGTTAACACTATCAAATCATCGGAACCGGAAGTGCGATCGGTAGCGATACCGCCACGTGCCTATAGTTGACCGGATGTACACTGTGCCACAAATTGAGGATAAATTATTCTAAACTAGCGGAAGCCCGAGGCTTTGTTCGCGCTGTACGCTTTCTTTATACATGAACATTTATGAAGATAAGAAGGGTATAGTAAGTTATATAAAAGATATATTTATACATGTGTGTCGTAATTTTTGTATCATTCAAGTTATAGTCCGCGTGGAAATCAATGTAAACTTTGAAGCCCTATTTCACCAATTTATGGGTTGAATTAAAAAAAAAAAATAATTACATTATATTTCGTTATTTTTATGATTTATGAAGAAAATTTTTAAACTGTAACTCTAAAAATGAAGGACTTTCCATACAAACTTTCAGCCCCTATTTCACCACCTTCTAATTATCCTATAACCTTCTCCGTATTATGGTCTTAAACCGTGCCAACGTCCATTTGAATTCATTCAGTAGTTTCAGCGTGATGCCTGAATAACAAAAAAAACACGGACAGACAGACAGACAAAAAATCGAAAAAAAATATTTTTAGGTTCAGTGTCGATTATATAATGCCCCCCCAACAAAAATTTACTAATCTAGTAATTTGTAACTTAATATTAAAAAAAACTAAATAAAAATTTACTCTTACTTATCAGATCTGTAGTAGGTATGTCAAAATGCTATAGTCAATGAATAGAGCAGTTCACAAAATAAATTCTTCATAATCGTTATCAACCTATTTAAATGGTCTATAACAAGGAGATAATCCTTGTAGGAAAGGAGATTTGGACCCATCACGCTGCTCCTCTTTTTTTTGAAGTCGGTTAAAAATCATTGGTGATACCTATAATATCATGAAAAGCAATGTTAAATTACATTACAGAAATTGTTAATGCGACAAGAACGCCCCACGCTTTCCATCACCTATTTAATTGTTATTCGTCCACAAGAGCGGGTTCAAGCGAGCATGTCTCAATTTGTATGATTACCGGTCACGTGCCGGCAATGCGCAAGGGCTCGAATTATTTTAGTACTGGATTGGGACACTCGTAACGTACTTATTCACTTAGAGAAATTTGAGTATCATGGAACACGAGATAATTCATATCCACACTTATGCTCGTATTATATTTACGAGTAAACGCTCAGGTATGTTTGTTTTATACGCTTTAACGCTTAAACTACTGAACCGTTTTTATATATATATATTTTTATTTACAAATTAGCCCTTGACTACAATCTCACCTGATGGTAAGTGATGATGCAGTCTAAGATGGAAGCGGGCTAATTTGTTAGGAGAAGGATGAAAATCCACACCCCTTATTGGTTTCTACACGACATCGTACCGGAACGCTAAATCGCTTGGCGGTACGTTTTTATCGGTAGGGTAGTAACTAACCGCAGCCGAAGCCTCCCACCAGCCAGACCTGGACCAATTAATAAAATCTCAATCGGACCAGCCGGAGATCGAACCCAGGACCTCCGATTTTCTAAATCCACCGCGCATACCACTGCGCCACGGAGGCCGTCGAATTCATGCACCAATGGAAAGCTTCATTTCATTACATTCATTAGTAATTATATAACCGTAATTGCTACTAATTTGGAAAACTCCGGGCCGTCTTTTATAATTATTAAAATACATCACACATCAAAACCTTTTTTTTCCTACATCGAAAGCTCAAAAGTTCTGAACTGATTCAGTACATTTGAGACAATATTACAACCCGCTTAAACGATTGTTTTTTTTTTGCACCATTTTTTCGTCCCTAACTCCGTAACCTGTATTAGACGTATGGTTCCCTTGGTCCAACCACAAACATCGCGAATCATGGCAGGGTACAACAATTTACAAGTATATTTTTTTATTGAATACTGGAACATCGTCGACTAGTATGGAAGAAAAATGGATAGATAATAATTATTGCCAACATAACATACAAAGTAGCAAGACAAAACAGAAAACATTTAAGTAAAATATGTAAAGGCCGTCTTAAAAGACAACCCACAATGAAATATTGAAGTAAAACATATATAAATTATCTTTACTTCTATTTACATCTTATTACTTTATTTGATACAAAAATACAGTAATATAATTATGTCCTCAAGTTTATTTTCGAATATGAATTTTCTGATTCCAATATGGCAATTTAAGATAAATTTTACAATATTCTAAGCCGAGATTTCAAATTACAATTTACTAGTAACAGCACTAATAAATTGTCGTTTGGAATCTCAGTATTACCAACGTAGATGCCATAATTATGTAATCCTAGGTTGATTAAGACCGTAAACTCATATATTAATTGTTGCAATAGCCTTAAGCTCAGGCGAAAGCTTTAGCTACCTTTGAGTAATTTCATTACTAATTTTGCTGTTCATCTAAAATTAAAATTAATTATATTATTTGCTCGTGTTGTAATGTAACTTATTAATAAATTATTCAAAGCATCGTAAAGAGTCTCTGTATAGATCTGTATGAAGTGCATAAACTAATCTACAGTAGAGCGTCAGACACGCGCGTCGTGCACGCGCCAGCTCTCGTGAGACCTCGTGACATTCATTGCAGGTTTTATTTGATGTACTCTAGACACTATACCGACCTTAGCAACCCTCTTAAAATCGATATATGCTTTCCCATTAACCCCAAAGGAAAAAAGAGGGGTGTTATAAAACATGTCTGTCTGTGGCGCCGTAGTTTCAAGACTAATGGACCGATTATGATGAGGTTTTTTCTGGTTATGGTTGGTTAATGGTTATCTCTTGTAATTTCTGAAGATCTGCCCTAGTAGCCAAGTCTTCTTGTTTCTACGATCTCAAACGCTTCGAAAACTAGAAAAATGTATGGGAATGACATTTGCTATCGACAGATCACGTGATCAAGATCTGTCATTCCCATACATTTTTCTAGTTTTCCAAGCATTTGCGATCGTAGAAAGAGAATCGACGTGCCACTTGGCTACAGGGGCAGTTATGTGTACTTCTAGGCATACAATCATAAGCTAATTTCTTACTTGACTACCGATTACAGATCCTATTGATTTAAAATATCTTAGCGGAAATTTATGAGACGAAGTATGTAAGCATTCCATGGATTCGTGCTGGGTCCATCGTCTAGCAGAGAGAAAAACTTCGAGCAGATCCCCGGACTTGTGACCGATGGTGTAGGGTTAAGGACGTCATTGGCAGTTAACTAAGACTCCCCTTCTCCGCTCGTATTATTCTCTGCCTAGCTAAGTTATAGAGAGGTTTTACTGGTAATCCTCTCGCATCTACTTCTACGGCGTGCAAACTGACCACATGTTCATGTTTAGATAGTTTTAATATTTATTGATTTTTTATACTGTGGTCCTTCGGAATGTTAGTCTATCACGGCACAATAAGCTATACGTTTAGTTAGCTCGGATAAAAGGAAAATGTCTGGTCTAAATCTCGAAATCTCTCTGGGATTTTATAATGTTTTTCATACGTATCCATTAATAAAGTCCAATCAGGATCAGAATTTAATTTTGGATTTTATAGGGCTTACTTATGGTATTAGATATAGAGCCTGCTTTGACGAAGTTATTTTGTCTTTTATTCGAAGTCAATCCTTTTTAGCTCTAGATCTATACTCGTAGCTTCAAGTATAATTTGAAGTACTCTTTTATAACGACGTGGGTAAAGACCTCTATATAAGTGCACCTTACATCCAACTAAGAAGTGTCTTGCTGTTCCTATTGCTTCGCCACAAGTATAGCAAGATTTTTTAGTGGCTTTACCACAAGTCACTAACTTACTTAGTTAATGATCTGTGAGCGTCATATGAAAGGCAATTTTATTAAGACAGTAGACCACCCGTATAGCAAACGCGCCAATTCAGTACTTCAGGGATATAGGACTCGCCTAAAGGTTACCACCCATTTCCATTTCTAAATTCAGTGCGTGTTCTTTGTAGCAGTAATTTCGGCCTTCATGTACCCGAGCTGGGTTGCTCAAACCGACTTTCTCATGGACGAAGCCTCGGGCGTCCGCTAGTATTTATACAACCTATTGTTATCACTGTTGTAGCAACGTATCTTGCACATTAAAATTCAAACCGAATAAAGTCAAAACGGAATGTCGTAAGAGGCCAGTTTAGCCGAATTGTTATCCGTGGGGCTTAATTATGCCTTTGTAAAGAATAGAGACAGGGAATTATTCATGAGAAAAAACCTTAGGGAGCCTACCGCATGTACTGCGAAGGATTGACAAGGTAAAACATGTACATTCCAACCTACGCACGCCATTAAAACTTTGTCCCAGAATGTATTTTACCTTTACTGTACAAACAATCGTAATAACCGATTCTCGTAATTAGCATTACTAGAAACTACTTTTTTGTATAACAGATAACTTTTTATTATAGATGGTATAATTAAACCTAAATTACTTTTCTTGTTCCAAAGAATAGTAATTATATGTATATAGTATATGTAGTAATAGGTTTATTGTATTATTAAATAAAACATCTTAATTTTTTCATAAAACATTGTCCCCGTGACCGAAAGAGGGTCGTAATGAGTAAAGCTATAATATAAACTACAAGAATTGCTACAAGCAAATTAAAATGAACAAAGAATTTTTCGAAAGCAACGTTCAAATTGTATTAATACGGCTCGCGAAGATATTGTACCATTCCCATGCTGTAAATTGCAGCATTTCCCCTCTTTCAGTTCCAGTGATTTCTTCTTAATATTTTATTTACGAGATTAAGCCGGTCTCGCAGCCGGCGCATCGTTAGAGCCTCTTTTGTCCATTACACCACTTTATGATACTATTTCGCACGGTAACTTCCTCCGGCGAATAAAATTGTTGACAGTCCCACGTCGGTCCGCGAGAAGTTGCGAAATTGTTTTTTTACCAAATGAGGGTCCGACAACTTCTGATAATAAATAAGAAGTAATGTGCGAAATGTGTCGCTCGGCTTGTCATCAAATACACCTGAATAAAATACGAGATCACGAGAAAATACCTATCATGGTTAAAAAATTATATTAAGCTAGTGTCTCACTGTCAAAACAACGTAATTATATCGAAAATGATATATGCCCTAAACCGTTATAGAGATATAAAAAAAACAATGCATGTTTTGATATAAATAAATAAATAAATAAAATCTTTATTCACCAAAAAAATATACAAAAAACCATAACATTGCCTGTGGTCTCCACACTAGATTGATCTGTATCGTATCGTATTCTTTAAAACAATATATATCTTGTCACTATATCTCTATCAAACTTCTAAAAATCGGTCACGTACAATGAAAGTTTACACCAATTTTCTCGCGGACGTTCGCCTATGTAGTATATTGAGACGCGCGGAGAGCGTCTAGCCCAATGTAGTATATTGTTTGATTAACAGTTGAACATCCTATTTATTTATTTATTATAACAGTTGGAGAGCAATAGAGTAATCCCACCGAAAACATTTTCCTAAAAATTTGGGCCAACGCCCATTTTACTGTAAAAGAAGTTATAGATCTCATGGAGAGCCAAAGGTTTAAAAACCGGCCAAGTGCGAGTGCTAACCACGCACAATGTAGAGCTCCTTAGACGTAATCAGCAGTTTAATCCCTTATATAATGCACAAACATACCGATAACGATACACACCATGGAATAGACGATAAAAAATTCATCCTCACTTTGCTTCTAGGGAAGGAACCCCAAACGATTGTACTTTTTTTGAAATTTTCTTTTTACTACTGTATAGACGTAATTAATATACATACCCATACCAAATTTCAGCTTTCTAGTTTAAACAGACTCTGAGTTATCTTACTGACAACTTTATCTATTACTCTTTAAATAGCTATTGCTACTTAGCTGTTATCAGCTAAGTAGCAATAGCTATTTAAAGAGTAATAGTCGACCAACTTAAAAAATGTAAAAGGAAATCGAAAATTGGTGATTTCGTTGTTAATTTAAAAGATAAAGTTGTCAGTAAGATAACTCAAGGAAAACTATAAAGTTTTCCTTGTAATTTCACTATATATTCTACTCTCGTGTTTTTATGTATTCATAAACAACCGTTAATGAATTAAATAAAGTTAGAGGGTGGGGACACTTGACTTAACAAAAATCAGCTCTTAAAAGCTTAATATTTTACAAACGGATCCCTAAATCGAAAAATATTGATAGAAAACTACTCATATCTTTTAAACTTAAAGACTATCTAACGATACCCGACACTAAGAAAGAAACGAGTACAAAAAAATCATCCCCCATTTTACATGTAGGGGAGGTACCCTAAAAAAATAATTTTCAAGACTTTACTAGAAAGTTGTAAATTACCCGCGCCAAAACGCTGACGGACGGGCGGACGGACAAGACGAAACTGGTTCCTTGTGGACTACTACCCTAAAAAGTGGTACAAGAAGAATTTCACAATATTTAATGACTTGGTAGATCACTTTTTAAGAATCGTATCGGTCTGTTCTTATCGGTAAATTCCTAGCTGGGTTCATTGTTTTCTGGCAATGGACTAATTATATTTGTCTTCCATAGTAAAAAACATTATGGACTTGTTAAATATAGCTGTGATAATTTTAAGGTGTGAAAAAAGTCATTAAATTAAATTATATATTAATAAACTCGGGAATAATTTTAACTACAAAATTTTCATAGGGGTAGAAATTTTTCTTGTCTCTAAATAACTTTTATCTAGTAATTGCTTTTCTAGTTATCTAGAGTAAAATCTCTTATGGAAATGGGAACTATCGGCTACCGCATGAAATCTAAAAGGCACGCGGCATACAATAAACACTATATCAATAATTGTGCTACAAATAACAATGATTATCAAAAAATGTTCCCCGAAATTAAGGGTTCAACAAATGGAATTGAAATAACAATAAAATTAGACGCGAACACCGACAACATTCCGCCCATGCGCTTAGCTGGGGTTCCAGGCCGACAAATGGGCCAGCAAACCATGGAAGCACGGGTCACAAAGTTTCTCTACATTTCTTTAATGTATCAATGAATAAAAACACTTATCCCATCGCATTAAAGTTCAGAATTGTAACTCTAATTATGCTTTTTGCATCACGAAATTCTACCAGCACTTCATTTGGCAAACAACCCTGATATGTGCAAAATATAGTTACTCTAGTAATGTGAACTCTACGGCGTTTGTAATAAAGTATCAACACTATTTTACGAAATGAATAGTGTTTTGTTTAAAATAGTGTAGGAATAATTTTGGGGTGTATAATCGATTACGTTATATTATATCTCGTTACACTTGGGATCATAGAGTAGTTTGAAGGGATAAAGTCGATTGATTGTTCAAAATATGTTGCTACTTGTTCACAATCTTTGCACACTCCTCAAAAAAAATACGCCGAAAATTAGGACACCTTAAATTATCTACAATTATGACTTTATAAAATACCGCTGTAAATATTCTACTAATAATGATTAATTTAAAATTAAAAAACTAAAATAATGACAAATAAATAAATAAGAGCAAAATAATATAAAGGTTTGAAGGTAAATAGGTACACGTATGTTTGTGTATTTGTTTTCGGATTTTTCTCGACACCACGATAAATTTAGGTAATTTGGCAGTTAAATTTGGTTCAATGGGGAATATTGGCACTCACAGATACAGTTTATAAGTTTTTTTTTATAGTTTGCGAAAGTTACCTACAACATGGGTATATTCACATCAAGAGTGAATAGGCATCTTCTAGGCAAGCGCGTTCCACCTTCATAGGCTGCTTAATCGCTTATTGTCAATGATTGCAGCCAAGCGCTCGCCTATATAATGTAAAATATAAAAAAGTTTCTGGTTATTACTTTACCGCAAAAGGCTGACGATTACAAGTGATAACACCACCTAGGACTGACAAAAACCATCATAAAAGTGCGTGTTACTCTGAAACTGAAGTTGCCTCAGGAGATATCAACTCTTTAATATTCAATGGCCTAACATTAAACATATGATAATAATTAGTTACGTAGAGTACCTAATTATTTATATTTCTGGATACCTCATGAGCAGAGCACGAAAACACAGCAAACTATTTGCCTACAAAAGTATAATTTTGTTTTGAAAACAAACTATAACATTTGGCTACTAGACAAAAAATACTTCTTTTTTAACACCCTTCGCCAAAAAGTTTATGCAAACACCATTACGTCATATTTCATTATCAACAATCAGAAACCTAAATCGTAAGCCAATAGTATCGAGAACCAAAAATAAAAGTAATCTGACGTCACCTGACAATAAAATGCTTGTAACGCCAGAGTGCAAAGCCGAGATCAAAGAGAGGTCGTCTAAATCCGACTAAGTACATTATTTTACCCGTAAAATGCCTGCATCTGTTGGTTTTTTTGCTATTAGATACAAATAAGCATTGATCTCGCTGGTCACCCCTATGTTGAAATTTAAAACAGTTGTGCAAATCTGTGCTTTAAGTCCAAAGTCACAATACTCATTTTTATTTGCGCCACAGTAATCGCTAGCTCTGTACTATAATGTGTTTTATGCGTAACAAATTAACGTACATTTTTGTATCGGTATGGATGATGGGATAATGCCCAGTGGGTCAAGTCTTCCCTAATTCAATTTCAACTTGTACCCCTGATCTGATTATTTTCGCTGCAGCGGGTGACGGTTCGATCTTGCTTACACCAAAATGCATTTAAATGCGTAGGTACAGCGTCCGTCGTAATTTTAGGGTTCCGTAACACAAAAATAGCCGTGTCGTAAAACTGATGACTCACAGACAATAACTGAAAAAACTTATCACTCTCTTACAGTATTTCTATTTGTAATTAATATCACATGAAATATTTTCAAATTCAAGTCAAGTTCGTCTGTTTATTGTGACTCTACCACTGGTTCAGAAGGCACGAGAAACTTAACAATTGCTCTTCAAAAAAAAGCATTTGAAAAATATGGAAAAAAATTAGAAGTGGGGATCTTTCCAAGGATTTTTTTCAAAGTTCGTTCAAGTTGCACCTTCATGGGAGGGGAAAAATATACATATATACTACTATTTCAAGAATATTTCTAACAAAAATAAATTGTTAATATAAAATTGTATTAAGCAATATTAACCATCTCAAAATTTCTAATCGCTAAAATCCTCGAAAAACACCCCAAGCGTGTTTGCAAGCCAAAAATAAAAACAACATTTGCACAAGCCAATAGAGTACGCAATAAAAAATTAATTACATTTTTAATCTACAAGAACGTGCGCAGAAGGTGGATTACAAATAACAGAGTAGGTCTAGAAGTGTCTTACGTTCAAAATAAATGAAAATTTAATAATACCCAAGACAATACGACTTTTAAATGTGATTTTTGACGACCTATCTGGCGTAGTTAGTAGTGCTTCTGGTAGTTGTTATCAACAGAATGGTCCTGGGTTCGATTCTCAGTTCGGGCCGATTCAGATTTTATATTTTATAAATTTCGGCTTCGGCAGTGACGGCAATAGCACCAAGTGATTCAGCGTTCCGGTACGACACCCCGTAGAAACCGTCAGAACTACGGGTACAATACGCGCACACACAACAACCAATCACATGGCGAAGTACGGAAATGGCCTAGAAGGAAGAAGGTGGGTAGAATTAAAAGTCCTACCTCTTCCGAGTAAGTCCATTTCCATCTTCACTTAACATCAGATGAGAGCGCAGTCAAGGGCTACTATGTCATTAAATATCAGTTCGTTCCTTTGAAAGCTACACAGTCATAGGCAGACACACAAAAGACTCGTCAAACATGTAACACCACTTCTTTTTTACATAGGGCATTTAATATTGTTCTTATAAACGTACTAGCGGACGCCCGCGTCCGCGTAAAGTTCAGTTTTTTACAAATCCCCCGGGAACCATGGCTTTTTCCGGGATGAAAGTAGCCTATGTGTTAATCCAGAGTAAAATCTATTTCCATTCCAAATTTCAGCCAAATCGCTTCAGTAGATCGCAGCGTAAAAAAGGAACAAACATACTTACACACTTACACACAAACTTTCGCATTCATAATATTAGTGTGATTAAATACTGTCAAATATAAAGCATGACATATCTAGTTAAGTAACATCTTATATCCGCGTCGGCCCTCGGCGGCCCCGAGGCGTGTACCTAGGCCCTAATGTGATTTTATAGAGACCATAGGATGCCGATTAGATGGTGCTAGTGAGGGGAATCTTAGGGTTCCCGGGCGACCGTTACATTCGTCCTGCGGTGTACACTCCTACCTAATTCAATAATTTTAATTTATTGCTTTCTTTCTTTGATCAAAATTAAATCAAGTGCGCTTTTTGTGAAGTATGTGATGTTTTGTATACACAATCAAACTCTTTGTGTTTATTAACGCTATATACGAACATTCATCTAAATTCTAAACGATGTAACGAAAATCAATCTATTTATTTGGTCGCCCAGTTAACGAAAGTCGATGTGTTTATGAATATTCATACTTTATGTTTATATGTCCCCGGTACGTTTTTTTTTATTCTTTACAAGTTAGCCCTTGACTACAATCTCACCTGATGGTAAGTGATGATGTAATCTAAGATGGAAGCGGGCTAACTTGTTAGAAGGAGGATGAAAATCCACACTCCTTTCGGTTTCTACACGACATCGTACCGGAACGCTAAATCGCTTGGCGGTACGTCTTTGTCGGTAGGGTGGTAACTAGCCACGGCCGAAGCCTCCCACCAGCTAGATCTGAACCAATTAAGAAAACCTCAATCGGCCCAGCCGGGGATCGAACCCAGGACCTCATTAAATCCACCGCGCATACCACTGCGCCACGTCGTTCCTGACTGCAAATTTATTTTTTCCTTTAAAATAAGTTAACAATTAAATATCTTCTGCTAGCATGTGAATCAACAAATCTTTACGACAGAATATAGTTATAGCTTCCTTTTAACCGTGATTTTTACTGATCTAAAAGGTAAAGATTATAATTAAGACATTTTCGATTACTTTCCTAGCCTACATCACTAGACTGTCGATTAAAGCCATACAGTTACTAACCAAACGCTACGAGCTGCAACTTTCTAACGTCTTAACACCTACTTCAAAGTATTTCCTTTTATATTTCTTTGTAAAAGTGCGTTTGCTCACTATATCCCCATATGAACAGCTCCCCTCTTCAAAGCTAAGATGTTCTGATCCCATAAAAGGCTAAGTTAAGTGCACGGATTTGGTTTTGTGATTGACAACATAAAATATGTAAAACATGAAAATAGTGTGAAAGTCAAGACAGTTTTTGACAAAAAAATAATTAAGATAGCAGTTTTATACTTCGTATTGATAAATTGAAGTATTTACATTAATATATATAAAAAATTTTTTGACATCCACAAATAGAAAATATAAAAAAGTTCGTTTTGTACTTTTGCGTATATAGAGGCCTATTCACTAAATTTGAGTAACTATAATAACACGAAATTCACCTAATAGCTATTGTTAATAATTTCTAAGTCACGTGATTTCGTACTCACTACTTATTTCATGCTTACTGATCAAAATTATTAATCAAAGTATAATGGACAAATCTATACTAATATTATAAATGCGAAAGTGTAAGTTTGTCTGTCTATCAGCCGACCGACGAGTCAACCGATCAAAATGAATTTTTGGCATGATGATATATTATGGGACCTTGGAGCAGAACACAGGCTACTTTTTATCACTAAAATAAAAAGAGAAGGTGAAATAGGGGTTGAAAATTTGTATGGAGAGTCGCGATAGCGATAGCGATAGCGAATAGAATAGAATAGAATGAAATGGATTTGAATGGAATAGAATGGGAGGAGATGGGATTCGATAGAGATAGCTATAGCGATAGTGATAGCGATAATGAAATGCAATAGAATAGAATAGAATTACAAAACTCCGTTTTGTAATTTTCCATTCCCGTAAACCCTGTCGATTGCCTGTGGTCTCCACACTAAATGAAAATAAAGGGCTTGAAGTAACGTAACCAAGTAGTTTGTTTTTTTCCATTGATGCTAATTATATTAGGTGACTTCAGGCTTATTTATATGCGCAAATGTTGGTGAATAGACCAGCCGGTCCCTCGAAACTGGCTAACTTCCAAAACCACCACGGTTCAAGCTCCATTGGCTACCATACTTACCTGTTATGAGGATGAAAAATCAGCCTTCATAATATGAGGTATATCTGACTATTGCCGGCTCCACATTATTGACAAGGATTCACGTTGAAGTCACGAAAGCGTTCTCGCTGCCGTGTCACCGGGCGACGGATAAGAACACTTTGAAGTTGTAATCCGTAAAAATTCACCATTAGTTCCAGGGGCTGTTATAAACTCGTCGATTTTATATTCGCTATAACAAGTTTTATTTGAATTTGAACTTTATTACTATGGGATGCCTTAATGAATAATTTCACTAACAATGTAGTTGCCATAGAAATGAGCGATGTCACATTTCTTATTTCTTAACATGTGTGAAGTCTGCCAGTCCACATTGGGCCAGCGTGGTGAACTAAGGCCTAACTCCCACTTATTCTAAGAGGAGACTCGTGCTCAGCAGTGAGCTGTTGATAATGATGATTGTTAGGATTATTTTATAGTTAGTGCACGAGTAGCTTCAGCCTATTTACCAATTCTTAGGACTTATTTAAAGATTCTTATTAGGTATTAACAAGTTATTAACATCGCATACAAGTAGTAAGTAACTCTATTATTAATGCACACGGGTGTAACACTGTCATAGCGCTCTGCGTAACTTGACGGCACATAATCACAATAACAATAACAACCGAGCGGTATAACCTACAGGGTGATTTTGAACACGCGATTGTGATATTCTTTGCGAAAATGCGCAATTAGATTAGACATACTTTGAAGTTCTATTTTTTTCTACTATACTTTGATGGTAAGTGGCTTAATCGCCTATAAAATGTTGCTACATTTTAGGCTTTACCTGCTAGAGACATGCCTACAGTATTATGATGTCCTTCAACTCCTGTCTATGGAGAACTCAGAGAGAGCACTTGTTTGTTTTTGTTTTGTTTTTTTTTTTTCAATAAATAAATATACTTAAACAATACACATAACTATCTAGCCCCAAAGTAAGCATACAGAGTAGCTTGTGTTATGGGTGTTAAGATAGTTGATATTATAATATTCATATACATTTATATACTACATATAAATACTTATATAATGTATAAATACACACAGACACTGGAAAACACCCATGCTCATCACACAAATATTTTCCAGTTGTGGGAATCGAACCCACGACCGTGGATGCAGAAAGCAGGGTCACTGCGCCACGCGGCCGTCAAGTTTATACAAAATGTGAAGCTCCCATTTTGAGACTGATATTCATATTAATATTTAAAGTTTTTTAATTAAGTTTATAAAAAAATATATAAAAATCAAAAATAATCAACGCAATCGGGTTGAAATCAGGTAGAAGTCACATCGACCCCAAGTTATGCTGTGAGATGTTTATAAAACGTAATGTATCTGGGGTTAAAACATCTACCTATTATTGTTGTTGTTAAAACACACTTTGTTGGGAAATTAATCAAAACAACCTGTATATAGGCGTTTCGCGCAACCCTTTCCCAAAAGTAATTATCATCGGGACTAAACTGCAATCAAAAACGTACCAAAAACTGCTTCGCCGAGATACTTGTTAATATTACAGTAGCTATCGAATTAGATCGTGCGCTGTTAATCACCCACCTCTCCCTCAAGATAATTACCTCGCAAAACAACAGCATTAACCGAAAAACGTAATCTAATTTTAATTTTAATAATGGTAACCCTTTCGGGAGAGCAACTTTTGAATTTCCGTTTTTAGCGGTTGCCTTTATTAACGTTTGTTAAGAGACTGGCGTGGATTAGGTATTCGTACCTGCTGCTAATGTCAACTCCGCTTTTATGAGCAAGACGACCTCCAAGTTTTAGAACACAGTACAATTTTTAAACATTCTGAGGTGAGAAATATAACTTTTCAGTATATAACCTCAGAGTGTTTAAAAAATTGTTTTAAAATATACATCTGCAATTCGATTTACACTAAAAAATGGTATACAGGCCAACTAATGAAAATCTATATTTCTAAAAAATTCATGTAAATTGTAGTGTGGATTACATTGATTTTCTTGCACATGAAGTCGCGGTTTTCTCCATCACTAGTACATAACTAGTTTTATAGATCTGTACTAGTGATGAGAAAATTTTGTTGAAACGAGTTTTGTCTTCTTGACTTTATTATCAGAGGGCCTATTGGCAGTTTGATACTGTTACTATCGCGTTAACGTAAACGCGAATTTCTAAGGAATTGAAACAGCGCCATCTAGTGGCACTACTGCACAACTGTTTCAATTACGTTTACGTCAACGCGATAGTAACAGTATGAAAATATTAAAAACTCCCACTAGGCACACAGATAGATTTTTGAAACGAGGGGACTTTTGAAAGTGATCAATCAAACAAGACTAAAACTGTTTTACACTTTTTTTACAGTCTTTATTGAATCCAGCAATCAAATCGCATGAAACGCTTCAGTAGAAATTTATATTGACAGAATTAAATTAATATTAAATGTAAACTTCGTTTGTTTTTAAGTTGATATAATTCCTAAAAGTGCCGACATTATTAAAAAAAAACAATTGTAAACTAAATAATATTATCTCTGAATGTCTAATTAGTCGGTGGATATGATTGATTTGCGGTATTACAACTAGGCCATGACACCCCACTTCACACCTTGGATAAAATATTAAATAATTTAGAAAAATATACAACTTCGGTGCTTGTTATAAATAAGTATAATATTTTAGCAAAAGGGTCACAAGAACAATTCATCTTTTCAGCCAGAGCAGACAGAACTAAGTTCTGTAGCTCAAGTCTCATTGCAACAGTAATTTGTTAAAGTTAACGCATGAAACGACAACCTTGGGGGTAAAACCAACCACTTCTTTTAGACCTGCGATGGACCATATATTCGCCCCCTTTCAACCTTTTATATTTTGAACAACGGTAGAGAAAAGGATCATGTAATATTGGCCAAGAAGAAATGATGATTAGAATCATTTATCATTTTAATACGCGCTCTACCCCTTGTTAATAGGCTGTCGAGGGAATTAATAGACGTAACATTATTTTCATTGTCAATTTTGTGGGTTTACTGCGTAATTTTGTTTCAACTTTTTGATCACCGGATGGTTCGCATATTCGTTTTTATTCCACATATTCACGTTTAAGATTTCAATTACATTTATGTAGTTACCCTATATAATTTATGTTGATAATATGTTTTATTTTTTAAAGCCCTTTAAGGAGAACGTATATATAATTGCGTCCTACAATAAGTATACTCGTAAGAAAGTATATAGCTAAAATACAAATATATGTAACAAATATAAAAAGAACAATACATATGCATTTGATGTTTATGTTCTTGTATATAATCCACCTAAATACACATTTCGCATAGTGCATGAAACATGCAAAACATTCGTGCTTGTTGTATTTTATACGACATTTTGTCATCTGGCCATCCCGTTTGCGAACGTGGTCGGATTTCGTAAAACTTGAAGAATCCCGAAATAACTTATAAAGCGAGACATGGTTTCTTTTGCACTTAGAATGCCATAGCGACACAAAATATTAGGATATATTGACGATACATTCGTACAATCATGTTGTGTGCTTATCTATTATTAAAATGTAACGTAAGTGACTACATTACGAAGATCGCAAAACAAAATATGTATAATATTTAAAATAAAATAAAATATTTTATTAAAGCAATGTATTTATGTTTTTATTATTTATTTAACATTCATAACAATACCACCCGTACCTAAGACCGCCTTGTTTTTTTTTATGAAAGTAAACTACATTTTTTATTTAATACAACTACAAAAATCTTAAATTACTAAAAAATACGTTACTTTACTATTTTCGCCCGCGTAGATCTCGTCCCTGTGTAAATAACGGGATAAAAATTGTGCACCAAGATCCATTTAGCCGTCTGGAGGAATAAAATGTGCTGGATACAGATACACCAGTCTTTGTTTTAATGTTGTTTCATATTTCTATATTTTGCAGTAATATAGAATAAGCTGTGATGACCTGCCCCCTTAGCCAAGTGGCATATCGATTCTCTTTCTACGATCGCTAACGCTTCGAAAACTATAAAAATGTATGGGGATGACAGTTTTTAATCACGTGACTTGTCGATAGCAAATGTCATTCCCATACATATTTCTAGTTTTCGAAGCGTTTGCGATCGTAGAAAGAGAATCATCGGGCCGCTTGGCTATGCAGTCACTGGTGTAGAAACGCTACGCGCTGCCAGCTACAAGAATACTACGAGTACGAAGCATTTACATAGTTTTTCTGAAGAATGCAAATTTATTTGTATTTCACTTTCTAGATAAGTATACTATAATACTATAATACCTTTATGAAAAATTTATATATAAGACTCAAAAAAAGGTTGGCCTGTATATCTTTATTTTGTTGGATCTTCATCTTCACACAAGATTTTGCCAGCTACCTGCAGTAGGGTGGTAATTACACACACAACGACACACCAACAGCCTAAACTCGATACAATTTAAAAGTTTAAAAATCGTAATGTAACCCGAGCCTGGGCCTATTAGCCAAGTGGCAAATCGTATAGCCTTCTACAAACGCTTCGAAAACTAACAAAATGTATGGGATTGACCGATCCAATCGACAACTTGATCACGTGACCTGTCGAAAGCAAATGTCACCATATATTTATTAATTTTTGAAGCGTAGTTTAAAGCGTAGCTATGTTTGTAGAAAGAGAATCGACGTGCCGCATGGCTACAGGCCCTAATTTGACCCGAGCTTGGAGTTGAATCTAGGACCTCTTAGTAGTAAACCAAGGCATTTCCAATTGCGACTTTAAAGTCGTAATATGTAAGCTCGAAAGATTTCAACGTACATTGTAACGTCAACAAACTACTAATCCTGTCGTGTACCTTTATTTTTGTCTTATTTATACTATGCACTCTTTGTTGTTCTCATTTCAACGTAGAGCCGTATGATCGCGCTCGGGTTTCTTCGCTTTTAAATTAAATAAATAATGCATACAATTTGTGCGCAATAAACTTTGGAGGTGTAGGTAGGTAGTCCTTGCGCTGAATTTCGCGCGCCCGCCCCTCCGGGAACAATAACGGTTGGACGATGGCGCTAAAATGTTGCATTGAATTCTGAAAACATGCTACACAAAATATGAATATTGCAATAATAACGTCTTTCTTCTGCTACACTAATATTATAAAGCGGAAATATTTGTATTTGTGTATGTAATAAACTCGAAAATTACTGCAAACTACTTTCATCAATAGAAAGCTACATTATCGCAATAATATAAGCTATATGTTATCCCTGTATTCCCACAGAATCGGAACTAAGTGGGTAAAACCGCGAGGTCCTGCTAGTCTATACTAATATTATAAAGAGGTAAAGTTTGTAAGTTTGTAAGTTTGTCACATTTTTTAAATGGGGTAATCTTCGGAACTACTGGTCCGATTTTAAAAATTCTTTCACCAGTAGAATGCTACATTATCGGGGAGTGCTATAGGCTATATTTTATATTGTCTATACTAATATTATAAAGAGGTAAAGTTTGTAAGTTTGTAAGTTTGTCACATTTTTTAAATGAGGTAATCTTCGGAACTACTGGTCCGATTTTAAAAATTCTTTCACCAGTAGAATGCTACATTATCGGGGAGTGCTATAGGCTATATTTTATATTGGTATCATATAAATTAGCCGAGTTATCACAGTTTTTGTCATACAGGTCGGACTGAAAATCCTCTTAAACAGACTTATTCGCATGCGCTGCCTTAACTATTGTGTAAAATTGAAATTAATGTATGGAGACTTTATGTATCTTTAAAAGTTCTACAAAAAAGTCCGCGACACCATATATCTATCTTCTATATATTAGCAGATATAGTACCTTTTGTGTTTTAAAAATTATTAATTTTATATACTTAGGTTTACGTCATTATTTATACAACTAAACTTTAATCCTTATTAAAATAAATTATTTAATAATCACAAGGATATAATGGAGATAAGATTAGCCCTTTACAGTATGTTAATTACTTAAATAGTTTCGGAGATAATACAAAATTTCTAAAAGACGCAGAAATTCCGCTATATGACGCCCGGCGCTTTCATTTACGTAGTTTCCATTCCCGTGTGAATATGGGAATTAAACATAGCCTATGACACTCGCAAATAACGTAGCTTTCTATTGGTAAAACAATTTTCCAAATCGGTTCAGTAGATCCAGAGATTACCTCCTACAACAACACGAACTTTACCTCTTTATATTATTAGCATAGAAGTTTCTATTTCTCTTGGTCATACCACCACTCTCGAAGGACTGGACCGATTTTGCTAAGGGTAGGAGTAAGATAGAGGAGTTACAGGGTAGGGTAGGGTACGGGTAGAGAAGCGTAGGGGTAGTGTAGGGGTAGGGTAGGTTTAGGGCCGGGTTTAAGGTAGTGGTAGAGTAGAAGTAGAGGTAGGGTAGTGGTAGGGTAGAGGTACGGGTAGGATAGGGAAGTGGTAGGATAGGGGTAGGATAGGCGTGAGATAGGGGTACGGGTGGGATAGGGGTAGGAAAGGGATAGGATACGGAGACGGTAGGGGTAGGATGGGGGTAGGGTGTAGGTAAGGTAGGGGTAGGGTAGGGGTAGGTTTGGGGTAGGGTAGGGGTAGGGTGGGGGTAGGGGTAGGGTAGGGTAGGGGTTGGGTAGATGTAGGGGTTGGGTAGGGTAGGGTTGGGGTAGTGGTAGGCTAGGGGTAGGGTAGGGTAGGGGTAGGGTAGGGTAGGGGTAGTAGTAAAGTTGACATCGAAATTTACGCGGACGAAGTCGCGGGCGTCCGCTAGTTTTTAATATAACAATAAATTACTGGACGTTCCTGAAACATCAAAACATTAAATAAAAGCAATATTATCGTTATTATGATTATCAGCTCAAATTTTTCAAAAATGTGTTATGCAGAGATGCCGGATCGACTACAGGTACATCCAAGTGTTGAAGAGTTTTTATGAAAGTGCCACTATGTCAGTCCGTATACAGGATCAGACTAGGAGGCCAATCCGGAGGAAGTGCGACAAGGAGATTTAATCTCCCCGAAGCTATTTACCGCCGCATTGGAAGATGTCTTTAAGCTTCTGAACTGGAACGGATTTGGCATCAACATCAATCAGTGAGTAGGTACATCACTCAACTACGGTTATTACGGACTCTGGATGACCTTAATAACATGCCCAACGACCTCAGCAGAGTTTCTCAACGTGTGGGCCTAAAAATGAACATGAGCAAGACGAAGATCATGACTAATGCTCATGTACCGCTCCGCCCAGTTATTGTTGAGGACTCTGCGCTCGAAATCGTAGACGAATATATACGGCGGCAGACGGCTGGGCAGCGTTCTAAGTCACTCATCGGGTGATGGAGCGAGCTATACTTGGAATATGCGTGATTGAATCAGAAATCGATCGACGAGAAGTTCAGCGAGTCGCAAAGCTGAAGTGGCAATGGGTAAGCCACATAGTTCGAAGGACCGATGGACGTTGGCGTCCCAAGGTGCTGGAATGGCGACCCCGCATCGGAAAGCGCAGTGTTAATTCACCGCCCACTAGTTGGACCGAGCATATCGAGCGAGTAGGAAGCCGCTGAATGGTGGCGGCTCGAGGCCGTTGTACTTGTAAGTCTATGCAAGAGGCCTACGTCCAGCAATGGACGTCTATCGGCTATAATATAATATTAATAGGTAAGTAAATGATGTGGTTTATTAAGAATTAAGGTACCTACATTTTAAGCATATAGTAGTGGTACATTATGGTAAGAAGATTTTTTGGAACGAAGTTCTTTTAGTATGTGGCATATAGTAGAGTTAACTGGCAGAAATCGTCACGTAACGCAAAAGCGTTAAAAAGTCTTAACACGACGTAACTCATTATTATTATTAGACAATTATTTTTGCTGCTGGGCCTATTTATCCTTATTTGTAGAATTATTAGGAAACTCGAAAATATACATGCTATATCTTAGCGCTCCGACGACTTCCTAAAGGTATATTCACATCGGTGTACACCAGAACATTGTCATATTTCCGAGCACGAGCCCAAGTTTGAACAACAGCACTCTGCTCCTATGTGACCACTTCCTTTGTATAGCGTTTACAATACATAAATAGTAAATAAGAGAAACCTGTAAACGGATTTACAGAAAACTTTTATTACCATTCGATTGACTTGGCTAGCGTTCTTCAAACTATTAAATACCCTGTCAAGCATTATTACACAATAAATCTTTATAGATTAATTTTTAAAACTGAAAATGCCAAGTTCAAAAGTTGAATAACAAAAATTAATAAGGTAAAACCGGTAATAGGGAACTGGTTAGCTATTCTACAGGCTTTAGTCACTGCTTTTAGGCAGTGTATTGACCATCTACAATTTTATTTATAGCACGATACCGTTTCGAGTATTCATTTGACATAGCAGTGGCCCATTTCGTGCCGTACAGCGTATCTTCAATCAAAATGTAATAATTGAAGTTGTAATGGGTGAATTCACGGGCTCCACCGGTCTAACTTCATAGCAATATCAGAATAAACGATGTTCACAAGAACTAGATGTGTTACGCCATAGGTTACTAGCGTACTTTTATTCCGTTACTGAGAAACCTTTATATGGAAGCTACTGCACTTATAATTTATTACTGTGACGACATCAACCTGTCTGTTACAACAATTTCTATGAAAGAAATACTAATACACTGGCTCAGTATTTACTTTAGAATCAACTTTATAAAAGTGGGTCACACTCTGTAAATTATAAGTATCTCTCTGTAAATACATACTTACCTACCTACCTATAATAAAATTTGCCGGCTATTTTGAGCAGATCCTGCCTTCCGAACGGGTGGTAGAGCCAGATCACAAACTGACAGAACTGACGTTTCAAAAGTGCATGTTAACTAAGCCTACTTTAAATTAAATGGTTTATTTTTTTAATTTTTAATTTTTGCAAGAATATTGAATACTTATAAGCGCACAATTAACCCTGACAGACCCATTTCAAATGAAAAGAAACCGACATCATGGATCATCATGGGGTTTATTGAATGTCATAACTATAAATAACTAGCAGACGCCCACGACTTCGCCCGCGTGAAACTCGATGTAAACTTTGAACTACACCTACCCTACCCCTACCCTACCCTACCCTCTACCCTACTGCTACCCCTACCCTAACCTTACCCTTACCTACACCTTTTTCTAATTTTCCACTCAATTTTTTAATTTTTTTCTGTCTCCTGACAATAACAAACACATCAAAAAAAATAGTGAAATCGGTCCGGCCGTTCACGCGTGATGGCGTGACCAAGGGTTAAATGGATTTATTTCTATATATAAAGATGATTATTATTTATTAAATACTAGATTTATTAGACCCAGCAAACTTCGATTAAAATTGATGATTTTTTGGCCGGGATTTCACCAAGTACTTTCACCCGATGATTCTTATAAAGATGTATCTAAAACAAAAAGATTTAGCTTTATTAATTACCCACTGGTGGACTCCCACGACTTCGTCTACTAAAAATTAGTGTAAGCTTTCGTCCCCATATATTTACCATTAGGTACTTACATTTTACATGTTAACGAGTCAGTGTATTTAAAACCGCGAAGATAACTTAAAAAAAAACGATGTCAATGTAACAGTCAGTTAATATCTTTCGCTATTTAGTCAGTAACTATATAGCAAAAAATAATGTCATTATTAAGTTTAATTAGGTCGATAGGTTTAATTGAACTCAATTCAAAACTACACTAAATACATAAATAGCAAATGCGCAAGTTACTAAACAAACATTAAAATATTCCCTCGTTTTCCCCAGAATCCCGTTTTGGGGTTTCATTTTAAAATTCATAAATCACAGTACATTTAGTAGTTTTTTCATGATTTATGCACAATTTTTTATAACTGTTACTCTAATTTTGAAAAAAAGGGTTAATCATTATGTACATTCCTTACATTATTCTAAGTAACTAGCAGGAAGTTAAAAATACATATACTGCAGATATTTTGAATTTGCCGCGTTTTTTATTTGCCACAGTGTCTATCGGTGGTTAAAATTCTTTGTAGTCTGTGGCTGGATTCAGCATAAAAATGCTATAGCCAAGCTCAAGCCCATTGCCTCATGAACTCAGTTTATGAAATTATGGAATAATCAAAAGTCAAAAGTTTGTCAAAATCAAAAACTCATACCAAAAACCCTTAACTCTATCAAATATACCATAAATATACAGACATACTAAAAACCTAGAACCCAAAAACATAAAACCTTGAGAAAAAAATGCCGCTGTCAATTTAATATGTCTACGTCACAATTGCATTTGATTGACAAATGATAGTCAAATGTCAATCTTTGTTATTATCAAAGGCATTGACAGTGTTAGATTTAAGGAAAGTCACATAAAATCTTCGATTAAAATTGATTTTATTAGTCTTTGCCTTTAGTTTTGGGATATTACAAGCTGATATGCTATTGGGTCATTTATTCGAAGGAAGATTTATTGCCTTGTGCTCAAAATGCCAGGCGCAAAATACGAACAGCTGTCGTTAAAAAATGATGCCGAAGAAGATGTATTTACTAGTAAACCGAAAGGAAAATGGTCAGATATATGTTTTCAAAAAGGTCTTCTTTCATTAGGCTTAATACTGCTATATTTCTCTTTATCTATTGGGCTCACTTTCTACCAAAGATGGCTCTTAAAGGTTAGTAAAATAATAATTTTAATTACAGATAAGACAAGGCTTAATTATTTATTTAATTAATGATTATATTATTTTATTCGAATTTACATATTATAGCGGTAATTGTTAAAATTTGACAATCAATTCCTGGGTGTGGCCTAAACTCTTTTGGCCTCACCCAGGGATTGTAAAGCCAAGCCAGATTCTATATAGAGGAATATATTCAGATTTGGATCTAAAATGGCGACTGACTCTTAAAATCACAAAAAGTAGGAGAACATAAAGATCTAGTAATGGATAGTAATATAATATTAGGTTTTGAAACTATGTTTCTGAAATGTTACACATAGATTTTGGCTTGATAGTACACATTGACATAGATGATTTTAAATTGTACAATAAGAAACTTGAGCTGACTTTAGTGTCCTAATAGGTATTATACAAATCATGCCCACATGTGGTATATATACTGGCTGTGTTATAAAGCCAGGTTGATTATTATTTGTTTAAAAAATAAGCCAGACCTTCTGCCACCAGTCTACACAATTAGCTAGGGTGAAAGTAATGCAGCAAAGTAATGCTGGTAGTAGGATTATAATCTGTATAGTCCATGGATCCAGAAACAAAGTATGTACTCATGACCAACCATACTGTGCAAAATTTGTGATTTGGCATCATCAATCTCCTATTAAAAAGTGTGGCATTCATGTCGAGTTGAATAAAATTATGAATGTACATGAAAAATTATGGTGGACCATTTCACTTCTGCACCATCTTCCAGTCTTTGGTGCATCTACTAAGAAATGTCTAAAAATTGTCTGACAAGGCTGCAACTTGATTTTGATTATCTTTATCAATTTCACAAAAATCTACTATTAGGTTGTGATTTTATTATTTTCTAAAATGTGAAACAATCTTATAAAATACATAAATTTAAATTAATACAAAATATCTTAGCATTCAATGGATTTGATGTGCAGGTGCTCAGATCCCGGGACTTGTGACCAATGGTGTAGAGTTAAGGACGTCCTTGACAGTTAACTAAGACTCCCCTTCTCCGCTGGTTTTATTCTCCCTGCCTAGCCAAATTCAGAAAGATCCTACTAGAGCAGCTTTAGATACCCTTACAAATAATATACAGGGTGCTCGGGAGTATTTCCCATAACTTCATGGTGTTGACCAGTCCACTTATAGAAGCCAAACTGCATAACTAATATTTTTATAACAAAAAAATAAAAACTTTTTATGTTTTCATACAAAGTAATTCAAATAATTCCAACTATCCATGTAACACACGCCTTTATCTATTCTTGCATTTTAAAATACGTAAAACTTGGCTACGACATTTTAAGATCTATTTGCAAAAGAGATATTATTTACCCAGGAAATATTAATTTTGGAACACATGTTCCTTGAATATTTTTAATTAATTTTTAGTAAAGAATATAACCCCAGAGTTTTGGGAAATACTCCTGAGCAACCTGTAAAACTTGCTGCCGTTCTAGTAAAGCCAAGGTGTTAAAACAAGCTATAGAGAGATTTTGCTGGTAATCCTCTCGCATGTACGTTCTATGGCGTACAAACTAACCACATAGCCATTTTTAGTTAGTCAATTTGTCAGTTCATAATATTTATTCACTTTCATACTGTGGTCCTTTCGGAATGTTAGTCTCCCACACCACAGTAAACTCTACATGTACTATATGTTTAGTTTGTTTGGAAAAAAGTAACATGTCTGGTCTAGATCTTGAAATAGTGATAACCTCTGGGATTTGATGATGTTTTTCATACATATCCATTAATAAAGTCCAATCAGGTGTAGAATCTAGGATTGAATAAGGGTTGCTTATGGTATTAGATATAAAATGTGTGTTCCTTGCAGGGACTTTGGCATAATCCTTTCTTAGTTATTTAAACACAATTTCATAAAAAAACCAATTTCATAAATCAAGTATATGACATTTGTTTTCCTAATCAAATCTTAAAGTGCCCTTCGGAGCCTTAAATTGAAATATATTTTTTTATATACCATTCCAATGTTATTGATACTTTGTTTCAGGAGTTTCACTACCCTTTGACGGTGGTAATGTACCACTTGGTTGTAAAATGGATTCTTTCAGTTCTAGTCCGGTTGGTACTTTATATAATAACTGGGACACCACAGCTAATGTTGCCATTTATAACATGTTTGCGATCTGTGGGCCCTACTGGTCTCGCTAGTGGGATAGATGTAGGATTTTCCAACTGGGGACTAGAACTTGTGACAATATCTCTCTACACTATGACAAAGTCTACGACCATTATTTTTATTCTTGGATTTGCTATACTTCTTGGACTTGAAAAGAAGGTAATTATCATTAATCAAATAAGTCACTAAAGTGTTTTACAGATAGCATGGGTACGGTGACAGTTGCCTTATGATGTTCATAATATGTACTATTATTGTGAATTGCGGCAAACTTTCAAGAGTGAAACAAACTGTCACTGTACCCATGTTATCTGAAAAACACTTTAGGTTTACATTTAAATGTAAATATTCGTATTGTTATTGTAATGTAGGAATGTACTTAAATATGATTTATGCAGACAGGAAGAGATAATATTATATTGTATAGCTTTGATCTTTTGTTATCTTAAATAATATTCCAGCTACATTGAGACACTATTGCGAAATGTTTAATATACCAGCTGTACCTGTTGGTGCCTTGTTACCTTGGGACTATTGCAATAATCAAAATGATTTGACAGTAAAAGCATAACATGCAAACTCACCTTTGTTTTGATGTATATTAACCGAATAAGATAATATACATCAAATGCTATGTAATCAATATGGTGATGTTAATATGTTTATTGTATTAAACTAGCAGATCCGGTTAAGCTTCGCTTTAACTTAAACTTTTACTTGCACTTCTTCCCTACCTACCCTACCCCTGCCCTACAAATGCTCCATACAAACCTACATCCTGCATTTTAGGGAAGTGGAAGGTTACAAAGAGACAAAAAGTAGCCTATGCTACTCTCCATACTTTCTACTATCTCTATTTTAAAAATCACGTCATTTCGTCGCTCCGTTTTGCCGTGAAAATATACATACACTTTCACATTAATAATATTAGTATGGATTGATCAGTGGTAATTATTTTTCTCCTGTCAACCTGTATGTAGTAGTGTGGTGTGTCAGTTCCATATCCCCTCTTCAATAAAGATGGTGCCCTGGCCCTATAATGGGATAGTCTGATAATGATGAATTGTTTTTCAGTCATGGTCCTTGGTCGGCATTGTCCTCATGATAGCAGCTGGATTGATCATGTTTACATACAAAGCAACACAGTTTAATCTACTTGGCTTCAACTTCCTGCTGCTTGCATCGTTTGCTGCTGGTCTTCGATGGACATTTGCCCAACTGTTGATGCAAAAATCGAAATTGGGTCTGCATAACCCAGTTGACATGGTCTTTCATGTACAACCTTGGATGTTTCTGTCATTGTTGCCTTTCATGATAATGTTTGAAGGTAAGAATGTATTTGAACATTGAATTCAAAAACTTGAATTTTTAAAAAGTAGATTTAGTTTACAAGAACTTTTGTCTGTGCGCAATGAATATGTACGGTTCAAAAGACAGGTCAAGTGTAAGGGTTCAGAAGGCAGGCAATCTAGTAAGAAGATCAAAAAACTAAGCAATTGATCTTTTTGAAGAAATTGAAAGATCATATATTATTACATATAGTTTACAGTAATTAAATTATTTGCAATTTCTTTAACTTTTTTTTTATTCATAATAGACTTGCGCTTGACTGCAATCATGCCTGGTGGAAAGCAATGATGAGGTCTAGGTTGGAGCGCGCTTGCCTAGAAAATGGCTATTCACTCTTGTCTTGAAGGTGCACAAATCATAAGTGTTAGGAAACACAGAAGCTGGAAGGGTATTCCACATCTTCGCTGTTCTTATTAGAAACTTCCTCTGTGAACTGAAATAATGACCTTGAAGCATCTTTATCATTAAGAAATGTATCAATTGTGTTGTAACCTCGAGTAGTAACCTCGACTTGGTAAATATTACTTTTTTATAACTGGCCTTACGATGCTTTACGATGATTTCCTCATTTGTTTTTTTAGTAATGGTGCAGTCTGAGAAAATTGTGCGCTTATATAGTATTATACTAAGACAAATGTTACTAATGTCACTATAAAGAAAACTAATGACCCTTTATTGTCTAAATAACGGCCTTAAAAGTCGAAAGTTGATAATTTTTATTCTTAATAGACTTGCGCTTGACTACAATCATGCCTGGTGCAAGCAATGGTCTAGGTTGGAGCGAGCTTGCGTAGAAAATGCCTATTCACACTTGCCTTGAAGGTGCATAAATCATAAGTGTCAGTAAACAGAGAAGGCGGAAGGGCATTCCACATTTTCGCTGTTCTTATTAGAAATGTCGATGCGTAACGTTTCGTGCGAATCAATTGAACATCGGATGCCAATTAATAAATAATTAGATGAAAAATAAATAAGGAAATATTAAAAATAAGTTGATTGAAGAGAGAGGGGCCACTGCTCATGCTGATACAACTGCAACTCCTCCCTGACTAATAATATTAATAGATGTTATTTAACAATCTAAATTATTTAAAAATTTACTAACACTGCTATGTGATCTATTAGTCGGGAAAGACTGTGCTAGAAGTGGGTACGACAATAGACCAACGGGGCGGGGGATCGAACCACCACCCCTCGGTGATGAGTCTGACCGTTAGTAGTAGTAAGATTGTCCTGCTTTCCAGCCCAGGCCTTTCATAAAGCTTTCCACACTGTATGGTTATGTGCGTATCTACTCCAAGTGATATCAGCGTTATACTAATGAGATACCAAATCGACGCTGTATTAAAGTGACCATCAAAATGTACTCCTTTTCAGGATTTAAGTGTATTGATTATATACTGAAACTTCCACAAGAAGAGATGATGCCGACGATACTTAAGGTGTCTGTTGGGGCAACCATTGCTTTCGCTATGGAGATAAGCGAGTTCTTAGTCGTTACTTACACGTCTAGTCTCACATTATCCATCGCAGGTATATTTAAGGTAAGGTGTCACCGCCCAATCAACCTGCAGATTACTTTGTAAATTATAGTAACATCCTAGTGTCTTGATACATTTATTTATTTATTTATTTTATTTTTACACTTTATTACACCACACACGACAAATAAGGAAGCAAACTACATAACATACAAATAAATAAGAGAAAAAAAGAAGCAGGTTACAAAAAGGCGGCCTTATTGCTTCACAGCTATCTCTTCCAGGCAACCTTAAGTTTAGGAAAATATAAGAAGTATAAGTGAAATATTGTGGGTGGTATTTAAAAAATATATATATAAACATACGAAACACACTATCACTATACGCCTGATGCACATTTATAATACAACAACTAAATAAATAATAATAAAAAAAATCTTTTCGAGTAGACACAGTTTTCAAGTACTTTTGAAATATCAGTTGACTATTTGTAAAGACTCTACCACCGGTTCAGATTGCAGGTTCTTTATTGATAACATTTGTACACTTTCCTAAAGTTAATAAAGTAATACATATTTTATGTCAAATTACTAAATATTATAATAGATATTATAAACAAAACGTTTTTTTAGTGCATCAGATAATGCGATTACACAGCTTTTTTTTAAATATGTTTAGTGATTTTAAATGTCGAATATTTATTGGATGTGCCTTCCAAATGAGTGGCACACACAAGTGAGAGCTTGTATGAACTGGTATGCACAAAGTTAGTGAGTAACATGGTCGAATCTCCGATTGCACTCCCAATAATGTAAATTTCTCCTTCAGGTATGAAGAAGATTTTTTTCAAATATCTTGGGGTTTATTAAAAATCCTTCGATTAATAATAATTAATGGGATAAAAAGTATATTCTGCTCTAAAGTCCCGTTTGTCACCATACCAAAATTCATCTGAATCAGTTCAGTGGTTTAACCGTGAAAAGATAACAGACAGACTTATGTACATGTATGTAATGTGAATAATTATAAATTTTCAGGAAATGTGCATTCTGGTGCTGGCAGTGGAGGTTAGCGGCGATCAACTTAGCCTCATCAACGTAGTGGGCCTGGCTGTGTGTTTGTTGGGTATCATCGGGCACATTGTGCATAAGGTTCTGTTCATCAAGTCGGTAGCTGGAACAGTACATGCGATTGACTTTGACGATACTATGCCCAGACCACGCCTAAAATCCAAGGTATGTAAAGCAGAGACATTTAACTCTGTTTGACCTTTAATTTGTTACGTCTTGCCTTTTTTACGGGCTACTACTTCTAAACTTCTAAACATCTTCTTACCCTATATCAAGCACAGGTTCGAACAAGCATGGAATACTGCAGTCACCTATGGGATGGGTCTGCTAAATATCAGCTATCCGCATTAGACTCAGTTGATCGTCGCGCTAGATCTATCCATTGATGATGACTCTCTGACTAGGAAGAATCTGCACCGTCGTATCGTTGCCTGAGTGCGCACAGGATCTTTTCATTCTTTTCTAGTCCCTCCATCCCCATTATACCACAGAATAGCACACCGTGCAAATTGGCATCATTTTGTTGTCGATGTCAAACGACTCGCGCAAAACGTTTCGTATCGACGCTCCTGATAAGAACAGCGTAGATGTGGAATGCCCCTCCGGCTTCTGTGTTTCCTAACACTTTGTGCACCTTCAAGACAAGAGTGAATAGGCATTTTCTAGGCAAGCGAGCTCCAACCTAGACCTCATCATTGCAAATCCCTGTATCTAATAAACATCCACTTTTAAGGAATCGCATTTCTTTGATTTTAGTCTTCTACTACTACTATTTACTATAATAGAAACAGTAATTATTAATGATCTCATGGCTATAATGAATGTTAAAAATTTCATGTAACTATGTGCGAGAACCCCTTGAAGCGTACCCCATTACACTTTATATGATACAATAATGTTACGGCACCGCACGTTATTAATGAACCATAAAGTAATTTGTATCCGGCATTGACAGTAATGTCTTTTTTTTTCAGGGAGAACATAATGAGCCATTGCTAGACGCTAAAAAATGGCAGAATGCTGGCAGTGAAGAAAGCGATTTCGATTCTAATGTTGTGTTATTCGAAGTGTTGCAAAGGAGGGACGGAAGATAAGATGGTTGTCAACCAATTATAATATTTATAAATGTCTAGATTAGGACGGCGAATGAATATTATTTATCGTCAAAGAATTTTTCTTATAAATTAAAATAATTAATAGCCTTGAGCATTTACTGGATATTCCTTTCATATAAGCGTACCTGCAGAGCGACGTAGCATCGCTTGATCTGAAACCACTGTCTTTTTGGACAGATAATTATTTTAAACATTTTTGTTTAAAATTTTGTTTACCTTATTCGACGTCCTAATTATAATAATTGATGTTTTGTATAATGGAAATGTGAAAGAAGTCATAAAAGTATTATTGTAAAGTAACAAAATAATATATTCACTATACATAATATACATAAGGTATATCCACAATATACGATATAGAAACTCTGGTAAATATTTTGACGTTGGCTTCTTTTACGTTTTTCATGTGATGTACTTTATATTTTATAAGTACATAAAATGAAGTCTCTTTTGAGTTCTGACAGGTACAATCGATGTATATCGTTGGGATTATACGAATAATGAAATATATAGAGTACTAGCTAGACAAGGTAAACGCTGGTTTGCCTTATAAATCATATCTAGGAATTGTTTAAAAATTTTAGGATGGACCGGACCACACTTATCACTTAGGCTTAGGGGTATGAAAACTACATAACAACCTTCTCTCAGACATACTGAATATACATACAAAACTTCATCATTTTCTTTACTAAATTCATTGTTTGCACCTTGTAGCTGTCACTTTCATCTTGTTGTAAATAGGATTTTACTATATTGTTTCGTACAACTGTGCGCCTGCCATAAATTGTTTATGGAATTGAAGCCTTGAATTAAATTCTCTGGCACACTCATCTTTTGGGAGTGATGCAACTAATAATTCATCCTGAGACTTTGCCAAGACTTGCCTCTAAGGTGTTTGTAGAGTTCCGATGACTGAAAGTCAAAAGAGACTTCGTAAAGATATTATTATAAGAAATATTATGTTGTAATGGTTAAGATTTTTGTTATATGATTTGGGTAAAATTAGTATATAATATATTTTTGTTTTGTGATTCGTAACAAAGTTATATATGCATAGTTAACACATTCCAAGCAGTTAAATTCAGAAACTCTTTAAGTTTCATTACAAGCATTTAATTTATATTTTTTTTGTGTATTTTCCTATTGTAAGTTTTCAAATTATCGTAATAACAACTGACGTTTTGCAAAAACGAGGCAGATCAACGGCTGTGCAGATCATCTACCTAGTAGATATCGATATCTGTACCTATTTCTTTTTTAACTTGGAATCTTACCTTAGGGGAAACATATACATGTGTTAAGAAAATTGTTATTGGATGATTTAAGATTAAGTGATAGTGAATAATCGATAACTGTGAATTACTAGTCTTAGTTATTGACTTTTTTCTTAACATAAATGTGAATCAGCTTTCAGTACCCTTAGTACTAGGCTATAAATACTACTTTTTAACATATATTATGTTTTCGAGTAATTTAAATTCTAAATAGGAAATATGTTTGTGAACCAAATTATGGCTGATTACTTTTGTTTTTACTTATTGGTTATATTTACATCTATTCAAACTTATAGACCTAATCTCGGAAGGCGGTTTGATAGTAATTGTAAGATGTACAGACAGACGTTTATTAGGCGAACTACTGTGTAAAACTAAATATTTAACAAAACATGTTTGTATACATTTTCCCGTTTGTTAGAAAATGGGTTTCTATGCCACACGTTTGCTCTCAAATTTGTATTTGTCTGACTCAGCCTTCATGGTAAAAACCAATTTGCGTGTAAGCATAAAATCTACAGTTATGTTATAATAGTTATTTAATGAGCCTTTTTCCTATAAAGCTTTTAAAATAATCCGCTACAAATCGACTTATGACCATCAAATTATTATTACTTTTAATGACAATTATCGTAAGTGTCACTTTTAGTCCAAGTAACATTTACAAAAAGTAAAATTTAAAAATAGTTTTTAGCCCTTAACTAGAATCTCACCTGATGGTAAGTGATGATGCAATCTCAGATGGAAGCGAACTAAATTGTTAGGAGTAGGATGAAAATTCACACCCTTTCGGTTTCTACACGACGCGGAACGCTAAATCGTTCCGCGTCCGATTAAGTACAAGTAAGTAAGTTTTACAAATGATACCGATTTTGAGGGGAAAAGTGAAATAGGTCGATACCAACTGCTTAGTTTATTGTTAGTTAAACTAATTTTAAAATTTCAGTGTATAATAGATGTACCTAATTGAATAATCAAATACTATGTAAAGTTTCAAAAAATCTTTTCTTGTAAAATTTGATTTTTACAGGAAAAGATTTTCATTCCAAGCAATCCAATCGTTAATGGTCGATTTGTTTTTAATTTTCCATTGATAACTACGTCAGACGTATATAATTATAAAAGATTTTACGGAAGATGTGATGTACTTGAAAAAGTAGAAAATTGAAGAATGCATTGCAAACGGTAATGATAAAAAGACTAATGATTGGATATTACGGTGATTTAGATAGAAAAATCAACACATTTGTAAACACCTAGCAGATTTTTTTCAATAAGTTTAGAGGACTCAGGCTCAGATTTACTAATTAAAACAATCGTACATTTAAAGTTTAAAGCATGTAGGTACCTAATGTAGGTTACATGCTTTCATGACTGGTACTGTTATTGACTATTAACTACATTATTTAAGAAATTATTTACCAATTTTAAGTCGCATTACAACTTAAATAATCTCAAAATATGTATGTAATTTACTCATAAACTTTGGTTTGATTATGTTGATTGTATTTAGACATTAGTGTCACACGCTTTGGAGTGACGGCGTGTTTAAAAATATGAAGTCATATAAATAAATGAATCAGAATATTATGGGACAATGACCATTTTCCAGTCATTTTGTATGGACCATCGCATTTATAATGGCGCTAGAAATTAGCATTTAAATGTTTTTGTATGGATTTTTTTGGATTGTAGTGACCTTATAGAGGGAATAACAACTAAGTGCGGAAATTATAATTAAAAACCGGCCAAGTGTCGGACCACGCGCAGTGCAGGGTTCCGTAAACTAAATTATAACGTTAAAACCTTATTTAATACACAATAATACCTATAACGATACCCACACAATGGATTTGACTATAAAACAACATCCTCACTTTGCATGTAGGGAAAGAACCCAAAAAAAAATTGTTTTTTAATTTTATTTTTGCCATTTTATGAACGTAATTAATATATACATACATACCTATACTAAATTTCTGCTTACTAGTTTCAATAGACTCAGAGTTATCTTACTAATAACTTTATCAACCCGACTTTACATGTACCCTAAAAAAATATTTTTCAACATTTTTATGTACTTCCTCATGATAATTTATCAGAAACTAAGAAACTACGGAACCCTTAAAACGTGTAGAGATCGAAAATTAAATCGTCATGTAAATAAGAATGGATCTCAAAATACCGTCATTATTTTAAGCGAATTACTTCATCATTCCGCCTTTGCTGTTATTCATATTTTTCTACTTACAAAACATACTTAATGAGTCAGATATATTATCTTCTGTAATTATTACAAAATCGAGCATTGAGTTATGCATTGCTCTAAAGCTGAGTAATTTTTGATTATAACTAATGTTTGTATGTATACATAGAAGATTTGTTAAAATATAAAATTGTATTAAACGTTTTTTCACTAAGAATCGATAATGTACGAGTATAGAAATATATGGGCGCATGTAAAAATGGATTGACTCATACTATGTGAACCAAATACCTCTTACGAGTATAAATGGAACTCCATTCATCAGCTGCTGCCCAAAATACGGTACATTCAGTGCCTTCTTCCACTGGGTATTCTGGATAAGTGCCCATTGCATATTGCCCATAATGGGCTCTTCTAATTCTTACCTGATCCTTATATTTTTATATGTATTCTATTTTATATGTATCTATACTCACTTAGCCACTCAGTTTTTGCACTGAAAATATCTTGACTTTTGTTGCAATTATGTTTCCTTATTTATCTCATATTCATAAAACGTATTAATGAATAAAAAATAATCAGTCGAAAACGTAGGTATTATGCCGGATCTCGTACTATATAGTATTTAGAATTTAAAACCTTGGTCCTACGTTTTCGACTGATTATTTTTTATTCATTAATACATTCTTTGAATATGAGGTAAGTAACATTATCCGTCATTCATTACTTAGCACTAATGAGTAACAGATGAGGTTATATATTTGTATTGCCGAATCTTAGAGATACTGTCAGATAACTTCAATTAGTATCCGTTTGCAGGCTCTTCTAGCTATAACTTTAAAAAAAGCAAGTTAGTATACATGAAAAAAATACTTACATTACTAACAACAATTATGTAACCTTTATCATTTTTGGCATTTAAGATTCTTGGTACCATATTTTTGGTTTTCTTCTACTCGTATGTAAAAATACAAATATGTGTAGGTACCCCAAGCAATTAATAAGTATATCTGTCAATATCTTTATATTCCACAATCTTATTAAAATAATGATTTTTGTAAATTTGCGCACGAAGCCAAAGACCTCGATACTAAACTTTGTTCTTCTAGAATATAATTTTCTATAGATATTAAATATATTTACTGAAAACCATGGACCTTGAAAACATGCATTTCATAAGTTTTGTACTTCTATTTAAAAAAATGTGAAAGCTTATTTTATTGCATATAAATATACACGTGACATTTATATTTATAGGAACGTGATGCTTTCATTTATCAAAAGCTATCAAATATTTCGATATCAAAATTTAACTATTTTCAAAAGTGTGAGAAAGTATCATGTAACATTTTAATATGAAGCAAAATGTAACGTTTCAGAAATGTTTATTACATTATGTATACATCGTTTATTATTTTACATCGGTCTTTTATTTACCAATCCAAAGTGTAAAAAAGTTAAAAAAAAAACAATTTAAATGGCTTTATTTCGGCTTTAGCCCTCTACTCCAACAAGCTTGTTTGTATCGGTATCTCGAAATAGTTATTTATGTGCTGAATGTTTAATATAGCGTGCGAATATATGCACACTTCTATTTTAAAATTCCTACAGCACAGTTTTTAAACAACCATCTAAAAATTAACGTTTGAGTAATAAAATATGTTTAAGACCAAAAATTATGATATTTATTGTTTTGGTTTACTTTGGAAAATCAAATATGTATGAAACGCACAAATCAGAACTCTGAATGAGAAACTTTCCGTCTCCTCGGGCTCTAATTCTCAGTACTAGATGGAATGTATTGCACACAAAGTGTTATGATACTATATTTATAGATTAAACTTATTGACGTATTAAAACAACATATTATACAATTATTTATAGTAAGATAAGAAAATTTATAATAATGCGCACACGAACAGTGCCTTATTTCAGCTTTTGATATTTACAGAATTAAACCGACCTAATGGCGGTATAACCATTCAAAAGTTGCTGGATTTTTTTTTTAAAAAAGGCGCGGCGTCGAGTGACAAGCATCTCCGGGGGAGATTCCGCAGCCAAGCCCCACCGACTAAACCTGGCAACATTTAACGCACACACTTCAAAGACCGACCGACGAAAAGATGATCGAGTTGAAAGAAATGATCGAGCTAGTGAGCAAATTGCGCTGGGATGTGATAGATTGTTGTCTGAAGTCGGAAGAAAGATGGAGGACGAGTCAAGGTTATAGAGATAACCTTGGAATCCGGCAACTTGTCCGGCTACTGGGAGGGCTACCAACTGTCCCAGGGTTCCCCCTCCGACCGCCCCAAAAAAGGGCTTGATATTTTGGACGCCGACATGAGAGCCAAAAAAGCAAAGGAAGTCGAATGCGCGCAAGATACAACGTGGGCATTCTAATGCTGGACAGCGAAACCCATTTTGTGGGACCATGTAAAATGATTCATATGATACAACGTTGTATGTTGTCAATTTTATGCATATATATTATATTTAATCTATGTATTTACTTCCGTCCAGTAGAACTGAAGTTAGGGTGTTAACCAGGTAAATCTCACCAAAACTAATTAAAATAAGCCCGACATGGAGTACTACTTGAAATGTACGAGGGCAAAGCCGAGGTTAAAAGCTAATAAAAAGATATAAACTAAGATTATTTGCTGAAAGATTTTTTTTCCTTTACGCCAAACTAATAAAAGTTTGGCGTTTTATGGTTTGCTTAATTTTAATATTGTTGTTAATTTTGTTATATCTTCTTAGGTATAGGCATTACTATAATTTTTTTCAATTTTCTAACTATTGTAATATTATTCTGTAATTTGTTATAATATATAGAATATAGATACTTATAATTGTGACCTTGAAGTTTTATTTCATACAAAAAATGGTTAGTCATTGTTACAATATTTGTTAATTTCCCAGTATTCCGTAATCAAAACTTAACTCTGATGGAGTTCCCGGATCTATCTGTCCGCTGAGCCGAAACAATTTACCATTGATGGACGTAGTGGCTTCCATTTTGCGCAGAAAAATGTTTTTTGAACTCGTATTTAATGTCTTTTCTGTTAAGGTTTTATTTGATTCAGAGTTAAGGGAATGTATTATAGAATCTGTATCGTTGTCTACATTCAATATGTTAGTTTGCGATTCTTCACGCCACAATTTTTGCAAATTTAGTGCCATCAGTTCTAATTGAACTTGAGAGAGCTCTTTTATAACATCTATTTGTATTGACATAACGTTGTCGCAATTTTTTAATAATGAATTTAGTGTCTCCAAGACATCAGCCCTTCTTTTTTGAACGGTATATTGATTGTCAATATTCTTTTCAAAAAAAGCAAGATGTTCATACAGTTCAGCGAGCTGCAGCGAGCAAGATATATAATGAGACGAATGATGTTCAAAATCATAATAGTGTTCCGCACGCTTCAACCATTTGTGGGTAAAAGAAAACAGTTTTCGTGCTTCAATCGAATTGGTTATAATTTCCAATGGAACCTTTCTCTCAATATCGGTGAGGTCTAAAGAAGGAAAAATATAAACTTTTTCCGTTAAGCAATCCCCCTTTTCGTATTTTTCTGATCCAGAATCCTTACTGTTTTCTTTTTGACTATTATTATCGGTGTCAACGAGACTCTCATTTACAAAATCGACAGTATTCCACAAGTCAGTCGCAGAGGCACCAGAAGGTCCTGAAAAAACGCTGTTCAAAATTTTTTTTCTTGATAATTTAAACAGAGTGAGCCCATATTTAACCCAATGATGACTAAGCTCTAAGAAATGCATCTCAAAGTCTGCCTTTTGAAGGACGAATTCTTCTGGTATGAGTTTACAATTGTCATGACAAGTACGCAAAATGTGGTAAGCCGCACACAAATGATGCCGCGCGTTTCCAAGTTGGTTAAGATAAGAGAAATAATTGCCTAGCCTCGCAGTACGCATAGCCCATTCTTGCGGAGTGCCTTCTTTCATCTCCAATTGCCTTCTCAATGCTGTATGACTATACAATGTATATTTTTGGGGTAGATTTAATTTATTATACAAGAAGGCTAACATTTGTACATTATTTGTTATCAATTTGTCTATTTTCTCTGAACTCATTCTCTTTATGTTACTAACTGGTTCAGGTACAAACAAATCTTCAGCATCTATGAACATATGCGCTTTAGAATTACTTATATCATCGTACATTTCCTCAACATTTTCAAGAATGTATTTTGCTCGATTAATTTCATCGAGTTGTATTAGAAAATAACACAGTAAGTTCTGTATTCTAAGAAAAACGAATAAGGTTTCCTCGCATTGTGCGTGTTGTTTAAGTTTCTCGAATGCAACAGTCAATATATTCTTCTTCTCAGAGAGAGATAAGGGCATTATCTTAGCAGAAAGTAGAGCAAGATACCCTTCCATTGCCAGTGACCTAATATGTAAACCATGATTTTCCTTTCCTAACACTAGGAGTTCCGACTGTATAAGTAATATATCTTTTTTGAGACTTTGAAGACGAGTAGATGAATTCTTCTCCTTGACAACTTGTTTCACATTATCAAAAACCCTGCTTATTTTGGTTAATGCATCCATGCTAAATAATACACGAAAATTTTTTATCACGTCCTCTGCGATTGTTCAAAAATCTACGGTACAATATTTTAATATTATCATTTAAAATTTTCCTGTCATGTCATATTTTTATATATTCTTCTGTTTAATCTTCCTACAACGGATTCATTTTGGAAATAGGTTTTATATACTTTTATATTATTATGTTAGCCACAGCATAAGTGCTCTTAATAAAAGTTTTGTGATTTTACCTAATTCCGTAAAATAAAATCTTTGGTTGTAACATAGTACACACGAAGTTTTATACATTTTTTTTGGATTCGAGTGTCCTATCGAGAATTACTTGAAGTATTTCGCGTCGGGAGCTTTACCACCCCAGGATTTTGGGCTACCAATTTGAATTTCTATGATGAATTCTTAAGACAAAAATCATCTAAAATATTCATCATTCATCATCATCATTTTCAGCCTTTGGACGTCTACTGCTGGACATAGGCCTCTTGCATGGACCATCAAGCATAACGATCTCGAGCCGCCAGCATCCAGCGGTTTCCTGCAATCCGCTTGATGTCCTCGGTCCACCTAGTGGGGGGTCGTCCAACACTGCGCTTTCCGGTGCGGGGTCGCCATTCCAACACCTTGGAATCCCAACGTCCATCGGCTCTTCAAACTATGTGGCCTGCCCATTGCCACTTCAGCTTCGCGACTCGCTGAGCTATGTCGGTGACTTTAGTTCGTCTGCGGATCTCCTCATTTTTGATTCGATCACGCAGAGAAACTCCAAGCATAGATCGCTCCATCGCCCGCTGAGTGTCTTTGAGCCTAAGGCCCTAGGCCCTAGTTAGCGACAAAATCTAAAATATTAAATAATAACAATTACATACTACAATAACAAACAATTTACTTAGTTACTTTTGATTACACTGTGAAGCTAGAGTACATTCAAATTTTTGCGCCAGAAGGCAAAGCGACTCTGCGACCGGGTACATGCCATTGGCTGGAACATCGTTGTCGCTTCTATCGGTTGCTCAACGATTACTAGAGTTTGGTTAATAAAAGACTGAAATCGACTGGCAAATTTAAAACAATAGTAAAAGTTTAAATAACTCAAGTTTGATAATTTCAATTTAATTTTTTCAACATGTAGTAGGTAATGTTTTTACACATATGTTTTTTAATGAAGATTAGTAGATATTTTTTTTAATTTGTAGGGTGATTTCAGTATCTACTTACATCAGCCAAACTGTACACTGTACAACCATCATGTCGCAAAAAACAGCAAATGAACCGACAAAGCTGAATTTAGGTTAAGTATGCCTTGGAAGAGTTTAACTTTAAAGTCACGACCAAGTTTTCCTATGTACATACATTTTCCACCATATTGAATAAGGGGTTGTAGAGATACGAAAATTTTCCCTATATACATAAAATCTCTACAATTATGGTTCTCTATATTTTTACTTATTGTTCATGGTTATGAACCCCCCCCTCTCATTCTGAGAGGAGACTCGAGCTCAGCAGTGAGCCGAATATGGGTTGATGACGACGATATGGGTTGTTCTTGGTTGTTGAGATATCGATTGAAAAATTCAATAATTTAAATACTGATATTTGATTTTTAACTCTTTTCTCGCGATGGATATGGAAAAAATATTTATTATCAATGTGCAGAAAGTGTTCAGACTTTATTACGATTCTGAGGAGGAGTTAGTTCAGAACCGTCTCGGTGCCGGTTTTTTTAATGTTTTCTTACAAATTAGCCCTTGACCACAATCTCACCTGATGGTAAGTGATGATGCAATGGAAGATGGAAGCTGACTAACTTGTTAGAAGAAGGAAGAAAATCCACACCCCTTTCGGTTTCTATGAGACTTCGTACCGGAAAGCTAAATCCCTTGGCGGTACGTCTTTGCCGGTAGGGTGGTAATGAGCCACAGCCAAAGGCAAGCCAAACCAACTAAATTTTTTAAATTTTTATCTAACATTAAACTTTTTCTAAAAATAATGAATACATAACTATAGAATCATCCAATTTTGTGCAGTCGTTTGAAAGTTGTGGGCATAGGCAGGTACATACAAGTTAAATTAAAATATTTTATTATTAAACATTTATTATACGTTAATATTTATTATACGTATAGATAATATTATAATGCTGATTCTCAAACATTGTAATGTAAAATGTTTACATTTTTGAATAATATACCTACTATGTAAATTGTAAATGATATTAGTTTAGTAACTACCCTATTTCGAAGGTCTATTTTTATTTATATACATAAAGATAAATAGTTCACTTATAATTTTAAAAATACATTTTTGACCGCGTTTTTAAATTTCTTTTTGCTAATTTATAGACTTAAATAATATCAATTGGTACAAACATTCGAGAGACATAACCCGCCTCACTTACTTGGCGCAGTTAGATAAAAACAAGTTTGTCCCAAAATTAATTTATTAGGGTTCCGTACATACATATAAAGGAAAAAAACGGAATCATAATTAATAACTGTCTGTCCATCTGCCTGTCAAAACAGGATCTTTATGCGAGGAACAGCGGCCCAAAATTTTGAATTTTAAACGTGTCATGTGGAGGAGTATCGATTTTTAATTATTTTTAAGTTGTTTTCGATTTCCAACGAAGAAATGTTTGTACGAAACCCGTGCGAGTCCGGTTTTTTTAATTACAAAGTCTACACTACATTCTACTTCATCAATCAGTTAAACGAAACAATTACTGGACAATATGACAGCGATAGTATAAACGAAAGTAGGATCCTAAATCATGTGTCGTTATGCAGTTATCGCTCTAGTCTTTCAAGATTGATTGATTCAACGAGTAGGTTTACTATGTCGGAGACACGTATATTATCCGAGTGTCACCCGTTTACCACTTCCATACTCCGCACTCATAGTACAGAGTACAGACATTCGTGTGCCGAACCTCGGACGGAGAGTCACTTGTGTGTCCAGTTTTTCAAACAACTACAACTTCACGATTCATGTAAGCATACCAAATGTGTTTCACATATTTATTTTTATACATTTATATATAAACATGTGTGTATTGTTGTGTTATATTTTTAATTGATTCAGCAACAGGTAAATTTTTAAGTAGTATAAATGAAGTAACGTAAAAAGTGTACTGACGATTGTACTGTACTGTATGGTGGACTGTTCGATTGAATCGTTAGATATGTGTGATTGATAAGGATTATAATTATAGTGAAAGCTATTATATATAAATATTTAAATGCTTTAATAAAAAAAACTATTTAATCTAAAATTTGAAAATTGCTCCAATGAAATCGATGTTCATATCAGGCCACTTAAATTGATAATAGCGTTAAAATAATGAAAAATAAAATAAATTATTATTTAATATTCCAACATTCACTTGCGTATAAAATTATAAACGTAAGCACTTCAACGCTCTTTTTTCCTAGCACAACTTCATACAAAGTATGTACCTACTTTGCGTTTTTTGCTTAGGAGTTCAGAATGTTAAAAGGTAGGTCGTCAGGTTAAATATATATATTTTATTATGTAATATACGTTATAGATAATATTATAATGCTGATTCTCAAATATTGTAGAGTAAAATGTTTACTTTTTTGAGTAATACCTACCATGTTAAGATATGAGATATTTAGTAACTTGGTTTTCTTTTTGTTGAATTGTGATTTTGCGTGCAAAGTAGGTAAGAAGTAGGCACTTTCATCGGTTTCTATGGTCATATGTAACGTCAACTCGTATTAAATAATTTGTTATGGTAGTTTATAAGTAACCAAAAAGCTTTTGTTTATCACCCTTTGTCACGGTTTCCGAGAAAAGCAGTTATGTGGACTGCTTTTAAGCAGATTTATAAAGATAAAACTGTAAATACAAAATATTATCGGCTCACCCCTGTCCAGATTATCAATACATTCTATATAAAATTGAAGTATCTTTCTGTGACTTTAAACTAGCTATGTTTTCTCAAGTGCTTACGGAAAAGCCTATTGTTCACGCGGGATTTGTAAAAAGCTGAATTCCACGCGTACAAGGTCGCGGACGTCCGTTATATGTCTTACCCGGGAACGGGAACTACGCGAATGAAAACGCAGGGCGTCTGCTATTATAAGTTATATCGTAAACTTAATACCTTGATATATAAATGACAAATTAATGTTATTCCGTTTATTACTAATGGGCACAGTAACTGCTGTTTACATACTTATCACGTTTAATTGGCTAATTATGCACATAGGCAGGTGCTTACGGCATATGCCGAAAGAAATTTATACAGAGAATACGTCCTTCGAATTACTATCTGTCTCCACTAGGTATCTCCCTTGCGTCGCTTCTTTCATTCTCTTATATCCTTTCATGCAAATTCCTGGACTTAGTGCAATTTTTACCTAGCCTTCAGTTTATTTATAACGTCCTGGACTTGGTCCAGAAACATCCGCCGTCCAACATTTTCAAATCCATTTTGATTAATCAATACCAAAATTCATTTATTTCAAGAGGGCAAGCATTTTTGTAACTTCAAGAAATTTCCATTCACCGTCGCCTTATTTACCCTTTTGTTAGGAGACCACCAAAATTAATTCATCCTCTCTCATCATCTCCTTACCCTTATCCCACTTAAATGGGGTCGGAAAAATATGTCAATCTTTTCCATTCGTCTCTATTACTCGTCAACTCATCATCAACTCCTTTTACACACATGTCCTCTTTCACACAATCCAACCTCTCTTTGGCCTTATGACCTTCCACTTGCAGATTCAACATTTTTCTAGTAATATGACTTTCCTCTCTACGCATTACATGTCCATTCAACTCCTCAATACTGTCATCTTTACTGGATTAATTTAAGTTGTAGGTATACTTCTCCTGCCTTAACCAACTTTCACTAGAAGCGTTAGCACAAGTTTTTCTCAATATCATTTTTGCCTGTAGGGACACCTTTTGACTATTCTTAGAGAATTGTGAAATATGTAAAATTTGTTAAGAAGAATAAAAAGACAGATGTTATTGTAAGTAGGTGCCTACTGAATCAGTGTTTACTTCGACCTAGAAGATGTTGTACGGAATTGTGCAATGTACTTACATAATGAGTCTGTCGCGGATATTGGTTTTAGTTATAGGTCCACTTTAAAAGCGAAATACTGATAGCTTTATTTAATAAAGATACTACTTCTTAATATTTCTACTTCATAATATATCTATATACCTATTCATATTATAAAGAGTTGAAGGGTAGGGGGTAATCTCTGGATCTAGTGAAATTTTAGTCCATTGAAATGTTACAACTTATGAACCGTTTTTTAAAGGACGCAATTATATTTTTTGGACATATGTGGGAGGTCAATAGAAGCTTAACCTCAAGTTTTCGGGATCGCCATCCTTATCCCCCGGCCGCCATTTTGAAAAAAGGCATGAAAACACTTTTTCGAAATATCTCGGAAACTATGCGTCTTACAAAAAATTTGTAGTCATAATTAGTAGCAAATTGTTTTGCCTACAAATGTGTATAAATAAGTTTTTGCCTTAAATTACACACACGTCCCAAAAATAAAACTGAGTCCTCTAAAAAATGCAAAGCACATGTAACATTTTAATGGCCTAATTGATTTGCCACTAGATAGCCACATTGTGAGTGTCAGGCTATATTTAATTTATTCCCTTTATCTCATATGAACGGGAACTAAATAAAATTTATGTGTCTGTATGTAATTTACTGTTTTCTCAAGATAATAAGAAGATCGTAAGAAATGTTTTAAAAATTTTGTCTGTTTGTTCCGGACTCATTTATGCAATGGCTGAGACAACTTTATTAGGTATCATTGTCTAGAGGCAGTTAGTGATGATGATGAAACAGCAAAACAGATATAGAGGGTGTTTCTGTTTATAATAGGTATTTCTGTTTTGATATTCTTAAATAGTATTGCTGTAAATAAGTTTATTATTTCTATTTCCTATAATAATACGACCGAGACCATAATACAACTGATTTGAACTGTTTGATAAGGTAAGGCAGGTATTGTGATGTGATAAGAAAATACTTACCTAGGTATAAATAATTTAATACCAAATACCTTCACGTTTATACATAACTACTTCGCTACGGCTATTTGTTAAAAAGTAGCTACCTACATTTAATATTTTGTAATAGGTATAAATTAAAATAGAAACTCGTCACGCAGCGTTTTTCTGAATTTCTTCATTATTATCAACCCTTATCGGCTAACTACACACACTCGAATCTCCTCTCAGAGTGAGAGGGGTTAGGCCAATAGTCCACCACGCTGGCCCAATGCGATTTGGCAGACTTTACAGTCACACACGCAGAGAATTAAGAAAATTCTCTGGTGCTTTCCTCACGATGGTTTTCACCGTTTGAGACACGTGATATTTAATTTCTTGAAATGCACACAACTTAAAAGTTGGATGTGCATGCCCCGGACACCCTGTGGAATCGAAGGCAGAGATCACATCACGGCTTTCACAGCTCATAGCTGAATTACTTACGTACACGCATATACCTACCTGGTACCGAGTATATACTAAGTAACAAACGCAAAGTGAGCCATATAGCCCAGTAGCAGATAGCCCAGTTGATATTATCTCTGACTTTGATCCGGAGTGTAGTATACTATAGTAGGTACCTAACTACATAATTCGAATGTCCCAGCTGTAACAGCTTTTAAATATAAATTAAAAATAAAATAAAATAAAATATGTTTATTTCAGGCCTTGACCCATAGTTGTTAGTGTACAAAGACAATCATCCTACTAATATTATAAACGCTAAAGTTTGTATGGTTGTTTGTTTGGATGTTTGTTACTCTTTAACGCCGCTACTACTGAAGCGATTTGGCGGAAATTTGGAATGGAAATAGATTTTACTTTGGATTAACACATAGGCTACTTTTTATCCCGGAAAAATCCATGGTTCCCGAGGGATTAGTGAAAAACTAAATTCCACGCTGACGAAGTCGCGGGCGTCTGCTTGTAACTTATAATGTACGAATATATTAGTAATCTATATACAAACATAAAAAATTAAACAAAAAAATAAAAATAAAAAGAGTAGAGAAGAGAAACATATTTATGGATAATACCTACTTACTTAAAATATCCTACAGACTGACTCATCCCGCACACAGGCGTGTGTATCCAGTGCCTCAGTATGGCCACACACTTTTCACTAATCACCCTTTTAGTAGACGATAAAAACGTTTTTTTATGCTTCAAACATGTTTTAGTGATTTTAAAAATTTCGTAGGTAGGTATACATTAACTGATAAAGTTCCAAGTGGATTGTTTAAAAGTGGGATTTTGACGTGCATGTTGTTTGTTGACTTTATTTAAATATTTTATTTTCTTTTTTCTTATTGGACTGAGAGTGTGCGATAGCCAAACATACCTCATTTTGAGAAGCAACGATATTTTTTACTAGAGATAGGGCACTATCGCATCAAAACTGAGGCGGACAAATGTGCAAAATTGTCATAATCTCGCTGAGTGTCGAATTTAACCTCCTTTTTTACGGCCTCCGTGGCGCAGTGGTATGCGCGGCGGATGTACAAAACGGAGGTCCTGGGTTCGATCCCCGGCTGGGCCGATTGAGGTTTTCTTAATTGGTCCAGGTCTGGCTGATGGGAGGCTTCGGCCGTGGCTAGTTACCACCCTACCGACAAAGACGTACCGCCAAGCGATTTAGCGTTCCGGTACGATGTCGTGTAGCAACCGAAAGGAGTGTGGATTTTCATCCTCCTCCTAACAAGTTAGCCCGCTTCCATCTTAGACTGCATCATCACTTACTATCAGGTGAGATTGTAGTCAGGGGCTAACTTGTAAAGAATAAAAAAAAAAACTTTGTTTAAATATTTTATTTTCTTTTTTCTTATTGGACTGAGAGTGTGCGATAGCCAGACATACCTCATTTTGGGAAGCAACGATATTTTATACTAGAGATAGCACCGCCTTCATACTGATCAGCAGGTAGAACGTATTATTATGTTATTTTTCGCTTTTTAGTTTAGTGGGTACGTTTTTAGGTTTTGAAGTCGGTTGTATTTTTTTTTTTATTCTTTACAAGTTAGCCCTTGACTGCGATCTCACCTGATGATAAGTGATGATGCAATCTTAGATGGAAGCGGGCTAACTTGCTAGGGGAGGATAAAAATCCACATCCCTTTCGATTTCTACACGACATCGTACCGGAACGTTAAATCGCTTAGCGGTATGTCTTTGCCGGTAGGGTGCAATAAGCCACGGCCGAAGGTTCCCACCAGCCAGACCTGGACCAATTAAGAAATCCTCAATCGGCTCAGCCGGAGATCAAACCCAGAACCTTCGTCTAGTATACCACTGCGCCACGGAGACCGTCAAAAAACAAAAGAAACGGTTACCTATACCTACCTATATTTCCTAAAATGAAGTATGTCTGGCTATCGCCGACTCACAGCCTGTAATGCATTTCACGCGAGTATGTAGGTACCCAATTACAATAGCCCTCAAACCTGAATCATGAATCATTACACGCCTTTATAGCGGTAACACGTTTTTTTCTTTCGATAACATGATAGGTCTCGACCGTGATCCTACGTGATTAAAAAAAAAAAGAATCCATGTCTTAATATATATAAATTACGTGTCACGTCACGTCCTCGATGGACTTCTAAACTACATAAACAATTTAAATATAATTTTCACACCGCGTGCAGTTTTGTCAAAAAATAGTTTTTGCTAGATACTCGATACTTTACACGTTGGAAATCCTGGTTTTATTTCTTGATGAAGTTGAATATTTGCATAAAATACGCATTTAACATGATATAATGCTAGCCACAGACGGTCAATTATTCTCACATTTCTGTAGCACGCACGACTATATTTGATCGTGTGTTGGTCACTGCGTACATGACTTAAATAGTATGCCGCGTGGGTACTACCGTTTGCTCCTCAGAAACGTGAGAATAATTGACCATCAATGGCGACCTTAAGCAGAATTAAGTGTTTCAGCGCTATGAAGAGGATATATTAAATCACGTATCATGTAAAAAGGTCTTATGAGGGAACAATAGACGATCGTGATGCTAGCCCACGAAAAGATTAACTAGTCTCGGTATTGTGTAGTATTGCGTGTCCAACAAACAATACCTATAGAATATAAAACAACTACAAATATATATACACCACACACCAGCATTACAAGAGTTGGTAAACGTGTTTACATTACCTTTTCCAACGCAATAGCATGTTATTATCTAAAAATTGTGCATATTTGTTGGTATAAACAATGGTAGAGCTTCTGCACACATCAGGGGCGTAACTACCGCCGTATTAGCCGTATCAATGATACGGGGCCCCCGAGTACAGGGCCTATGGGAATTTATGGCCTATAGATGGGCCAGGGGATTATGGGTTTAAAAATTACCTATATCATCATTATCATTATCAATTATCAACCCATATTCGGCTGACTGCTGAGCTCGAGTCTCCTCTCAGAATGAGAGGGGTAAGGCCAATAGTCTACCACGCTGGCCCAATGCGGATTGGCAGACTACACACACGCAGAGAAATTAAAAAATATCTCTGGTATGCAGGTTTCCTCACGGTGTTTTCCTTCACCGTTTGAGACACGTGTTATTTAATTTCTTAAAATGCACACAACTGAAACCGGGGCATGCATGATTGTAGCCTATTAAAAGTGCCTGTTTATGTACCTGATCCTTTTCTCAATTTCTTATTACGAAATAAGGATGATTTTGCAAAATATACATTACTATTTTTCAATTAAGAAAATAAAGTAAGAAAAAAATATATACAGAATCATCGGCTTCTTTCTTTTGTGGCAGATTTCTGTACTCACCTAGAATGTGAATACCTTTTGTGCCTTTAGGTTGGTAATATATAACACATGCAAGACACGTTTCAAGCATTACGTACCTACGAGTTGTATGTGTACATATAAATCCCACAGTGCGCAGTTAGCCCTATTCATATTTATCATCATCATTATTAACAACCCATATTCGGCTCACTGTTGAGCACAAGTCTCCTCTCAGAATGAGAGGGGAGGCCACCACGCTGGCCCAATGCTGATTGGCAGATTCTCACACGAGATAATTAATTTCTACCTCTCTCACTCATTTAATATCAGGTAGAAATTAAATATCACGTGTCTCAAACAGTGAAGGAAAAGCATCGTGTGGAAATCTGCTTACCAGATAATTTTCTCAATTCTCTGCGTGTATGAAGTCTGCCAATCAGCATTGGGCCAGCGTGATGGACTATTAGCCTAACTCCTCTCATTCTGAGAGGAGACTCGAGCTCAGCTGTGAGCCGAATATGGGTTGATAATTGATAATGATGATGATGATGATATAGGTAATTTGTAAACCCATAATCAGAATTATATCTACCTAATTTGTTACATAAGTCGTGTTTTATTTTCCTTCTAAACATGAATGTGTGACTTAAATGTATAATTAAATATTATGTTTTAACTATTAAACACACATGAAAATGTATAACTAGACATCATGTATGAAAATACAATACATTATGAAAACTAAACGGTTGAATAATAGGTGTTATTAAAATACGCATATTAGTTTTATAATAGAACTGTACCTATTTTAATACTAAGTATGCACCGTTTCATACTTTACCTTATACTTTATTCTCATGAAAATTTTTTAAAAAGTTATAATATTTATTATAACTTTTTAAAAACAAAAAATAATCACTAATTAGGTATATGAATAAATAATTCCCGCTGCGCCGAAATTTTTAATTCATAAAGCTGTAGTAATAAATATATGTATACATTTTTTCAATTGCATATTTGAAGATTTCTATACTTACTAATGCATATCGACATAGCTCAGCGAGTCGCGAAGCTGAAGTGGCAATGGGCAGGCCACATAGTTCGAAGAGCCGATGGACGTTGGGGTCCCAAGGTGTTGGAATGGCGACCCCGCACCGGAAAGCGCAGTGTTGGTCGAGATCGTTATGCTTGGAGGTCCATGCAAGAGGCCTATGTCCAGCAGTGGACGTCCATCGGCTGAAAATGATGATGCTTACTAATATTATAAAGAAGTAAAGTTGTAAGGGGTAATCATTCTCTGGACCTGTTAAACCGGTTTTGAAAGTCCTTTTCCTATTAAAAAGCCACGTTATTTATGAGTGTCATAGGCTATATTTTATCTATGTATTCCCATGGGAACGGGAACTACGCGGGTGGAACCACGACGCGTAGGGTAGTAAGATAAAAGCTCTTATTATTTTGCGAAGATTTCATTACGCACGCTGCCGGTGTGATATAACCGCACGGGCACAATCACCGCTGACGGCGAGTACGTCCATATAAGTGCAGCTATTTGGCTCGGTTCATAAAAAGGGTATAATACAAAAGAATATGCGATATACTACATTTTATTTTACGAGTGTTGTGTGTTAATAAATAATAAATAAATAAAAAGCCTTTATTCAAGTATCGTTTTACAATTTTAACTTACAATCTAACGTTAATAAAAAAGAAATAATTACACTAGATACAAGTCGCCTGAACGCCGTAGGCCTCCCCCAAATCTTTCCATATTTTCCTGTTTCGGGCTGTACGCATCCAGGCCGTGCCACTCGTTTGTGAGAAGACGTCTCTCCATCTCCTTTTCTGACGACCTTCTTTTTCTTTTTTGTGTGTTAATAGCTCCTTATTAAATATTAATTCCACTTAATTAATAATACAAACAAAACACTAAAAACATAGTGTCAGTATACAGTAGTCTAATCCGTGATATATGACAAAAGTCAGATATCTAAAATCCAATAAAGAATTGAATCAGCTCAGGAAAATAATATTCAATAACTCCAAAAATCCTATTTTTCATTTGCGTTTTATCTATTATTTATTGTAAACCTGTGTAATATTGACCTAAAAGATTTACTCGTTTTAAAATATCAAATAGATGATTACCAGGAACGTTTTTCTGGGTTTTTAATTAGGGGTAATCTCTGGATTTTCTGAATTTGATGATTCTTCTACCACTATACTGAGACTTATATTAAAGTAGCTTAATATAAGTCTCATAGTCTATATTTCTGACGGAAACGGGAACTACGGACGTCTGCTGGTCCATTGCAAATCGCTGACGCCTATCTTTTGAGCCACACAACAACAATCTCACGGCCTCCGACGGCACTATGTCAGCGTCAATTTGCTCTTGAAAACTGCCTAGTGAATTAAGTAGCTAAGCCAATTCATAATTGCTGATTTAGTATCGATCCAGAACTAAAACAATTCAACTTATATCCTTTAAATTAACATAGATAACTGTTAGAAGAATAACTTTCTCAATCTAATAATAGCGTTTGAAACTATATTCAGCTATAATATTCAAGGATTAAAATTAGCAAATAATAGCTTTGATTTCATAGCCGTATAAATGTATTTATCAACGGGCACGTGCAGTTTGGTACGAAAGATAATTGCGACGATTAAAACGTCAACCTTTTTAACACCAGTGGCAAAACGTTAATTTCGAGACTCATTAGCAAGCCTTATGTAAGTTGTTTTAACAACTAGGGTTAGGTCGTGTTGTTGCGCGTTGTCGTTTAAGTAGGTTTTTAAGTTTACAAGCTGCACTTTCGTTCACATCATTTTGATTTAAAAGCCTATGATGATTATTATGTATTCTGAGTGAGCTGACAGTAATTGCCTTGTGGCGAATGTATACTACGGGTCAAACCGCGTTGCGTCTGCTAGTTCTCAATATACTTAAGTTACAAAAACATTACAGTAACATAATAATTGTATTCAATGATTGTGGGGAATAAGTAATTATTATAAAGTAACAATGATCACGGTATAATGTTACCTCTGACTCTAGGTAGGACACGCGATGACTAAGTCTTGTTTTGCCTTTTAAATGAGCTACTAAAATGTACTCGTTATCTAGAACCCTAACTAAGACATTACACATTAACAACGCTGGTTCATTCCTCATTAGGTGAAAAGTAAAAATAAACCTCCAATCGGATATGCTAAACTTGTTTTACCCTACTTGTAATATCAATGTCTGATTACCATATACAGTTTACGTATAAACGTGGATTATGTATTCAATTATTTTTTTAATTCAGGGTACCCTACCAATGTGTTTTGAACAAACAGATACCTATAAGTAACAACTAAAATTTCCACTCTCTTGGAAAATGGTTGTCCCTAATATAGCGTTGTATGTCGTAATCAATTTGCCAACAGCAAATAAGTTTTCTAATAAATAACTATAAAGGGGATCGAAGATTATGGCCCATGACAGGCCGCCTAGTTAGGATAATATTGAAGCATGGAGGAAACATATTTTTAAAGAAACTTTTGGTTTATAGAAGTTTGCAGCTCATTTCTTTGTGCGGAGGGAAGTTTACCATATTTTTTCTTGGATGAATGTACCAATAATTATTGAGTTTGTTACAAAAACATTATAACTAGAAGTAGAATTTTATTGAGCTTAATAAAAACAGATATAGAAAAAACAACTCCACGTAATTTCTCTTATGAATCCATACGTATATTTATATGAAACAAGCCGACACGCCGCGTTGTACGCGAAAAAATACCCTAAATCCTCAAACTCACAAACTTTACCTCTTCATAATTATATAAGGTAAAACAAAAAACATATCTCAATTCATCCACAAAATACTCTTATGACATTCAAAATAAAATTTAGCTATCTTACATCTACATGTTTATTGCGTGGCAGGGTGTGCACAGAAGGTCGCCACGACGAGTGTTTTTGGAGTTGCCCAGTGATACGTCACCTTGTATGACCTTAAAGTTGTATGACTCAGGGCAAATGCCTCGTACATTTTTGTACTTAAGCATTTTTATCTCACTTAGAAAAAGATTTGTGACTAAACGACATATTTAAGTGTTCCTTTTTCTGTAGATATATTAGTCAATTACGTATTTTTCGTATATCTAGTAAACTACACATAGATTAGACGTTCCTATAATTAATTATTTTATGACATTTAAATTTTATTTAAACATAAACTAAATGTTAATTATTGATTTACTTTTTCAGAAGACTGATTCTGATAGTAGGTACAACACCTACTACTAAACTGAAAATATAATGATTATTTTAACTCAGCTTTAAATAGCTTTAATAATAGTAATAAATTAATCGAAACAAATATGGAAATAGAAGTGCCCTTACGTGATATTGTGACTGATGAATACACATCTATTGTCTTTGAATGTAAAGTAAGTGACTGCTCTAGAAGGTGTATCTCATATAAATGGTATAAAGATGGAAAACAAATAGAAGCAACACGTAGAATTAAAATAAGCTACGACGGAAAATGGCATAGGTTAGAGATAACGTCGGTTATTACACAGGATTATGGAATATACATTATTTTATTAAATAATAATGGGAAAGAAATATTTTCTAAAGCAAATCTATATGTCAGAGAGATAAAAGACATGCAAAATAATGATGTAATTTATATTAGTCCAAAGTCATGGTGTTTTAATGCTTCAAGGCATTTGAGGTGCACAAAAGTATTAGTAGGCAATATCATAGAGTTAGAAGCAACATTTAACGCCGAGTCCTCAGATGAATATGTTTGGTATAAGAGTAATCGACCATTACTACCAAATGAACGTACTATTGTATTAAATGATAAAAAAACTACGACACTTTCTATATTGTGTGCCAAAGAGACAGATACTGGTATTTATCATGTGGTATGTAATTCAGAATATGGTATCGCATCAAGTTTTGCAAATGTGATTGTCTTGAATACAGACCTCGATACAATAAACAGTAGTGAAGTTGTCCCAAGTATAGATGAGCCATTGCAAGAGGAACTCGAAATTAATGAAGGAGAGGACGTACGACTTATGTGCAAAATCACGTATGATGTAAACACCGTAATACATTGGTGTAAGAATGGAATAACTCTTGAAAAACAAGATAATAAAGTCACAGAATATTATAATAATAGATACACTTGTTTGAGAATAAAGAGTGCTTCCGTGAAAGACGGTGGCGAGTATTCCATACTAATGAGAGATGAAATAACTGGTCATACAGATACATCAAGCTGTTTTTTAACTGTAAACCGTAAGTTTTATTGGATTTTTATGTGTTTCATTTATTATTTTGTAATTCAAAATGAATGAAATGAAAAAATAAACGAACTTCTTTTTCAGATTCTCAACCAGACAAATTAAGTTCAGTTAAATTGAGAACACCTTTATTGCCAGTTGTAACATGTATCGGATCTAAATTATCATTAACTTGTAGTTTCTTTTTGGATGATCCAAAATTTTATTACGTTGTTTGGTACATTGGTCATTACAGGGTAGAACGGACAAACCACCGATTTAACGTAAGTAAATTCGTTTACTTACGTGATAATACTCACAATATAATCATTTATAATATTATTATTATTATATATTCATTTATTAGGCAGATAATGCTTTATGCAATAAGACCGCCTTTGCACATACTTGTTTACCATGTTTATTGTATTTTCTTTGTTATTGTTTATCTTGTGCTACAAAAAAATATAATATATGACAATTTCAGGTAGTGAGCAGTGGTGGAGATTTTTTCTTATTTATCAAACAAATAAAACCTGGAATGGCAGGTGAAGTCACATGCGAACTTCGAAAATCGTTACCCAATAGAACATCAGTTTTAATTAATTGCACATCAACAGTATTAACTATAGTGCCGCCTGCAGTTTTAAATAATATAACAAAATTAAATATGACTTCGAAGAACAACATTTACTGCAATGGAAATTTTAAAATTAATATTCCTTTTAAAAACAAGAAGCACGCTTTAAATGGAATTCAAAAACCCATAGTAAGTAAAAATTACTTGAATGAATGATTTATAAAAAAAATGAGGCATTGCATTTGTATAAATATTCTGAAAAAGCTATAGCGAATTTCTTGCGAATAGTTTTATTTCTACATTCGAAGGACTGTACAGTTCTAGGAGTATTTATGTGTACTATTGCTTAAATTTTATTTATGTATATGTCTGCGTAACTATGTTTTTACTTTTCTTTATTGGACTAAATCTATCGAAGTATTTAATATTTGTCATAAATGAGCTTACGACCTATTGAGTATTCATTGAATATTATTATTTCCTACAGCTTTCTACAAACGACACGAATATTTGCAGAGAAGAACTGGTGATCACATATTGCAGGTGATTAAATACTCCTACTTCCATAATCCTTTATATTCAATATTATCAGTTTCATAAAGATACATTGCTTTTTATAGGGTCCACAAAACATTTATAATAATCTTGAACATTAAGTAGCTTTATATTCTTTAAATCGTACCTGAACGTAGTTAACCTAATAATTGGGTTAAGTTATTTATATACTCACATAAATTATTTAGTTTGTCTAATATTTCAAATAAAAGCTTATTTTATGCATAATTTAACTGTAATAAGTTGCCTTTGATCTTGTTCATGGTTGTCTGGTAGATATTCCTGTAAGCAATAAGACCGCCTTTGCACATACTTGTTATCTATGTTTTCTTTGTTATTGTTTTTGTTTTGTGCAATAAAATATAAATAAATAAATAAAATAAATACCAGATGATGGTATATATTTCTAATGCTGGACCAGTAGAGAATGTATGTGGATTGACGGGTTATATACAACTGATTTATTTGCAACTATCATTGTAGTTGAAGATCTTTCTTCAACTTGAAACGGACATTCTAAAGTTCTAAGTCTATTTATAAAAGTTCTGCTGTTGATAAATTGGCTCTACTTGATCTGACTGTTATAATACACAGTTTGGTAACTAGAAATCGGTTTGGATTAACAGGTCAGAAACCTGCAACAGTAGCAAAATGGCACGTCGATTCTCTTTCTACGATCGCAAACGCTTCGAAAACTAGAAAAATGTATGGGAATGACTTTTGATATCGATAAGTCACGTGATAAAGATCGTAGAAATCGACGTGCCACGTGACTACAGGAGCTGTTTTTAAAGCCATTGAGTGCAGTTTAGAAAGTAACTTAAACAATAGCTTTGTTATCACATCTATCTAAAAGTCTATCTATCTAAGTTCGGGTTACATGATATAGCTACCTACTATTTTTTTTTTTATTATTCTGTACAAGTTAGCCCTTGACTACAATCTCACCTGATGGTAAGTGATGATGCAGTCTAAAATGGAAGCGGGCTAACTTGTTAGGAGGAGGATGAAAATCCACACTCCTTTCGGTTTCTACACGACATCGTACCGGAACGCTAAATCGCTTGGCGGTACGTCTTTGTCGGTAGGGTGGTAACTAGCCACGGCCGAAGCCTCCCACCAGCCAGACCTGGACAAATTAAGAAAACCTCAATCAGCCCAGCCGGGGATCGAACCCAGGACCTCCGTCTTGTAAGTCCACTGCGCATACCACTGCGCCTGCGGAGGCCGTCAAAATGCTTTTTTACCCGAGAAAGAATTACCTATTTCATTTTGTCTACTTTATAACTTTAAATATCAAAATAACTAAAAATGTATATTTAAAAATTTTACATAATCTCGGTCTATTTAGTAAAATATATGAATAATGCCAACATATATAAATGAACGCTAAAATATGTAACGTTAATTTTCGTAGCACTAGCAAAATCCACCTGTATTAAACTCAACATTGCAAAAACCAAAGAAACGAACAGCCGCTAATGTTATTGCCTAGTTATTAACATCTACACGTCATTGTGAGAACAGGATAATGGTAGGCGTCCACATATCCGCATCGTATGTATCGGACGCTTCGCATCAAACGGATTTTAGTATTAAAACATTAAAAGTTGTTAATATGGAATGTAAGTAAGAAGCGGGAAAAATATATTATTCTATTCCTTGTATAAAAAGTTATACAAGTGCGTATACAAGAACTTTTGATGTTACCTATACGTGCGGATTTGTGGAGCCATGTAATCTGGGAGAAAAGCATATATTGTGTTATTTTACCCACCTATGCCATTTAGTACGCCTTTCTACCTTTTTACTATATCTGCAATTGTGTTAAATATGTACTAATTTTTAAATTATTGTGTATTCAGGCTAGATGATGACAATTTTTATTTTGAAATTACTAATAATGAAAATGAAGAAAGCAACCCTGATTATAGTATAACTATCTACGAAAATTGTACTAATGAGAAACATCCAACATCAAAAGTTGTTATTATGGAATGGTAAGTAAGAAGCGGGAAATATATATTATTCTATTCATTAACGTTTGATATGTTTATTACAGTATCTTTATTTTAGGTTTAACACAATGGAAAAAAACACCGATGTAAACGAACCTAAGCTAAAATGGTACAAAATTGAATACGGAAAAGTACGTGATCATTTTGTAGAAGCAGGAGTTTCAAGTTTAGCTATGCTAGAGATAAAGGATCCTCCGTTAGAACAAATTATAAAATTTCGTATAAGTGTAACAGATTCGAAACACCAGGCTGATGAATCAAGAGTTTGTATAAGTAAGCAATCACATGGTCAATATATATAAATAAAATAGAAGTATCTGTAGCTTTTAAAATATCTGTGTTGTCTTTTTAAACAACATCTTAGTATTGCATAACTCCTAATAGCTTAGTTATTTACGCAATACCGAAACGCAATTATTATATTTTTATTTTTTGTCTGTCTGTCTGCTAATATTTGGAACGGCTTGACCGATTTCAATGAGAGTTTCACTGGGAGACAGAGAGGGCTACTGAGTAAAATATAAGCTACTTTTTGATTCCAGAAAATTACATGGTTCTTGTATGATTTGAAAAACTGAATATCACCTAACCAAGTAGTTGCGGTCGTCTGCTAGTTATTTATAAAGAAGGTTAAAATTCAAAAATTCAAGTATCCTTAGTCTCAAGTTTGACTATTTGTACCACCGGTCCAGAAGGTTCTTCTGAGAAATGCTGGCTATTAATTAATTAGTTGCTCTTTTAAATATTTTAAGAAGTAGAATTAATTATTTTATGTAATGATATAAAATAATTTAATATCATTACATAAAATAATTAATTCTACTCCTTGTGTGAATTGCCTTCAAGCATCTATGTCATTATTGAGTTCACCAACGGTAGAATGTGCAAACTGATATGCATTGGCAAATCTGTAAATGTCTCACTTGTTATAAAGGAGTACAGCCACCCAACAAAAAAAAGGAGATTTTTGAACTTTTTGGAGACGATAAACGGATATAACTTCAACTTACTAAACATGCTTTTATAATTTACAGTGCCAGCCATTGAAGACTCTTATAGAATGAACAAACAATGTGAAATTAAACCTATGGAAGAATTTAATTTAATCTTTACGAAAACAGGCGATTTAATTGGTTGTGGCGCATTTGGAAGTGTAGTTCTTGTTTGTGATAAAGTAGGAGAATTTTATGCTGCAAAGATTTTGAAGACTAGAACCCAAAAAAAGAGAGACACTGCTATGAGGGAGTACGAATTGTTGAAAATTTTAAGACATCCAAAACTAGTAGAACTTCACAGTGCATTCACAGCAAAGGAATCCTTTATCTTAGTTATGGATTAGTAAGTATAGCTACCTATTAAGATAACAATACAGATAATTATTAAGTACCTAGAAGTACTAACCACAATTCTGAGTATAAAATTAAATACAATAAAACCGTGTTATTAAATTTTCATAAATTAAAACAGCCTTTTTGAATTACCTATCTAATTTTTGATTCGTATTATTCCCGAGCATAGAAAAGAAAGGGTTTGTGTGACACTTTCCCTTTCATTTCTATCAATGGGGTTGCTTATAAAGATCACAACAAGCCCGCAATCTCTTGGATTTCGCCATATTGAATTTACTAGACGTGAACTTAACTGGTTTGGGGAACTGTTTTAAAACTCATTACAACTTAGATAAAAGCTTTTAAGGGTGAACTTTTAATATTTTTTTTCGAACTTTACAGCCTTTGGGGCGGCGAATTATTCGACAGAATAGTTGAAGAGGAACACATCAAGGAACTCGACGTAGTACCCTACGTTAGGCAAATCTGCGAGGCTTTGCAATATTTGCACAGTAACAAAATTGTTCATTTAGATTTAAAGCCAGAGAATATTATCTGCCTGAGTCCGAATTCTCGACAAGTGAAAATTATAGATTTTGGTCTAGCCAGAGTTTTAGACGCTACCCATGTGAGAGCTATATATGGAACTCGGGATTACGTTGCACCGGAAGTATTAAATTTTGAGCAGCTGACTTTAGCCTGTGACATGTGGAGTTTAGGGGTGGTTACTTACATGCTGTGAGTTAAAAATGTTTCTAGTACAATGTTCGGTTATTTTGATGTTGACTAAGATTAGCCTTCTTGGCGGTAGATTGATAGCGTACAAATGTGTAAAAGCTTCGCTTTGACTTCTGTGCACTTCTTCCCTATCCCTACCCTACACTACCCTACTCCTACCCTTTTTATCAACATCATTATAAACCCATATTCGGCTCACTGCTTAGTTTGAGTTTCCTCTCAGAATGAGAAGGGTCAGGGCAATAGTCCACCACGCTGGCCTAATGCGGATTGGCAGACTTTACACACACAGAGAATTAAGAAAATTCTCTGGCATGCAGGCTTCCTCACGATGTTTTTCTTACACCGTTTAAGACACATGCTATTAAATTTCTTAAAATGCACATAACTGAAAAGTTGAAGGTGCATGCCCCGGGACCGGATTCGAACCCACTCCTTCAGAGTCAGACATCATTATCCACTGGGCTATCACGGCTCTTTTTATATATATAGATTATGATTGATCTGACCCAGGACTTTATTCATGGACCTCATTAATTTTCAATTAACTCCCATACAAATGAAGCTGTTAAAATATTATTGCTACATTCAATAATTTAATGTCTACCTTCATTTTGTAGACTGTCAGGAGTAATGCCTTTTAGTGGAGACAGTTGGCCTGAACGATCAGCAAACATTACAAAGGCGAACTATAACTACCATGAATCAGCATTTAAAGATATATCAGACTTGGCCAAAAACTTTGTTGATCACCTTCTCATACTTCAACCCGAGAGACGTATGACGGCAGGCGACGCCCTGAACCATAGATGGATAATAGAAGGCCCACCTAAAGGTGCAAAATCAGCATATATGAAGCGAACGAGGCAAAACCTGAAATCATATCTAGCTAATAATAGAGCTAGATGGCAAGTAAGTTAAAAAAATTAAAACTTTTCATCAATCATCTAATTTATATTGTTCAATTTTTAAAAGACGATTTGATTTGGTTTTGTGTGAAAGTCTTGAGCGTCGGCTAGTTTCTGATATAACGCGAATGAGAACTACTTGACACAATAATGCATAGAAAATTCAATTTTATTAAGAACTAGCGGACGCCCGGCCCGGGACTTCGTCCGCGTGAAATTCAATGTAAACTTTAAACCCCTACTTCACCACTTTAGGGGTTGAACTTAAAAATTCATGAATGACATTATATTTCGTATTTTTTTCATGATTTATGAACAAATTTTAAAAACTGTAACTCAAAATTAAGGACTTTCCATACCAACTTTCAACCCCTATTTCACCCCGTTTTATTTTTATTTTAGGATCAAAAAGTACCCTATGTTTTGCTTCAAAATCCTATTTACCATTGTACTTAAACTCATCTTGATCGGTTCAGCCGTTTAGCCATGAAAAGGTAACAGACAGACAGACAGAGTTACTTTCGCATTTATAATATTAGTAGGGACAAATCTATCTTCTTTTCTTTAAACTTCACCATGAATTGGAATTCTGATCCTGTAACGTTGATGTATTGATCCCTCTAACATAATTTATGTTTAAACAGAGAGCAGGCAATGTAATGATAGCGGCACATCGTCTACGTAACGCGGGCAGTCAGAGGAACACACTGGACGCTGACCGAGTTTCACCTAGCCCGACTAGAGTCTAGTCTAGACTTAGCTTAAGTTTTATTATCACCATTACGGCTATTGGTATAAACAATAGTGTATTTATTGCAACTGTGTAGCTTTGAAATCTGCTGATTACGAAAATAGTCACATCTTACCAATTTAAGATATTAATTCTTTCTTATTAAACTTTGTTGATGTATATGTTTCGGAAATAACTTATGATTAAAATTTTATGTAATAAACAATATTTTTTCACATGCCAAAAACTTAATAATGTAATATTGGGTCACAGCATTCGAGTCTAAAACTATAATGATTTGGGCAGACAACGGCAGGACGGGACGCTAACGCGACGTTGACGTGACATTTGATTTGATATAGAACACGATACACAGAGTTCTCGCGTTGCCGTCGCGCCCGACATGTACTCGTATACAACAGGAGCGTAAACAAGGGGCGGGCGGCGTGACGTCTCAATTTGCGTTCTATGAATTTTTATTTTAGCTGTCAAACAGAACAGGACAGAAATATGATAGTAAAGTAGTTTGATACTGTACATGGCTACATTTTTTGACAGATTCGTTAGCAGCTTTGGATCATGAACTCCTAGTCCTAGATCTAAATTACCCCGTATTGAAAGACGCAAGGCAAGGGGAGTCAGCACGCTCCCCGCCATGCCGCCATCGTCACGTCACCGTCCCGTCCCGTCCCGTTTGCTGTCTACCCCACAAAAGCTTTCCTATATCGGTGTTCTACCCAAACCGTAACTGTTCCCAAATAGCATTATTATTTTACTCTAAGTCGACGACTATTAATTATTAGTATTCCATATAATATAACAATTTACATCATGATATTCATGACGTGAAGTACGTCATACTATGTAATTATATGTACTTAACTAAGTAATAATAGATTTTAATGTGTAAGAAATAAAATCAATAAAGTACTGTTGTCTTCATAATATGTTCAATCTCTGACAGACAAAGAGGGTTGTTATAAGTTTGGTGTGCTTGTCTGTATGTATGTGTGTGGCATTGTAGATTCTAAGTAAATGAATAGATTACTATGCGATTTTGTTTGTTTGAAAGCCGGCGTGATCGAGATAGATTTTAGCCTTAAACGATGAAGATTCCATAAGCCTGCCAAAAAACGGTGGGAAAGCTTTCCAAAAAATAAATAAATGAATAAAACTACCACAAAATCGTAATACAATTTAATTAATATTATGGGTGCACTATTGGGAATTATCTAAGATTTAACAAACTGTTTCTAGTATAGCACAATAAAATAGGTACTTATCTATATATCTACGAAGAAAACAAAGATTCGATCCACACATCGCCAGCGTACCAGTTAACTCATTCTGATAACAATAAAATAAGTTATCTTGTATCTGCCAATATAAATTACATTGTTATAAAAAATGTAAGAAATTGGCTCTCTAAACAAATTACGTTCTTACTGGTACGATAACAATATAATCGTTAAATATTTTTAAATAATTAAGTCATATAATGGAAGAACTATCTAAGAATGCTTGCAATAATAACTTTCCTTAACACTTTATAAATTATATAAAAAGGCAAGGGGCGAGCAAATCAGACTTTCTAAAAATATATCGTTACTTAGGTGTAATCTCGGAAAATTCCGTCGATACAACAAACTACTAAGCTTTACCCAACGGTATACTGAATTACTACTGTGCAATAAATAAGTACATTAACTACCATTGCTCGTTATTTATAAATAACATTTTTTTTTATATGTACTGAAAATACTAAGATTTTAAATAATATCAACTTTAACAGTGATACTCGTAAAATGCAAAGAAACTATTTATTGAAATAAATAAATCCAAATAAATTATTGGCAGCTGCAGCTACCGCCTCCTCTTTAACTAATTAATTACATCCTGAAAAAAGAACACTTCTGTAAATAACGTGAACAAACATCAACTCAAAACGCAAAGACAATTTTAATCAATGTTTCATAAATATATCATCAGTTTTTAAAAAATGTATAAATAAAATTATAAACATATTCGCTTGGCTTATTCAATGGAAAATGGGTACCCATACATTTCGCATTGCTAGTATTTTATAGAGTTCAAGCAAAACTTACTTATTCTAAACAGTGCTTTCTTGGTCACCTCTTATTATCTCACCGCTTTTATATGAATGTATTTATTTTCCTTGTCAGTCATATCTAGTCAAAGAAGGCGTTCTTCTTCTGTAACTCTGACATCTTCTAGGAGAAACACTATAAGATCTACTGCCGTGAAATTTTCCTGTCTGAGATATTACGTCCAATCTCGCTGATGCTTCTGCCCTACCATAGTCATTCTCCAATGTGACTCTATAGAGACCTACATCTTCTACAGTGACTTGCTCAATTTCTAGTATTCTAAACATATCATCCTTTTCTCTAATACTGATTCTAGCTGTCGGAGTTATTATTATTCCATCCTTGTCCCACGTAGCCCAGGGCGGGGGAAGTCCTTTCACTGCACATTGGAATACTACCGTATCACCTTCTTCTACTACTTTGTTGTATGGATAAGTATAGAACTTTGGAGCGATTTCGCGAGATGGACTGCCAAGTCTTCTGAGATCCGGACCTTATAAGCAAAGAAAATTGAAAACTTTATAACTTCTACTAAGCAAATACTTTCAAATACTTAGCACTAGTTTTATTAAAATCGTATATTGAGAAAATGTGTGGAATGCCTGGAATGTATAAAATAAGAAATGACTATCTATAGGGGAAGATTGAAAGTGACAACAATTTGGGAAGGTCAATCCACATGCTGTGTGATATACTAACCCATAGTCATTTGACGCTGAAGGATGAAATTCAAATAAAAAGCAGAAAAAATGCGAGGAAAGCAGAGAAAGGTCAAAGAGAACGCCACAGTGGTTGAAAAGGATAAAATACGTGATGACTGATGAGTAGAAGTATGATAGAAATTAACGCAAGAGGAGATCATGTTATGCCGACCCCGTGTGTTATGGTCTAGGAGATTGTAATGATGACGTAGAATGGTACTGTATATTACCTGGTGTCCTAGAGAGGGACCTGGCAGGCGTAGTACGCGGTGTGGATCGCGGCGTCGAGGCGGCAGACAGGAGTGCGGGCGGCCTGCGCAGCGTTTGACTTAATGTGTTCGGTTCGCCAGGAGCTGGAAAAGTCAAAAAAATTATGGACTCCTCCTAAAGATATTGTAAGTATTATCTGCCTATGAAAAAAAAATTGATATCATTTGGATCATGCGTTATTCACTCGAAAATTCATAATTTGTTATAACTGATTTCAATTCCATATTTTTTTTTATCTTAATGAGATGAATATTTCGATATCGTAGAACTTACGGTATATAACTAAGCAAGCACTAGAAGTGGCCTTTCCCATATTGTTTGCAGCTTCACAAATATATGTGCCCTCGTCTTCTGCTGTCACTTGCTTTATCTTGAGTCGTGCTGAACCATGATCAAAGGACGTTTCGAAGTCTCCACACTCCGGGACGACCTACCAAAATGACACACAAAATTAATATTTTCGAAAATGTGTTCTTGTTGAAATCGTGCATCTTATGATGTAGGTGTAAACTAAACCAGTCTAAAACTGATATTATTGTATAATCTATAAGATTATATAAAAGAAAATCGTTTTAGTTACACCATTTACCTATAACTCAAGAACGGCTAGACCGATTTGGTTGAAAATTGGTAAAGTGGTAGCTTAGAACCAGGAGACGGACATAGAATACATAGGGTAGAGGTAGAATAGGGAATAGGGTAGGAGTAGTCACGCGAACAAAGTCGCGTGACTACACACGGGCATGGGATACTTAGAGTAGGGGTAGTGACGCGGGCGTCCAGTAAATGATACTAAATTGGACATTGTAACGGTTCATTCGTCAAATCTGGGCCCAGCAATGTATAAAAAAAACTAATATTAAAAGTTGCTGTTCTACAAACATTATAAATCTCTCATAAAGACTTCCAGTCGCCATTGTAATGTGAAGAACTTACTATTTCTGATGTAAATTACCTCTGTATAATGGAACCATCTGATATCAGGCTCAGGGTTTCCTGATATTCGACATTCGAATTCAATAGCATCACCGTCGTAGCAGAGCATGTCTGTGAGTTCTTTCTCGAAACGCGGAATCACATCTACACGTCTGAAATTAATTATGTTTTCTATATGAGTATCAAATATATTATAACAGTAATAAATGAAATACTTCACATCATCAACAACCCATATTCAGCTCACTCTTTTCAAAATGGGAGGTGATAGTCACACACGTAGAGAATTAAGGAAATTCTCAAGTATGCAGGTTTGATGGCATGATAATTTCCTTCACCGCTTGAGACAAGTGACATTTAATTTCTTAAAATGCACACAACTGAAAAGTTAGAGGTGAATGCCCCGGACCGGATTCGAAACTACGCCCTCCGAATCCAAAGCAGAGATCATATGCACTGGGCTATCACATCACATGGATAAGAAATACTTATTTAGATAATACATTCAGTAGTTTTTACAATGACACTGATCTTTTTACTAGATATACCCGTGGCTTAAGGGTCTGTGTTTTCCCTTACATAATTTGTCAACTAAGTCCCAGAAATAAAACAAAGCAAAACGATGATAATTAAAAAGAAATCAGTTATATGAACTTACCCGTATCGAATATTATGCGAATCATCGCTGCATGTAAGATCTGTGGATAAAAGTTAGGTAATCAATTAATATACCATTATACTTATTTACTTGCACCATTAAGTGCATTCTCAGAATGTGCGGCTGGAGAGCGGACAATTTCACTACTACTTCATGCGAGAAGCTTGCAGTTGAACTACATGTAGATTTGACAAAAAAATAATGATTAAGGCTTTATACTCTCGGTAATACCCCTTCTTCGACAATTTACTATAGAAAATCTATCTCAGTCTGTATTAAGAAACTAATTTAATCTCCGGGGGAAATCTGTTCTTCAACAAGTTCCACAAAAAAACAAATAGCACACTTTAATTTTACCTTTAGCTAGTATTTGCAGTGATATAATCGCCTTTGCTTCTCCGTGTACATTTTTAGCTACTATAGAGTAAGCGCCGGTGTAGTCCAACTTAGCGTGAGGAATTTCAAACCGGTATCCAGGCCCTGCGCCGACCCGCTTGAAATGACTAGCGTCTCTATAATAATCCGGCTGCAAATTGAAATGTAATGTACATCAAAAACTATAATTCAAACACTAGATAATTTGACAAAGAATTTATGTTTTCACAAAAAAATCATGAGAATGTAAATAAAACTTTGATACATTACTATAGACATATAAATGTTATATATATAGTGAGCTGTTATAGTCCAGTGGACATCTGCCTTCGATTCCGGAGGGTGTGGGTTCAAATCCGGTCCGGGGTATGCGCCTCCAATTTTTCAGTTGTGTGCATTTTAAGAAATTAAATATCACGTGTCTCAAACAGGGAAAGAAAAACATCGTGAGGAAACCTGCATACCTGAGAATTTTCCTAATTCTCTGCGTATGTGAAGTCTGGCAATCCGCATAGGGCCAGCGTGATGGACTATTAGCCTAACCCCTCTCATTCTGAGCTCAGCAGTGAGCAGAATATGGGTTGATAATGATGATGATAATGATGAAGATGTAACCTTTATTGAGTTGTTAAAATAGCCAGATAATGAAGATGAATATGCCATAGTTCTGAGTTCTAATTGCAGTAGCTTCGTTAGTCGAAACTTTATGTTACATACTCAAGAGGAAGAATATAATCAAAAAGGTGGTTTAATAAATTTGATGAGTCATTTGAGTTTCTTTACCTTTAAAAAGTCACGTAACCAGTAAACCTCTGGTTTAGGATCGCCAATGACCTCACATTCCAATAAAACGGTATCTCCTTCACGCGCCTCGCTGGACCTTGGTTTTCTTATGAACATTGGCTCTTTTGAGTACCTTTAACAAGTATTTTCTTCAGTATTATAAACTAGTGTAGTCTACAATATTTTAGCGACAAAAAGTAGAGGGTACGCGAAATAATAATAATATGTAGTTATGTTACCTAAAAAAAGCAATAAAAAACTTACGGTACATCGGGGCTAATAACGATTGGTGGCACTTTCGAAGTTTCACTCGTGGATTCTCCTCTAACAACTTCCACCTTACCGGAGGTAGAAGCTCTTCCTACTTCGTTGGATGCTGTACATGTATATACACCAGCATCCCGTGTAGCTACAGACGCAAGTGCCAACTCAATTTGTCCATCACGATCTAATGTCATAACTGCTCGTCGACTGGGTCTAAGTCTGACACCATCTCGGTACCAAGTTACACCGACAGACGGGTATGCTTCAACGATTGCTGAAATTCTAAGTTCATCACCTGAAAATAGAATAATTTACAAACATGTCTAATATGTATTTCCACGGTAGAAATTGCGTAGATAGGAAGAAATTTACAACATATACTGTAAATATCCAAAACATAAATTATCCTCAAGTGGCTAATCAAAAAAGGTTACTAAGAATTGTTTGAAACAAAAAATTTTAGTTAACCGAAAGATAAATTCTGATTGAGCTATTGAGTTAAGCGTACCTTCACATACACTGTAGAGTGGATCAAAGCCACAGCAAAATTCAGGTGCAATATATGCCCTAATGCCTTTATCAACCACAAGGTTGCATCGACAACTGATTGCTCCGCTTCCATTTCTTGCCATAGCTTCGTAAACACCGCCGTCATCCAAAGTAGTGGGCGCAATTTCCAAAGTGTGAAAATATTCATCTTGAGATGTCGAATGACGACCTGCAATGCCAATTTAGACTTTTATTTTCCGCCTTTGGAATCATATTGAAAAAAACTGACTGTGATAAACTATAAACGAGAAAAAGAAAACTGAATTATAAAGTTTAAACCATAAATGATTTTACAACCACAAACTTAAAAGTACTATATACATTTATTATAAATAAAATATATTCTTACAGTCTTCTGTTACTTCTTCGCCATTTTTAAACCATGTTACTGTAGGTGAAGGGCTTCCAATAACCTGACAAGTTAGTCGAACTGGATAGGTACATTGCACACGACGATCCCTTAACCGCATTGTAAACTGTGGTGGATATTCTCCGTTTGCCCCGGCAGATCTTTCTCTTTAAATAAATAATAGTAATTTACATAATTAGTCAATTTATAATAACCTTTTAAATTACAATCAAGTATTATTTTATTTCAACAATTCGAACTGACCTTTTAAGTTTCACATCGGCTGCCCAGATTTGCTTGTCAGTAATAACTGCCATTCTTGAATATGTAGATGAACGACCATGAATGTTTGTAGCTTCACAACTGTACCTGCCTTCATCTTCTATGTTTATATTATTAATTTGCAGGGAAGTATTATTACCACTTAATTGTATACGGACTCTTTCCGTCTCTTCTTCGACTTCATGACCATTCTTCATCCATACGATTCCTGGCATTGGGTTGCCTTTAAAACTACAACACAAATTTGCAGTTTCACCAACTAGTACTTTAAGTTGACCCGGCAGTATCTCTATAAACTCTGGTCGGTCACCAGCGAGTCCAATACCAATAGGTACGGTAGTCTGAACAGATTCTCCCCAGCCGTATCGATTTCTTGGAGTTACTCTAAAATGGTATTCTTCGCCTTGTTTTAAGTTAAAAGCATCAAATGAGTTTCTAGGCGTAATTCCTAATTCAGTCCATCGAGCACCTCCTTCTTTGCCAAGTAACCAACTTTCTACTTTGTATGCAAGAATAGGAGCTTTTCCTTGAGATTCTGGTTTAAGCCACGCAAGTGAAATCCAGTTGTTCCCACCATCCACAGTGTTTGGCTCACTTGGAATACGATCGGGCACAGCTACAAAACAAGATGTATTAATATTATATAAGTGTTTGACATGACTCCAAGAGATTATGCAACAAACTAAAAATAAATTATTTGGTATTCATTTAAATTAAACTCTAATGAGTGTTTAGCCTCAAACTATAAAATACTAGCTGTGTCCCGCGGTGTTACCCGCGAAAAATAAGTATGTGATTTTTCCGGATTAAAAAGTAACCTATGTGTTAATCCAGGCTTCTGTCTATCTTAATTCCAAATTACAGCTAATTCAGTTCAGTAGTCGCGACGTGAAAGAGTAACAAACATTCATTACATCAAAACTATTAGTTTTTCGCAAATCTCGCAAACTGTATTGATTTTTTCGGGATAAAATTGAGCCTATATTAATCTAGGATATTATCTAACTACGCTATAAATTTCAACTAAATCGATTTAGTAGTTGCGGCGTTATAGAGTAACACACATCCAAACATCCATACAAACTTTCGCGTTTATAAATATTATTAGTAGGATAGTATTAAATAGTATTATTTAAATAGTATTATTCGTATAAAATTGTTGAAGACATGCCTTTTACGAGTATATTCTTTGAAAAAAAAACACTAATAGTTACATAGGTGGCAGTACCTGAGTCAGAATAAAACTTCGATATTATCTACTAGTATAATCGTAGTTAAACGTATGAATGGTTTGATAAATATAATAGACTCTCATTTATTAAAAAAAATCTGAGTTAGAATAGAATAGAATAGAAATTATATAGTTGTTAGCACAACACATAATAATTTTAAACATTTATATCTTAGAACTATTTAATGTTGATACTGGAAAATGTGTTGTAAGGTAGTAAATTAGTAGTTTTAACTTACATTTGTAATTTCGGTCAACGACTGAAACGACTAAATCATCCATCGGGTAAGTCCAATCAGATATAAGATTTTCAGAAGAAGCACGTTGCCTGATCTAAAAGATAGAATTTATAATTACAACTTATGTATATTTTTTGATATTTTACGAGTACGTCCTACAGGGTTCCGGCTGTGTTTTTTTAAGATGCAAGAAATAATAATATGAATATTTTAAAAAACTAAAAAGCACGCTTGATATCATTTCAAATGGCATGTCCGCCATCTCGGATGTCCGCCGTATTAAATTTAAGTCACGTGACTATTTTTTTTTTGTATTCCTGACAGCAAACTCTTTCATTTGATATCAATATCATGAGGTGGATTTCAAACAGCCAGTCCGCCATCTTGGGGAGGCCGCCATATTGGATTTGTAATGACGATTCTTAGCTAGTCATGCATTGTCATCAGAACACAAAAATGTGCAAAATTTCATCCTAATCGAAGACCGGTAAATGGGTCAAATTAAATTCCAAGACTTCCTTACATACATAGTTACAAGTGAAGCTAATATAAGCGTGTTAAAAAAAGAATCTTACCACTACTGTTACAAATGCTCTATCACAACCATATGCATTTCTCGCAAAAACGCAATATGTGCCAGCATCAGAGACTACAGATCTCTTCAATGTGAATTTCACGTAATCATCAGAAGTCATTTTACAAACTCGCTGACTAGTAGTAATATCTCGTATTCCTTTCATAAAGAAAACTGAAAAATAAATTGTAACTAAGGTTTTGAAAGTTCGCCTCATGGATTATTGTTATATCACGCATCTTATAGTCGGTATCTTCGTTAATAGCATGCAGTTTCTAGGCGATTAAAAGTAACATTTTGTAGTAGTACAGCTCTTCATTCATTGTCAGAGATCCTTCTCCGAAATACTACTGCGATATTTATTTTTCACCAACACTTCGCTGCGAAAGTCACTGCGTTCCGGTTATGAGACTACATTACTTCATATTCAAAATTTTCAATTAATTTACCATGATTATAATTCTCAAACAAAACAATAACAAAATGTAAATATTACAACACACTTATAAATAATTTTGATTAGATCGATTGGAAATTAAATTTAAGGTTAATTATAACTTTCCAAAATATTATTTTATAATTTTTGGCTATTTCATTTTATCCATAAGAAAGATTATTATTACCTTTTGGTTTCGGTTCCCCTTGCACTCTAAATGAAATATTAAGATCTTCACCAACAGATATAAGTAAATCTTTAGCTGGTCTACTAATAATTGTCGCTGGTTTTCCTTCAAATTCATTTGGTTGAACAACTATTACAGAAGCATTCATATCAACATTCCCATGAGTACTCCAAGCCCTACATGTATAAAGGCCTGATTCTTTTTCTGTTACGTTAGATAGAGCTAAAGTATATAAATCATGATCAATATACGTTTGTGCATTTGTGTAAGTCTCAGTTATCGATCGCCCTTCACGCAACCATTCTACTCTGGTAGGAGAACCACTTATTTCCACTTGCAATCCTATAGTACCACCACTAACTACTTTGTGGTCTGATAAAACATTTGTGAAATGAGGACGCCGTGATTCAGTTGCTTGCCGACTCATGCTTATATTTTCCATCGTTGTAATGTTTCTAATGTGACAACGTTCCTTATCTGTAATGATAGAAAATAATAATGTATGTATTTGTGTTTTACTAACGGACACGTAAAATTCTGAATAGGTCTTTTCATTCATCCTCAATCTAATAAAGTCTGTATGTGTATAGAGCCAGCCCCGACTGAGCTTAATCTTAGTATGAAAATCGCATGAAAAATCTTTCAGCAGTTTTGGAAAAGAGCGTGAACAGATAAATAAATATTACTAAAAATAATTATCTTTAAGTAAAAAATAATAGCAAAATACGACACTCAGAAATTAAGTGTCGTATTTCGAAACGCGTAAAAATATTTAATTTTATCCTATTCACTTATAACCACATGAATTGTATTTAAACACCAACAGATGGCGCTAATCGTGAAATCTACATTTAAAAAGTGTCCTCCTGCAAAACAAACTTAAAGTTTAAATATTTACCAACAAGCGGTTGCCGGTACGCCTGCATTATCTAGTCCCTATACATATAAAACTCTATACTTACTAGTAAAGTGGACTTCATGTGTAATTTGATCAGACCACATGGAATTTTCAGCTTTACATGTATATTTTCCAGAATCGTCTTCATTTGGCGAGATAATAGTTAACCTGCAAACGCCATCCGCTAAATAGTGTGCTTGATATCGCTCATTTAATATGATTGGTCTATTATCCTTTAGCCAAGTTATTTTTGGTAGTGGTTGTCCTCGAATCCGGCATTCAAGCACTAACTCATTTTCATGTAAATGATAAAAATCTGTACAAAAAAAAACGAAAAATAAATATATGTATACAACAAACAAATAAATATTTTGTGAAAAAAACTACTGCTATACTTACCACGAATAGAACGCGTGAATGTTGGTGGTATAGGAGAAGTCTCGAAGCCTGGATAGACTTTTAAATTAGCAGATGATGTAATAGATCCATTTTCATTTTCAACTGTGCAACTATATTCACCAGAATCACCCGGAACCACATTAAGAATTTCCAAAGTTATTAAGCCATCTACATATTTAGTTCTACATTTCTGTTTATTATCTAATAATTTACCATTTTTGTACCATGAAATAACTGGATCCGTTGATGATAATATACTGCAAGTAAGTTTTACTCGTGAACTTTCTACTGCAGTACGATCTGTTAAATGTGTTGAAAAAATTGGTTTCCTTTTAGAATCCCGAGGAAAACTAGAACGTTTTTCTGATATTGCACTTCTGGTCTCACTCACGGCTTTTGAACGGTGTTTTAAATCACCGCGTCCTTCCGAAATAGTTGATCGTTGATCAATATACGGCGGCACAGAAGATTTATGTTGTGCCTCATGAACAAGGGTTTGGGCTTTATATACTGCGGGGGCTTTACTAGATGTTTTACATTCCAACAGTGAATTATCTACGTCATATGATTTAGAAGTATACCCAGAAGGTCTAAAAAAGTCTAATTCGTAATCTGGATCACTGCGGTCAATAAATAACGGGCGTTGCTTAACTTCTATGATAGACGGATTATGTGTTTCAGACGGCAGTAGTATTTGTTCAACTTTTTCATCTGTCAACTTAGTCGTGTACTCTTTTGTTTCTAAACCATGGATGTTTTGCTGAATTAGGTTTTCTTGGGTAATATTTTCAGTTTTCTTCATTAAATCTATATTCAATTCATCGTTTGGTTTCTTTATGGCTGTCTCAATAATATCAGTTTTAGCAATAATAGAAATTTGTGATTCATCAGCACAAATATCCGTTTCAGAAATTTTTATATCGCAGTTTTTTTCTTCGGTTTTAATTTTTCTTTCTTTTTTCTTTGTCTTTCTTAAAGTTCCAGCTTTTACATTAACATTATTTTCTATTTTCTCGTCATCTCGTTCGAATATATTTGTCTCATCTTCATTCTTTTGACCTTTCGCCTTTCCTTCCTGCGCGGTACTTTCGTTGCTAACCCGTGTAAACATAACGTTTTCATCTTCTTTCTTAAGTTTCTGTTCTCTATCTTCTTGTCTATCTGCAACGTTTTCTTCAAACTTGATCTTATTTTCTTTTTCAGTCGGCTTTCCATCAGCAAAACTAATTCCTGTTTCCTGTGTTTCATTTCTCATACTATTCCGTATACACGTAAAACTTTCGTCTTCTTTCTTCTCTACAGCTATTTCTTCAACCTTTCTTACATTTTCTGTTTTTTGTAACTTGTTGTCAGTCACATTACTGACGGTATCCTTTGTTTCAATTTTAACATCATCCCTCCTATTATCATCTATATCATCTTCTTGTTTGATATGCTGTTTAATTTCACGGTCTGCAATCTTTTCTAAAGCCTTATCTTCTTTTTCATTTGATTTATCACTAGTGAAATGAGTTTCAGTTTCCTTTTTTTCTATTTTTTCGCTTTCTGGTATAAGATCAACATTTTCATCTTCTTTTATAAAACTCTGTTCTAATTTCTTATCTGTAATTTTTACATCAACCTTACCTTTATTTTCAGTTTTCTTTAAATTTTCTTCAACAATGTTGCTATCAGATTTGTGTGTTTCAGTTTTAACATCAGTCCGTGTGGACTTAACAGTTTCATCTTCTTTTGTGAGGTACTGTTTTTCTTTTTTATCTGCTTTCTTTTCTTTAGCTTTCCTATTCTTATCTGATTTCTTTAACTTTTCAACAGTAAGATTAGTGTCCGTTTCCTTAATTTCAATTTTTTCATCTACCGATTTACGTGTGACACTTTCATCCTCTATTTCACAATACTGTATTACTTCTTCATCTACCATCTGTTCTTTAGGTTTGCCTTGTGCTTCCAAATCAATTAATTTTGTATCAATTTTATTACTATCGGTTTCTTTTTTCCCAATTTTAATATTATTCATTGTAAATGCTATAATTTCGTCTTCTTTTTTTAAGTGCTGTTCAACTTTATTATCTGTATTAAATTCTTTAGTCTTGTTTTCATTTTCAGTTTTGTTTAACTTGCCGTCATTACTATCGGTATCTTTTGATTCAACTTTACTATCATTTATTGTATTAAAAGTTCTTTCATCTTCCATTTTTATATACTGTTTCATTTCACTATCTGCAATAATTTGTGTTGGTTTGTCTTTATTTTCTGTTTTGTTTAATTTTTCACTAGTTAAATGAGTATCTTTTTCATGAGTTTCTATTTTTACACTTTGCTGTGTATGATCAACATATTTATCTTCTATTATAAGACACGGTTCCAATTTAATATCTGTATTTTTTTCCTCAGTCTTCTCTTCAATATCATTTTTCTTTAACTTTTCGTCAGTAATATTGCTACCAGGTATAAGTGTTTCAATTTTATAATCATTTCGTGAAGAATTAACACTGTTATCTTCTTTTTTGATATACTGTTCTTCTTTTTTATCTGCCGTCTTTTCTTCAGCCATGGTTTCTTTTTCTGTTTTCTTTAACTTTTCAACATTATAATCATTTTCTTTTGTTTCAAGTTTTTCATCAACCCGTATGACACATTCATTCTGTTTCTCTAGGATCGGCGTCACTTCTTCTGCCAACTTTTCTTTTGATATGCTTTCAGTTTTCCCTTTCTTAGAAAGTTCATCAACAAAATTACTTTCAGGTTCCTTTTTTTCAATTTTAATATTATTTTGTATACTTTCGTCTTCTTTCTTAAGACACTGTGTTTTTTCTGATTTCTGTAACTTTGTACTCGTTCGTTCATCAGTGTTCAAATCAGTGTCGTTTGTTTCAATTTTAATATAATCTTGTGTATGATCAACATTTATATCTTCTTTCCTAAGATAATGTTCGGTTTCTTTATCAGACATCTTTTCTTTAACATTTTCTTCTTTCTTTAACTTTTCATCAATAAGCATACTGTCAGTCTCCTCAGTTTCCATTTTTTTATCATCGTGTTTACTTAAAATCGTTTTATCCGCTTCTTCAATATTCTGTTCTTTTTCTCTATCTACAATCTTTGCTTTAGCCTGGCTTCCATGTGCAATCATTTCATCAGCATTACCTTCATTTACTGCTATCTTCAATTTCTTATCAGTTACATTATCATGTTCTACTTGTTTCTCCACAATCTTCTCTTCATACATAGCATCAATTTCCATTTTCTTTGAATTTTCAACTTTTTTCTCTAGATAATGATCCATTTCTTTACTTGACAACTTTTCCTCAGCGTTACCTTCATTTTCCGGTTTCTTAAACGTTCCATCAGTAATTTTATTATCAGCTTCCCTTTCATCATCTTTCTTAAGATACTGTTTTATAGTTTCACCTGCAATCTTTGTCTCAGCCTTAGCGTCTTTTTTCTTCATTTCTTTCTCGCTAATATCACTAAGAGTTTCTTTTTCTTCAATAATTATACTCTGTTCTTCTTGTTTATACTTTTCCTTACTGTCATCTTTTTTTAGGTTTTTTTTTTCGTTTTCGTCTGTAATATTTTCTTTAACTTCATCAGATTTTTTATTAGAAATAATACTATCCTTTTCTTTCATTACTTCATCTTGCCGTGCAGGTATATAAGTTTCACCTTCTTCTTTCTGATACTGCTCTACTTGTTTATCTGCAATCTTCTTATCATAATTGGTTTCGGTTTTGTTTTTCTTTAACTTTTCGTCATCAAGAGTGTTAATAATACTTTCATGTTCTTTTTTAAGATATCGTTCATCATTTTCATCTGTAATTATTTCTTCACCATTGTCTTCAATGTCTGCATTTTTCAATTTAATATGTGTAAGATTACTATCAACTTCTTTCGTTTCTATTTTTTCAACATCCTGTGTACGAACAACAATTTCACCTTCTGTCTTTAGATACGGTTCTACTTGAGTAATCGTCTCTTTAGCCTTTGCATTATTTCCCTTTATCTTTATATTTTCATCAGTAATATTACAATCAACTTCCTTTGTTTCAATTTTACTATCAACTTGTTTACGTATAATACTCTCATCTTCTTTTTTAAAGTGACTTTTTTTGTCTTGCATTGCTTTTTCAGTTTGGCCTTTATTTTCTGTTATCTTTTTATCAGGAAGACTACTTTCAATTTTGTGCTCAGGTAAATTTATCATTTTTGCTTTATCTCTATCATCTATATTTACCAAATTTTTATCTGAAATAGCTTTCTTAATGAAAATCTCTTCATCTTCCTTACCAGCATTTTCTGCACTTGCTTCTCGTTGATTTCGACTTTCATTGTCGTTATCAGTCTTTAATTGTAATAAAATAGTTTCCTGTTTTATGTTAACTACGTCCACATGTTCTTGAATAATTTTGTCATTTATTTCAACTTGTTTGTGTTCTAAACAAATTTCCTTCTCTTTGTGATTTGAATCTTCGTTACGTGTTTTTTCGTTTTGTATTTCCTTATTTTCAATAGACCTCTGGGTCACCGTTGATACGTTCTGTTTAGCATATGTTTCTTCAATACCTTCTAATGATGGAATAGTACCAGTAAAACTATCATTTTTATCAGCAGCCTCTTTTATATGCATCTCACTTTGTTGTTGTTCAAATAATTCATTAACTACTGCTATATTTTCAAGAAAAGGTTCATTTTGAGTATTTACTAAGGTTTCTGCCATCCTATTTTCCAAAATCGTTTGCATTATATTATTATTGTTCCTTTCAAGTTCAGAACTTAACTCTGATAACGAATTAACTTCATATTCCTCCTTTTGTTGTATTACTTCGAATTTAGCATTTTCTATTTGAGCTGTTGTAGCCTTAACATCAATTTCTTCTTGTTCTTTTTTCTGTAATAAATCCAGTGAAGCGATTTCCTCAATTTGATGTTGCAAAGAGGTGTCATTAATCTCTTTTTGAAAGTCTTTACCAGCAACATTTTCTTTGTTTGCTTCTTCTAATTTCACGTCCACAGATTGAGTCGAGTCTTCAACTATGACACTATTTTCTCCTAAATACGGTAGATCTTCCGCAGGCTGTTTCAATAAAGTTTGGTTTGATTTTACAATATCTTGACTCACTTCCACGTTAAGCATATGACAATCTATTTTTTCAACTGTAAGCTTATCTTTGTTTGTTTCATCTTCTTTTTCACTAATTTCCTTTACCTTTTTAACTAATTCTTCGTCATTTATCTCATTCTCATCAATTAACCCATCTGTAGATTTTTGTTTATTTTTATTAGACGTTGTATCATTAGTTAGATCATCTTTTGCACATGAAGATAAAATTTCTTCATTATTTAATTTTTCTGTAGTATTTTTTATTTCAATAGTTTCAAACTGTATTTCTGTTTCTGCTTTGGCTGGTTCTTCATAACCAGTATTGTCAATCAAAGTATCTTCTTTGTTTGTAGTGATCTCATGATTTATGATTTCTTTGTCTGACTGATTTTTTTCACTTTCAGTATAGATTATTTTATCATTTTCGTCAATAATTGATTCTATATTTTCTGTACACACACTAGCAGTATCCAATAGTTTTAATTTGGACTGGTTCGTATCTGTATTGTTCTCTTCTATCATTTTATTTTCATCTATTGGATTTTTTATGTCAAATGTCTCTTGTTTCTCTTGATCTTTTGAAACTAATAACTTTTGAGGAATAATATTTGTAGTTTTTTGCAGTACAATTTTGATACGATCTGTTAAATCAATCATTTTAATAGATAGCTCTTTAAAAACTGGTATCTTATCTTTAACTTCTAACGTGGATTTGTTCTCCATTTTATTTAAAACATCATTAACATGGTTTACAGCGTCTTCAACTATAACCTTTAAATCATTATCTAAGTTATTTATATTTCTTAAAACAACTTCTGACAGTACAGAGCTTAATTCACCAAGAATAATTTTCGTGAAAGCGGAGTCACTGGGTATTCTAGCTGTTTTATCTAAATTTATGTAAAATTTTATATCTTCAAAATGATTTAAAACTTTGCGAAGTGATTTTGAAAATTGTGCCCAATCCCTATTTTCATCAACATGTAAAATATGTTTTACATTTTTGATTGATTTCAAAAAATTATCTGTTGGCAATCCATAGTTATCATACATATATTTCTTTTGAATAATACATATTGTGCCTCTCATATTTGAAATACTTCCATATATTGAATGGATTGCTGCAATTATATTATCTCGGAAAGTGAGATTAATTGAAACTTTTGCTTCCAACTCTTTCTCTAAAGCAAAAACTTTATCTTCAACTAAATCTAAATTTTGCAAAATTTCTATACCTTCAACTATAACAGTTGTTGAATCATCCGAAAAACTCGACTTCAAAGATTTCATAGCATCTCTTATAGTGTTGAGGTTTAAAATTATAGTATCTAGCTTACTGTCATCGTGATGATGTGGTATTCCATTTAGTAACTCTATAGCTTCATCTGCATTATTAGTACAACCACAGAGTGTATTATTTGAAGTTATTTCGAATGAGTTACTTTGCGTATTACAAATGTTAATTATACAAGCTGCAAGAGACTGCAAATTAGCACAAGCCTCTTTCAAAAGTGCCGGAGGACTACTTTCATTTATTTGAAGTTGAACGCTTCTAACATTGCATTCTAAATCTTCAATATTTTCATTCAGAACGTCGTTGGTGGAGCCTGCAAACTCACATTTTAACTTCAATATAATAGATTGTACTTGTTCAAGAGAATCTCGTAATTCTTCACAGTAACTATCTGAACAGTATCTTTCAGACAAATTGTCGTTTACTTCTTTCAATAGAGACTCTAACTCTTGTATGGTACTCAATTTTTCATCCATAATACCTAAAAGGTGCAAGCAGTAATTATTATTTTTTTAATTTACTTATTTTCTATACAACTATTCTATAAAATAAATATTTAGGTTGAACGTACCGCATTAGGTTGAATTTTATATATACAAAATGGTTGTTTTGTGAGTTATTTTTTAATGATGGTGTGTACTACTGATTGTACTGTACACGCCTTGATACAAAATTTATATTTTTGTATAGATAGTAACCAGCATACAAAGTTTATTCAAAGATGAATGTTGAAGAATGCAACATTATATTTAAAGGAAAACACTTAATAATAATGTGGAATTCTAATGATGAAATTTTTGGAAATGATCGAGTAATGATGATGATGAATAATTTAATTCCTAATAAACAAACATAAAATCAAATTATAATATTATGGTTTTGAAGCGAATGCTGACTTTTTGCACTGTTAGCTTTTCCAGTTATGGTTGACTATGATAATCGTGTAATTTTCATTAAAAATTAGCAGACGCTTTAAAAACATGTCATGAATATCAGTAGTTTCAAAGCCTATTCAATGTAAACAAACAAACAAATCATTACTCTTTACAATAATATTAGTATAGACGTGCAATTCGTAACTTCTACTGCATCTAGCAGTGAAGTTAGTTCGTAAATGACGACTCCCCGGACTATAAATTAAACAAAAGAAGGATATTTTATTAAATAATAAAGAATTTTCTGATCTTATGTATGAGTAGGTAGGCATATCCTTTATTTTATGTACATAATATTTCATAGTGATTGAAAAAAATTAATAAATATATATAAAATAAATAAATTATAGCCAAACAATTTACCTTTTATTGATTTAAGGGTTGCGACTGATTCGTCGTGAATATCAGAATTCGAGAATTCTATATCAGTCTTCATGTCTGTTACTTCTTTAACACCATGAGTACATATTGATTGCTTATTGTCTTCACTAACTTCAAGAGTTTCAGTGTTCGGTTGGGCATCGATTGTAGGTGATTCAGTTTTATCCTCACAAACTTCTAAACTTTCGACGTTTGGTTGAGCATCTATTGTAGAAATAGGTTCGTCAGTTTTATCCACACAAATTTCATGACTTTCAATTTTTGGTTTGACACCCATTATAGATTTAGGTTCCTCAGTTTTATCAACACAAACTTCAGCACTTTCAATGTTTGGTTGAGTATCCATTGTAGACTTGGTTTCTTCAGTTTTATCCAAACAAACTTCATGACTTTCTATGATTGGTTGGACATCCATTACAGATTTAGGTTCTTCGGTTTTATACACACAAACTTCAACACTTTCAATGTTTGTTTGGGTATCTATTGTAGATTTAGGTTCTTCAGTTTTATCCACACAAACTTCAGCACTTTCAATATTTGGTTGAGCATCCATTGTAAACTTGGATTCTTTAGTTTTATCCACATTAACTTCATGACTTTCAATAATTGGTTGGGCATCTATAGTAGACTTAGGTCCTTCAGTTTTATCCTCACAAACTTCAACTCTTTCGGTGTTTGGTTGGGAATCCATTGTAGAAATAAGTTCTTCAGTTTTATCCACACAAATTTTATCACTTTCAATGTTTGTTTGGGCATCCATTATAGATTTAGGTACTTCAGTTTTATCTACACGAACTTCAGCACTTTCAATATTTGGTTGAGCATCCATTGTAGACTTTGGTTCTTCAGTTTTATCCACATTAATTTCATGACTTTCAATGATTGGTTGGGCATCCACAGTAGACTTAGGTTCTTCAGTTTTATCCACACAAACTTCAGCACTTTCAATGCTAGGTTGAGCATCTATTGTAGAATTGGATTCTTCAGTTTTATCCACACAAACTTCATGACTTTCAATGATTGGTTGGACATCCATTATAGATTTTGGTTCTTCTGTTTTATACACACGAACTTCAGCACTTTCAATGTTTGGTTGAGAATCCATTGTAGACTTTGGTTCTTCAGTTTTATCCACACTAATTTCATGACTTTCAATGATTGGTTGGGCATCCACAGTAGACTTAGGTTCTTCAGTTTTATCCACACAAACTTCAGCACTTTCAATGCTAGGTTGAACATCTATTGTAGAATTGGGTTCTTCAGTTTTATCCACGCAAACTTCATGACTTTCAATGATTGGTTGGACATCCATTATAGATTTTGGTTCTTCTGTTTTATCCACACAAACTTCAGCACTTTCAATGTTTGGTTGAGCATCCATTGTAGACTTTGGTTCTTCAGTTTTATCCACACTAATTTCATGACTTTCAATGATTGGTTGGGCATCCACAGTAAACTTAGGTTCTTCAGTTTTATCCTCACAAACTTCAGCACTTTCAATGCTAGGTTGAGCATCTATTGTAGACTTGGGTTCTTCAGTTTTATCCACACAAACTTCATGACTTTCAATGTTCGGTTGGGCATCAATTACAGACTTTGGTTCTACAGTTTTATCCACACAAACTTCATGACATTCAATGTGCGACTGGGCATGCATTATAGACTTTGGTTCTTCTGTTGTATCCACACGAACTTCATTACTTTTAATGTCCAATTGAGCATCTTTAATTTCAACTGCTGCCAAAGACTCGGAATTTTCTAGTACAACATAATTGCTAGACAATGCGACCAAATCGTTTTGCAAATCAGAAACTACTTCAATTATTTGCTGTCGCATATCGTCTATTATTGGTGCTGCTAATTCTTGTTCACGATCAAAAGCTTCAATTTGCAATGTTGTTAACGCTTTTTGTAAGTTTTGTACTAGTTGTATTTGTTCTTTTTTAATTTCTGCATCAGACAAATTTACATCAGAAGACGATTCCGAGGTAATAGTTTCCCGGAGTTCTCGTACTATATCGGCTGACTTTTTAAAGTCATCTAACTTAATAACTGCAGATACTTCTTCTACAATTTCTATTATTTCGATGTAGTGCTCCATATGTTGTAGCAGTGATTCGGTTTTCTCTAAAACATATTGAAAGTATTATTAACTTTTGATTACGTCAAAAATTAAAGTAAATTAATTTATTTAACAACATTACAAATTTAAAAAAAATAAAACGCGTGTCGCCCCGGGCATTGGTAATCCATAGTTGGTTGAACGTCTACGATGCCGGTTAAAATAGTGCTTTTTGTTTGTAACTAGCCACATTTTAGGATTCCGTAGTTTACATGGACATTATAGTATACTTTCGCCATGTCTGTCAGTCTGTCCGTCCATCCGTATGTCTGGGTGTCCGTCCGTCCATCCGCGGTTTAGCACAGAGACTATTACTACTAGAAAGCTGCAATTTAGTATGAGTGTATTACTTAAAAATATGAACAAAGACGTGAAATAAAATCTTGAAAAATATTTTTTCCCTATATGTAAAGTGGGGATGATTTTTTTTCACCCATTTATCTCACCCGCTGGGTAGGTCTTTAAAAAATATGAGGGGTCTTGTACCACAATTTTTCGATTTAGGAATCTGTCTGTAAAATACATATCATACATAGTATAAAGGTTTGTAAAATATAAGGATCATTTGATGTATCACAATATGGTGCATTTTGACAAAAAAAATATGTTGTAAATCTTGCCCCTCAAAAGTGACCTTAATATTTAGAAACTTGGGAGTTTGGGAGTCAAAATTTTTCCAAAATATTCAAGTAGAAAGCTAATTTTTGTATTCTTTTCAAATTCTTTAGTTCGACAGTCTCGGAGAAATGGGTGGGTGGAATAACTTGAAAATTATAATTTTTTTTAAAACTACAAAAGAATATTTTTTGACATCCTCTTAACAAGATCTTTCCTTTGATGTGTAACATGATGCGGTTTGAAAAACATTTTTCAAGAAAAAGTTTCTAGGTTTTCCAAAAATCATCAAATAAAAAAATTTATGTACTCTATTAAAAATTTTACATTCAGTAGTTTCGGAGAAAGGGAGAATGATCAATTTTCATCTATTTTTAAATAACTTGAAAGATATTTATTTCAAAATACTCGAAAAAAGTCCAGTTATTAATCTTTCATTTAATGTATCACACGATGTAGTAATTTGCAAAATATATTTTCAACGACGTAATAGGTACAATATAATGTCGTTGGGTATTTTCCATCTTCCCATCACATCTTTGCACGGCACACCTCTGAAAATGATGTGTACCAAATTTTCATTTAATTGGTAGATTCGGATGTGCCTGAGTGAGTATACGGATTCCTTTTTTGCACGTACGTACGTTCGGAACCCTAAAATGATGATGATTGATGATGATTTATATTTAAAAATTAGTATAATAATCTTACCCTTAAGGTGTCTTTTTTCTTCTTCAGTAACTTCAGCTGATAATATAGTTGTAAGTATGTTTTCTATATCACTTATAGGTTGAGTATTAATAATCATATGCATAGATTCGTAAATACATCCTAAATTTTGTAAGTTCTTTTGAATCAAATGTATTTTACTTAGAATTTCATTTGTTAATGTTAAAGCATAATTATTTTTTATAGGCATGTTTTCGCTTTTCAAATAATTTTCAGTTGTCACTTTAATTTTATTAATTGTTTCTAAATGTGAATCTACCTCACTTAACTCTTTTAATACATGCTTTTCATCCAAATTTTGTAAATTTAGGCTACAAATTTTTATTATTTGTCCATGAACACTTTCGAAAGATGCAGCTATTTCCATCAAAATGTTAATAAAATCATTATCGTTTAATATAAGTTTTTCGTCTTTAATACTTGGTATACTGTCTATGATTGTTTGTTTTAACACACTTAAACATTCAGAGAGACATTTTATAAAAATAACTTTTTTAGTGGTGCCATTTACACGTTCACAATCTGAATGATTTTTAATCACTCTAAATATAGTTTCAAACTCTTCTTCCAATGTGTTGCATTTATCTATTTGTTCAGATATAAATCTATAAATCAAGTTGAAATGTTTATTAACATCATATTCCATGCTTAAATTAATGTCACCATGTTTCAATTCTTTTATTAGATCATCTTTAACTGTTTCAAACCAAGGTTTAATTGATCTTATGGTGTTAATAAAAAAATTCACGGAGTCAAATAAATTTTCAGTTTTCATTTCATTTAATTCTATATGTTTATTAAAAAATATTTCTAAATTGTTTATATTTGATATTGGAATATCAAAAATAGCTTGGGATTGGCTTTCTATAAGTTCAATAAGCAACGTCTGAATATTTTTCAAACAATCTTCTGAGTTCACTAGCCATTCATTAAAGTCTTCATCAAACATACGAGAATTTTTTTCATGTAATTGGAATTGTCTCCAATTCTGACATAAGTCGTAATATATCTGAACCATTTTTATTATTCGTTTAGGTGTATGTTTTTGTTGTAACAAACAAGACAACAATGTTAATTCATTAGTAAATGTTTTAACAAATTCTTCCCTATTTGGCATATCTTGGGATGAGTTTTGAGCATAATTTGAAATAACTTCTATGACTTTCTGTACTTTATTTAATTGCTCAAGTCTTACTTTACTATAATTGGAATCTTGTATAATATCAAGAAATTGAAGTTTCGCTAAAGAAGAAATGGATTTTTCAAAATCATCAATAGATTTTAAAATTTGAATTTCGTTATGTAAGACAATTGGATTTTCTACTGCATATCCCAATATATCATCTTGCACTGTTATAATATTATGTTGCAGATTTTCTAAACTCAGTTTTATTTGTGAAATATCTAGTTCTTGAGATAAACTTAATGTATCTAAAACATTATTCACACTTTTTTCTAGCACAAGTAATTGGGATCCATCCATCAGAACATCGGTTTTAAATGTATTTAACATATTATTTTTTAACTCTATACAATTTTCTCGCGCCGTACTTACTTCAGTAGATATTTCCAAAGTAACATTGGCTGTTTCAACTGCTAAGTTAATATTATCTAAAAAGTTACGTAAACAGTTTTCAAAGTTTGATATATTTTCTGTCCATTCTTTAATTTGTTCCTTTTGTGTCGTGTCTTTTACCGTTATATTACCTAACTCAATATTCAATAAACATTGATAAAGTTCTTGTAATGGCTGAATTATCTTTAATAGTTGAACAAAATTGGTAAAATTCGTTACTTTTTGTGACTCATCGTTTATATTGGGATTGGCAGATATTGTTTCTATAGCATTATGCACATAATCCAATTTTGAGATAAAAGACTTAATATAAGAAAGTTCAGCATGCTCGGAAATTGTAGTAAGTGTTTTCAGTGTTTCAGACTTTTGCAATGTTGACATTTGTTCACCCAATATTTCAAGGGTTTTAAACAAAATAGACGGCACAATTTCAGCATCAATTGTAGTATTTATTTCTTCTACATTAGGTATAAAATAATCATTGTGTAGTATATCTGCAGTTGTTTTAATTGCAGAAATATCTTCCAAAGTAGACAGTTCATCAGCATTTTCCAGTAAATCGTGATCTTGGACCATAATTATACAATTTTGAACACTTTGAACTGCATTTGCTATAGTACTGCTAATATTAAGATTGATCACATTTTCACTAATTTGTGACACAACATCTTGTTGTAAAATTTCTAATGCGTGACGTAGTTCTATTAAAGGTGTCAGTAATTCCACTCTAAGTAGATCTTTTTCGGATAGATCTGAAGCTTTTTCACAAATTATTTGGTTTAGCACACTAATACCATGATTTAGTTCGCAAAGTGGATTAGCCACAGCTTGAGGAAAAGTTAAGGTACTTAAATCACTTATATTATCGTCTTGATCAATTATATTTACATTTAATGAAGCAACACAGCACTTTATTTCTGCCAGCGTAGGAATAATTTTATTTAAAGCGTGGCTAATCTCTAAATCTTTTGTTGTTTCTAAGGAAATTACATTACTAACAGTAATCATAGCTTTTTCTATCTGTTGTAATACAATATTCAACTTTTCTTCTTCAAAAGATTTGATAGATAAATCTTCTGCATTTTCTGATATTACGCTGTAGGTTGATGAATCTGCATGATTTACATTTTCATGTATATTAGCTAACAAATCATTAGTGTTCGTTATTATTGAAAAGTTTAACTCTGGTGTGAATTCATTCTTTTGAATACTTGCTTGAATTGTTTTAAGATTATTACTTATAGCTGTTAATGAAAGGGCATCTTTAATATCTATATTCTTTATTAAAGTATTTAGTCTATTTACCCCATCGCAAATTTCCAAAAATGTTAGATATTTCTTTGCATCATTACTTTCGATCACGTGCTCTAGAACTTTCGTTAAATTTTTATGGAAATCGGTCATATTCATTTTAAAACTTGGGGTTGTGTCTAATATATTTTTTTCATTTAAGTTATTTTCCAAATTAATCAAAATTTGAGCCATTTTTTGGAGAGCTTCCAATTTATTTTCGCTATGTAATATATTAAATGGACCTATTTTAGCTTCAAATATATCTAAATGAGCAGAAATTTCATTAATGTTATGTTTTATAGTTATTAAAATGTCTTTCAATATGTCTAAGTTATCTGTAGTTCCAACTTCGACAGAGAGTTGTTCAAACGAAGTTCGTAGCTTAATGACAGAGTCCATAACAGTTTCTATGATGTCAGTGTTGTATTTTTGTAAACTTAATTGATTTTCTGATACCGAAAGAAGTTCTATTTGCTCTAAAGCATTCTGTAAGTCTTGAATAGGTGTAGACATATCATTTAGAATAACTTGATTGTTGGTAACATGTTCTGGAGCTATAAAACTATTTATATCTACCTCTTCAGCTATATATAAAAGAGATTTTAGAGGATTTCTTAGTTCATATATTGCCTTTTGAGTTTTTTGTAAATGTTTCAATTCTGGGGTAGTTTTATCAATATTTGAATCCATTTCATTTGAGGCTATTTTAATATCTTTAACTGCAGATATTGAACTTGTTAGAGTACTAAGTAATTCATTGGTATTTGTATGTATAGTAGAAATACATTCCACTTCCAGAAACGAGTGCCCTTTATCCACTGTAAAATTTATTTCTCTTACTAAATTAAGAAGTTCTTCGCCACATTTCCCAATAATATTTGTACACGTCTTCTTTACTAACGTTTTATTTTCACTTTCGACATCAATGCATTTTTCTATTATGGTTAAATTTTTGTGAAGAATACCTAAGCATTGAGGAAGTCTATTAAATAAAGATGATGTCGTTATAGGTGATTCGCTTACTGTCTCCTTAATTGCTTCTATAATACTATGTATTTCCGTCAATGGCGTTATAAGACTATTTATGATCTCTAGACTCCGTGATGCAGTGGCAGCAGTTGACATGAGTTCAGATTTGAGTATAATATCCCGTTCAATCATCTGTATTTCATTTATTACTTTAGTTAAAGACAAACTGATCTTATTTATATCTTTGCTGGCGTTTTCTCGATCTAAAGAAGGTTCAATTGAAATATTTACAAGATTATTTTCAAAATGTTCTTCTCTCATCTTGCTTAATGATTTTTCGCTACCAGAGCTGGATCTTCTTGAACTCCTACTTCGGCGCTCTCGTTTATTTTTAATAACTGAATCTACTTCAATTTGTTTACGATAGTTTTGTAAATCTTCATTTAGTAAAACTGTCTTTGTAATTTCTGATGACTCTGGACCATCTTCAATAGACGGTTTTGAAGACTTGGACTTTGGTTTACCTGAGCTTCGAGCACTGGCAAAACTTTGTAAGTCACTTTCAGATAAGACTTGTGTATCATCATCTTTTTTTTCCTCAGATAGTGATTGGTCCCGAGATAAACTAAAGTAATCATCTGCACTTTTTTGTGAATCAGATTTTTTTCTATCTGTCTTTTTTGGAAAAATAACTTTTTCATCTGATAGTATTGCTATAGTTTTTTCTAAATAATCTTCAGCATCCATTTCCTGGTCCAGAGATAATTGAGGTAGACCATTTTCGTCAGCTATAGAAATATCTTCAACATCTGCTTCAGTCCTTAGATCTTCTTCTGGCGAGGTAAAGTATTCAGGAGAAACGTCAATAATTATCGCTTCCATTAATAAGTTACCCGAAGTTGAAGTTTCCTTAACAAATCGTAGTGGAGGAAGTTCAACTACATTGTGTTCAGTAACATTTTCTGATAATTGATCAGCATACATCTCCACAATCTGTAAAGCTTCCTCTTCTGTTAAATCTGGAGTTTCATATAGTGAAACGGAAACTTCTTTACCGTCGAATGAAAATGATATTTCCCCTTTGTCATCCAAAGTAATGTCCCCAACAGGGGTATCATACATCTGTGATGTTCTTTCTTCATGAATTGTACTAAGTGACAAGTTCCTTTGTAATGTTTGTTCTTCAAGATTCTTTTTACTTTTTGATTTTATGGAATCTTCAAATCCAAGCAATGATGCAGAGCTAGCTGCTATCCCCATACAATTTTGTGCTTCGCACGTATACGTACCAAGACAACACGTTCCATCTTGTCCAGATATTATTCTGTGTATATCACCAGGTTTTAACTCTTCGCCATCTTTGTACCATTTAAGAACTGGCTGCGGAACACCAATAACTTTACACTCCAAATTAACGGCTCCCTCATCCGATAAAATTGCCTGTAGGTTTTCTAGAAACCGCGGTTTTTTATAATGTCTCGGTATAATAAGTTTTAAGAAACAAGAGGTAACACTATGTCCAAAGTCATTCATAGCAACACACTTCCACTCTGCTTGGTCCATAAACTCTAAGCTTTGAATATCTAAAAAGAAAACGCCACGTTCTTCTTTTCCATGGTGACAACGAGACGATTCATCCACTGGCTGATCGTCGCGATACCATAATACTGTTGGTTCAGGCGGAATGGTAACTACAAAAATAAATATTTAATATTATAAACTTAATTTTAAGAATTTAAGTTACTTTGTAACATTTATAACTAACTATAACAAGACATAAAAAACAAATAAATATTCATTTCACATCAGTCATAAGAAAACTGTATTCATCTATTCGATAAATTTTAACAATATCCGGCATAAAATTTATTTAGGGTAATAAATGATAGAAATTATTCACAATCACTTCATTGCTTCGTGGTTTCTTAAATTGCGGCCGGATAGTATTAAACGTGTATTAACATCGTTGAAATTAAATTATTATTTTTTTCATTAAATTTAATTATTCTACTTTGCTCATTGACCTCATGTAATAAAAAAACGCACAAACATGTAGAAAATTTCACTTAAAATATGGCCAATATTGCTATGACAGTTTTAGAATTATTGGTAAAGAAAATTATACCTAAAGGCCTTTAAATATAGTCCAATATTCAATAAATTTCAAAATTTAGAGCAAATTCAACCTTAAGGATTGAGTTTAAGGTTGAATTTGCAAATGCAACTACTTGAATTGAGTGCCAAGAAGTTGTGTTTGGCACTCATTGAGTTAAGACGTTTTTTGGTTGCTGATTGTGAATCCATTTTATAATAGGAGATCGATGACTTCGGTCATTGAATAATTAAAATCGTGCATTAGTTAAAAGAATATACCCAACATAATTGAAAACGTAATGGTTGCCTGCTTTCACACTGGAGCTACTGGGTTGCCAGATATAAACAGATAAGGAATTTTATTTATTCATTAAATTTTTTAGTCGTCTAATATTTCAAATAATTATTATGCTTAATTTAACTGTATTAAATAGCCTTTGATTTCATGGTTTCCTAGATTTTGCATGAAAAATGTGTCTAGCCGCAATTTAACCAGGCAACCTATTTGCAATTTGTCACTGTAAATATTATCTATCAACTGTTTCCCACAACTAATAAATAACAGATGAATACACAATATGCTTCGACATAGGGATACTGTTATTGATAAATAAAGATTATTATTATATTATAAATTATGATTAAAATATACCTTTAATAGTAAAACGGAATGGTTCATCTATTTTGGCTTCAACACTCTTTAAGCCTTGTAAAAACTTGGGTGCTTGATTTTTAGAGAATAACTGCAACTTTTCCTCCTCATTTAACTGATTCTGAATATCCTCCACTGTCAGTTCTGCAGAGCTGCTCGCTTGTCCCATACAATTTCTTGCTATACAACAATAAGATCCTAATGAATTGGTCCCCGTGAGCTGGTACACATCTCCCGGTTTTAATTCCTGGCCATCCTTGAACCAGCTTAGTATGGGCGTGGGAAATCCAACTACCTTGCATTCAAAGGACACAAGTCCTTCTTCTGTTAAAACAGCTTGAAGATTTTCCATAAATCGAGGTTTGCGATAGTTCTTTGGTACTAAAAAAAGAAAATACAGTATAGAGATTTTTTTCTGATAGCTTGTTGATAGATTATTTTCAGAGGCTATATATTAATGATCTTAATTAAGCATCAAGCATAGCTGTGATAGCCCAGTGGATATGACCTCTGCCTCCGATTCTGGAAGGTGTGGGTTTGAATCCGGTCCGGGGCATGCACCTTCAACTTATCAGTTGTGATCATTTTAAGAAATAAATATTACGTGTCTCAAACTGTGAAGGAAAAAATCGTGAGGAAACCTGCATACCAGAGAATTTTCTTAATTCTCTGTGTGTGTGTGAAGTATGCCAATCCGCATTGGGCCAGCATCGTTCATGGTTGGCTCAGCAGTGAGCCGATCATTGGTTGATAATGATGATGATGGTGAATTAAGCACCATCTAGGCAAGTACGTCCAACTTTAACCTATAATAGCTTTCCATCCAATGTATCAATCAGTCCTGGATTAGCCTTTATGCTATTTAAGAATTTGCTTAGGACATCTCGTCTAGGGGAGTATCAGAGACAATAGAGAAGTAAGCAATTTCAAAATCCGCACGTTTGTAATTGTCTATTGTTACAATTGAAATAAATGTTAATATTCTACCTAGGGTACGTATATACGTATATATTTATATACGTATATATTTCTTTTATAATTAACTATTTGTTGTTCACTTAAAAATAGGGGGATCCACAGGCCCACAGGGGATCATTGCTTCTTAACCCGGCATTGATTCTAATGCATGCCATCTTTACATCATGATTATACGATGTGAATTAGCAAAACGCAACATTAAAAACATATATTCCCTACCCAGATCCTTCACGAGTCGTTAACATGATATACAAATGAGGTATTACCATCCATAGAGACATAGCAAGTGGTGATGCCAATTCTGCCTCCCGAACTCGTAGCTACACATTTCCATTCGCCCTCATCTTGCCACTCTGCTGATGGAATTTCTAATAAGTAACCGCCTACGCCATCTTCTTGAGCACGATACCTAAAAAAAGTAAAAAATAACACGAATATAATATTTCAAGAGTCAATCATACTTCAATCAATCAAATCTCAAAAATCAATCGATCAACTTTATTTTATACTAGCGGACGCAGCGTGAAGCCCCTCTACTACCCTACCCTACTCAAACTCTACAGCTACCCTACCATACAGGGATTGAGTAGGGACTCTACCCTACCCCTACCCTACCCCTAACTTACTCCTACCAAACCCCTACCCTACCACGTGACGAAAGCTTAAAAAATCAAGTAACTTCTCCCGTTTTCCCAATATTTCCCTTCACTGCTCTGCTCCTATTTATCGTAGCGTGATAAAAAAATATACTATAACCTGCCCAGGAGTATGAAGAATAATTGTACCAAATTTCGTTAAAATCCGTCGAGTAGTCTTTGTTTCTATAACGAATATTAATAGTTTTTGTTTCTATACGTAACGAACAAACAGACAGACAGACAGACACACAAAAATTTTACTGATTGCATTTTTGGCATCAGTATCGATCACTTATCACCCCCTGATAGTTATTTTGGAAATATACAGATTTATTATTGAACTTCCAACAATGAAAGTATTCAGCTTTTGTTCCGGTGATCAGTTGTTTTCACTTTTCATAATATGTTTTCGGTAGTTTCTCGTTTCGATAACTTCGTTCAGATTTGTAAAAACTGAATTTTACGTGGTCAAAATCGTGGGCGCCCTCTAGTCATTAGTAAATTATTATTTTTTGGTCTATTTATTTTCTTTCATGCATCTTAAATAATTTTTATTTATAAAGACGTAAACAAAGTCTTTACTTACTTGTCGTTTGGTTCAATTTTTCCTTCTTTATTATACCAGACGACTGTTCGCGGCCAAGGTGGCACCACGATGTGACAGCTGAGGGTCAGGGACTCGCAGATCCTTACGAACTGGTCGGCTAGCTCTTTGGTGAAAATTGGAGGTGGCTCGAGGACAACGCCCCTAAAAAATCATCAAATTATTATTAATAGTAGATTGTTATACAAGGGGCTAAAAAGACCCATTATATACGAGTCGGGCCGCCTAAATAGAAACCGAGTTTATAATGGGTTTAGCCCCACGTGTTACACTCTGCTTTTCACTACGATTGCGAGAAAATAAAATAGTTTAGTACAATATTCAATGATTTATTTTAATTGAAAATTAAATGTACAAAGTCTACAATTTTGGATATTAAGGGAGATTTTACCCAGAAACATAATTTCCGACTAGTGTGAAGAAGAATAATGTGTATGTGAGGTAAACGTGGGAGATAATAGTTTAAAAAACTCCTTTCGTAAGTAAATCCATTCGTTGTTATTTTCTCCACTTATTAAATTTTTCGTAGGTAAGTACCTATTTAAGTAAATGCGTCTCGACTTTGATGGTAACAGATTGAAAATTTCATCCATCTCCAAATTAGGATCACCATTCTCAGTAGATGAAGACAACAGTAACAATTATTGTTGAAAAATATGTAAGTTACGGTCACAAATTTACAATGAATTTCGGAAAAAAATCAAGTGTTCACGCCAACTGTTTTTAAAATTCTCGCTTTTTAATTTTATTTTTTTCACATGAGAAAAAGGCAAAGGTATTACACCGTAAAGGATGTCCCATGTCTTCAAATCTCGTTCTATTCGCAACTCAATAAAAAATAAATAAAAAAATGAACGCATTCCACAGACAAGAACGCTGCATTTAATTCCAATTTAAAGTTCTTTATTTATTTTTCAAAACAATACGGCCGGCCTTACCTATAATGATTCTATTTTCGAATAAAACCTCCGTTTTATAGTAGGCTAGTACTTGGCTAGTACTCTTAACAGACAAGAATTAAAAAAACAAAATTACTTTAGCCCCTAGAGGCTGAAATGCTTGTTTAGCTCCGCTGTGGAGTGGTAATATGACAGTGTTTTTGAGCAAGAGTAGTGAAAATATATTTTTTTAAATTGGACTATCAACAGAATTTCATTTTTAAATTAAATATGTCATTATTTGGTGAAAAATATACTGTAGTAGATAAAAAAGAAAAAAGAGAAATGTTAGTAAGTTTAAAATCATGATTCATGATTTATTCCATATCCATATTAATATTATATTATAGTTGAATCAACTATTATTGTTCCGTTAGTCGATTCAGTCTTATAGCAAAAAGCTTCGACCAACACCTTATGAAGCTTTCGCTTAACTGCTGGGTCAAGGGGCGGACACAGAAGGCAGTGATTCTTGAGACGACGCGTATTGTGAGAAGGTTCCTCACTCTAAAGCCTTGACTTCCATATTATTCCGGAAATATCTATGGATCCCACGAAATTTGTAAATTACAAGTTTTTATGTCGCGGGCCTTAGTTCCTTATATATATAAAAAAATGCTATTTAAATGATCACCCCGAAGTTGGTCGCACTGAAGACTCCCTGCTGCTACGACCGATGACGTGAACTTTGGATGATGAATATGCTCGGCCCATACAATTCACAGCTTCACAAGTGTAGGTTCCCAGCGACGTTGGATCTTCAGCGTTAGCGGTTAATGCAAAAACATCTCCAGCTTTGATTTCGCGACTATCCTGTTAAATAGATAATATTGTCTAAGATCCGTATTAGAAACGACCTTCACCCCATCTGGTGAAGGTCGTTTAGAAGGTATATTGGGTGAAAATTATTGATGGTGATGATGATGTTGGATGGTTAATAATAGATTGAATCAAGCTAGGTTTTTAGGCAATCTACCCGCAATATATTTTTTAACGTACACTAAATTTGATATAAAACACTTTTCTTCCATTTAACAGATGGGTAAAGGTCGTTTCTAATTTGGATCTTTAATCAATAAAAATCATTTCTGAACACGACTTCAACAATTAAATACCTTAAACAAAAGTTGATACCTTAAACCAACGAAGCACAGGTGTAGGAACCCCCACCACTTTGCACTCTAGCGAAACCGTGCCCTGTTCAGTTAATAATGCCCGAAGCTCTTCAACAAACTCTGGACGTTTGTATGCCTTGGGAACTGAAAAGAAAAGGATATTTAGGAAAATACATGTCGCAATCTCATACGGATTATCATTAACAACCCATATTCGGCGCACTGTTGAGCACGAGTTTCCTCTCAGAATGAGAGGGGTTAGGCCTTAGTCCATAACGCTGGCCAATTCGCTAACTTCACACACGTAGAGAATTCAATAGAAAATTCTCAGGTATGCAGGTTTCCTCACGATGACGACCGAGTGTTCCTCGAGGTGTTTTAATTTTATATACAAAAGACGTAATTTTATAAAGATGATATGACAGCAATAGTATAAATAAGAAGGTATTTGTTATTTTGTGTTAAGTTCTTCGTCAAGGAGCGTGACTGCTTTTAGCGTTAGTCATGGAGAACATGTCAAACAGGGGAGTGTTAATGTATTCTGAAAGGTACTTTTAAACCTACACCCAAGGTCACAAGTCCTGCGACCTGCTCAAGATGTTTCCTCTATACCCGTCCCGTTATACGGGTGTTCTCTCGCCTTTCAAGCTTCCCTCCTAAGTTTAATCTTAATATTTTTAATATTACCCAAAACATTAAGGTGCGCTGAGCAGCTGGCGCGGCCGCCAACGTTCTCCGCGGTGCACGTCCACCGTCCAGCGTCGTCGACGCTCACAGCCGAGATGTCCGCGCACCAGAAGTTGCCATCGCGGACCAACGCGATCCGTTCCGCTTCTAAAAGCCGACGCTCGTTGCGGTACCAAGTCACCTGTAATGTAAATAATAATAGCATCAATATAAAAGTATCAAAACACTTGGAACTTCCTCACGAGATCTCCACATGCAGATAATTTAATTAAGTGTTGTTGTTTTAATAGTCATTTTCTAATGAAAAATTTCGAGTAACTCAAAAAAAAAAGTATAAGAATATTTAACGTTCTAATAATAAAACTTTGATTATTTAGTAACTATATATGTTTATGTATTTTTTTCTGACTTAATACGACTAGATATCATTATAATGAAACACATGTGATGTGAGTTTTATTTTTTAGTGTCGTTTTTAAATTACTAAACAAGCTAAAAACTGCATCCTATATTTCCACCCAGGTCTCAAACCCAGGACTCACGGTTACCGTAGCCTAGCCACTAGGCTAACGAAACAGGAATAGATTCACTCGTAGTTCTGTGATCAAACATACAGCGCCAAACGCGATTAATTTTAATCCTGTCACAATTCTTGTTCATGGTAAGATCTACAAGATGCTATTTATAATCAATAAAATCTATTTCAATATATTACGCATCCCCAAATGAACTCTGGCAGGCCAGCTGTATCAGTTTTTTGATTGAGAAGATTCAATAAATCGGGTAGGCATCAGAGTTTAGTCTCTATCTATAGGTATTAATATTATAAAGAGGAAAGATTTGATTGTTTGTTTGCATTGAATAGGCTCTGAAACTTCTGAACCGATTCAATTTTTTTTTTCACTGTTGGGAAGCTACACTACCTTCAAGTATTATAGGCTATATTTTATCCCCACATTCCTACAGGAACGGGAACCGTGTGGGTGAAACCGCGCATCATCTGCTAGTTAGTGATTAAGGTGGTCTTTGAATGGTCTCTATGACCACTTTGTTTATTATATTACGAGTTTATACAACACTAAGAATTTATAATGTAGATTGTACAAAATAAGGAATAAATGAAAATTTGGTTGTAAAATTTCCACATACATATAATTAAAATTGAAGTGTGTTCGTGATTTCAAAATAACTGTGTTTTGTCAAACGCTTACAGCTATTTACACGATACTGAAACATTATCAAACCTTTTTAAAATGTGTTTGTCCGACCCAATGTCTGGGACGGCTGAACCGATTTTAATGGGACTTTCACAGGAAGATAGAGGCGGTTATAGAGCAACATATAGGCTTTTTATCCCGATAATATACATGGTTCCCGTGAAATGTACCTACCAATTTATGAAAAACAGAATTTCTCGCATACGAAGTGGCGGGCGTCCGCTAGTTATAAGTACAAGAACGAACGCGGAGATTTAAAATAGAGAAATTATGTCACTGGGTTTGACGTACGGCGTAGGTACGCATTCTTGCTACATTTCAAGGTCGCGTTCAACTTTCAGGAGGATTATTATACTACTGTTAATTTCATAGATTAATTTCGATTTATTTTATGAATAGCGGACGCCCGCGACTCTGTTCGTATGTAATTCTATTTTTTACGAATCCCGTGGAAAACATGGCCTTCTCCGCCTAGCTTAGTTAGCGTGCTCATAAGGATCTTTGATTTATTTAACTTATTCAAAGGGTCATAAAGCCGTGAGAGTCCAGTGTATATGACCTCTGCCTCCGATTCCGGAGGGTGTGGGTTCGAATCCAGTCCGAGGCATGCACCTTCAACTTTTCAATTGTGTGCATTTTAAGAAATTAAATATCACGTGTCTCAAACAGTGAAGGAAAACATCGTGAGGAAACCTGCATACCAGAGAATTTTCTTAATTCTCTGCGTGTGTGAAGTCTGCTAATCCGCATTGGGCCAGCGTGGTGGACTATTGGCCTAACCTCTCTCATTCTGAGAGGAGACTCGAGCAGCAGTGAGCGATTATGGGTTGATCAAATCAATCAAAAAAACAGTACTCATCAAGAAAGGCTGTCGTATAAGTACATTTTTTTCCCCAACTTACCCTGCATTCTGTAGAGCTAACAATTTCAACAAGAAACCTTGTCCGTGTTCCAACCTTCACGGTCAGGTCCTGTAGTCGCCGAAGGAACGTTGGCGGATCGTCACCAGTCGGCTTTTCGTCCGGGGAAACTTCCAGCCGCACCCGGGTCGTATCTTTACCTGCAGCATTGCTTGCCTGTTGAAAAAAAATGGTTGTCTGTAAAGTCGGTTTATTTGAACGTGACAACGTCATAAGAAAATACTGATGGTATTATGAATATTATTTAAACGGATACATACCACGATAAAACGACGAGATTTTTAATATCGATATTTCGACCCAGTTGCATGGCGATGTGGTCGTGAAAATACAGAAAACAGACGGACTTACTTTCGCATTTACATTTTATCCCCGTATTCTTACTAGAATAGGAACCACGCGGATGAAACCGCGCGGCGTCAGCTAGTTTGATATAAAAAACTTTTCATCCAATAACCAGGTCGGTGAAAGTCACTTTCTACTGAGATCATAGGCGATAAGTAATGAATCAACTCACTTGCAGGGTGTAAACACCGGTGTCTCCGGTCCTTGCAGCGGAGATGGTGAGGCGGACACCGCCTGCGTCGACCGCCTTCTTGAAACGGTCGTCTAACTTAGCTCCCGCGCGACTCCTGATAGATAAAATAAAAAAAAAAAACAAATAATAACAGGACTAAAGTAATTAATTTTTAATTATAACGACACCCGTTATTTCGTTCGCGTGAAATCCCGCGGGAAAAGTGGCGTGCATAAAGTCAGAGTATACACCAATTCAACCAAACTTGGAAAATATGTATTAGGTAAGCATTAAGAAAACATTTGCATGGGTATGCAGTGCTTTAATGCTTGAATGAAGTGCATGCCATTGCGCGGGAAATAGGGATTTTTCGGAATAAAAAGTAGCTTATACGTTGCTTATTAGCCTCCTCTATATTCCAGTGAAACTCCTTTAAAAATCGGTCCAGCCGTTCCAAAAAATAGCCTGGACAAACAGACAGACGAAAATTTTAAAAAAGCTTGTTTTGTTTTGGTATTATGTAAATAACTATAAGAACTTAAGAAAACACAGTTGTTTTGAAATCACAGACAGACACTTCAATTTTATTTATATGTATTGATGATGCTAAGAAATAAATAATAGAAAAAATCATATATTCATATCGTATATATGATATGCATATATGAATATATTCATATCATATATATAAGTATATTTAATATACTTATATTTATATAAATATACTTATATATACATAAATATATATTATATATAAATATACTTATATTTATATAAGTAACTATTTCATTTATTTTTTTACTACCGTAACGGTGTATTTCACGCGAATAGAATTTGGATCTTAGCCAGCTAATCACTTACAAATGTGTAGGAGATTGTTATTTTATTCAACAATGTGTGAGTAAATAATGCTCACGTTTTAGGTCATTCATATTTAGTTAACCATACATAACAGTTATTAATTTTAAACATTCATTAATTCAAGTACATTGGGCATATATTAACAAATGAGCCAAAATATGATTATGACATTGAGAGAGAAAGAAGGGCCATCCCCATTCGTTGCAATATGCTGGCGCGTAGATTTTGCAAGTGCTCTAAAGAAGTAATTACTCTATTTAATGTGTACTGCCAATGTTTTTATACGTGCCAGCTATGGACTAACTTTCTATGAAAGTTAAGTCTCTAAGTCTCCCGCGGTATTACAGTGCTTCCACCATGTTTGCTGAATCGAGGGTGTCATTTCATGTAAATAAATTTATATTAATTGAAGAGAAAAATGTGGCCCTAAATGTTTCGTGTAGAGATTTAGGTAGGTACTGGCTTGCGATCACTCGAATAGGCTATATCATTATACTTGGTGCGTTTTCTAAAAACTAAACCTAGCTAAATTGATTTATTGCCCGAGAAACCCCCTGCATATTAAAGCTCATTAAAATCGTTGGAGCCGTTTCCGACATCGACTTATAATAATAATATCTTTAAAGATATTAGATAATACATAGAAATATCGATTACCGAGAGTCTGCGATACGTGATAGCTCAATTTTAGGCACGACAAATGGCGGGCGGGTGACGTGGGGTGGATCATTAATAATGTGATCCTATGTAATCCTAGACGAACTTATATAAACTATAGCCCTGATTGTAAAGATTTATGATATACGAAAGTCTGTCCCTTATATCAATGATCTTCATCAGACCTTCAAGATTTTCAATGTCATATAACAAAGTCCTCTGTCGTGTTTTTCTGTTTATACGCGATAAAGTGGAAACTTACAGAACCGATTTTTATACGGTTTTCAACAAAAAAATAAGATACTAAAGAGAGACATTTGTCGTCAAGGTTTGGGAGGTTCGAATGTTTTTCGTGTTTATGTAATAGGTATGAGAGTAGATCGTAAAGTATTTTATACTCTTATTACCCAAATTTACCTATTTGTGACTTTTATCCATAACTCTGTCTAGCATATAAATATGTATTATAAAATAATAATAATAGAATATAATAGTCGTATATCCCCCCTCCCCCCTCACCAGGTGGACTGACGACATCAAACGAGTCGCAGGGATTCGCTGGATGCAGGAGGCTCAGTATCGTGATGTTTGGAAGTCCCTACAAAAGGCATATGTCCTGCAGTGGACGTCCATCGGCTGATATGACGATGATGATGATGATGATGAGTCTTATATTAACTACCTGCAGATGTAACCATGTAGTTCCCGTTTCCTATGGAATAAGGGGGATAAAAATATAGCCTATTGATCCTCCTTATAACGTCTGCTATCTGACTCCTTATATGACTCCTTATAACGTTAGCTATCTGCCAGTGAAAGTCTCGTCGGTCTAACCATTTCAGAGATTAGTCGATATAAACAGACAAGCAAACATTATTAAATTTGATTTTTTAAATAAGTATTACGTATTGCTTATATGCATTTAGTGAAAAGCTAAGTTATTTATTTGTGAAGATAATTTATTGAGATAGATTTTTGGCTTACGCTGTTGAGAAAGTTCTATAAAAGAAATTCCGGCCTGGCTAATTGCGACCCTTGTTCGCACCAATTCACTGCCGCCCGCCCAAAGATCTTTGTCTAAAAATATCTCCGCCTGAGACGCCAATGCTCCGGCCAATCGCGAGTACAATTACGCGTACTTTGTACGACTGACCTAAACATTGATTACTTTTATTTGTATTATTTTGCTCACAAAGAACTCTACCTTTATTTCATGGTTGCCACAACATTATGTCAATAATATAGAGTGAGGGTACCTCAGCGTGCGTGTCCACGACGCCGCACTCGCACCGCTCCCGCTCCCAGTTTGACGTCAAATTCTAAGCACCGGCATTATCGAGTATGGTACTATACTCGTACATACGTCATATGAATGAATTATCATCCTGTGACATCAGATGCAATTTTTTTCCAGCAGCGCCGGTTCGTTTCCGATGTAGCCACCCAGCTGTCGTTTGTTTCAATCAATAAACACGATAACCTACGTAGTACCTGAATCATCTGTTAAGTACGTATACTCGTAATTGTATATAAACTTGTGAACTCCTGCGAGAGTATTTCACAATAACAACGGGATCTATTGATTTTTCCAGGATAAAAAATAGCCAAGATGTTACTCAATAATGAAGTATCATCCAGTAAAAGTCCCATTAAAATCTATCCAGTCGTTCCAAAGATTGGCCCAAACAGGCAGACAAGCATAAAAAAGGCTTACTTGTGTTTTGTTTTGGTATCGCATAAATAACTAAAACTGTTGATAAAACACAGTTATTTTGAAAACACACACACTTTTCAATTTTATTTATATATACGGGTATGTTTTCATAGATACTGAAATAATTTCGAAACATAGCTCTAAAAACATATTTATGCGCTATATACAACTCTAAAATCCAGTTTTAAATAAATCTATATAAAAAATATATTCCGCTAGCCAACGCCGAAAACAACTTCTCGTAATGCATCTTCTAACACAAAAGGAACTCAATACAACGGTTCCGGTATCGCGACCTAGATACCAAAATGATTTGTTTGTAATGCTGTAATAATAGTGGTACGAAGAAAAATGGGGACTAACTGAAAAGGAAGTTGCTTAAAAATAGGTTAAAGCGATAAAGCTGGCAATTAAGACATTTTATTGAATTCCTAGTTTCGTTAGTCCAGTGGTTAACCGTGGCTTCGGATCGAAAGAAACGGAGTCTTGGAGCTTTTATTTTTTCAAAAATTAAGTAAAAGTTCTCAGAACATCTTATGCCTAGAAGAGCTTTTCAATCTGGACAATTCCAGTCATTATTATAACACAGATAGCAGCCCTCTTATCCGCATTAGGTGAGTGGCTTACAATCAAAATTTACCTCTAACACTTCAACTTGTTATAAAGTAAAATAAAAACAGTCACTTTTTCACAGTCACAGATTGTCACAGCAATCATTTTGGTACCAATTTTAGAGCTAGAGCTCGGAAATGAAATGTATTACATGATAGGCTAGTCCAGGATCCGAGAAGCATTTTTACAATTGATTACTATCAAGTTAATTTTCCGATTTTCCGTGAGTAGCTTCATCATGATGAGATGCACAACTTTTATATCTACGATAATTCTATATTCTCGTAGCTGACAGGGTTACTAGGTAATAAAAACTTCTAAGCGTAGGAACGAAATAAATTACCACGCAATTTGTAGGCCAATGTGACTGTTAAGTTGTACAAAAATAAAATAAGCATATTTTTTTTTTAATTAAACAGTTTTCTAACGTAGATTAGAAAAAAGATGTTCGCCAGAAACAATAAAAATTTTAAAGAATTTTTATATCTCTCTTTTTACCTTAAGCGTAACTTTTTACGGCCTCTGTTATATTTTTATACTGAACCAACAACAATATCAATATGTACAAAGGAAACCTAATCTATGCGTTATAATTAAATTATTAAAGTACCTTTAAATAAGATAAACCTGATGTATATTAAACACCTGCTCTTACTGTATTCCCGCGTGCGTGTTTTGTTTTTTATCAAGAAACTTTTAGAGTTCTCACGCCACTTCGTTATCAACCCATATTCGGCTCTCTGCTGAGCTCGAGTCTCCTCTCAGAATAAGAGGGGTTAGGCCAATAGTCCACCACGCTGGCCCAATGCGGATTGGCAGACTTCACACACACAGAGAATTAAGAAAATTCTCGGGTATGCAGGTTTCCTCACGATGTTTTCCTTCACCGTTTGAGACACGTGATATTTAATTTCTTAAAATGCCCACAACTGAAAAGTCGGAGGTGCATGCCCCGGATCGGATTCGAACCCAAACCCCCCGGAATCGGAGGCAAAGGTCATATCCACTGGGCTATCACTGACTCTGTCTCACGCCACTACTACTCTAATATTACTACTCGACCACAGCCAAGACTTAGCCAAACTTGTAACAAAACTTCTTTGTTTAAAATATCTCTAACGGTCAAACCTACTGAAAATATTATGAACGTAATGTAAAAATGTGGCTGCTACGAGTAATGCGGCTCTGAATTCGGCAATCCTTTAGTATTATAGATATAGTACATTATAGAAAGCACATGTATGGTTGTAGGCACATTACGAGACGAGATTTAATAGATATACCTATCTAGTCTGCATCGTCACTCCATACAAATCTGTTTTAGTAATAAGTCTTAAAATGTATCTAATACATCCTGCGTTCCCGTTCCCGTGAGGATATGGGGATAAAATTAAGCCTATAATACTTAAAACTAACATGGTTCTCTTTCTATTTGTAAATTTTCAAAATCGGTTTAGTAGATCCAGAAATTACGATGACGTGGGTAATATTGTTCTTAGGGTGAAGATATTAATCGCCAACAGTCGCGGTGTCGAAAGGAGACGATTTATAAATAGATAATCAATACTCGTCTGTGAAATGAGACGGAATCAAAGAGAATACAAACTCTAACGTTCTGGTTGCGGAATCTTTTTACGAGTATAGGCAAAAAGAATTGTTATTGTTAGCTTACGTACATAGTCAATATTATAAAAAGCAATTACTGGCAATTATTTCATGTAGTTTTACTTAATCTACGAGTCGGTTATTGCAGGCTTTTTTACGCATTTTACCTTATCAATATCAATACATATAAATAAAATTTAAGAATTTACACGAAACCAAAACACAACGAGCATTTTTTTGTCTCTCTGTCTTTCTGTTTGTCCGCGATAATCATTGGAATGACTGAACTGATTTTAATTTTAAGTCGATCCATGGTTCCAGAGGTATTCGTGGAAAATTTACTAAATACCTAACTGAAAACAGATAAAAAATGCAGTGTGCTATCAACTCTAGTAAGAATGGATTTATAAAAAAAGCCCACACTGACCGACCTCCGCTTGAGACGTTTCAGGGTGAAGAGTAGATACATAAATATCCACTATCCTATATTATACGCATATTATGACAAATAGCCGTAAGTTTATTTTTACTGTGGTCAAGATGCTAGAAAGAGCAATATTTAGTTTTCTACCATCCGTACTATAGTTAGTATTTCTCTTCTGAAGTCTTTTTGTATCTACTTAATTAACTGAACTGTGGAGTTATATAAATAAACATCAACTATTTTAAAATAAACTTTATTATTGTCAGTTATGTTTCGTTCTTTGTTCACATTCCGCTTATATTATTAGCGCACGCCCCGCGGTTTCACCCGCGCAGAGTGCATTTCCGTAAGAAAACAGGTACAAAAAAGTCTATGACACAATTAACATGGCTTAACCTATAGATAAGTTAAACGTTAACACAAATTTATTAACAAAAGCTCGGGACTTACGACATACTGTTCCAGTATTTTAGTAAGTGGGCAAGCCTGAAAAAATAAAAATACTGAGCGCCAAAATTTGAGAGCTTGTACAAACAGTCGGTTTCATGTTCCTCCTAGCCACACTAAGTTCTATAATAAGTCATTTACACGTACATCAATTACTCTCTGGAATGGTCTTCCTTATGAAATACGTAATTCAAAGACACTGGGAACTTTTAAAAGTCGTTTATTCAAATATTACCTGTATAGTTGTAATTCGTAGTTTCTTTATAATTATTACTCAGGTATATTTATGTTTATATATATATATATATAAACATATATATATATATATATATATTTATATATATTTATTTATTTATTTTATTATATATTATGTATATTTTATATTTATACATGTAGTATATATAAATATACTATTTTTATTATTATATATATATTTTTTTTTTGTTGCACTATCCCGCATTTTACAAAAGCTTTCAAGCGGGGTTATGATACGGGGTTCCCGGACTTCAGGGGCCTTTTAAGTGTGAAAGAATCCACAATCACACGTTGGAAACATCCTACGAGTAAAATTCACTGTCATGTTTATTTTAAGCAAACAGATTCATGTTTATTTTAATGTTAATTTTTATTTTAAGCAATTTCTTATGTGAGAAACCTACCCTTCATTTGAGCCCCCCCAACTATTTTTAATACAGGGCCCCTTCAACGCACGCTACGCCACTGGCTTTCAGCCCGAGTTCCTTGAGTTTGGATGCTTGATAAAGGAGGTAAATATTTTTAGGGTGCCTTCCTTACAAGTAAAGAGGGAATACGGAATAAATATTTTTTTCTCGTTTGTCTCATAGTGAAGTGTAATTTTCGATAGTCTTTGAAAATATGACGGGTTTGTTAAACACTTTTTCTCGATTCAGGCATCCGTTTATGAAACTCAACGTTTATGCGTCGTCGTCATCCTCCCCTACGAGCTTGATGGTTTTTACGGACAGGTGAAAAATTCACAACCAAGTAGTAATTGCCATTTAAATCGACCAACTTAAAAAAAACATACTTGGAGCACGAGGGCGGCATACAAATCCCGCTATTAATTACATAATTTGATGAAGTTGTTAATGATAGTAACTCCGAGTCTGTTGAAACTAGGAAGTTTGAAGTTTGGCTTGGTTACATTAAATTATATCACGCCTGTAAAATGGTAAAAAGAAAGTATAGTCCTCCCGTACATTTAAAGTGAGAAATTCTTTTCTCTCGTCTATCTCATTATGTAGGGTTAGTCATTGTTAGGCCTTCAAAAATATTGTAGTAAAAAAAATGTGTAAAAACACCATTTTTAAATTTAAAGATTACGAAATTAAGAAATTTGAAACCCTACACTGCGCGTGGCTCGAAACTCACTTGGCCGGATTTTTTATGTTTTCTTCAGAACAGTATTAAAAATTATCTCCTTTACCAGGCAACCTATGCAAAAAAATAAAGGGATATTCGGCAAGGCCAGTGTGAGGACGCCAAAATCTGGAAAATGGTTTGGAAGCATCTTGTTCATACTTTTGTCCGTCTCGCCATGAATAACTCGTATATAATTGAGCAGTATTGTCTTGAATAAATATTTTGTTCCTGTGCCCTAGGAATAATATATGTCAGTAAGATACATGAAGGTACAGCAGATATAGTATCTTATGTTGTATTAGTTGTAATAAATAATATCTATGCCAGACTAGTTGGTGTCTAACTCAAAATGGATTTCGTTCATGAAAATACATGAGAGACAATGCATGCCCTGCGATCAGTCTGTCATAACATCAACAAGTACTTGTTACTGTTTCGCCTATAGTATTCGTGCCAACGAATAGCTCTTTACTTTTCAAGACGACATACATACCGCGCAACTATGTACGTCAATAAGTAAGTGAATCAATAAATTAACAGCTACCTACGTGTACTTATAAAAATGCGTATAGAATAACCTTTACTTCTTGGCACAAATCATTTGCTTATTCATCCTCGTTGATAAAATCATTTGTTTATTCGTCCTTCTTGATCATATTATTTGTATATTCATTCATTCATAATCAAGGAGGGATCAAATTGTTTATTCATCTTCCTTGATTAAGTCACATTTGTTTATTCATCCTCATTGATCAAATAGATTGTTTATTCATCCTTATTAATCAAAACATTTAATCATTCTTCATCTTTGATCAAATGGTTCGGTTATTTGTACTCCTCGGTCATATTGTTTGTTTATTTTTACTTAATCAAATTATTTGTATATTCATCCTCCTTGATCAAATAATTTGTTTATTCATCGTCTTTGATCAATTCTTTTGTTTATTCTTCTTTGATCAAACTACTAATTAATTATTTCATTCTTCCTCCTTGATCAAATTATTTGTATATTCACCCTTATTTTTTTATTCATCGTCCTTGATCAAAGATTGATCTATTCTACATCTCTCTTTGTTGCCTAGTAATTAGTGCACCTGAACTAATAAATTGTCATAAATCACCAATTCGCTACACTATTCTCGAAAAAACATATGATATGTACTTATTATAAAAATTTTTGAGCTTATTTAAATAACATACAGAATCGCAGGAAATCGCAGGGAGACACAAAAAATTGAGTAGGTATATATAGTCTAGTCAAAACCTCTAAAAGTAACTGACGAAGGTTTTCGACTTAGCCAGGTATATCAAGAATCAATAACGAAATTCAAATTACATAACTGGGAAATTCTAATTAATTATTATAAACTACTAAAGAATATAATTATTATGACACCAACAGATACACTGGCCATTGTACTGGTTCTCTACGTACGGTTAAGGGTTACGATTACGAAGTGACCATGGTACACCGAGGTTCTCTTGGCCGATAGTGAATGCCAGCCACAAATACCTGCTGTAGATGGAAGAAGTCGACCGCACGAGGGGTTTCCCAGCTGCATCACCCTTGCAACAATTGCTGCCCATGGCGGCACATCTCGTTTCGAATCGAGTTCGCGATAGCCAGGCGCGTACTGCGCGATCTAAAAGATATTTTTGTAAAAGCGCCGCGCTGCTAGCGCCGCTATTTGTTTACGATTCAGTTAAGATAATTCAAGGCTTGAGTCGAGAAACATGCATCTGGTATATACATGTTTGAAATAATATCTACAGATAAATATGTACATGGTACAACGAGAAAAAACATGTTTTTCAATTTAAATATAAGCATAACGGTTATTAGCTTTTAAAAATTAGATAATTTAAAAGTACGCGCAGCAACACCTTGTCTTGAACATTTCTCCTGAAAACTCGCTTCAGTATAGTACACAGTGGCGCGTACAGATGGCATTAGAGCGCCAAATAGATCATCGATCTAGCGAAGAGGTTTCTGATAGTTTAGAATAGATGTCGCTTTTCCTAATGCGTTCAGACTTGATAACCTCATATTTATTTTTGGTAAGAAAAATGTAAACTATCCATGACATCCTATAACTATAAACTGCACGGCATTCTATGTACATCTTACAATAATTGTACCTACCTACAGCGAACTATGAAGGTTACAACAAAAATGTCTTACACATAATATTATTATGAACCTAGATTAGATTATATTAGAGAGCTTATTAAGCGACGGCGAGGCTTAATCTATGTAGATATCCTTAACTAGCTACTCCTTCGTAGTTTAGGATGTAATGTTTACGTGCATGCAATATATTGAGACATGTTTAGAATATCCTACAAATAAGCGGTAAAAACCTGTGTTTGTCGCCGATAGCTTTCATGCGATTGGTTGCTTGCGTAACTGGTAAAGCGACGCTTAATTGGGTCAATCAAAATCAAAAAATTGCATCATAATGACATGACGCGGTAAAATATTGTGTACTTTAAACTCAATAGTCTAATCTACACTTATAATAAATCTGTAGAGAGGTCAATTCTGTACATTAAACATATTATTTCCAAAATTACTATCAGTAGGTGAATAGTGATCGATACTGATGCCAAAAATGTAATCAGTAAAATTTTTGTCTGTCTGTCTGTCTGTATGTTCTTTATAGAAACAAAAACTACTCGACGGATTTTAACAAAACTTGGTACAATTATTCTCCATACTCCTGGGCAGGTCATAGTATACTTTTCATTACGCTACGATCAAAAGGAGCAGAACATCAGAGTGAAGAGAAACGTTGGGAAAACGGGAGAAGTTACTCCATTTTCACAGCGATGCTAGGCACTGTAAGGGCTGAAAGAGGTCTAAGGGCGGGCGAAGTTGCGGGCGTCCGCTAGTTAGAAATAAAATTCAATCACAAACTACTACTCTACTACTCTACTAGCAAAAGCCGCGCGGTTTCACCCGTAGATCCTTTCCCGTGGGAATACGGGATAAAATTTAGTCATGACACTCACAAATAATATTGGTAAAAGATTATTCAAAATTAGTTCTATTTACGATCGATTACCATTGTCCTTATCTATCTATAGAGGCGAACAAATGTGCATAATTATTGTGTTAATTTAATTTAGTCGCTTATCAAACAACAAAAGGTATTTAAACACATCTATAATGTAAGTAAACACAAAATTGCGCTCAGTGGAGTCGACAAATTCGGTATAAAATAATCTATGTGATTTAGTAGGTGAATGAATTATGTGATTTAGTAATTAATTAATAGGTATGAATCTCTACATGGGTTTTTCGTGTGATAGTGTAACAGATAGATGGATTTACCATTGATTTACGTTCAGCATAGTTTTATGGATCCCGATTAATTTTGAATAAAATATCTGTAGAACGTAGATACAATGTCAAACCCAAGTTTTTTAAATTATTTAATCAGTCATGTACAACGAATATAATAAATAAACGAACGGTATATGTACATACCTTTATGTAAGTAGACATCATAGATTTAAGAGTTAGTACAGAGTAATGGTAGAATTTAAAACTTTCAATCTAAACGAATAGACCTGGTTAACTGTAGGTTAGTTACTGTTTAAGTATCATGGTATTTCTGATCGCACTCCTTCGAAACGGCTAGAGCGATTTTAATGAATTCTTTTTTTATATATATTTAGTATAATAATAGATCGTAAAGTATTTTGCACCCTCTTTCTCCCACTCTACACTTTTTATTTCACGATTTATAAGTATGGGGTCACCAAACACGAATAAAAAGCGAAAATCCCGGTCTGATAATCCGAACATAATCCGCAACAAATGGAATCGAATGTCTCAGAGTTCAGACATCGCTTCCTGGTCTGTATATTTATACATCGACATGTGAAAAACAAACAACGCGAACCGGCTGGTCACAAACGCATACGGTACCTTCATTATGCACTCTATTCAAATACAAATACGGTCCAGTATATCAGGCGGCTAATGTCCTAATCTACTTGGAAAAATTATAAGCCAAATTTTCACGAAACCGGTGAAAAATTTACTCTACACACTCTAAATATTTGAACTCACAGACAAAGATAGTGTATTTAAGTGGGGGGAGTGGAACTAGAAATAGAACGTACCATTCGTAGTGAAATGGTGGTGACCCGGAGGGCAGCGGGAGGACGAGGCTGGCGTCGCTGCCGGGGGCCGCCCTGACGACGTGGGGGCTGCTGCTGGGAAACGACGGGGGCTCCATGGACTCCAGTCCTCTCGGCCCGTGCGCGCCGGACCGTGTGCGCGCGCACACTCGCGCCGGTTTACTTTCTATAAATAATACGAAAATATGTACCACGCTCGGAGCAAATTTCATACCTACGACGCGAAAATTTCGCTAATATCACATCTGTCTCGTATCTTACCTTCATATTAAGTCATTAGATTTGTGCAATGAACTTGCAACTATTGTAAGTGCGTCGTTGCAATAAATATCAATTCACAATTAAATAAAAAAATTTAAACACTTAAAAAACGATTACTTGTTTCCTGAAAACGAAACTAATCGTTAAATATACCTACAAAAAGGACCTAAAAGGACTAAAATAAAAATAAATTAAACACTTTTTGACATTTACTTAGTTCTTTATTCATCAAACAAATCTACAATATGTATTTCGAGTATAACTATTTAGAGTAGATACATCGATTCGATAGCGACTAGACCATTAGCTAGGCTTATCTAATTTATAAAGATTTTTAGGGCCCAAAGAAATATGTTTACTACGGCTATCATATTATGTTGTTTTAAAGAAACATATAGGTACGAGACATCAAAACAATGTATAAATTTATTGTATTTTGGATTATTTTTGTACCTACTTATGTTATTATACTTTCAAGATGTCATTACTCTACCTTCTTAATTTTGTTTAATTAATTATTATAACAACAATATAACTAGTTTTAAAGGAAAAAAATAAAGTCGGAATATATTGGAAAAGTTTCGTTGCTATTCTCGTGAATAGATCGACAGTTAAGTACAATAGCTTATAAGTTGTGTGTATATTTTTGTAAGAGACTAAACGAAATTAATTACATATATCAAAAGTTTACATAATAAATAATGTAGTTATAAATTAGGAAGGCCACATCGCAACATCTTCAGTTGCGTTTTATCATAGTTTGCGTTTCTAGGCCGTTGCGTTACATTCATCTCAAGACAAGCGCCACTTATGCGATAGGTTAATGCAGAACTCAAATGCAAATCAAATGACCTTGTATTTAAGCGCTACCAACCACTCCTATAACGAAGACACCGTACAGCTGTGAAACCCAGTCTCAAGGTATTGCCCTGATCATAGAAATTAAATAGAAATGGCATGCACAGTGCACACGTTATGTTCTCGCCGTGCAGTTTACATTTTTACACAGGAGACGCGTAAATCTGTTAAACGTCTGCACTGAAACTTTTGAGTTCATTGCGTTTTACGTTCGATAAAATCTGGAATGTATAGTTATTAAAGAAATGTATGACTCACAGAGCGTCTCGTCAGTTAAATATGTCTCTGTAGTTTGGTACAGGCCACTTCTATTGCATGGTTGGTTTGTTGTAAAAATAATATTTTGTGTAGGCATTTTCTCATTTACTTTACTCCTAGGTGACCCAATAAGGAGTTTACAAAAATACTTAATCAGACTTTTTTTTTCAGAAATCAGAAATATGGAGATCGACAGACGAACCAAAGCTCAGCGAATCGCAAAGGTGAAGAGGCAATGGGCAGGCCAAATAGTTCCAAGAGTCGATGGACGTTGGGATCCCAAGGTGCTTGAATGGTGACCCCGCACCGGAAAGCGTAGTGTTGGTCGACCCCCCACTAGGTAAACTGAGGACATTTTGCAGAGAGGGACTGTTGTTTGGAAGCTCATGCAAGAGGCCTATATCCAGCAGTGGACGTCCATCGGCTGATAACAATGATGAAATAATAAACATATAAATTTCTACAAAATTCAGTACTTTTGAAAGTTGTTTGATATCCAAATATATAAAATTATATATGTACTGAAGTATGAGGATTTATTGGTCAGAATATTGTATTAAATGGTAGAGGATTACTTATAATACGATTAGAAATAGTAAAAGCACATCAAAAAGTTAGACCGAGTCTACAGTCTATTTTTCTTTCACCCTAATTATAATTACACAAGTGTATATTTGATAAAAAAACAATATAAGGAATGGAAAAACGCTTATGCAACAGAGTAATCTTAATTATATAATAAAAAGAAAATCTAGAAATCTAAATTAGTTTTTTTTTTACGTGGCACTTTCAAGTTTCATCACACGTTGTGCTTGTGCATTGCATGAATGCAAGATGTACACAAGTAGGTACAGTGCAAAAATGTATTAAATATGACCTGTACTCGTAAAAATATTGTACACATGTTATATTGCCCGTTGTTGACATTTTCACACGATCATAAAGTCATAACCATGCCAAAAATTCTTGAGCATTTTGTATCTACTTTATTAACTTAAAATTACCTACTACCTAATTCTACAGTTTGTATGAAACCTAATCCATTTCAGCGATAAATCGAAAAAAAAATCGATGAATATGTTTATATGAAATTAACTTTGATGGTTGTATTTAGCGAGCGTCATAGTATTATGTCGATTATTCTTCTAGTTAGTGATGTGCAAAATTAAATGTAATAAAAATATACTTATGCTCCAAGTATAAATGCAAATGGAAAACACTACTTCACTAAACATTTACCTAAACACACGCGGTATGCGTGATTTTATTCTACAGGTACATTACAATGTCTACATAGAGTAAGATTCGTAGGAAATGTCAAATATCTTACCACTTAAAAACAATATATGTATATTAATAACTTAATAAGATCACTAGTTACAACAACCACAAAAAAAACATGACTTTTTTGTGTGATTTTTAGTCTAGTTATATTTAACTTCATATTTTAGACGATATTTTAGACAAGATCCATAGTACGAAAGACTATTTTTTCCAAGTGTCGAAGATGTTGTTAGCAAAACATCTTTATAAATACGAGTACGTACGTACGTAAGTACATCTATTACGCTATTTGAGGGGTATATGCTTACAAATTTTGTCAATTTCACCTTTCATGTATAATTTATTACTTTGATCTATAAAAACTATAAGACTTTTTTAAATAAGCGATCTTTTACATACTTTTTTCCTCTGTTTATTTCTATATATCCTACAGTAAATCTTCAGTCAAGAATATACTTTTTTTTTCACATAAACACCTATATATCGCAGTTACAATCACCACACAAAATAGATCACATCATTGGGTAACAGGTAGATATATAGCTTACCGAAACTTTCTTAATATACAAACGACTGCCATAGGTTGATTACTGCAGTATGAAACATTTTATGAGTAGAAAATATATTGTACAAATATTGTCATAAACAATTTTATTATATCCATGTCCAATATTTTAACTAACGAAAATTAAATTTAGTTATTTTTTTATTAAATGTTTTATTGTTACCTTCATGATTTTATAAAAGATTTTAAAACTTTCAGCTTGTGTAAAATCATGAAGATCTGATTAATCAGAGGCTTCATTCTGTGTTTAAATGAAATCAATATCACTCGAATTGAGTTGAATTTATGTCAGTACGAAATCTTTTACTTCGAATATTATAAAGAAAATCTCATACAATTGAAAAGTTTCTATAACCGATCAATTTATAATCTCAGTGATTGAGCAAACAATATAATTATATTATATATTAACCCAAGATAATATTAATATTATATATTAACGCAAATATTTGTTTGTAAACTTCCAATTGTTAAACTAAGAGTATATTGCAGTCGAAAATCAATAAATAGACATTTATCTAAGAACAAATTTACAAATCCTTATATTTTTTGCCGAAGTTATAATTTATAAAATTTTTTTGTATTGATGTCATAATATAAACATTATTTATCATTATCAATATAGCATTTATATATTGAAAACTAAAATAATAGTATTGTATATCAAAAAACTGCAGACTGTTTTTACAGAATTTCAAATTTTCGTTTTAAGATATTCGCAGAAAATCATACCACATTTTTATATATAAATAGAAAAAAAAATGTGGTTAATTGCTTACAACTCTTTAAATTTTTGGGAGCTTACTTACAGTGTTCTTAACTGTAATATACTATTCATAAATCTAAATTTTCGATAATAAATGAGAATGAAAATGAGATCCTTTAAATAAGCTACTCAAAGAATATTAGAGATCACTTATGTAACTATAATTCATAATTACAACATATTGGTTACATTCATTGTGATATTGGGATCCGAGTTCACAACATCTGCTTATCTTTGTAGATAAAACAAGACCTTATTGACTTCACATTTGATTACAACAATTTAAGATTATAATAAGATCTCTCAACTCGGATATATAAATACATAGATTGAATAACTTTCAAACACGTGTCATAAAAGCGACACCTATAACTGTTATTAATAGTTATAAGTTATCTTTACAGAAATTTCCACAACTTAAATGGCTATCACTTAGTATTTAAATGTGAAAATTTGGTGAAAGATAAATTATGATTGCAATATTTTATTTTTTTCAGAACTGAAGTGATTAGTAAAGAAGTAATATGCCTGGCATTGTTTTGGCTCCAGCTATGTACATTGTCTTGATTTGCTCTAGCTGTGTATGAAGCTTCAATATTGCATCTAGTATTTATATATCAAAGACTATTATTTGTATTTGTTCACCACTTTAAAGAGATTCATAATCAAAAACTTACATAAAAACAAAACCGAAGCAATTAATCATTATTGAAATGTAGTTATTATTATTATAATGGAAATTTTCATATTGTGTAATAAATACACTAAAAATATGTCATACATAATTATTTTGCAAGTCATTAATGCCAAATAAAGGAGAATGCCCACCGGCCCATAAAATGTTGGCCATAAAAAGTATATGGGGATGATAATATGATGTATAAATAAGGATCTGTTTAAATAATCGGCTTAATTAAAATATGTTTCATGCAGAAAAATACATCTTTTATCACTCTTTTTGGGCAAAATGTTCGCCGGTGTACCAAAGCAGGGAAGTAACATTTGAAGCTAAATTATTTTTTTCTGCTACCAACTAGCTCAACAAACAAGCTAATCATAAGTCTTCAAAATATATAGTAAAGCTCAGACTGCATGGTCGACAATCTTAGCCTTGTCCTTGTGTTGTGGACAAATCAAAGATGAATCAAAAATGTCTAATAATGTTGAAGCAAACTTTTTTTGATAGTTTTTTTTTAGATCTTTTTTGATGATTCCATTAATAATGTAGCATTATCAAGATTTTTTAGATAGGAGTAAATTGCCTGGTGGTTAGGGTAGGCCCGGGCCTGGCATGGGCAATCCCTTTTAAACATGAGCGAGATCTGGAACATAGTTGTCATTGAGAGGGATTTCAATGTTACTTCCAGTTTCTTTTACAATAATGTTACCATTGTCCTCGATTATGGTGTCCTTAATGGATTGGACAGTTGGAACATTGTTGTTCTGTATGCTTTCTTCGTTGCAGACGCAACTTACGCATTCATCTACCGCTGCGACAACTGTATGCCCTTCATTTGGTTTATCCTCAACATAGTTCACGACCATTTGGGCGGGATTGTTCATGGCGTGTTTTTTCTTCCGACGACGACTATCAACGACGGTTGTTATAGCTCCCTTAACGCCGTCCGATGATGAAGATATCTGACGATTAAAGTATTTGAAGTTCTTGCGTATACCACAACGACATCCGTTTAGAGCGATTTCTTTCCTGTTGAACAAAATAAGTTATTAAAACACTAAGTAAAGTCAAAAGAACACAGATCTGTGGAGACTTTGTCTAGAGGCAGAGGAAACACCTCTGCACATTCTATGCAATTGCCCAGCTCTAATACATAAACGCAACCTCCACTTAAGGCATTTCTTAATAAACCCTGAGGAGGTGAAACATTTCCCAATCAAGCAACTGCTGCTGTGCCTGGTGGCAACTAGTATTGGAGAGGAAATTTAGTCAGTGGCGATCACAATAGATCGGAAGCGATCAACGTGATACAGATCTCGTGAAGACGTGCAGAGCAGCTACATTAAGAAAATGAAGAAGACGAAGAAGAAGGTCAAAAGAAAGGAGAAAATTATTAGTAAGACCTATAAAAAACATACTCAGCAATGATCCGTTCACGTTGTTCAAGTTGCAGACGCACAGTGCACACTTCCATGTACAACTCATTGGCTCGGGAGAGCTGTTGCTCATACACGTAGCGTACGTCACGAGCATGCTTCAAATCTTCACGGCGTTGTGCGATCGCATCTTGAGGTGCTGGTTTTTTGATCCTACGGAAACAAAATTATTATTAAAAGAATTCAAATAAATGTCATAAGAGTTTTAAAAATAAATATATATAATGTAACTAACTATATATAACTAACTAACTAAATATATATAACTAACTTAGAATATAATCTGTCCATGCTGCTGTGCACCTCTTGGCGCCAAACTGCTTGTGTTTTATTAAAAGATTCTTGGTCCATTGAACACAGCTCCTCACCAGCCATGTCTAAATGTGCAGCGATTATTTTGAAAGGTGGCCTGAAGAAAGAAAAGCAAATTATATTGATGGTTGTAAATGTTAGAAACTTTGTTACTTTATTTGTTTTAAAAATAAATTGTATTTAATTTTGTTACCTGCTGCGAGGCACTCTATTCCAGCATTGATTGAGTAATAGTTGTATGCTACTTGGGCATGTTGATGGCACTGGAAGTGCAATTGTATCAGTTCCCACCCCCCACATTATAGCATGTGTCTCTAGATTCTTGTATGGAACTTCTTGTGTAAGAAGCTCCCATAGTACCACACCATAAGACCAAACGTCAACTCTTTCAGAGCATGGCTCATGACGTATAACTTCTGGAGCCATCCATGCCACAGTGCCAGTAAAACTCATGATTGCACTGACATCATTCCATTCTCGACTTGTTCCAAAGTCGCTGACTTTGACTACAAGGTTATCAGCAATCAAAACACTAAAAAGGTTAACATTATCAGTATTATTATTATGTACAGCAGAAATTATTGTAAATATTATTATGTATTGATACAATATATATCATAGTAACTTACTTGGGACTTTTAAGATCCCTATGTATAATCTTATGAGTGTGGAGGTAACTCATGCCGAGAGCAATATCTCGTGCCCATCGTACTATTTGCTTGGGGTTGAACGTAACACCACTATGAAGAAAATCAAACAGTGGACCATATTGGCAATACTCCATAACAAGGCAATGAAACTGAGATACAGTGCAAACTCCACGGAAGCGAACTGCAATGAGAAAAATATATACAATAATGGAAATCAAGTCATTAATACACAATATACATTTATGCTGCTTATCATACCTATATTTTCATGGTTTAGTTTCCTGAGGTGTTTAATGTTTGCTTCGTTTTTGTCTCTCAACTTCTTGACCGCTACCATTTCACCTCTAAAAGATCCTCCGAATACAACTCCTTGAGCTCCAGAGCCCAAGTATACCAGGTCGGTGATTAGTTCAAAGGGAACCTCCCAATCATTTTCTGTAAACAAATCAACCAAAAACCATAAACCTTAATATTTTTTTAATTAAATTATAGCACAGTAAATTAAATGAAACAATGTTTATATAATTTTATTCACCTCCGCTATGAAAGACCTGGCCTTTACATAGCAATGTAACAGAAGTTAGTTAAGCTATTGATTTATATAAGATAATATTGAAGATATTTAAAAACACTTTAGCTGCTAGAAATAAAAAGCAGATAATATTTATTCACAAACATTATAACATTTTTTAAAAGTTATAATAGCTCAACAGTTATAGGGTGAATTCAATTTTTTAATTGCATTTTTATGTACAAAAAAAATGCAATGAAAATGGTCCTAGCTGGCTCTCTACATAGTTGGAAGGGGCATATTTACATCAAAAAGTGAAATAGGTATATTGTGATTACAACAACAGACAAAAAATAGGAAGGGTATAAATTATTATATACTCAGAGGCACAATTATCTGCCCTCTTTATAATACTCGCGTCATATTAAAGTGGGCGGATAATTGTATCTCTGAGTATACATAGAAAACATTGCATATTATTATTACATACATGACATATTATTATATACACAAATATACCTGCTTCAATCTACTTGAGATGTTAAATTTAAGCAAAAGCAATAAATAGTTTAGGGAGATCAACAGTAAACCTCTCACAAAACACAGGGAAATATGTTGAATATATATATTAAATGATGATGATGATGATAACAAATTTTGCGACAGGTAATTATTAAGAAAGTCTAAGAACGGACTAAGTCGCGGGTGTCTGCTAGTAGTGTACATCAAAGAAATTGCCTTTAGGAGCATAATCAAATTCCTTTCTAGGAATCCAATATAATAAAATACCCATAGTTTGCAGAGCCAAAATCGCAAAGCTAAAATCGCTAGCCAATCAAATAACAGTAATCGCATAGAGTGAGTGTCAGTCCATTTTGCCAACAATCCATGACAGCTACAAAAAATAGATTTATTGATTCCAATCATGATTTTATATTCAATGATAAGTTAGCCCTTGACTGCAATCTCACCTATTGTTAAGTGACAATGCAGTCTTAATTGGAAGCAGGCTAACTTGGAAGAGGTATAAGTTTATTCTATCCACAGACACACCTGACGGTTTCTACGCAGCATTTTACCAGAACAATAAATCGCTTAACAGTGTCTTTGCCGGTAGGGTGGTAAGTAGCCACAGCAGAAACTTACCAGTAGTGACCTGAGACCAATTAGAAAATATGAAAACCTAAACTGACTGTACTTTAAATCAATCTGCACCAGAGAGGTTGTCATTAAGTTGTCTTGAAGTTAGGTAAATTCATTAATTTAAGTTACATTTCTATCATATAAAACCAGACCAGTAGTTCCTGAGATTACAACAACCAAGCAAACTAACTCTGCTTTACAATATTTATAAGCTTTTAAATATTATATTACAGTTTACATAAATGTCATTTTATTATAATTCACCACATAGCCTAGTGACTCCTGACATGACCTTTTCAGATTATATTTCAATGTTGCACTGTTATAATTAAGTGTTTACAATTCCAAACCTACAAATGAACAATTTACTTAGATATAATACTAAAATAAAAAGCATGAATAAGAAGACGTAAATAAATAGCTAGAATAGAAAGGCGTCAATAAGATCAATAATGCAAGCGCGTGTCATACATAGCTGTGCAGTATATTTACATGAAAATCAATGCCTCCCCCTTCCTCTCCCAAAACCTGCGTAGCGCATCGACCTTGAATGCGTCCCTGCGATTGCATCCTTGAACGGTATGAGCCCCGGGAATTTTACGTAATATATATAATGTAATATAGGACAACAAGATTTTACCTTGAGATTCTTCGTATTCACCAGTTTTAAAAAGTGCCCAAACGGTCGAAAAGCACTCTAGTACACCACTCATCCAGAATAGTGTCTTTTTATCTCTCTCAACTACAGGAGAACCGAGAGGTGGCAAGTCAGCCTTCATTGTGTGCCGAGCGCCACTAAATTCAATTTGAGCTAGTGGATCCATCTCAATGCGTTAAGTTAAATCACAATCTGTTGTAAACGACTGTACGTAAGAAATTATTTACCGAGATTAATAGAACTGAAAGCTTTCTTTATTTAGTAAATAGCGGACACATTACTTTTCACAGTGAAATCGCGTACATGAATGAAAATGAATACACAGACGTCAAATAAAGAATGAACATGAACACCAAACCAATGATTTAAGAAAGTGAATGAACATGAAGCTCTTAAAAAGTTATAGTCTGTAATGGGCCGTATAGACTACTTTAGTATTTTAGTCGAGTACGAACAATTCTAATAATACCGCCCAAAAATCGTTTGTACTCGACTAAAATACTAAAGTAGTCCGAACTAGGCCTTAGTATACTCGTAAACTTGGTTTACGTGTGTAAAATCATTAATCCTGCGAATTTTCTGACAGAAGCTAATGTCACTTTGTAAAATAATGATACCATATTTATTGTCACAGTGATGTCCTGTTATGTATCTATAATATAAAAATGAATCGCAAAATGTGTTGGTAAGCGCATAACTCAACAACGCCTGGACCAATTTGGCCAAATCTTTGGGTAAGTTTACATCGAGTTTCACGCAGACGAAGTCGCGGGCATCCGCTAGTAGGTAAATAATAGTGCCTCAGTTCATTCCCTCTCAAAGAGGATTTATTTTTAATGTTCGTTGAAGTTCTAGGATGGTTTTTACGGCGAGAAAAATTTAAAAAGACTGAAAAAAAATTATACTCCCATACAAACGATTCGTAATAACTTGAATTTTAATATGTATAGGGTAGGGGTAGGGTAGGCATAGAGTAGGAAGAGTAAGGTTGGAGTAGGGTGGAGATAGGGTAGGGGTAGGGTAGGCATAGAGTAGGAGGAGTAAGGTTGGAGTAGGGTGGAGATAGGGTAGGGGTAGGGTAGGGTAGACATAGGGTAGACGTAGGGTAGGGGTATTGTTGTTTGTTTTATTGGGTTGATAATAATCAACCTATTAAAATAAACATCAAATCAATTGAGAAATGTCATCTACCTACCTGTATGATTTCCACCAATAGGCACTAGATGATATTTGTTACGTAGAATCTCAATTTCGTATATGTCAACTAGAATCATACGTTAAAGATAAATAATAATGCTGGTTGTTCTGGAGTTTAGTAAAATTATAACACTGACGCATTAATGCTAGCCAAAAATTAAAGGACATGTCCCAATTTTGTATGGAGGCTGGGCCTTTATTCCGAGTGTCAACTAAGCAGAACAAATTATTTTTATCATAAAAGAACATAAAATATAGGGCTTAAAACCCAAAATACAAAAAAAACGGAACCCGCATTTTTTTAACATAATTAAATAAATTGTATTTTTTTCATTAGCTGACAACATTAATTAAGAATTTTTATCATGGCAACATGTTTGTAACTTACACCCTGACAGGGTTCCCAACTTAGGGGTTTTCCCCCCAGATTTAGGGGGCAAATAAGTGAAATGGGATCTTTTTAGGGGTATTTTCAGGGATTTTTTGACTCTTTAATATTTTTAAATTGATGATAATTTTAATATTTCTTTCTTGGCTTAGCGACTTATAACTACATATAATACGTTATTCTACAACCACTCCGAGGTAATTGGAGGCAATTTTCATCGAATAAAAAAAATTGGTAAATTTATTCATTGTCAACATGTATGATTTCAAAAAATCTGAATCTTCAGATAAAGACGTAGTATTTTGTCTGTATTAAATATAGACTTTTGAAACATATGACAGCATATTATTTCTAAATTATTATGAATTTATATTTTTTAGGGGGACAACTCAATAATTAAGGCGATTTTAGGGGTTTTTGACACCAACTTTAGGGATAAATATTTTGGAGAGTTGGTAACACTGCACCCTGACAGATTGTCAGTGATCTTTGCGTACTAGCGTTCGGTTATGGTGCCTAAAAGCAATATAAGGATTTTTATGTTTCATGTTTCTCTGTATATGATTCTTTTTAACTTGTGTCTTACACATTGACATTTGACAATATTACATGACATTGACAGCTTACACCGGATATGAATTCATTTCCAAGTGCTTTTATTGGCTGTTTGAACACTTTTACTGTATTGTCTATGTTTAATATATAGTAGTAGTACTTTTGCCTAATTAATGCGGGTTCCAATAATTCTGAAAATTATTTTCTCATCAGTAATCAGTAATTTGTATCCTCTATCCGTGAAAAATACTATCGACCTGCTTATAAATTTTAAATAATAAAGTCCCATTTTGGGACTGTGTCTTTTAGCGAATGGGCTACTGTAGACATTTAGAAAAGTAGAGAAAAATTGTACGAGTTGTACGAGGAAAAACAATATAATCAAACGCGACTTATTTAGAATATGTTAAAAGTTATTCAAAAAATTTTAAACGTGTTTGTATTCTTGCAAAATCATTATACATTATAGAGAGAATAATTGTGTCTGAGAACAAAGTACTTACATACCACCTGAAACATAATAAATAATCGGGCAAAATTAAACAATGTGATATGAATATTGGATTAAATTGTCAATGATAGAAAGGTAAACACTGCTAATGAGGTCGTTAATGCCTTTGAAGACTTTTTCTAGAATATTCCTATCTGGTTTACCCTACTACCTATTGAGTTTTTTCTTTCATTCGAAAATAATTTTGTAATAAAATAATACTGAAAGAGGTAACTTACTTCCGCTACAACTAACATACTATAAAAACCTGTTTTATTAATTAAAAGCATTAATTTAATTGTATTTATCTCAGTTATTAGTCAAATTAAATTTTATTTATTTATTATCAAGCCATAGATTAGGAAATTACTTAATAATTATCAGTTACATACTAATTTGGTTTAGAACATAATGAGTAAGTCATGTTCGTTCTCTTTGTCACAACACTATTTTAGATTCATTAAAAAATGGCAATACAGGAAACGTCAATGGGGATCGCAGAAATCGAATTATTCTCATTTTTCCAAGCATTCATTTGACATTTGTTGACATTTGTAATTTTGTAGTCGGTGACGGTGATGCACTTTACCCGGAAGATAGTGGAAATCAGTATTTTTCAGTTATTTCATATCTTATTAATAATCATTCCTTATTTGTAGAAGATACCCTATTTCTTAGGTTCTATGTGAGTTCTTTATCGAAAGGGAAACTTTTTACCTAATCTTCTACTCTACTGTAATATTATTTGGAAAAATGGATAAAAAGCTCAACATTACTGATATATATTCCATGTACAGACGATGGGTTATTAGTAATCCAGGAGTGGTGACTGATGTTGAAACAGTTGTAACTTGGTCTTCATATTTTGTTGCTGGCAAAATAAACAAGTCACCAATTATTTCAGAACTAGTGTATTCGTTGTCGAAACTACTATCTTTATTTAATGATCGTATTATTCAAGAGGCTTACGGCAATGATATACAACATTATGGCCTTCAACAACAAATAAAGTTGTTGTTAACAATTATACATTACTGTGAAGTTTTTGTTGAGCTTGTTGTAAAGAACCGATGGGGAAACAAAGGTAAATGGACTGTGGCGACATTTCTGCAGATCTTCAAATGCTCTTCAGCTATCATTTTGCTTTATCGATTCAAGGAACTGCCTATACAACATCCACCAGTACCTACATTACAAAGAAAAAAGATTATAGAGGGTATAGACACTGACAATAAGTCCAATTCATTTTTTACATTAAGAAGATCAGGTCGAGTTCTGCGCCGTGTTGATGGTGCACCACCCATTGCATTACGTGACTGGGAGCCTATAAATGCCAAAGATGATCTACCAATGAACATTGATATCAAAGATTTAATGCAGGCAGAGCTATTGCATATTCTGAAGCCAGTAATCCACCTAGCAGCAATGAGACTATTTGGTACAAAGTCTTGGAAGCAGTGGCTTGTTGCCCTTGGCATTGATTTGATGAGTTTTAGACTTTACAATCAGCAATTTAAAGTCTTATCTCATGAACAGAGATTAGAAATAAGTAGGAGAAAACTTGGACTTGTATTGTACTTGTTACGTAGTCCAATGTATAATGGCTACTCTCAACGTGTGATTGAGGAAACATTGCAATCAGCATCCAGTAAAATACCAATGATGTCATTTATTTGTGGCCCAATAATACAATATCTAAGCCATTGGCAGGATATTTATTTCTACATGTGGGCATCATAAACACAGTTAATTTTCATTATTATTAATATGCTATGGCAAAATAATTTCCTGCAGATTGTTATTATATTATTGGTTTAAGGTTATTTTTATATTTATATGACATCTACAATTATTATATATTATACAATTATTTTGAGTTAGATGTATTATTTTAATTTTTAAGTTAATGTGGGATGAGAAACTTTGATTGACATTTGTATTAAAAACCAGTCAAGCTTCACTTTGACTTATGTGCGCTTCCTCCCTACCCCTAAAAAAAACAAATAAACTCCCCCTAAAAACCATTGTCATACTTCAAGAAATATTCTAAAAAAAGAATTGGCAAAATCAGTTCAGCTGTTTTTGAGATGTGATTTTCAACCCCTATTTATATTTTCGCATATTGTACTTTGTCAGATTCTACCCATTTTAATAGAAAAATTCTGGTAACTTTGGATTGTCTTATCCATAGATATATCTATGGTCTTATTAGATTTCCAATATAACAAACAATCATGTCATAATAATAAAATTGATCCATTAATCTGGTTAAAACCAAAAAGGAAAAAGTATCATAATACCTGGTTCTTTACTGCTCACAAAATTACCGCCATATGGAATGTTGAGTCAACTTTTATTGTTCCGATAGTTGTTTCAGTCAATGGTCTTATACCAAAAAGCTTCAACCAACATCATAAGAAGCTTTCACTTAACTGTAGGATCAAAAGTTGGATACAGAAGGCAGTGATTCTTGAGACGGCGCGTATTGTAAGGAGGTTCTTCACTCTGGAGCCTTGACTGCCGGTTGCTGGGGCACTCAAATGTCCCTCAGCGGGGGGGTTTATTTTTTTTTTATAAATTTTTAATAGTGTTTTGTATTATATTTTTATATTGACATTGATAAAATTTAAAAAAAAGACGTGAAAAGTAAAAAAAAATACAGAAATGAGAGAATACAGAAGTGTTTTGTATTATTATTGTTCAAAATTTAAAAAAGGACATATAAATAAAAGATGAAAACAAAATTATCTATTAGTTAAGAACTAGTACTCGTATGATGCTAGCTACTGGCTAGCTACTGGCATGACGACCTACCTAAGCCTAGCATGACACCCTATTTCTATTAGGCTGTGCATAGGTAGGACTAAACCAATTGTGATGTGAAAATTCAAGTGGAACCTATGTCATGTTATTGAGACTAGGGTTGCTGGAACCAATTATTGCAATTGGTTCCAGCAACCCTAGTCTCCAACTTTATGATAATTGTGTATAATTATGAAATAAGCTACAATTTGGGTACAAATAAAAATTGTGGGTATGATATGATTATTGGACATAAATAATAGTTTTGGTTTTTTAAATAAAAAATATTAATTGCAAGGTAATTTATTTATTTATTTCCTTTAATGTAATACTAAACATAAAAATTATACTATGACATGGCCAACATTCTAATTAACTATTGGAGACAGAAACAGTTTTTGCTTATCTAATATTTGATAAAAATAATTTTCTTCTTTTAATGCTTTATAAGCTGGGTTTAGAAAAAATATAAAATAATAATTTTAGGATTCCTTTTGTAAACTTTGTCTCTAATAAATCGAAACATGCAATATACAGTTTAATATAAATACCTACTCATACATGGTACATTTTTTCATGGGACAATAATTGCCAATAATGGTATGTGAAAGTTTTAGGAGAACAATTATAGGAGACTGTATTTAATTTTCTGAAATTGAAAAAAGTCTCAATACATGTTTTGTCATTTTAATAATAATAATTTGTAATTAAATAGCTATATTAATTTTACAAATTATTACTAGTTACATATTTTAATATGTAACTTTATTCTTAACTAAATAACAAAATATAGGCTCAGTTCCACCCTTCCAACCATACACTAGTTTATTGACATACAGAAATTGCATATCAAATATTACAAGTTGATTAATACATATTTAATTTTATTAATTTACAAGATACCAAAAATTACAAGTCCATTTAATTAGAAGGACAAGTTACAGCCAAAAGATTATATGGACGGAGAAAAGCACTAATAGAACACTTAAAACACCAGTAACAGCTCCATTGTGTTTGAGAATGTCTATACAGTTTTTTTATGAGCCAAAAATGCTTTTCTTTTCAATTTTCAATAAATCTATACCAAGATATTGATAAGCAAAGGCAGTTTTACATCTATTTGATTCATGTATAACCATACCATTGCAATGGACGGAGAAGTAAAGTACATTCAGAAGAAATAGGAAAGGAAATAAAACAGAACATGAAAGTAATGACAGGAGAAATTGATATTAGGTAAAGTATTTTGTGCCTTAACTTTAGTTAAGAGTAAATTGAGATATAAACATATTAAAATAAGATCATACAAATATTTTACTATTTAGGAAACTTACAGTGAAATTAGGCAACATATTAATATCTAACAGCTATCTTACAACTACACATCAAGATAAATTTAACTCAATAAGAAATGAGGCCACAATAACTCCATATGAATATCCATTTTAGTAATTTGAAATATGATTACAGAAATAACCTTACACCCAATATGGAGTAAAAAACTATTTGAAGTTAATGTTGTTGTACCTAATTTCCTAAATTACTAGTTATAGTAGTATATATATATATAGCATAGTTAATACTTTTGGTAAATTATTTTTTATTGATCTTATTCTCATTCATACTTTCTAAAGTTTTAATTTATGACCACCATAATATACTTCTCATTAAAAAAATCGAAACACTCCGCAAGTATTGTTCAGGGGGACTGTTTCGACAGATATATAGATATAACAGAAAAATTCTATTAGAATATTTGGCCAACTTTTTCCTTTGTATAGCTGACATATTTTGATTTTATATAATAATTATCTAGTATTATTTATCCAAGTACTTTTGAATAAGCTTAAAATATTACTGAGATATTCTTAAACTAGGTAGATATCTAAATACATTTTAGTCAACATCAATAAAATTTACCATTGATAAAATTACATGCAAATTGGAATATAAAAATTGCATTAAAAAATAGTTTCATAAGCGTAATTCTTTAAATGTAATTTAACTTCAAATCTATTCAAAAAGTCAATTATTATTTTAAACACAATTAGTTGACAATGCATAAGATATTAAATCTACACACATACTATTGAGCTAACTAACATTCAACTATAATAAAAATAATAATATTTAAAAAACTAAAAAACACGCATTTAGCACGCACTAAAGATTACAAATGGAGAAAACAAAGATTTCGTATTCCTGACAGCAAACCCTTTCATTTGATACCCATATCATGGGGGTGCACTTCAAATGGCATGTGCGCCATATTGGATTTAAGTCACGTGACTCTTATTTTCGTATTCCTGACAGAAAACCCTTTCATTTGATATCCATATCATGGGGGTGTATTTCAAACAGCCAGTCCGCCATATTGGGTTTGTAATGTAACGTTTCTTAGCTAGTCATGTATTAAAATCAGACCTCAGAGCGTGTGCAAAATTTCATCCTAATCGAAGACCGGGAAGTGGGTCAAATTAAGATTCCAAGATTTTCTTACATGCATAGTTAGTGAAGCTAATTTATGCGTGTTAAAATTAAATAATATATTACAATTATTGTGATTGTAGATTATTTTTCTTATATAATTTACCAAATATGTTTTGTACTAAAATGAAAATATAAAATAAGTTACAGCTGTCACCATTGAAGAATAATACAGTTGCCCGTTGACACAGATTTTTTAAATTTGATGCAACTGAAAAGAAAATCTATATTAAAATAAGTTTGTGGTGTTGTAGGGCGTAATCTATGAATCTAGTGAAACTATTTGTGAGTGTCGTGTGGCTATATTATATCCCTGTACACTCACAGGAACGGGAACTATAATAATAGCTCAGTAGTGATTGGCGGTCAAACACGCACTGACGGATAGTGGAGAGCACAGACTCAATTAACAAAAATCCTTTGGGATACAGAAAGTGTCCACCAGCTTACAGGAAACTATTACAATTAGAGAATCATACTTTGAGATTAGCTGATTAGGAGATTAATTGAATTTTATTTCATTTATGTGTCTACATTTTATAAACTGTTTTAATAGCTATGAGAACCTGTTTTAATAGCTCAACTGTAAAGCGGTCAGACTCATCATCGAGGGGTGGTAGTTTGATCCCCGCCCTGTTGGTCTATTGTCGTACCCACACCTAATACAGTCTTTCCCGACTAGTTGGAGGGGAAAGGGAATATTAGTCATATTTAAGAGATATGGCAAATAATCTTTTTAAAAAATAATAATAAATAATATATTATATCATATATGACATTTTTGCTTGTTGATTGTTCATGCCACAACCACAAGCAGTACAGAGTGTGTATGCCCATTTCCCATAACTCTAGGGTTATATTCGTTGACGAAAATTAATCAACAATGTCTAAGGAACATGTTATAAAACTTACATTTTTGGAGTACTGAGTAACTAAATGGAGAAGTTTTTCTTACTATCAAAAAATTTTTTACTGTTCTAACTTTTAATTATATGATTGGAAGCTCATTACAGTGGGTGATATGTAGTAATAAAAAGATTCTGTACTTATATTTACAAAAAAGTATTGAAAAATTCAGCTTACGAGTTGACTTAGTTGTTAAGCCATTCCCACGAATCATCATCTTGTTTTTTCTTCTTGATAATTATGTTCTTAATGTCAGGTGGAGGACTTGATACCCCCACTTGAGACAGATCGCGTGAATCTAAGTTGTTACGCGCTGCGACAGACTGCACTGCACCAGGCTGCGTCTGTTCATTCCTGGTAACATAAAACACATAATGGTGATGAAGCATGACAACAGTCGGCCAGTTCTTTAACTATCACTGCGGATAGAGTTGACCCTCATATATACCAAGGTGAGCCAATGTGTCATAACATCAAGACAAGTCTTAACATCCCCAGCTTAAAGACCTCCACCTGGAAAGAACATGATCAGTACTTGGCGGTCCTATTGGAGCATCTAGCAAGTTTGTACTTTCCAGGACACTATTCACACATACTTTTCAGATTACCCACTGCCAAATTGTTATGCTCAGTGCCATGGGAGACCAACAATCTAAATTACCACCGTAAAAGGATTACTAACTAAAAATGGCTATGTGGTTAGTCTGTACGGCGTAGAAGTAGGTGCAAGAAAATTACCAGTAAAATAGACCCTGGCCACTCTAGAACTGCAGCAATATTAGAACGGGTATCCAAAGCTACTCTAATAGATCTTACTAAATTTGGCTAGGTAAGTAGAACAACACAAGCTGAGAAGGGAAATGTTAATCAATTGTCAAGGAATTCCTTAAACCTAAATTCAAAATTCAAAATTCATTTATTTCAAGTAGGCTCAGTTTACAAGCACTTTTGACACGTCAGTTGACTATTTGTAAAGATTCTACCACCGGTTCGGAAGGCAGGTTCTGCTGAGAAGATACCGGCAAGAAACTCAACAGTTGCTCTTTTGAAAAAGTCATACAGTATTACAATTTACATTTGATAACAATTAAATTACAATTTCTTATAGTTTTATTTCCTGTGTGAAGGTGGAAGCTGATCCAATGGCCTCCAAGCACCTTTGTCGTTAAGGAATAGTGTAGTAACCTCGACTAAGTAAATGTTTTTTAACACATTGCTTAAAGTTGTGCATTGGCAAGTCCATCACAGTCTTGGGGATCTTGTTATAGAAGAGTACACCCAAACCCACAAAAGATTTTTTAACTCTTTGGAGACGATATGCAGAAATAACTAACTTATGCCCGTGTCTAGTAAGACGTGGGTTTACATCTCCTTTTCGTTTGTACAAATTAATATTTTGTCTCACATAAACTATACTGTTATATATATACTGACAGGCTACTGTTAAAATGCCTATTTCTTTAAACTTTTGACGAAGGGACTCGCGTGATTTTAGTTGATATATTGCTCGAATTGCTCTTTTTTGAAGTACAAATATAGAATGTATATCAGCAGCCTTGCCCCACAACAAAATACCGTAAGACATTACGCTGTGAAAGTACGCAAAATAAACAAGTCTAGCTGTATCAACATCAGTAAACTGTCTTATTTTTCTCACTGCAAAAGCAGCTGAGCTGAGTTTACCTGACAGTTTTTCTATATGAGCACCCCACTGAAGTTTAGAATCCAAGGTCACTCCCAGGAAAACTGTGGAATTCTCTATTTCTAGTGTTTCACCATTGATCATTATAGACTTATCTAATTTTATAACATTTGGTAATGAAAACTCAATACATTTAGTTTTCTTTGCATTTAAAAGTAAGTTGTTAACAGTGAACCAATGCGACACATGCGATATGGCACGGTTTACATCGTCGGAATTATCTTTACTTCTGTCACTCTTAAAAATTAGGGATGTGTCGTCAGCAAACAGTACTATCTCACAGATGCCGCTAACATGGTGTGGTAAATCGTTTATGTACACTAGGAATAGAAAAGGACCCAGAATTGAACCCTGTGGGACGCCCATTGTGTTAGAAAAACCGCGAGACTTTGAATCATTTATGCATACCTTTTGTGTTCTATCACTAAGATAAGAGGCGATGAGATCGAGTGCAACACTTTTTATGCCATAGTGGCTTAACTTAAGTAAAAGAATGTTATGGTCAACACAATCGAATGCTTTGGACAAATCACAAAATACACCAATAGCATTCTTAGCATTTTCCCATGCATCATATATATGTTTTAAAAGTTTAGCACCTGCATCAGTTGTACTGCGACCTTTAGTAAAACCATACTGTTCAGGGTGAAATAAATTATTTAAATTAAAATGACTTAAAAGTTGATTTAAAATGATTTTTTCAAAAACCTTACTAAGTGTTGGCAGTATTGTAATTGGTCTATAATTATTAACATCAGTTTTGTCACCTGATTTAAAAAGTGGTAACAGTTTGCCATGTTTCATTAGGTTCGGAAAGATACCCAAATCCACGCATTCATTAAAAATAATAGCTAAGTGGGGAGCAATGACATCAATGATGTTAGATATTACTTTCACTGACATGCCCCACATGTCTCCAGTTCTTTTTAATTTTAACAGTTTAAAAGTTTTTTTAATGTCTGATACAGTTATATGATGAAATTCAAAAAGAACGTTGCACTCTTTAACATGGCCTCTTAATATCCTCTGGGCTTCCGTAGCAGAAGAGTCCAGTGAATCTGTTAACAAGATAGGAACATTCTGGAAAAAGTCTTCAAAGGCATTAACAACCTCGTTATCGGTGTTTATCTTTTTATCATTGACAATTAATTCAAAACTCATATCACGTGGTCTAATTTTGCCTGATTCTTTATTAATTATGTTCCAGGTTGTTTGTACCTTGTTTTCAGATTTTATTATTCTATCTTTGATGTGTAATGATTTTGCAAGAATACAAACACGTTTGAAAATTTTTGAATAGTTTTTTACATGTTCTAAATATGTTCGCGTTTGATTATACTGTTTCTCCTCGTACAACTCGTACAATCTGTCTCTACTTTTGTAAATGCCTACAGTAGCCCATTCGCTAAACTTTAATTTTTGAGTAACATTAATACGTTTAAAGTTAAAAATTTTACAAAACTCTTTGTCTATTGTCTTGAACAGTGTACCAAATAGCCTGTCTGGGTGACTATTTTCAAATGAAAGACTTGGAATTTTTGAAGAAATTATGCTTTTAAATCGCTCTAATTTACCTTCAGTTATCGGCCTATACTTGAACCATTGGTTGCTATTGGATTTATTGTTTAAAATAGTTATTATTTGACCACTGTGATCAGAGCCTAATTTATTTATTATCATCTTTTTTTCAATCACACAATTGTAAAATATATTATCCAGACATGTCCCTGAAGTAGCCGTTATCCTAGTAGGTTCATTAAAAGCATGAGTCAAATCAAAACATTTGAATAAGTTAAGAAATCTAACAGACTTTGAGTTTTCTGTTAGAATATCAACATTAAAATCGCCACAAATCAGTATTTGTTTGGAAGATGTGCACAAACGTCTCATTACATCCTCCATTACCTCTTCAAATAGATCAAAGTCAGCAGGAGGGGGTCGGTACACGCATACTATAACAATTCGTTCCAACTCCACACAAGATAGTTCAACAATGCATTCCACAGAAAGACTAACTATGTCTTTTCTATCCTTGTATTTTAGGTTATTAAGTAAAAGTATTAAAGAGCCACCATGTCCAGCCCTTCTGGAGAATACACTTGACAATGAAAAATTTTTAATATCAAGTACTGATAGTTGTGACTTTGTGAGCCAGTGTTCCGTAATACATAAGATGTGTATATTGAATTTCTCTACAAATAGTTCAACCTCTAATTCCTTGCCGTTGATGCTCTGTATATTTTGGTGTACAATGTTAAAGTTACAGTGCACCTCCGTTGTCATATTTTCTAGTTTAAAGAATTTTTAATTGTAACAGTACTAGGATTGGTACTGCAGTCATATATAGAAATATTTGTACTATTACTACAGTTTGTAGAGATGTCAATAGACTGAGTTACACTACTCGTAACTGGATCGTTTATATAAAAATTAACATTTGAGACAGTACTATCACTCGTACTCTGGTCAATAGAAACAGAAGAACTATTTTTACAAGTCGAATTAGTGTCAATAGACTGCGTTACAACATTTGTAACTGACTTATTTAAGTTGTAAGCCAACAGGGACGCAACATGCTGCTTACATTTTTTTGGCAGATATAAATTATCTTTAGTCAACGAATAAGATGAGGTAAACTTATTCATGTCAAAATAAAAAATTGCATCGCTGTGATGGTATGTCAAGTTGTATAACACACCCACACAAATATTGTACGTTGTACATTTATGTTGTACAACCTAAACCCATTGGTCACAGGTCCAGGGCACTTTGCTCTGCCACTAGGGATGAAACGATATGAGTAAATACAAGTAAAACAGTGCCTCCATATTTTGTCACCACTCGCCACTTTGCTTAAATTTAACTGGGGAACATTTGGAAAAAAAAATATTTTGGGAAGCACTACAAAGACAGACTTTTTCATAAATGTACTTACCAATAAAGAATACCAATACATGTTACGGTTTACTAACCCTACTAAAATTTTTCCAAAAAATACGAATGACGATTCAATACAAGTAAGTATCGAAACTTTTCAATTGATACAGGGTAAGTATTGCTCCTTGACGACTGTTATAGTATAGAGTAAAAGTATTGATACCTCAATGGTATTGTTTCATCCCTATCTGCCATGCAATGGACCCGGCATGTGAAGCATGGTGAATCCATATGGACTTTTAAGATATTTGTTTCTCCTTACCCCACTAACTTTCATCAACAGTCAAGTCTTTGTGAAAAGCATGTTTGAATATTAATGCATACAGGAGACTCACCACTTGGAATATGGTTCAGATGTAGAATTTTTCATGGCACCATAGCCAGTAGACTGGAAATGGGTACTTGAGTTGCTTGTACGACGCAGCTCACTACCACCAAGTGAGCTCCATCCACCACGATTATTCACCTATTAAAATATATAAAAGATGTTCTATATATCTTAAAATATTTTGGTAATTTGTTTTTGAAACTGACTTTGTTTTAGAAACAGATTTTGAAATAATCATCTCTTGATTCAACTGATAGCATATTAATATGTGTGTGTATGCTATTTTGCAGACAGTCTAGATTTAATTAGGATTTTTTTCAATACAAATATGTAAATTTAAGATGTTTGATGCCAGAGAATGAAAATTAAATATTTTTCAGTTAATGTTAGATTTAAAAAAGGAGATATCTCTCAATTGATCAACAACTATCAAATAAAACTATGCTTTCAATTCATAACTTACTTTCTCAGTAACAGTGGAAGCCATATCAGATACTTTTTGCGATGCTATTCCTCCATAACGCACAGCATTTTCAGTTGCACTGCGCGCTGCTTTTGACACTGATGAAGCCAACATTGACCAGCCCTGACCCAAAGTAATTAAAAGAACTCATTTTTTACAAATTAAAAATTTGATTTCAAAGTAAAATAAATATAAAAGGAAAAATAGACCTAATAGCTATTCAGTTCTGTATGATTTTCATACAGTACCATAACACAACACTGAATTTATGTACTTAGTAAGTTTGGACCACACCCAGTCTGAGATAAGCATGACAAAAAGCACAGTGATCTACAACTGACCTCTTCCTTGGAAACCTTTGACCTCAGAAACCAGGAAGGAGATCTGGACCAATTTAAAGGTCTTTACTCACCGAAGCTAGAGATGCCAGAGTATTATCAACAATCTCATTGCCACTGTGGATGGGGGACATGGGTGTAGAGTGAGATTGTTTTTGTGTGTTTCCAAATCCAGTGTAGCGACCACTGCCATATTCACTGCTGTTAATAAATTTTACACATTTCACTATGATACAATAAAAAAATATATATTTTATTAAAAATACAGAAAATAGTATGGATAATCATATTAGTACGAGTATATTACGAATATATAAACAATACAGCATAATGTTTTATTTAAGCTATTTTTTAAAAGTGGTTCCCAATCACTACTAATACTAATATTTAGTAAGCATATTAGAGAAGGTGAAATGATTATCCATTTGGCCTTATTCCCATCTAGAACTTCAACTAAACTTACCAAAGCAGTACTGATTTATTAACTTTTTACATGTGTGTCTGTCTGTCTGTAGCACCATAGCTCCCAGACGGATGAAGCGATTTCAATTTAGTTTTTTTATTGTATGAAAGGAGTGTTTTTTTTTAATGTTAGATGCAAATTAGTTAAGCTGTTTAAAAGTTGTGGGGTTTCAAAGTGGGGAAGAATAACCAAATGTCTGCAAATATACTCTAGTGGGGTATCAAATGAAAATGCATTAAAAGAGAATGTTGATGACTTGATCGAGAATGTGATTAATAATTTCATGACCTTCAGGAGTTTTTCGAATTTCTAAGCCTTTTCTCAAATTTAACCCATAGATGATATTAAAGCAATATATTCCTAGGTATTTTATTTATATTTCATCACCCTACTTCATAGTTACCTACCTCATACAAAAAAGAATAGAAAAATATACCTACAAAGAAGCACAAGCACAAGTTCACATACATAAAAAATTCAAGTAGAAAACATTTAAATTTAATCATTTATCAAAATTAGTACTAACTGGTAACTTATGTTATTGTCAGATCCACTAGTATGGAATGTGTTATCACCAGATGAGTAAAAAGTTTGAGACTGGCTCCAGTCAGAAGACCTTTCTGTTATCTCTGGCTTGTAATCAGAGGGACTCCAGTCACGACCTTCAGCAAGTGCTGTTATCTATAAAAATAATGTAAATCATTAGTTATACACTGGGGATTTTTTGTATCCATATAAAGTGGAATACACTTCTTTTAATGATGAAACTTACCTTTTGACGGTACATGGCAGCAGCTTTAGTATTATATTTCTGTACAATTTTCATTTCCGCCTTATAATCAGGTTGACTCTCAAAAAATACGCGAGCATTTAAGTTGCCCCCAACCTTGACAATGAAAAAAAACACATTAAATGCTAAAACAAACAGAATGTTTAAACAAGAACGGTACACACATACCATCATTTTCTCCAACTCGATGTCTTTCCATTTGTCCATGGTAACCGACCGAACGAAAGATAAATGAACTCCAAGGCTGCGATGCACACCCGAGCACTCCAAACATATCCAAATCCCGTAAGTCACAGACACCCATTGAGGATTCAGAGTGCCACATTCAAAGCATTTCTACAACAAAAATAACAGTTTTACAAGTATAGCTACCATACGGGATGATCAGGCCATCGGTTTACTTACGTGGTTCTCATCTTGCGTGCGTATAGAGTTCAATTTACGACGGGTACGCGGTGACGCCATTCCAAGAGATTAATTCGAAGCAGTGAATTTGAAAAATAATAGAAATTCAATTTCCGTGCCACATAAAAACCTGCAAAAGATAGCAATTTCAATCAATGCAACAAATGACAAATCACAGGATTGTAACTTGTACTTGTATTAAATTTGACATATTTGACGTTACCGACTATTGTCAATGAAGGTCACAGGCTTAGACAGCAAAGTAAATAGACGCATTAATGGTCGCTTGTATTTTAATTAACTTTTAAATTATAGGAAAAAAATAAACAACGCACCTAAAAATATATTTCTTTCAAAAATGTGTAAACAGATAACAGCAAAATATGCAGGTAATTTAGTTTATCCTCGCCACAACCTTCATTCATTCATTCCTGGCTGTCCAGCGCGAAAATGCAGCCATTCTTTCCACCATTACACGTGGGCATAATTTCTATAGTTACTAGCGGATGGGAACCATGGATTTTTCCAGATAAAAAAGTAGCCTATATGTTAATCCATGATATAATACGTTCAATAGTCGAGGCGTGAAAGAGAACAAACATTCATATTATCAAAATCATCAGTTTTCGCAAATCTCGGGAAACCATGGACCTTTTCGGGATAAAAAGTTGCCTATGTGTTGATCCAGAGAAAAGTCTATTTCCATTCCAAATTTCAGCCTAATCGCTTCAGTAGTAGCGGCGTTAAAAAGTAACAAACATCTAAACAAACATTTATACAAACTTTCGCGTTTATAATATTAGTAGGATTAGGATAATTATAAGTTCCTAATTTGATATTTTCTCAAAATAAAGAGCTATTTTTTAGGGTAGAAGTTATAAAAAGGTTGCATCTTGTAACGAAATAGTATGGTGGAGACATTATGGGGATTGGCAGAGATTATATTCTAAGAACAAAATAAGAATAATAGCGCACGGAACACGCGAAAAAACTAAAGAATTTAGATTGAGAATTTTTTTTTAGTAAATATTGATTATAATATTAATTTACTTTATTGTTGTTAGTGTTTTCTGAAATAGAAATTATGATAAAAGTTTGTATAGGCGGATGTCTAGGAGACTTGCGACATTTGGTTTTTTGTAGGTTTCAGCAGCTTCACCACTCTGCTTGTAAAGACTCATTGTGGATCATTCTTTATTCAGTGTTTGGATTTAATAACACCTGTCGATTTGTGTTTCTTATTCTACGTATTAAGCTCTTCATAGACCATAGAGATGACGGGTGCTGACAATTTGGTGACGGAAGAATCTGTGGAGAACTAATTTTCAGTCTGTGTTTTGGACTTGTGGGTGAATCCGGGTGAATCTAATTATTCGGTCGTTACGCTGTTTTATTTGCTTCCATTTAACAAAATTGAGGCATCGTGTGTTTTTAAAGTAAATCAGTTGAATTGTGCTAAAGGTAGATGTTCGTATGAAAATCAAATATACAAGTAAAATTAAATCTGTTTGAAACTGCACCCGCGAGTTTTGCGGCATCCGGTAGTTTGCTGTTCCATATTACACTTTGTTCGTGCAACGTTGAAATGATATAGTTGAGTTATGAACGACGACAAGATGAGTAATAACAATATTGAAGCGGAATACATGGACATAGCCGCCAGAAATGCCTGGCCTATCATCTACCAGGTAAGTTTCTAGCTGTATGCGTTGGTATAGGACGTGCCACGCAGGATTGTTAAAACAAAACAAAATTATAAATTTAATAGATAAAGTCTTAATAATTTCATAATTGCACACATAACATCTGGTTATTTCTGTAATTCTTCACAAACATTATGTTTACTATCAAAATCTATGATGTAAAACTGTCCATTCATTAAACTACTACTACTGATACTTATTGAAACGAATTTAAACCAATAAACAGTAATTTATTTATGTTCATTTAAAACCTTCACATTTTGTTAATTTTTGTGAATAACTTTTTTACCTGTATCTCAATGAAACAAAGCCTATCCAGACAATTTTTTATCTACTTATGAAAATGCCATGAAAATTAGTCTAGTAGTTCTGGAACTATTTGACTAGATTTTGTGGCCAGACATATAATAAAAATAAATGTTTTGCTACTCTTGTTTTATCATCCAATTTCAATACTTTTTTGCCAACATAATGTATTGAAATTAGACCATTAAGCTCATGCAATCAGTTGACAGATTTAGCAAGTCTAATGTTGTATATTATGAGTAAAATATTTTATTTCATTGTTGTTTGGTGTGCGGGAAAATAGCTTACAACGTGTTGTGGTCACAGAACAGAGTTGAAATCAACTAGCATTTCAGCCACAACACGATCTTTGCTATTTAGTTTTTCTGTGATTGCCACAACGCGTTGTGCGTGTTTTCATTAGAGCCATAACATGTATTTCACCATGTGAATGCTTTACTGTGACCACAACAGGTTGTGAGCTTTTTTTGCTCACAGAGCGTTTTCAAACATTGAGCATAACATATATAATTCATTTAAATTTTATAGAAAATTGGAAGAGAATGTCAAACGTACACATACACTTGCATTGAGGCCAAAAAACCGAAAAACAAGCCTTTAAACCGGTACAGAGATGTCAACCCTTATGACCACAGCCGTGTTATCTTGAAGAGAAGTGACATAGATTACATCAATGCTAATCTTGTAAAGGTAAGTTGTATTCTAAGCCAATGTTTACTTTATCACTTACCTGGTGTGGAAGCTACTGGATGTTGGTGACTCGGAACTGTGGTGTTTGGAAGTCCATGTAAGATGCCAATGCCTAGCAGTGTGGGGACAATAGCTTTGAACATAAGTTATCTTGGGTTCCAATAGAGATATGGGGTGATCTCCTTAGCTTGCTCCTTGAATTGCTCTTCCATGTTGGTCACTTCAAACCAGTGCAGTTCAATGCTAAGGCTCGTAAGTGTAAGTGACACATTTTGGTTTTCTATTTAACCCTGCAGGCCCATTGATAAAAAGGTAGTACATGCTGTAAGAGAATTTAATACTTTTTGGTTTTTGTAGTTATAGCTGTTGAAAAAAAACTACATTTATGTATATAATATTTAGTTGTGTACTTTGAAAAGGTCACCATGGCCAATACTCTTTAAATCAAAATCAATTAGTAATTGCATTGAGCTCCTGGGTATCATCATCTCATTTAAAATCAATGCTAAAGTACCATTTAAAAAACTAGGCATTCTTAGCAAGGTTAAGCTCTCTACACAAACAAATCCATTTTTACCAGGCTCAGATCAAACTCATTTGGAGTACTGGAGTGATCTTTGGGATGGACGATACATATCAGCTCTTGCTGTATGTATTAGACTTGATAAATTTACTAGCTAAAAGGATAGAATAATGATACTAATGAAATTGCAGCATTGGCACAATTTGAAAATATAGTCATTCTGTCCACCATCTGGATCATCCTTCCCATTTCTACAACAGTACAGTATCACATGGGGAACAGGGCTTCCTTATGTGGTGTATATCCAGGCAACTCTTACTAGACATTTGCATTTCCGATTCAAATATCAAAAATGTGGAATGACCTTATCTGGAATGAATATTAAAGTTTATTGCTGATTTAAACACCTTCAAAGCTGGAGTGAAATACTGTTTTCAATTAGACATGATTTAAGTTGAGTGCAGGCCTTTGTACCAAAAAAAGAATGATGTATTATTAAGAATCATTATAGTATTATTATAAATGGGAATGGGCTCTTTTGTATGGACGCTATCCCATAAATGTATACAATTGTAATATATATCATTTGAAAGGCAATAATAATCACTTAAATTTAAGCTTATATCGCTTAAAGAGGAATTATAATCTTAATATGAGCAGATTATATCTGGTTTCTTGCCTGACGTTTCTCAAGTTCTCAGACGTCTCTCAATTGAAGCCTCAATAGCTCAACGGTAAGAGTGGTTGGACTTTTCACCAAGGGGTGGTGGTTCGATCCTCGCCCCGTTAGTCTATTGTAATACCCACTCCTATATTAATCTTTGGTACTTAAAGGAGATTGTATGAGGAGAAGAAGAAAAATAATAATAAACTAATCTCAGTTTGAATAACAGACTCACATTATTTAATAGATGAATTAGTAGATCCAACTTTACCCCACTTAGCTCTTAGTACCAAAATAAAAAATATAATTCACAGTACATTTCCTACACGTCTCTCTGTGTTGGTGTCATATAATAAATTGGAGCAGGTATAAGTGTATTATCTGTGATTGAAGCTATTATTATGACCTTTCGAATGACTTATATCGCAACTGTATACAGTGGCGTAGCATGCCTTGGTGGGCCCTGTATCAAAATAATTTGGGGGCCCTTGAAGGGTAAAAATTTCTCACAAAAGAAACAAACAGGCTTGCATAAAATAGGTAAATATGACTATGTATGGTGTTTCCAACTTTTGGGCGCACGCTTAACCTGGGAAAAATAGAGATTATTTTTTTGACCTTTGTCATTTCTAAAATGAAACTATAGGCAGTTTTTATAGGTTTTTTTTTGGGGGGAAGCATCAGGCTAAGTGACACTTTACTCATTTTTGCTTTCACACGCAAGGGCCCCCTGTAATCTGGGGGCCCCGTATCATTGATATAGCTGTTATGTAGGTAGCTATGCCCCTTACTGTATACTGCCGTGGAACTAAACCGTTCATTGTCCTTTAAGCCATATAAGCTTAAATTTAATAATTCATTGTATCCCTATTTCGTCAGTTAAAAAGTAACTCCAACATAACATCAGTTTATCAGTCTGATTATAAATGAAACTCAAAATTGGTAACATTTTATTACACAATTATGTATACCTACATTTTTAGGAATAGATCTTATCTTGGCTAAATATGATATATTTCTCTTAACTAAATATGATGCGAGTATATCTCTCAGAAATTCATTGTTTCTCATCAATACCCAATTTATAGTAACTTATGTTGCACAAAATATAATTAAGAAATTATGATAAAAATAATTATTATTAAATTACTTAAAAATTATCCTATGTGGAATTACTTTTTACTGCTGTTTATTTATATAAGTTAGTTACTTTGTAATTGCAACTTTGTAATGAAATACCTAATGGAATTATGGGCGACAACAAAATAAGTATTATCAATATTACAGCAGGTTACATGGACATGACCTCCCAAATGTCCAAAAATACCACAATAAAGACACTGTCTTATAGATAAAAATATATGTCAGATCTCAATGAAACAAAACCATCATAGTTCTATTTATGCTACCTTTGAAACCCCACAAAAATTTGTTTAGGAGCTCTGCATCATTAGATTATGTGGACAGACAGACAAACATAATTCAAAAAAATATGTTGTATATTATTTCACTTAATTTATGCTGTCTATCACCATCATTTCTGTGAATACTTGTGAAGAACTAGAATGGATTCGTAATTATTATAATCAAGTAGCCAGAAGTTCCCATTCTATAAAAGCTGAAAGTTTGTCAAATTATACCTACGAGTACAGAGATCACAGGTTTTTATTTAGGAGTTCAATTTTACTGTCAATTTTTTTCTCACGTCCAGTCTTAATTAAACAAAGCCTATTATGTTGCTTAAGTTTAAAAAATGTATAAATATCCAGCAAACATAAATAAAGTATACTGAACAATACCTATGTTGTTACCAGATGGATCGAGCAAATCGAAAATATATTCTTACGCAAGGTCCACTTGCTTTCACCGTTGCTCATTTTTGGTTGATGGTGTGGGAACAAAACAGTCGTGCTATACTAATGCTCAACAAGATAATTGAAAAGAATGAGAAGAAATGTTATTGGTATTGGCCACATGGTATTGGTGAGGAGGAAAAGTTTGTTCTCGTCGACGTACAACTGACTATAGAACAGATTAGTGAAGAAGATTGCAGCTACTATACTACACGAGTTTTTAGGTAAGATAGAAATCTATAATTTTATTTAAACTATCAATGAACTGTATAACTAATATAGTTACTAATATAATGCTTAAATAAGTCTAAATTACATCATTTAATGGAAAACGAAAAATATTCCAAAAAAAAAAACCTGTGTTATTTTATGTACCTGGCTACAGCTAGCGAATGCACTATTGCACTATATAATATGGGTGCGGTTTCCCGGAAGATATTTATTAGTTTCATCTCGCCTTGCAATTCATGCGCGCATTTACAATGGCACTATCCATATCTAATGTTAAAAATCTCCTGCGAACTTTGGTTCTGATATTTATTTGGACTGATATTTATTAAATTTTGAGTGCATATTGGCTAGCTCTGAGAATCGCCCAACATCTATTTTTGATACCCCTAATTGATAAGGGTGCTGTGATGGTGAAACCTGGGCTGTGCTAAGGTCTCTGCAGAGATGCCGATTCGACTACAGGTACATCCAAATGTTGAAGTGTTTGTATGAAAATAGTTTTAGTACAAACACTTCAACAGGATCTTCGTAGTCTGATCCAGTATACGTCAGTCCGTATTACAGGATCAGACTACGAAGCCAATACAATTACAGCGAGGAGTGCGACAGGGAGATGTGATCTCCCCGAAGCTATTTATCGATGCATTAGAATACGGCTTTAAGCTTCTGGACTGGGACGAATTTGGCATCAACATCAATAGCGAGTACATCACTCTACTGCGGTTTGCCGACGACGTGATTCTCATGGCAAAGACTGTGGATGCCCTTAATACCATGCTCATCAATGACCTCAGCAGTGATTTTCAACATGTGGGCCTAAAAATGAACATGACTAAGATCATGTGTAATGCTCATGTACGGCTCCACTCAAGTATAGTTGAGGACTCTGCGCTCGAAATTTTAGACGAGATATATGCCTAAGATTTACGGTCCAGTTAGGTAGGTCCAAAAGTGCGTGTTGCCATTGGTGACTTACGAATCCGAGACTTGGTCGCTAACTATAGTCCGAACCGGTGGTAGAATCTTTACAAAGTCAACTGACGTATCAAAAGTGCTTGTAAACTGAGCCTACTTGAAATAAATGAATTTTGAATTTTTTTAAATAGGCCTCATAAAAAAGCTCAAAGTCACTCTGCGGGCGACAGAGCGAGCTATGCTTTGAGTTACTCTGCGTGGTCGACTTAGAAATGAGGAGATCCGTAGAATAAAGAAAGTCACTGACATAGCTCAGCGAGTCGTGAAGCTGAAGTGGCAATGAGCAGGGCATATAGTTCGAAGAGCCGATAGACGTTGGTGTCCCAAGGTGCTGGAGTTAAGCGCAGTATTGGTCAACCCCACACTAGGTGGACCGAAGACATCAAATGAATTACAGGGAGCCGCTGAATGGTGGTTTGAGACCATAGTGTTTGGAAGTCTTTGCAAGAGACACATGTCCAGCTGTGGACGTGTATTTGCTGTTGACGATGATGATGATTTTAAGTTAATAATATGATTTTTATATGTACACAGGCGGAAAGTGGTTTAGTTTTTCTTTTTTACTAGAGGAAACTGCAATTATAGAATTGATCCTTGAATTCAAAGTCTAGTAAATAACCATTTTTTCGACAGTGACAATAACGTACTATTTTCATAATCTCGCAAAGTAAAATACAGAATATATACGAGTAATTCTGTTTTACCAAACGAGGTAAATTGAAACCTTGCCTGCCTCCTACGAAGTATTGACGTTTTCTATAATGGGAACAGACCGTGGGCGTCTTACGGAATATTCATATTTTGTATAAAGGAAAATTTATTTCTTGGAAGAAAACGTGATCTGCTTCAAAGCTTACCTGTGAAAAAAATAAAATAGGGAGAAAATAATAATAAGAATATGCTTTCAGTACAGGCGCTTGTTTACGACGCTTGACGCTTTTCAAGAAATATAATAAGTATCGGTGGCAAACTCTTACATAATTTCCGTGATTTAATATTATGAATAACGAGCCGACGCTCCGTGGTTTCACCCGCGTAGATCGCGTTATCCTGAGTATTTGGGGATTAAATAGGCTATGACACTCACAAATAATGTGGATTTCTAGTGGTAAAAGATTTTTCAAAATCGGTTAAGTAGATCCAGATTAACCCCTACAATAACACAAACGTCACCTCTTTATATAATTATAATATGAGTATATCATATAATACCCAGCCCCTCTGCCTCCGATTCCGGGGGGTGTGGGTTCGACCCCGGTCCGGGGCATGCATTAAAAAAATATATATTACGTGTCTCAAACGGTGAAGGAAAAGCATCGGTAGAAAACCTGCATACCAGAGAATTTTCTTAATTCTCTATGTGTGTGAAGTCTGCCAATCCGCATTGGGCCAGCGCGGTGGACTATTGGCCTAACCCCTCTCATTCTGAGAGGAGACTCGAGCTTAGAAGTGAGCCGAATATGGGTTGATAATAATATAATATAGGAGCCAAATTCCGACACAGCGATGTTTCAACTGTAACTGTATCCCATGTTAAAGAATTGTATAACCCGGTGCAATCATCACCCTAGCGCCTTCTAGTGCATAAGCGTGCTGAGCACTGTTAAAATGGAATATGTATGTACAAACAGTACTTCAAGTGTGCTACCACAAACTGTCTGCGTAGCAAACATCAAGTCCAAATCCTTCTACTGCTTTAATTTCTCAAGGAACAAAAATAATATCATTATTACAATACTCGCAATGTCTCTATCTACCGCGCCCGGCCGGTTTAAGCTAAGCGAGTGGCGCTCGGGCGCCCCTGAGATCGCGGCGCCCGGGTGCATCACACCCCCTGCACCATAGATAAAGACGCCTCTGATATAGCTGAGCAAATAATATATTTTTAGAATTCACGACATGGAGAGTGGTGAGAGTCGCGAAGTGGTACAATTTCACTACACCACTTGGCCAGACTTCGGCGTGCCGTCATCACCGGTCGCGTTCCTTGAATTCCTGAAAAAGGTTCGCTCTTCTGGCGCCCTCAACCCTGATGTGGGCCCAGCTGTGGTGCACTGCAGCGCAGGCATCGGACGATCTGGAACCTTCTGCTTGGTCGACTCGTGTCTTGTTATTGTAAGTAATTGATAGTTAAGGGGTTTTGTTCAATTATTCATACCAATGTATCTGTTCTCTTGCAATAAGTCGAAAAAAATGTGTTAAGTTTGGGGTACGACAATAGTCCAGCGGACGGGGATCGAACCACGTACCTTTCGGTGAGTCCGGCCTCTTTACCGTAGAGTCATAAAGGCTTTATTATACAATAACTGACCCAGTAAATTTTGTTTCATCATATCCCATAAAGAATTGCTACTATTAGATTTTTGTTATTAATCATGCATTGTACAATAACAAATAACATAGGTAAATATATAAATTGGTTAAGGAGTTTTTGGTTTAACAAGACAAGCAGTAATCAATATATTTTATGTTTTTAAAACTTTGCAAACATATCTTACTAAGTCTCTTCTAATCACCCTTAACACCTATGGAACCAAAGATTTTATAATAGAGATATGTCACTAGCGCGTCAAAACAGAGGCGACAAAAGCGGCTAATTGTCATAATTTCAATGAGTAACTAGTAAGCAACGAAAATTATTTGAGCAAACATTGTATACAATGTAGAGTTGTGTGTTCGGGAAGTATAAAAACGGTATATACATAAGTATATAATGGAATTAAACTAAAGTAGCTAAATTCGGATCATTTTTCGTGGTGATTTTGTAGGCATGTAACATGTCTATAGTGTAAAATGTCGTTGTATGAAACCATATGTCATGAATAATTAAAAAAACCCAGTCAGCCTGGCTACGTAACGTGTATATAATTTATTTTCTATTTCAGATTGAAAAGGAAGGCATAGAGAATGTAAACATACAGCAAATTTTACTGGAAATGCGTAAAGATCGCATGGGTTTGATACAGACTCCGGACCAATTACGATTTTCATATCAAGCTATCATCGAGGGGGCCAAAAGATTTAATCCTAATTTTGTAAGTATAGCAACATGTTGCTAATATGTGGTTATATGTATAGTCCTTGGGTTGTGTAGGCATTTGGGGTTTACCCAATCTGCGAAAAATTACTTAGTGAACTGAATTTCTGCACACATGTTATTACGGCGTTTTAAGGAAGATGTAAAAAATCGATATTAAAGAAAGTCAGCTGAAAAGTTATAAAGGTAAAAAGGTCACGAAAGTCAGTTTTTCTTGACTTCAGACTTGAATTTTATATACAGGGTGCTGGGGAGTATTTCCCATAACTTTAATTTGTTGACGAATCCACTAAAAATAAAAAGAATTATTTGAAATTCTGACTATCCATGTAACACATGCCTTTATCTATCCTTGCATTTTAAAATTTTAAAGTTTGACTACGTGTAATTATAAGGATGCGTATAAAGGACACAATTTAAGATCTATTTACAAAAGAAATATTATTTACTCCGAAAATATTAATTTTAGAACATTATAAAATATTAAGTTCTTTGAACATTTTGATTAAATTTTCGTGAAAGTGTATAATAACCCCAGAGTTATGGGAAATACTCCCCAGCAACCTGTATATTTATTGATGAATGATTAATATTGAAAACCTTTCACTCCTTCACATCCTCCGCTACGTAGAACTGTCCTTGGTACCTAGAATAAGTAAGACCTATAATAATATCAGTTCTAAAGTTAACATTTACTCTGAAGTAGTAATACAGTTTTCGGAAAAAAAATATCTCTACTACCAACTTTTATGACTGAAATGTGCTCACCTTATTTCATTTTCTATCTTTCTCACATTTTTTTCTTCTTTTTCAGTTAATAATACTAGTGTGTATGTTCTTTATTTGTGATATTTAAGTTATCTTTTATTTACTGTTCTTCTTTATTTCATGCTGTAATTTAGTTACATTATATTATTTTAGTTAGTGTGAGAGAGCCGTGATAGCCCAGTGGATATGACCACAATTCCGGAGGGTGTGGGTTCGAATCCGGTCCGGGGCATGCACCTCCAACTTTTCAGTTGAGTTGCATTTTAAGAAATTAAACGTGTCGTAAACACGTGTCTCAAACGGAGAAGGAAAACATCGTGAGGAAACCTGCATACCAGAGAATTTTCTTAATTCTCTGCGTATGTGAAGTCTGCCAATTCGCATTCGGCCAGCGTGGTGGACTATTGGCCTAACCCCTCTCATTCTGAGAGGAGACTCGAGCTCAGCAGTGAGTCGAATATGGGTTGATAACGACGATGATGATGATTGATGTATTGATCAACAGAAGGAGGATCCAAAAATGGAAGAGAGTATATATTCAGTGGTTGCGGAGGAAGCTGACGAGCCTGAAGAGGAGGCGCCGCCGCCGCCCCCGCCGCGCGCTGAAAGCCTCACACGGGCCCCTGCGCGGCCGCTCCCTAATATACCGACCAGTGCGTCGCTCGGTGAGTGGCTGTACCTTTATTTCATTGGGCTATTCCAACCCATTTTAAGGGCCACCACAAGTCAAGTCATTATAAAATAATGGTGATAATAATAGGGATGATGACTAGGTTTGAATATATTGATTTTTATAATACATTCAGGTATTTATACATAAAAAGGAAAGATTATCTGGATATTTGCAAAATAAATAAGATTATAAAATTTCAAAATCTAATATCGTAATTAGATGAAAATTCATACAGTTTTAGCTTCCTTACATTAAATGTGACAGTTTCAATATATGAACTACTAGTAGACGCCCCACGGTTTCACCCGCCTGGTTACCGTTACCGTAAGGTAATTACATATAGCTTATAGCCTTCCTCGATAAATGGGCTATCTAACACTGAAAGTTCCTGAGATTAGCGCGTTCAAACAAACAAACTCTTTAGCTTTATAATATTAGTAGAGGTATAGATAAACATCAACGCACAAAATAACAAACATATTAGTAATATTGTTTGAATGCCCATCCAAATCTAACGATCATTATAACCTACGACGTCATTACATCGTACCATTTCGTATCGATTATCCAGGGATCAGCGGCAGCGCCGCAAATCTGACTTTTTAAATCCCTGTAGCTTCCAAAGTAATGATCGCAGATACCCTGTTACTTTTACAAAATAGCTTTACTATTAGCATACTCCTAATTTATAAACAATTTAAAAAACTAAATCCCTATAGAAAATCGATTTAACAAAAGCATTTTCACTACTCTTGCTCAAAAACACTGTCATATTACCACTCCACAGCGGGGCTAAACAAGCATTTCAGCCACAAAATCAAAATCAAAATCAAAAATCATTTATTTCAAGTAGGCTCAGTTTACAAGCACTTTTGACACGTCAGTTGACTATTTGTAAAGATTCTACCACCGGTTCGGAAGGCAGGTTCTGCTGAGAAGATACCGGCAAGAAACTCAACAGTTGCTCTTTTGAAAAAGTCATACAGTATTATAATTTACAATTGATAACAATTACAATTTCTTATAGTTTTATTTCCTGTGTGAAGGTGGAAGCTGATCCAATGGCCTCCAAGCGCAAGCGCCACTAGGGGCTAAAGTAATTTTGTTTTTTTAATTCTTGTCTGTTACGAGTACTAGCCAAGTACTAACTTACTATAAAATGGAGGAGGTTTTCTTCGAAAATAGAAACATTATAGGTAAGGCCCTGATTGTTTTGAAAAACAAATAAAAAACTTTAAATTGGAATTAAATGCAGCGTTCTTGTCTGTGGAATGCGTTCATTTTTTTATTTAATTTTTATTGAGTTGCGAATAGAGCGAGATTTGAAGACATGGGATATCCTTTACGGTGTAATACCTTTGCCTTTTTCTCATGTGAAAAAAATGAAATTAAAAAGCGAGAATTAAAAATAAATTGGCGTGAATAATACACACTTGATTTTGTTCAGAAAATAATTGTAAATTTGTGACCGTAACTTACATATTTTTCAATTGTTATTGTTGTCTTCATCTAGTGAGAATGGTGATCCTAATTTGGAGATGGATGAAATTTTCAATCTATTACTATCAAAGTCGAGACGCTATTTACTTAAATACCTATACAGGTAAAGTGGAGAAAACAACAACGAATGGATTCACTTACTTTTTAAACTATTATCTCCCACGTTTACCTCAAATAGTCATTATTCATCTTCACAGGAGTCGGAAATTATGTTGCAAGCATCTCCCTTAATATCCAAAATTGTAGACTTTGTACATTTAATTTTCAATTAATATAAATCATTGAATATTGTACTAAACTATTTTATTTTCTCGCAATCGTAGTGAAAAGCAGAGTGTAACACGTGGGGCTAAACCCACTATAAACTCGGTTTCTATTTAGGCGGCCCTCGCCTTACGTCCCGGGCCCTAAAAATACCTCGTATATAATGGGTCTTTTTAGCCCCTTGTATAACAATCTACTATTATTGCTTGTTCAATGCGGCATCCTATTTCCAGACTATGTTTCCCGGTTTCGTCAATCATACATTGAGTACCGTACGATTGAACATTACAGGCAACCTGAATTATAACAACTGCTCGGCTGAGGAAAGTTCGAGTTCGGACGGCGAGCCGCCGACGCCACCCGCGCGCGAATGCTCCAGCCCGAGCTCGTCTGCCGACGAAGACGATGATGACGACTCCGGCTCCATCAACGAGAGGTGCGTGATTACAATATTATTCATCATCATCATCATCATCATATCAGCCGATGGACGTCCACTGCAGGCTCAGACTAAATGCATAAGGACTAGTATCGCATCCAAATTCACGAACAAAATTTTCTGCCATTTTCTAAGGAAAATGAGCTTAGATTTCATACATATCTCATACTAAACTAGCAGTTTTTGTTCGTTTTTTACACCATTTAACTACACAAAAAACTATTTTTACGGAGGTTTTTAACCGTCGGACATGATTGTAAGCTATGAAACATTAATAATATAGAGACAGTGTTTATAATCGCATAAGATCGTTGATCATATTCTTTGACAGAAAAATAATGTCTTGCGAGGCAGGTCTCTCTATCTAATTAGTCTGAGACTGCAGGACATAGGCCTTTTGTAGGGACTTCCAAACATTATGCCTCTGATCCTGCATCTAGCGAATCCCTGCGACTCGCTTGGTGTCATCAGTCCACCTAGGGGGACCGACCGACACTGCGCTTTCTAGTGCGGGGTCGCACTTTGGGACCCCAACGTCCATCGGCTCTTATTACAATACGGACAATACTGTTGATTTTGTATACTGTATGTGAATCTGTGAATTAAAAAAAATAATCAATAGTGTGATTCATCAAATGAAAGAGCTTAATATGAGAATCATTTTCAAATGAATTGTTTTTGAGTTATTCAAGGATATATACTCGTACTGTTTAGGCTTGATTCAAACTTGAATATCCGAAAGAATAAGAAGAGGAGAAGAAGAAAGTACCTAAAATTTTGAATTAAATATACAGAAGCTTCCTATTTGTAGATTTCAGGAAAATTTTTAACCTTCAAATTTTTAAATATGATGGTCTCTTTTGGGGGAAAAAGACAAATTAAAATTTGATTTTTTAACCTAAAAGCCCCCTGTTTAAAGGAGATGGTCCAAAATTGCATGGAGCCCAGGATCAGTCATTGTACCCTAGCGGAAATAAATTTTTAACTATTTTTGATTACACAAATCTAAGAATTTACTTTAATTTTTTCGAAATAATATTCATTATCTCCCAAGAAATGCAACATTAATAAGGGTATTAATGGCGGATAGATGACGTTTTCAATGCATTAATCGATTTGACGTTTGCTGTCAATTGTCATGTCAAAGTTGCTCTATGGGCGCCATCTTGATATAACTCAAAAACTTGGGTTTTTATTTTATTTATTTCTTTTTAATTAGTTAGATTTATTCACTTTAATAAATTTTTAACCAATTTTAATGATAAGGGGTACAAGAGTGGACCTGAAATGGACCATCTCCTAGAGCCCCGCGCTATCTGAATCCGGCTCTGGATATGATATGACATTGTTGTTGTTAAGCAGCGGCGGGAACGCAGACACGCTGCGGCGGCGGCGCACGCGGGAGCTGGCCGACCGCATCGCCGTCATGAAGAAACGCGCGCGCGAGGCGGAGCAGTGGCACGCCCTCAAGAGGTCTCTGTACAAGCCCCTCACCATCACATTCGGATTCATTCTGGCGGGCATTGTCATCTACACATACGTTAAACATTAACTTACCACACACATATAGCTATAGCTACCTAACGCAAAACCAACGACACGAGATAAAATACGTCCTTTACGATCCAGACGATGACATGACGACCGACAATACTTCCCGGGCAACAATCACAAGCAACACGGCGTCTTTGCCGGCGAAGACGAGGTCCCCGATATCTGACGTCACCCGGACGTGGGTTTTATAACTCACGATCTCGGGGGCGTAAGGACTGATACACTCAGGTCACGGTTACCCCCTCCCGAATGGCGAATGGATATCATACAGGAGGCAGATGATATTTCTCAATTAATTTGATCTTTTATTTTAATAGGTTGATAATAAATACCAAAATTGTGAATAGGCGGTCACAATGACTGAAATGGACTAGTATAGAAAATTCTAATTGCTTGAAACAAAGGTTTTTTTTTTAATTTTCCTCCAACAAATCAGGAAAGACTGTACTAGGTGTGGGTACGACAATAGACCTACGGGCGGGGATCGAACCACCACCCCTCGGTGATGAGTCCAACCGCTCTTACCGTTGAGCTATTAAGGCTATAAAGCTTTGGTGTTTGAAAGTTTGTTTACATTATTTATCTCGTGTCGGTGGTATACACTGTGGTTCTAATGTAATTGCCCGAAACCCGGGACGAATAAAGCTGGGTCTATATTATCTTTGCTTGGCGGTTATCACATGTTATATCCTGGCAAAAAATAGTAGAAATTAATAGAGGCGCCACTATCGCCAATATGGCAACAAGAATACGAGAAACGTAAACGTAACCATAGCAACATAACTTTCAAAACCGACAGATTAATCACTTTTGACAGCATAGACACTAACAACTGACAAGTTGAATAGTGTTGTAAGAGGGAAAAAAAAGTTAGTTTTTTTGCCAAGCTGTATTTGTGGAAACCGCCAAGGTACCGTTTTAACTGACACAGTACCTTACAAAGTTTCAGGCTTTGACTCACCCTCTACAAATTACTCACGCTTACTCGGAATATATTTATATATATATCGTATAGTAGTTTTAGTTTGTTTGATGCGACTGTACGCACCTACGTAGAAGTACGCAAAGTGTGCGTACGCATACTAAGTCCATAAATAACAAATTAATAATAATATGATTCGTAACCACAAATGTATATTCAGGCGACAAAATTTTTATACAAAAGAAATATTTTGGTACTGTCAAATTTGACACAATTTTTGGAAAGTTTTGTTAATAGATACTCAAGTGAGAAATGTTTACAGAGATCTCTGTACGCTGAATATTATTACTTATATGTATTATATGATCCAATCCAATTCCAGTATCACCGCACTATTATCTTATGATAATTAGATATATATAGGCCTTAATTTTATGGTGGCAAATGTACGAAAGATTGAAGTGTAAGTAGTGATGATTCCTAACTGTTACCTCATAGTAACGACTGTTATCTCATTTTAACAACCATTGTCACATGGTAACAACTCTTGACTCAGTGGTAACAACTATTAACTCGCAGTATCAACTGTTATCTAATACGGTAGTTGACTCATATCAAACTTAATAAAAACAATATTAATTTCGTGTCCATGAAATAAGGGTCCGAAATATGTCGATATCAATTAATACTCACTCAATTTAAATATCAGTATTCTTTAAAATTTTCCATACGTCAAAAACGCTGTCGTCCATTTTGTGACGTCACTAACACCCTTGATATACTAAATGTCGAACTAATTGTTAACTAATATTTTTGTCAAACGCTTGCATTTGTATGGACTGTCATGGCCGGCAGACATTATGGCTCGTATTGTCAAAAACATATTTAAAAACTAAAATTTTCATGTAATTACATCTCAAAAGAATATGAAAAAAAAAATTCAGTCTAGTGGAACTATAATGAACTATTTAAGACCAATTAAAAAAAAGTGTCAACTAGCCTATTATAACCATTGCATCATGGGTAACAATTGTTACCTAATTGTGACAACCATTGCCTTACGAGTATGTAAACACTATTGGCTCTAATTTAAATGATTTGATAATTATATACTCTTCCTGTTACCAAATTGGTTAAATTGATATGTACATTAAATATCAATCATTACAAAAAAGAAAATCGCTTACTTAAGTTGACACATATATACATATAACCTTACTTATTACTCGTAATATTGTTTAGCTTTAGGGGAATTCGGAATAAAACAAACTCTCAATAGCCTAGACCAAGTATATACTTAGGAAAATCCAGTGAATTGATACCTAAAAAGTTAATTATAACTCCTTTCAACATTTGAAAGCAATACATGCATAATTAATAGACGAACGACGAGACTCTTAAGAATATGCTAAAACTGTGTTTGAGAAAAACTGTTGAAATGTACTTTGCCCAAAGTCAATTAATTGTTCTTATGCCTAGTATTAAAATGTTCAACGAGTATTATAAATAATTTCCATTTGCATTTAAATCTGATATGAAATGATATCTAATCATATTGAACGTTATTAGTCCAGTCATTTTAGGTTTTATCTGGAAAAAAAATCCTAGTGAGATGAAGTTTTGTATACACCTTTAAGTGTAATTATAAAGATGTGAAAAATCGTGGCGGCTAAAAAGTTACAAAGGTCAAAAGATCACAAAAATCAGAAGGTCAATAGAGGTCATTATAAAAATTGTTCCTCATAAAATTGTCTACAAAAAATGCATTTTGCAGTTTTTCTATAAAATTAACGGTTTACGGATTAAAGCGCTGAGAAAGCGACTATATTATGACAATGCACTCGTTTCCTCACTACCTTCGAGGTAGAATGCGAGACGCGTTTTTTACCCGACTGCAAGAAGGATTATGTTTTCGCTTAAGAGATTTTTTGTAGACAATTTTATGAGGAACAATTTTAATAATGACCTCTATTGACCTCTGAGCAATAGGTCGAAATAATGGGTATTTGCGAAAAAATGATTTTCGTGACCTTTTGACCTTTATAACTTTTTTAGGCGACACGATATCGATGTAAATTTTTCACATCTTTATAATAACACCTGAAATAAGGTTTATACTAATATTAGCTCACTAGGAATTTTTGCCCAGATTGGGGTTTAAAATGCTTAAAATTACTGGACTATAATTTAATTGACGAGTGAATTATTATTTAAAAAAACAAAAAGCATGACTGCGTGAATAAACGTATATGTGTAGTTTGGCGCGAAAAATCTACAATTTTACGACATATCTCAGTTAAAATGTAAAATGCAGCTTTGTGGCACAAGGGCCTTTTTAAACGTAACAATAATTTTCAAAACATATTTTATTAATAAACGCGCTAAGACTCGCACGCTACGTTCAAATTATGTGACAAATAAAAGACATAAATTGTTAGGTTCCAATTTTTACGTTTTAAAATATGCCCTTTATTGTAACTATTTAACAATATAAAATTAATGCTAAAATCAATTTTGAGCAATTTTAGTCTTTATTAATTAAAGAATTAAAGAAAGAACCTCACATTAGTTAAGTCTTACAAGTCCACAAATTCATTTGTGTGTATGAGATTCCGTGAGGAAGCTAAATTTAGTTTCTTCACGTCTTTTTATAACGAGATTATACGAGCTTACTATTTTATATGTAAGTGTATTATTATATGTTATTAGTACTTTTTTATTATTATATAAAATGAACCTGAAATCGCGAATACTTTATAATTATTTTTTAATTAAATTTTAAATGAACATAGATTTCTTTAAGTTTAACCATAAAAAATATAAATGCACGCAAGTTGGTCGGAGATATTTTATTCAATATCTAATGATATAATTTAATGAGTATTAGAAACGTTAAATTTTCGGAAGTCGGTTTGGTTTTGCATGTAGATGTAAGGTGACGACGCTAACGCCTCTGTGTGTGTTAAATATTGAAATTGATATGGGGAGAGCAATGTGACATCAAAAACATTGCTTAGAAAATACTAAAGTCTGGCCGCTCAGAGATTGCGTTTCTGACAGGTCGCGCCTGTCTGTACACATTGCCTCTACAACCATAGCAAAACTGTCGTCTGAAAATAGATAATATATTGATACCAGTCAATCGTGACAGCTGAAGACTAAATACTTTTATTATTTATTAAATATATTATAATATTAAAAACTTTTTAATCGCTAATATTTTTTTACCGATAACCAACTAAACTAATTAATAAATTTACTATAAGCAATACGTAGCAGTTGTCGATAGAGATTATCATATTATTTTAAAATTAACTTTTATTTGCTGTAGCGTCTTTTAGCAATTGCTTATTTAAAGTTCTTTTTGTTTCTCAATGAACCTTTGTGCAATTAAAGGAAAAGTGCAAGCGAGCGATCACAAATTTGGACGTAATCAAATCGAAGTATTATTATCAATAATTAATATATTATACTGTTTATCACAATAGCTGTGTCTGAAGTTTCGATAAGTCCATTACAAGGCTACCATTACCCAATGAATGTATCGTATTACCTGTTCTTATGGATATTTTCTTTAAAAAAAGGCTGTTTCTAGTGACTAACACTAAGTAATTCATTTTTTTACATAGAATAACAGAAGAAGTATACAGGCACAGCATAATAATCACAACTGAACAAGTTATTTAGCTAGCTAGTTAGCTTATTATAATAAATTGTCAGTATTAAATTATACAAATAAAACAATACACAACTATGCACTGAGAGATTTTTAAATAGTTTATAGATCATGCACTCTTTCACCTATTACGCTTATTTATCCTTTACCTTTGAAATGCCAATTAATATTTCCTCCGAAAATATATATAGACGCTTAATATACTATAATAATTAAAACAAAAATCGGTTGTCTGTAAAGTCGGTTTGCTGATGATAGTTGAACGTGACAACGTCATAAGAAAATACTGATGGAATGGTTGCATTTTACAAAAAAAAATGTTCTTTTTTCTAAAATACTGTTTAATATACTTCATAGACCAAAATATACTATATTTCTTGTAAAAAAAGTTGGCAATCCTAGAGCGAGAGTACGACGCATGACGTCATTTTTTTCGAGTGTGCAGCCGGCTCCATCGAAGTATAAGACGTTGTCACGTCAAAAGATGGTTAAAGTACTTGGCGAAAATATCAATCACTATTTTATTCCAACAGCAAACCAATTTCATTATACTATTTTATATAGATGTGCAGCAACCTGCTTTTATTTTATCGACGAAAATGTTAGAAGGTTACTCGGAATTAAAAAAAAAACAATTACGTTTTAATATCATATTATCTATTGTCTTGAAAAGTTCGCATTGTCCAACAACATTAATATGAGATATGTATATTATTAATATGTCCCCTATGTGACTGTAACCACGAGAAAGTTTTTATGACATGAAACACTTTGTTATTATTTTATTAAATCTTGTTTTTATAGTTATTATGTAAAGTAATTTGAAAATACTTGTTTACAATCTGATATCTGGCAATTAAATATTTTAAACATGTCGATAGTGATAGTGATTCATTAAACGCAAAATAATTTATCTTAAGGTAATTGTTACTAGTTTCTTTTAAAAACTGTACCTAAATGGGTACAACATACATTTTAAATAATAATATTAATAAACGGTTTATTTACTTCGTATGACCCTTACAATAAACAATTACTTTACTTTGCACAAGCATAGCAAAAAATAACTCAATCGAACAAAAGTTTTAACGGGATTATTTTTATATATAAGATCTATAAACGTAGATAAATATTTAGATTTCTAGCACATTAAGACACAATACAATTTGCATCTGTTATGGCTTAAAAAAACGTCCAACTCGGTTTATGTAAATCGTACAGTTTTCTTGTAATTGTGCTGACGCCAAGCTGAGACGCTCAGATATTTTGATATTTTGATGGTTAAATTGTCACATAAGAGACCGTGTTAAATTCGCGAAATACTATCACCAAAATAGTAAACTAAGTTGTCTTAATGCGCTTTGTTGATTACGGTGTTCATGTTTATTTTAATTGAAGTATAATAATTGCTGGGGTTGTAAAATTTGAACAGGTTTATTAATTTCAGGTTTAAATCGGAGGAAACCCCTAAAACTGAACCATGTGAAGACTGAGGAGCGTAGGTAATAATTTTTAACGAAGTTTAATGTAATGATTTAAACCGAAATAATAATTTTTAATTTTGACATTTTTTTTTATGACCATTTAGGTCATAAATGAATTAGAATGATTAGATGGATTAAGCTGTTATTCACTTGGCATAATATTAATTAAATAATAGAAATGAAAAAAACAGATTCAATTATTACTAATTTTTTGTTGTAGTTATTAAATTTAGGTGTTCTAGAAGTCAGGCAGCGCGCTTATACTCGTATTAATTAACAATAATTCTCACATGCAAATTAATTGGTTTCCGTCCCAACTAAACGCAATCAATAATTACGTAATTTGGTGGCATGTATTTTTAAAATGATTAAGATTTAGTCAACGGATATCAGTCAGAGCTCCCACTTTATATAGATTAATTAAAAAAAACGTGTCTTAGTAACTTAAACTTGAATACCCACTTTAATGTTTCTTTTATTAATTCTACGTATTAAATTGATTACGATTTCCATGTATTTGTTACCGAAAATGTGTATAATTCTGGCATTGCATACAATGCCCAGGCATTATAAAGGATTATACAGACTGTTGGTAACATATTATTCAAATGTAAGTTTAACCTTGGAATACTGAAAATCATCGTAAAAGTTAAAGGGACCTAATTTTTTTAATTACCATCAAATACAGTCACTGAGTAACAAAGACTGCATTAACACTTGATAGATTTTTCAGTATTCGGCTGAATATAATGTAATAATTTATATTTAGTTCTACGTGATACACATGTAGACCATTAGATGTAAGGAAATTTGTAATGTTTACAATATTTATTTAGTTTGTATAAATTTATTAAGTTTCGAGACTTCTATATATTACTCAAGGCCACGTTCTGGTTAGCTCACAATAGCGCACGGAAGAGAGGGGCCGGGGTTCACGTTTTAAATTTATCACTGCTTTTAAATGTGTGTTTCTGTGGGTACTAGAAGATTTCCGCCAAGCTGGTTATTTTTGGAATAAACTCTACAGCAACAGATAGATATTAGTATTTCAGAAGGTTTTCAAAACGTCCACAATAAACTTATTATGGTGGCGTCCTTAGCTATAGGTTTAATGCGTCCGATATATAAGATGCGGATCTGTGAACGCCTGCCATAATATGATAAAGGGTGACAACTGACGTGAACCCTACTAATATTATAAACGCGAAAGTTTGTATGGATGTTTGTTTGGATATTTGTTGTCTTTAACGCCGCAACTACTAAACCGATTTGGCTGAAATTTGAAATAGAAATAGATTTTCATCTGGATTAATACATAGTCTACTTTTCATCCCGGAAAACCCATGGTTCCCTAGGGATTTGTAAAAAACTAAATTCCAAGCGGACGAAATCGCGGGCGTCCGCTACTCTATTATAATACCTTAGAACATGCGAAAGCAATTTAGCATATTTTTTTCTCTAACACTACGCTGAAGTCGCCCAGAAATTTCAAATAAGACAGTCCCTCCGTGCGCTATACTGCATTGGCCACGTAACGTATGCCATTCTCTCCCTTTTCATCAGCATAGTAGCCATAATAAATGTATATACATTTAAGGTACTTTTTTAGAGTATTTATTTAGATTTAACTGATAATTTACTAATACTTTATATACGAGTATGCACCTTTATTGGGGATTGCATATAATTTAAAAGAAAAATTTAATTAAGTGGTTCTTTTTACACGCTGCGTTGTAAACCCTGATAATGCCATATCGCATATTTACTAAGGTCACGTTACCCGTGGAATATATCCTAAACTATTCTAAAGTATTCCTAGAGGATACGCACATACTATGAATTTTGATGGTAACTTTCCAACGCCGTCTTAGCAAATATTGTTTAGTAATGCAAGTCTTGCCATTTAGGTACATGCATGAAACATACGCTATGAAATGGTATATAAATGACAATAATGTTGTACCTTAAAATATTATATTGTTCCCCCAATAAAGGAACGCAAATATCTGTTAGTCTATCTCTCTTATTTTAATAATTCAATCGATCGAATTAATGTAATGTCAACGTAACCAAGATAATTCGTAACCTAGCCTTGCATTGAATCAACCATATCTATGATATTATATATATATAAAGGCTACCTACAGGGTGGGCCAGGCCATTAAACTTGTGAAATTTAAATCGGCTATAAAACAAGGTCCAGTGTAACGTAATCCTATTGCAGTTCAAATTGTCATGCCAGCTGAGGCAGTCGTCAGAATGATTTGATTCTTAAATGAATATATCCAATCAAAAAAATATATATAGCCAATTTAAATGACAAAACTGTTCAATGGCCCATCCATATTGGAAAGGTGTATCTTAAAAGTAATTTGCCATTTAACAATGTCTGAAAACTAAATATTTAGTAGTTAGACAGATGGAAGAACTACGTTGTTTAAATTTAGTTAACTACTTATGAAATATAAATTGTAATCTAAAGTTACTGTAGTATTATTTATTAACACAGAATATCCCTCTCCACTTGAAACGGTTCGATGCCGGTTTTATACCCCGAGGATTGTTGTTGCCAGGACGCCCCATATGTCAGCGGCTGAGAGATTATGGCGATAGCTCAGGAAGCTTAAGAGGTCTGGTCAGCACCTTACAAACTGCAGTAAAACCAACTGTGGTTTGTGTTGTATCATGGTTAGGCTTAATTTAAATGTGTTTTTTGTAGAATAATAAATGAATAAAATAAAAAAATAAACCACTGAAATTCTATGCACGAGGAGAATTTTCCTTCTTGACCGCTTCTCGAGTTCGTCTTGCTATATAGAAAGGACCTGTGCCCACCCTGGGATTCTGGGCTACAGGTATGGAATTCTTCGATACTAATAATAGAATTGATGTCAAGGGTCACACAGGCTCACCCTAGGAAATAATCCTAGATACGCAAATGTTTTTCTGCCATGCCAGAAGTCCCACCTGCAGCTGAAAATTCTCAAAGGCTGTCAAAACAAAACTTCTGAATGTACCAAACTGAGCATTCAAGTTGGACGTCGGGCTTGTGGCTACGATTGCACCACTTAATTCCTTATGAAATGTTGACATACTGCTATTAAATTGCTCACTTGTCATTAATGCTTTTTTCAATGACTCCATAGTTAAAACCATAGATTTACGATTCGGTACAAGTGTGGATATCACGAAAGTGAAGTTAGATCACTAGGTTTACTTAATAAAAATAGCGGGCAGGTTTAGGTTTAATTACTGGTATATAAAAAAAAACTAATAATGCACTTTACTAATTAATATTTAACATGAAAATAAAACCGGTTTTGCTACTTTTCATTGATGCTCTTTTCCTATTAGTGTAGTGTGTGTACATACCTATACTAGTATGTTAGGTACTACCTGCTAATGTATGTAACATTCTATTGGTGAAAGAATTTCTCAAATCGGTCAAGTAGTTTTTGAGTTTATTCGTTACATACAATAATGCTATCTACATAATATAAGAGTAAATAAAACTAAACACGTTTATTCTGGTCATTTATTGAAAACATACTTTTACATAGTTTTACAGAATAACAAAAAACATTCTTTAAAGAAATAATTGACAAATTATAATGGCACTATTGAATTTAACATAAAACTGAAAAACGATTGGCTAAGTTCATTAAGAATAGCAAAAAATAATCGTAAATTATTACTTCGAACATTTAATAAACACACATTGAAAAAAATCCTAATATTTTAATATTGAATTAACAATAATATAATATTCATTTAACGTTTCACGAGATAATTAAGTTGATCCTTAAAAAATATATTAATATTACCTACCTACTATATTTTTTTCAGAGAAATTAAATGTCCAGACGATTTTATAACCGTTAGAATTGGCGTCTAATCAACTACACTAAAGGAATCGTATACATACTAACTTGAATTAAATTAATAAAAAAAATCATAGACAATCTTAAATGAAATTTAATCGAAGCAATATATCACTATCTAGGCATCTCACTATGCGATTGATTTAACATAAATCCGTTTCACAACCTAACGTTTATTTTATTTGCATAGAATATAATTATAAATATATCATATTATAGTTTATTACTTCATGTCACTTTTAGTATACTCCCATAATATTTAGAAGTATTGATAAATGTAATATTTTAAATACTATATGTTTACATGCTTAACCACAAAATAAAGTCAAAGGTAATTATCAACGACGCCAGAGTTCATTAACCTCAGAATATCTTGTTGAGCACCTTTGCATGAGAGACGAAGTCGAAAATGTTAAGACGCTTTAATAATTCCAGGTTTAACATTTCGTAAGCGTTCCTGCTACATAAGCAATATTGAAAAAAATTATATAAATTTGTACTCGTACATTAAATACTTTAATTAAAGTCAAAGTAAAAATTAATTAATTTTTAATTTATTCTCATTTTAATATTTTGATATTGGTCAATTTTTAGCAAAAAAAAAAACATTTTTGGCTAAAAAGCATTGAATTAAAACAATTCAAATACAAAAGTATTATATGATTTATTTCAATGACCATTAATCTATTTAATTATGTAGCAGACGAAAATATAATACTGGCCAAACGATCTCAATATTAGCATATATACTGGTGAAATCGATAGTAAAGTCAAAAGATAATAATTAAACAGAGTGCTCGGGAGGATTTCCCATAACGCTAAAGTTATATTCTTTATGGAATATTAATTAAAAATGTCTAAGGAACATGTGTTCTAAAAGAATATTTTCTGAGTAAAAAATATTTCTTTTGTAAATAGATCTTATATTGTGTCCTTTATATCGTATCCTTATATTATGACCTAGCCAAACTTATTGATTGATAAATATCATGAATCTCGTCTCAGTCTTACCACTACGATTACGTATTTTAAAATGCTGAATGATGTTACTCGTATGCATGCAATATGATAAAGGCGTGTGTTACATGGATAGTCGGAACTATTTGAATTACTTTTTATAAAAACGTAAAAAGGTTCCTATAAGTGGACTTGTCAACACCTTGAAGTTATGGGAAATATTCCCCAGCACCCTGTATAATTGCCTTAACTCAATTATTAAATAAGAAAACTATAGGAAACTAAATGTTATTTGGTGTAAGGCAACAGACCGATCTATAATATATATTTAGCACAAATTTATTTATTATTATGTATATATTGAAAGTGCCAACTACACCTTTAACATTTTATGTTATATAATATCATCTAATGTAACGTAGTATCATTCAATCATATTGAGTGAAAATATTTACTAACATTCTGAAATATAATCTAGCGTATTATAGAATTTATATTGAAAAATACCTATTTCTTAAATTACAAATACATAATATGTGCTTAAGCTGTTGTACACAAGTAAATCAAATCGGCAAGATCATTCTTATAGCTCGTTTTATGGCCATTCTGTAAAGTGTGGCACAATGAATTTGTACAATATTATTATGCAATAAATATTTTCCTTGAAAAATAATTTAACAATTAACACAAACCGACCTGGCCGATTTGATAGACTATTTCGTTAAACTGCTTGATATAATAATACATACTTACTTACAAAAATATTTTGTATTAATAATAATACTTTGGCCATTTTTACAACAAACATAAGCAATATATTGAATACCGCCAAAACACTTACAAAAATACAATTTTATTTTTTAATCACAAATCACAAATATTGCTTCCATATTTCGTTTAAGTGTTGTAATATATAAGATAACATTTATAATATAATATTAGGTAAATAATTTCAAATCAGTTTCATACTTTATCAATTTTTAGATACCTATACCATATACAATACGTATTTATAAATACTTTTTGTTGATAACATTTTCAATTTACTGCTATATATAACCAAACATACTACATAATGGTCCATATATATTTCAAAATAGAACATTTCCTGAATATGGCAGTCACAAACTGTGTATAAATGTATAAACTATATTAGTTTCATAAACTTTATAACACGTAATCATTATAACACCTACCAATGTATATGTAAAATAATATATATTTCAATATACCAATTATACCAAAAGATATTTTTTTAAATTTACTATTAATAGTTAACATGCTCATAGGATAACGTCTGTAGGATCAAAATTTAAACAACAAAATCTTTGCAACAACGGTCACCTATAGCATAAAATTTGTATTGCACAACACAACGAACATCACTATCGGATATAAAATCACTTACTACAATGACGTAGACGACAGTTATTGCTTTAAATATACATTATATAACGTTATGATAAAAGTATATTATGCTAACTAATGTGCCTCATTTAAAAGCACAGTAACTCAGCGGGCGATCTAGAGAGCTATGCTCGGTGCATCGATGCGTAATCGAATCAGAAATTAAAAAAAACAAAGTTACCGACATAGCTCTACGAGTCCCAAAGCTGAAATGGCGATGGGCGGGCAGGTAGTAGTAGTAAATCACATAGTAGGCATCCACATATCAGCATCGGACGTATCGCATTAAACGAATTTTTAATTTTACAGTAGATTCGTGCGATCCGTACGATGCAGATCAGTGGACACACTTGTGTGACTTCCTATACAAATAATACTACGAATCGATGCGATGCGTCCGCTACGTACGATGCGGATATGTGGACGCCTACCATAAATCGGCATAATATTTTATATGAAGGTATTCTTTACTTTGAAACTGTCCGACACAAAATCGGGGAAAAATGATCATAATACGGGTCCTGACAGGCGACAAATAGGAACCGGATGCAAAAACGAGCGCATTGTCAGTTCTTCCAGAGTTAAAGTGAATACATATATACGCCATCCATCCACCCAAAGTCATCAACGAATAGTTTAATTCATAAATGTCAATGTATTAATAATATAGAATGAACTGTTTATTCATTCATATGTTTCACACATTATGTATCAACAATATCGTCATTCAAAATGGAGATTATTCACTTTTATAATTGAACATTGAACAATTATACATTGAACGACATTTATTTTTTAGTAACAGCATTTTATGCCTGTTGCAAAATATTATAATGCTCGGTTTCATACATACAATAGAATTAGCCGCCGTTTTATATTTGGGCATTGCAAAATTATAGAAATCACAATACCTAACAAGGCAATAAAAATGGTGTACACTTCAAACTCACATACATGTTTTGGAACGTATGACGCAATGCAGTTGAAAGACAATAAATTCAGTTATAGCTTGGCAACTTCGTTCGTAACACTACCGATGATCCGCGCGGGCCGGGGGGCGTGAGTGAGAGTACATCAGAGAAGAACCAAAGTCACCGACATAGCTCAACGAGTCGCGAAGCTGAAGTGGCAATTGTCAGGGCAATTAGTCGAAGAGCCGATGGACGTTGGAGTCCCAAGGTGCTTAAATGGCACCGGAAGCGCTGTGCTGGTCGACACCCCACTACGTGGACCGAGAACATCAAACGGGTTGCAGGGAGCCGCTGGATGGTGGCGGCTCGAGACCGTTTTGTTTGGAAGTCCATGCAAGAGGCCCATGTTCAGCAGTGGACGTCTATCGGCTGTTAACGATTACTATTGTAGGTACCTTTGACATCTTAGTTCAGTTGTACACAGGACTTTTAATGCCTTGTTTTTTTTAGTAGATCCGAATTAGAAATGACCTTCACCCATCTGTTAGATGAATGAAAAGTGTTTTATATAAATCAAAACCATTATTAACTACCATCAATGATTGGCCAGAAGATTTTGAGGCAGCCTACTCGCAATATATTTTTTAGCGTACTATATTTAATATATATAAAATATTTTTAACAAAAAAATTGAACCGACTTCAAAATCACAAAAATAAACTAAAAAGCATAAAATAACAACGTATGTGCTACCTTCTGATCACTTTGAAGGCGGTGCCAAGCCAGTGACGCATTAATTAAAACCGTTTCTGAAAGAACCGCGGGTCTTTAAATCCTAAAAGTATATGATTTTATCGGCTAAATGGCCCGTACTGTGGCTGTAGCTAAAGCGTTACGTGCTAGTACGGGCAATTTCGTTATTTTAATTTTAACACAAAATCACTCAACCGATTTTCATGAAAATTAAATGGGACCAATCTGGAAGTATACTCTTTCAAACCAAAAAATATTTTTTAAAATTGGTTATTAAATGACGAAGTTATGCGGTAACATAAATTAAAACAAAAATGAAAAAAAAATTATGCGTCGAATATTAGATAGAAGCAGGCGTTACTTTGCGGAATGTTGACTCTGCAACGTGCATTTGCAATTGCGCGTTGTAAAGTCAACATCTCCTGAGGATGCTCCGGTTTCGGGGTGAAACTTACGTAGAGAGTATTTTGTCGGATCTGGATGTCGTTATCGCATGGGTTCATCGGCTTTTCGCGGATAATAGCATAATAAATAAATCATTCTATAATCATACGCGTCGAATTGAGAACCTTACGTATTACGTACACACCACCTACAGTAGTCTTAATAAGTTCCTAAGCCTAAGGTTGCCTGGAAGAGATCGCTACTAAGCGATAAGGCCGCCTTTTGTATTCTACTTTTTCTTATGTTTCTGTTTTGCTTGTTTTCTTTTATTTATTGTGGTGTACAAATAAAGAGTATTAAATAAAAAAATTAAATTTCCTTTTTTTGAAGTTTTTTAAAAACATTTTTAATCCATTAAACAGATGGGTAAAGGTCGTTCATAACACGGATCTCAGTTTACAATAGACAAGTAACGTAAGCTGAAAGACGAAATCTTAATAACGAAGAGGATTCACCTCGCGCTGGCGGCGGCAGCGGCGTCCGCCTCCGTGGTACCGTCGTGGTACTCGTGGAAACACGGCACTATGCACAGGTTGGTGCGGCACTCGGGACAGTGGTACTGCGTCTTCCTGCGCAGCGTGCGGCCGCTCTCGTCGCGCGAGTTCCAGCAGAAGTTGCAGCTGAGCGGCGGGCCGGAGCGCACGGCGGGCGTGTGGCTGGCGCGCTGCGTGTGCGCGGCCGTCTCCGCGCCGCTGTCGAACGACGTGGACGCGGCCGGCACAGACGGCTGCCGGCCCACCACTGCCACGGCTCGGATCAGCAGCGAGCTCACCGACTGCTCCGAGCGCGGCCGCCGACTTAACTGTTGAACATCGACGGATTTTTTATTCGTTAACAACCTCAGACCAATTATAGAAGGACCAGTATCGCACCCATATTCACAAACGAAATTTTATGTCATTTTCTAAGGAAAACGAGCTTAGATTTGGTATAAATCTTTTACTAAACTATAAGTTTTTGCCCGTTTTTTTACATTATTCAACTACACAAAAAGGTATTTTCACGGAGCTCTTTAATCGACGAACACGATTACAACTATGAAACATCGATGGTATAGAGACACTTTGTATAATCGCATTAGATCGTTGATCATATACTTTGACAGAAAATTAACGTATAGCGAGGCAGGTCCTATACAATAATTGGTCTGAGTTAACAACCCATAGTCGGCGCACTGCTTAACTCGAGTCTCCTCTCATAATGAGAGTCCCAGACCCGGTCAAGCTTCGCTTCGACTCATTCTAACCCGATTTTTAACCCACAAACTTCCCCAACAATTTTCGCCGAATAGGGATGATGACTGTTTTTTAAATTGTATATAAATTAAGAGTATGCTAATAGTAAAGCAATTTTGTAAAAGTAACAGGGTATCTGCGATCATTACTTCCGGAGCTACAGGGATTTAAAGGGTCAGATTTGCGGCGCTGCCGCGGATCCCTGAAAAACGCCCCATACAAAGTGGCACAAACTAATGACGTCGTAGGCACTTAGTGATAGTTAATTTGTATGGGCGTTCAAACTAAATTACCAATATCTTTGTTATTTGTGCGTTTATGTTTATAGTTCATGTATTGAAAAATGTCACATTTAATGTAAGGAAGCTAAAACTGTATGAACTTTTATCTAATTACAATAAAAGATTTTTAATAGATTTTGAAATTTTATAATCTTATTTATTTTAGAAATATCCAGTTAAGCTTTGCTTATTATGTATAAATTAGTTAACATTGACCCTATTTACCAGAATGTATCATAAAAATCAATATATTCAAACCTAGTCATCATCCCCATTGGTTCTGCCGTTCTTGAGTTGATCGGCGACTACGCAACTTTCGTCGCTTCAATACCTTAATTTTATTTTTTGAGTTAAAGAAGACTTTTAATTTGAAAAAATTTATATTAATAAGAAATAATACTAAGATATAAATAAAGAGCCTTTTCTAACTGCGGAATTTCCATTATTTTTTTTAAATAAATGGACACTCATTGTCAACTATAATTGTTAGGCATATGCTGCCGCGACACTTTTTGTAAAAAATAATGTGTTCTGCAAAGTAGTAGTACATTATTTTATTCTAACATCAATAGTTTTTGCAGCGCACGCTATGTAAACAATGTTTAAGGTAATTTTTTGGTTAAATTATTGGAGTTTTAGAACGGATCCCTAACTTTTTGAAAATATAATATAGCCTACAGCACTCAGGTATTGTTTAGTTTTCGAACAGAGAAAGAATTTTTCAAATCGGTTCAGTAGTTTCTGAGCCTATTCTATACATACAAAAACAAACAAACAAACTCTTTATAATATTAGTACAGACTGCATGACTAAACGTTTCCCATTACCCTTCCAACTTTTATCAGTAGGTACCTAATTTATTGCGAGCATTTTTCAACATTTTTGCAGAATACTTCCGCTGCGTACAAGTAAGTGGTAGTCTGTACGTTGAATGATTTTTAGTTCAGTTAAAGAAGTTGATGATGATGGTATAGATGATATGGAAGAAATTGAAGGTACCTTAGGGTTAATTGTTTTATCGTAATTACATTTGGTGCGTGAAGGTTTTTTTACTAATCAGGGTCGCCGAGAAGATCGAGACGTTCAAGCGACGAGTCTAACGAAGGGGCAGGCGAGCTATCTGCCGTTCGAAACCCAAAACTTATAAGGTTGCTTGCATTAGAAACAGCATTTGGATTTAACACCAAATCTAAAATGTGCTCAGCTCTTGCGCTTCCAGAAGTCTAAAACAAAGCAAAAGAAACATGCAAGCACAGCACACCATACCACCGACTGTCTGTAACCACAGAATACATATGTATACATATAGTACCTACAAGTACAGAAGATTCACTCAGCAACGTCATTTAAATAAATAACAAAATTCAGTTCGAACCAACAATTTTTATCTTTTTCTGACAACATTAGGGTTGTCTTTTATTAGAAAAATAGTAGGGGCCTGCGACTTTGTCGACGCTAATTTTGAAAAAAAGTGAAATTCATTTATCAAGTTACATCTATAAAAATTGGTATATGTACTAAAAATAATGTAACTCAAAATTTTTAAAATAATCTAAAGGGCCAAAAGGGGATTGAACTTTTTTTTCATATAAATCGTCCATTATTTGGGTTATATTTTTGTAAGATGTATTGAGTATATATTAAATATAAAACGTGCGAAAATATAAATGAAAGGGGGTGAAATAAGGGTTGAAAGTTTATATCAATTTTCACGGACGTCCGCTAGGTTATGTATAGAAACGAGAATATTTAAAAAGTTTCGTGTTGTTGTATTGCTAGTCCAGTCACAGACACGTACTACTTTAATTTTATCAACAAAGTACGCGAACGTAGCCGCGCGTTAAATCTAGTATTAAGTATTTTGTATTCGAAGACAACCCTAACGTTGTTAGAATATATATGTAATAACAATAATAGTTGGAGGTCCGGTTGCTTGGGCACTCAAATGTCCCGCAGCGGGAGGGTTGCATTATTTTTTTTATAAGTTTTTAATAGTGTTTTGTATATTTTATGTATAACATTGTTAAAAATTTAAAAAAAAGGAGAAATAAATAAATGAGAGAAAAAATAGTTGGAGATGAATAAAACGGCTGTTAATTTTGTTCGAACTGAATTGCGCCGTATTTTGTAGTAGCGAGAGTCACTATTTATTTTAATGACGTTGCGGAGTGAATCTTCTGTAAATGTAAATACATACGAATTCTATGGCCTGGGCTAAAAGTTTCAATGAAAATAGTCCAATAGTCGGGGTTCTAAGACATTTAGGATTTAATTCGAACCTAAAAAAAATAGAATCGCGCTGATGAGGTAGCAGGTGGGAGGTTAGTTTGTGATACTATTAATGCAACGGTTATCTGATTGTTAAAGTACCTTCGGGGCAGAATATTGCGGGTACGATTCGTGTTTTTGTAGTACATGGGATGTGGTCACTGGCGTGGGCTCTGATGTTTGTTTCCTCACTTCCCTCTCCTCGGGTTCCACTCGGTTCTGTCGTTTGAAGTACTTCGAACGCTTGAGCCATACAGCTACTTTGGAATTCAACTCTGTAATAAGTCATAAAATAAAAAATTAGACAACTCCCTACTATAAAAATATTCTCTAATAATTAAGGCCTGAATCATCAATGTAACACTTTCTCATTGACGCTATACTCATGAGCTCCAACATGCTATTATGATTTCCATGATAGCATGATTTCCATTCTACCGATTAGTGTGTATAGCCTTGGTGAGCAGCAATTTACAAATCAACCGGATCCTACTACTGAATGTGAAAATGAGAACAATTGTTTCGCCTATCGAAACGCGCACATCTTGAAGTGCATTCATACAACTGTTCGTGTACACAACTATCAGTAACTTTAATATCTTCATCCGCAAAAGCGCTATTGAGATTTCGCAGTCTTCTGGCAGTTGTTCACGATACTTCCAAGTTCCATCCAAAGCAAAATGGGATCGTTAATCCTGCATAAAAGCTACGAAATGATAATCAAATATAGCTAAAACTGTTGCTGGCGCAGCAATTACGCCGGTCATCCCAGTTCCGATCAAGGTGTCGTTCTCCGAAACGCACCCAATGTTGTAGGTACTCTATCTCTGTACCAACTGTCTACCAGAGATCCTCTACGCTGTTCTGATGCAGGTTGTATATATAGCGCGTTCCATCCTCACTATTGCTTTCCAGCAGTCATGATTATAGTTAATCACAAGCCTATTAGTCACAAAAAAAAAAAAAGTAAGTTTTGATATATAGTTATCTGATAAAAAAGAATAGTTGTCTAATCAGTCTTTATCTGGTACTCACATACTCGTATTATAAAAAGGTTTGTGTGCTTGTAGGGGCAAATTTCGGAGCTACTCACCCGATTTTGAAAAAAAAAAACTACTACTACGTTGAAAAATTAAATAGCTTCTCTATCTAGCTATCTTTCATTAAAAAGATAACTGCATCTTAGTCATTAATGAACACATAACACTTAATGAACACCGTAGTACATAGCATGGGGCCTAGAGCGGTCAAGAATACTATTCGCCACTCTCATAGGCCATATTTTATCACCGTATTCCTACGGAATTTGCTATTTTAATTTGATATTAAAATACAGAATTTCGTCTGTCAGGACAGATAGAGTTGTGTAAAATTAAAAGACGGTTTTTGAAAAACTATCATTTACTATCTTTTATTGCCAAATTTGGTTTTAAATACAGTGGTAGTATACAATGTAACAATTATTGTGTAATGCGGACTAACCTACAGTAGGTTAGACATAAATTCCAAATTGCGTTCTCCAAATCGAAACAAAACACATACTTTACATACCTAACCATTACACTTTTTTGTTTTACAAAGTTTTTACAAAAACATTTCGTTTTGCGAGAACGCAATCTAAAATGAGAGGACAATATTATAACATTATTTTATATTTTCACAATCATAATACTGAATTCGTTTATATAATAAATTTTAGATAGAAATATATATTTTCAATTTTTCATCATATTCGGCGATAGTTGGCCATATTTTTACATAATTGAATTGTACAAAACTAGTAGACAAAGAAGATGGATGGTATGAATTTCAGGCTAACATGCGACCAAAGACTCTCGTGAAGAGAAATGGACATAATTTCAACCAATAGCGGCGCAGTAGTCCCAGTCCCAATTTTCGTTCCAGAGATAACGATACTTCCGGTGGTGCCAGAACTGACTTTAGTCAATTCTCTTCACGAGATATGTCGTTTGGTCGCATGTTAAGGCCTCAGGTTTCAATTGTCATTAGGTCATTGATATAATTAATAAAATTCTAATGAATGTCCAAACTGAAAAAAAATTAACCCAACATAATATGATTTATAACTGAAATATGTTATGTGATAATTATAGTATGATATTCAAACCCCAGTTTAATTCATAACTCAGGCACTTGTTAAATATGACATTTGACAAATAGCTGCTAGAAGGACGCCATCATCTTAAAAATGTTAAGTACTTAATGTGGTATAGTACATAGACCTGTAGTGTTAACATGCGTCCTTCGACATATCCCGTGAAGAGAAAATAGTCAAATTTTAACCAATAGTAGTGCAACTGGAAATACAGCTATCTCTAACATTGCGTAGAGACGAAACTTGACGAAAGAGATGTGACTGGGACAACTCAGCCGCCATTTCTGCATGTCACAAACAGGCCATTACAATGAAATCCCCATAATTAAGTTCAAGTTTTCATTCAGCATCTTTAAACTTCAAAGCAATTTAATTCCTAATGATGATAATAATATTAAATGGAATTTGAATTTATTCCTCCTGACAATATGAATGTGTTCCACTGCCAGGAAATAATTGATATACACCCACGTACAGGCACAACTATGTCATCATATAGATTAGACAAAAATAAGTTCATATATAATATTAAATAAAAAAAATAAACAATATTTTACTATACACAAAACACAATATCCACATGGAATTTTGTCACAATTATTAAAACTATTCTATTGATGAAAACACATTTTTGTATACGTTTGTCCAATCAAAATCAACAAAACTAGTACTTTAATTGATGAAATCAAAGGACCGGCAAAAATATATGGGATCCTGCCTATCAATAACAAAATGCGATATATCAATTGATAGGTTGTTTAAGTACTTTACCTTTTGTTATGGCAGGAAGTACTGCGTAAAAAAAGTTATGACAAAAAAGTCATATTTTATTTACATAAAAATATAGGAGTGCCCTATGAAATGAAGTCGGTGAACATATTTTAACATGCTTTAAAACATGTTTTAAAGAAAAATAAATAGTGCATACAAGTTACGACTGCAACTAACACTTTTGGTTATATTTTTATAAATATAGAGAAATAATAATTTTTAATATTGATATTTTTGCCAGTAACAGTAATTATAATTTTAGATACATAAACTACGTGTAATTTGTAGATTCAGCGATTAGAGTTGAAATATTACGTATTAAAAATTCATTAGGATTTCATTTTATTTATAGAAAAATATATATTTGAATAATAAATTGAATCACTTATAATAATAATTACTTAATTATATATCATAGATATTAAATTATTATAGCTTGGCAACTTCGTTCGTAACACTCTCGATGGTCCGCGCGGAGGGCGTGTAGCGATGAATGAAAAACCCACGACTGATGCACCTCACGATTTCACACCCGCGCAATCTTTCCCCCGTCGCCCGCATATCATGGGAGTGTCATCAACGAACTTGCCAGACTATAGATCATTCCTTATCGGTCGGTCGTACTTAAGTTATGGCGTGACCAAAGAATATATTGATTCATTTTTATATAACATCATGAGCACTTATAGATTGCTACGGAAGGTCGAGACTTTAGCTCATCGCGCTTATAAAATAATGTCATCAAGATTATTCTTTCTCGACTATAAATGCAAGTATTTTGCTATAATGCAAAAAGTTATTATAAGTTTCTTTGTATAAAGAGTTATACCTAAAGTATTTACAAAGGAGATCCCTGTTGTGACAACATTATTATTGTACGTTTGTAGATTCTTTCAAACAATATAGCAACTTGTTATATTGTTATATAACTCAAATAACTTCCTATATTGTTCTTTTGCTTATAAGCTAATTTTAAGTTGTATCAAACCTGCAAGTAGATCTACTTCACGAAGACTTCTAAGACACAAACTGCGGGATAAACTAAAAAGCTAATTAACCTTATAAATATCGTTTACTGATATATATAGGTTAAGTTGAAAAATAAGAAACATAATTGTATAGGTAAATTCAGTTTTTTTGTATCAAAATCAAATTTAATGTAACTTGCAAGAAAGTGTTAATGCAATATACACACAGTACAAAAAATTGAGCTAAGTCTTCGTGAGATAGGTCACTATTGTCATAATTCTGATACTATTGGGTAACTATGTGACAATCATGAGACAAATCATCTAATATCTCTCCATGATGCCTTTTCAATCAACCAAGGTATGAAATCTACCTATATCAATTTAAGACGAACATTTTTATTAGGAACACGAAACACATAATTAAACGTGAGATCAAACCAAATCACAAAATATATTTGACATTGAATATTCGATGTTAAACCATTGTTATGTAAATAACTAAAAAAGTAGGCATTGTAAATTGTAAACTCAAAAAAAAAGATACCAAACTATTCAAACCGTGAGATACCAATACGTACCTATATTTTGATAAAAAAGAATACCTATCCTAAAAGAAACCAACTCCAAAAACACTTGATGTACATAATATAAGAAAAAATGAGGCACTGTTGTTTGTGCGTTTTATGACAAAGAACATCTTACAAATCACGATGCCTGGTACCAGACAAAATATTACTTATATTCATGAAAACATAGACCAGTATTAATGGGCCTAATGTAACATGTTACAGACCGAGCATTCATGTTGTTTGTAGGGGGGAGGGAGGAAGAGAGTGGGAGGAGAGGGGGAGGGGTTGGGGTGGTGGGAGGGTGGAGGCGTGGGAGAGAAAGCAATGACCAACATCGGTTTGTACGCACGTTTTATATACTATAGTTAAGGAGCTGACCTATCTCTGCAGAAGGAATTTGCAGTTTGTGTGACACACAGCATAACAATATGGTCACTGAAAACGAGTCCGTCAGAAATGACCTTTGGATTACAATAGGGTAGTTGACTCATATCAAATTTAATATAAACAATATTAATTTCGTGTAGTACATGGAATAAGGGTCCGAAATATATCGATATCAATTAATAAAAGTTAAGGATGTCATAAAAAAGGTAATTAAAATATTACGTATTTTTTCAAATTTTCCAAACGTTAAAAACGCTGTCGTCCATTTTCTGACGTCACTAACACTTGACGTACTAAACGTCGAACTAATTGTTAACTAATATTTTAGTGACGTCATGAAACAGTTGAAATATACTGTCATGGCCGACACGCGTTTTGACTACTATGTATTGTCAAAAACATATTTAAAAATTAAATTTTTTCGTGTCATCTCGAAAATTATGAAAAAAAAAATTTCAATCTAGTATAATGAACTATTTAAGTACATTTAAAAAAAAGTGTCAACTAGCCTATTATACTCTTGGAACCCGCCAAGATTTATATACGCAACACGGTATAATACAGCAAATATAATTAAGTAGAAAAAATGATAAACATACGAAGCGTAAAAAATACGGCAGCAACACGCCCACAGCAAATAGAAAATTATATTATCTTCAGAAAATCAGTCTACTGATATATTATAAAGTATTATTAAATTCATGTATATTCTTTGTCAAAAAAAAGTATAATAAAAGTGAAGTACAGTACTATAGGCCGATCTTCAGAGTCCTGTCAAAAAATAATACCGATGTATATGTGTGCTTATAAGACTTGTCATGAAATCTACAAAAATATACAAAAAATTTCATATCATGAACAATTGCAACAGTTTATTTAAATGATTTATAATATTTCTGATTGTATTATTGTTAAAAGCAAAAACTGACTGACATGACATATTTTTAACGTGAAAAATTCTCTAACACCATAGTTATTAAATAACACAGCAAGTTTTGGAAATCATGATCATCATTATCAACCCATATTCGGCTCACTGCTGAGCTTGAGTCTCCTCTCAGAATGAGAGGGGTTACGCTGGCCCAATGCAAATTGGCAGACTTCACACACACAGAGAATTAAGAAAATTCTCTGGTATGCAGGTTTCCTCACGATGTTTTTCCTTCACCGTTTGAGACACGTGATAAATATTTATTAAAATGCACACAACTGAAAGTTAGAGGTGCATGCCCCGGAATCTGGGGAAGAGGTCATATACACCGGGCAATCACAACTCTAGTTTTGTTGTTTAGTTTTGGGAATACTTTCATTAATTCATTCTCTCTTTTATATATTAACCCTCTATAAACAACAATTAAAGATTAACTTTAACTGATGTATATAACTTTTGCACTTGTTTATGTGCAGATATGAAATTTTTGCACAATTGTCTAACCGTCATGAAAAGTCTAATGAGCTATCACACAAATTTTTATTCACAGTATCACAATGATTTTGAAAGATGTTGATATGTCTATGATATAAAAATGCAATAGAGGTCAAATATAATTAATTATATGAGAAGAAATACTTTTGTAGAGGTAGCTGTTACATAAAAAATATAGACGAGAAATGTAGCAGAATTCATCAAATTATTATGAATGATACAGTAATAAATATTATATATCTATTCTCCAAATTTTATGTTTCTGTATTATTGATAAACTATCAGATTACAGAAAGTTGGTAAGAACTTACATGTATGGAGTTATCACAACAATATACTGCAGCAATTACGATATTCTAACATCAAACTGGTTTTATACTGGTCTCGACATAAGTATCTCTATCTATTATAATTATACTATTACGATATACTTTGTAATAAATTCGCTATCACATCATTCCTTTTATACAATACTCTTATAATAAAGCAGTTTTAATTTATAATGAAATTATAAATTTAAGACTATGAAAAGCTGATATCAAATACCTATCTTTACACTTACAGTTCTATGAGATCTAAACATACTTTATAGACGGCTTATGACTAAAGGACGTGATAGTCTAGTCGACGAGTTGAATATGGTACAAAATAGAGATACTGCTCTTATCTGCTTTATTCTGTACCATTTTCAACTCGTCGACTAGACTACGAGTTGGGGGCGCGTCCACTCTCTTCAATACTTTTGTTCAGGAAGTGCACACGAACGTCTCCATACGACCGGTTTTGTACGTCAATGCACAAATAACAGTCTACCTACTGGGTATCATGTAATACTGGTTATTAATGGTAACAAATATTTACAAAGGCATATGCATGTAGATATCGAAGCACGTTTGGGGGCGCAAGGGCGGCGACGGGAGCGGCGCGTAGCAAGCGTAGGCCGCGGGCGCGCCGCAAGCGAAGGCCGCGGGCGCGCCGCACGCGCCGCCGCCGCCCGCACACTCGGGTCACAACGAGTACGCCTCGCTGCCTTGCACCCCGCAGGCCGCGTTCTATTGCATCGGAAAGTTAACACCGTTGATAATATTCAGGGGCGAGTTGTTCACTTGCACCGGGAAGTCCACGGGGCGCGGGTCGATGTACTCCACGGGCAGGGGGTGCGGCGGACAGATCAGCGCCATCTGTTGGTTCTGCTGTGGCACTTCGTCTTTGTGCTCCGGCGGCGGCGTCACGTGCTCGCGCTTGATGCGGCTCTTTATGCTCGGCCGATTGTTTGGATAACCTTTCTTCTTATATTCAAGCCATAGTGTTCGGTTATTCACGCCGAACATCCGTGCTGCCTTGCAAAAGCCAATTCCACCAAAACGGACAGCTTCTAAAGCTCTTTGGAAATTTTCTTCCGCTTGCGGGTTTGTGGCACGACGTCGCTTTTGTGGCGTTTGATTCATAGTCTGTACAGTTTGAGCTTCGGTGATACAGCTTGGACCAGCCGTGGGGCCTTGGACGAGCGCCTGACTGTAATGATTCATTTCTGTGTCTCCATGCGGGTTGATCACATTATTGAGATACATTCCTTGATCATGTTGAAGCCCGCCGCCTCCGAGACAAGCATTTGAATACCTAGGGTATGAATGCTCCAACATACTCCATTGCCCTGGGAAGAGAGATAAATGATTTTGTAATACAATAAAAATTATAAAATGTCTCACTACACTACTAGATTTCATTGATCTCCCTTCCCTGGAAAATAATGTAATGTAAAAAACAACTGCAGTTCTATGACTATATGCAAATGTGTTGTGGGAATAAAATGTTGTATGAATGTTGATACTTATTATAAATCACCACTTATTTATCTTAGCTTCAGAAGTCTAGATCAAGTATTCGCTTTCGATTCTTTGTACAATCTTCAATCAGGAGTGTATTTAGTCTATGGTCTTTTGTATGGATGGCAAGTTGCTTCTTGTTCATAACACGAAATTGTAATGGTGTCAAATTAATGCTTTTTGAAATACTTTGACGTCAAAGATGTAGTGCAGTTTCTCAGTTTCTTAAAAGAAGTATTTATGTGAACCGTCCGCTCTCAAATGTCATGAGTGATTGTCACAGGGTTAAATTTTATAGAAGATACATTTCTTTAAATGGATCATTATTTATTTTTTTAGAGTGGCCTAGAGCATTTTTATGTATATCATTGATGTTGAACTCTTCTTTAATGATTAGTAATAGGGATAGATTTCTTGGTTGGGTAATAAGCAGCTGAGTTCTGGTTAGATGACAACGCTGGAAAGCTTGGTGACTAAAATTTTCTTCTATTAACTCACAATTTCTTCTCGATGCACAATACATGTGCCTATGCACAAGTATTCACAATATTTGAATTGAAACTAAAATTCCATGGCATTTTTGCCCCCAAAACAATACGCAATACAATTATTTTAAAAAATCAGAAACATACCATTATGGAAAAAAATAAAAAAAAAGGTATATTCACAGCCATATACAGCTGTAATATGTCTCTTATACACATTGTAAACCCATTAGGAACTAGTTCCTGGTATGGTCACAATCTAATTTACAATAACGATTATCACAATTAATAAGGCAGAATTTGTCCTTTATTGTAATAATTTGTCCTTGATACAAAAAAAAAGATGTGGCAAATATTCTTTTTTGTTTTTAAATAAAAGAAAAAAAAAATTGCAACTGACCTTGTGACATTCCAACTGCATTTGTGTCAAGCTGAATCTGGTCTATATTGATATTTGAAGAGTTTGTCTGTAACAAATAGTTCAATTAATACACTGCTGGAATATGATAAAGTTTGAATCATAAGTTAATTTTTAATTAAGATAATATTATATTAGGATAGATTGGCAGTATTCTTAACATTTCAGACTGAAGTCAGCCAAATCCTATCTAGGATAGTCAGTTATTAATGATTCATTATTAACCATTATCCTTAATGGTTAATAATGAAATTGTCCTCCGTCTTGTAAATCCTCCGCGGGCGTCCGCTAGTCTAAATATATAAAACTCCAAGGTGACTGACTGACATAGTGATCTATTAACCCACAGCCCAAACTACTGGACGGATCGAGCTGAAATTTAGCATGCAAGTAGATGTTATGACATAGGCATCCGCTAAGAAAGGGTTTTGAACAATTCTAAAAATTCATGGTTTCCGCGAGATTTGTTAAAAACTGAATTCCACGCGAACGAAGTCACGGGCGCCCGGTAGTTATTAATATAAAAGATTTTAGTATATACCAAAGTATTATGAATAATAATTAACTTGTTAAATTATAGATGGGACCTACCTGTTCTGACAAATCCAGGCTCTCGTCAAATTCTCTTCGCTTTTGTTGAGGTTCACTACTCAAGGTGATGGCATCTTGCATTACTTCTATATTTTGAGCACAGCCCTCACTCTTGTTGTCATCTGATGCCAGATTTACGGCTGAACCAGTTGAACTTTTTCGACGCCTGCAAAATTTTTTTGACTATTTCTTATTTTTATAAAAAAATAAATAGTGTAATCAAAATTTTATCTTTTGAAAATAAACTAATAAGTTTCTGGCATTGTTTTTTGATAGAAAAACATCAGGCTTATTGAAAGTATTAGAGCAGGTTTCACCACAATGTATGGTAGTGGTAGAGTAGGTGTAGGGGTAGGAGAGGGGTATGGCAGGGGTAAAGTAGGTTTAGGGTAGGGGTGGGATAGGTTTTAGGATAGGGGTAGGGTGAGAGTAGAATATGATAGGGGTAGTAGTAGGAATGAGTCAGAGTAATGCTTGACTTAAATTAAGAAAAATACAAAACTTGTGCTTAGACTATCTGACATCCACCAGAATTATGTAACAAAATCTACTCTAAACAACACATTTTGTTAGAAACAAACTATTGTTTCATCCAAATTTGTCAATATCAATCTTTAAAAACTTTTCAACAGATATAAAGATTTAACAGATTCAACTAAACATAATATATGTATTGTTTTTTAGTTGTATCCAAAAATAAAACAAAATTTTAAAATTAATTACAAATCTAATTATTGTGGAAAGAATCATACCTTCTTCGTTTAATAGAAGGTGAGGCAACTGGAGAAAAGTGAGACAACCTAACAGTTTCACTTTTGTCAACACTTGGATAGTCGGCCGATGTCCCGTGAGCACATGTGAGAGACGTAGGATCAGGCATCTCTGTTAATCCCTTTATTTTTAATATTTTTGCGGTTTCAAAAACCTGTAAATTAAAACAGATAACTTTAGAATCATAGTGTAAGTGGAAACATTATTATTAAGTTTGCACATTATAACAAAAGTTTTACCTTAGGCAATTGCTCTTGGGTTACATTTACTTCCCCGTAGTACATGAAGTCCACCATTGTGCGTAAATCATTGAATGTCACATCTTTCAAAATGACTATTGGGTGATGTGAGGGATTGTCCACAAATAGCGACTAAAACAAATAAAAGCGTTATATGCAGGTTGCTCGAAAGTATTTCCACACAACTCTCGGGTTATATTAATTACCGAAACTGCTGAGCCCACGCGGGCCTAATGCGATTATAGAATAGGTTAATACTAAAATAGTGATTAGGCCAGCTGGTCTTGTAATGAGCCAACAAGTTAAATTCAAGGGAGCACCTACTAAAAATATAAATTGATCAGTAATGTTATAACTCACATGGAAAAATGTGCTGCAGGCGGACAATACTACTTTGTGAGCCACTAAATGTTGACCTTCCGCAGCAAGAGTTACATCAACTAAATCTTTTGCAAGAAGCAGATTGCCAAACATGGATATAAAGTTTGTTTGGTGGTTATTCCACCGCAGGCTGTATTGTTGCGCCATTATGCCCTGTAATTACAAAACCAAAATATTATGTAATAAGTTACAAACGTTTTTAGGGTTTTGTTACCTCAAAAGGAAAAACAGAAACCGTATAAGATCGCTTTGTTGTCCGTCTAACTGTCAAGACTTAAAGAAGTTGTGAAAAAATCACACTCTAAGGCCTCATTCGCACGAGAGTTTTTAAGAGACGATAAAAAAGTGTTGAAATATAACAAATGCATGCCCACTTAAATCAAGACACTTCTTTTCGAGCAGTGTTGCATTTTCAATTTTGGGCGTTGGGCATAGACCTCCATTCAATTTCATACTATACGCTACGCCCGCCAGCGCTGGGTTTTAACGCATCGCTTTTTTAACTCTCGTGCGAATGAGGCTTAAATTTACGTGCAAAAAAGATATGGCCGTTTACTCAGCGGGAAACATATATTTCGACAATCTCAAAGGAATCAATACTCATACTGTTGAACTAGAATTATTAAATTTGACACGTAACATTATAAAGTACAAGTACAAGAAAAGATCTGCATTTTTGGGTGGTGGGGGGCTTCGCCCCTGGCCAGATACCACCCTACCGGCAAAGACGTTCCAGTACAATGTCTTGTAGAAACCGGAAGGGGATTTTCATCCTAATCCTAACAAGTTTGCCTACTTCCATCTTAGATTGCATCATCACTTATCATCATGTGAGATTGTAGTCAAGGGCTAACTTGTAAAGAATAAAAGAAATCAGAGGTATATATTATTTAGGGGAAAGCTCAGTAAAATATCACATCAATTTAGGCAAGAAATATGTGCAAAACTAAGTTGCTGAGAATCAAGCTCTATGTGTAGAGACCTAAGTATTAAATCCAATACTTTAGCAACTCCTGTTATATATGTCAAACAACAAATGTGAATAATTTATTTCAATGGATATTTATTTTTGTAGACATAACAGAAGTTAAATAATGAAACTGCAATATAAACATAGAAACCTGAAGGTAGGAATCAACTCCTTAAAGATGTACATATCTATAACCTATAAAACTGCAACTCCATGAATGACTACTATCATACATATTATAGTGATACTGAAGACTGAAGAAGCATGCAGATTAAAGATTTCTTCTTCCACTGATATATATTTATATCTTACTTCAGATGCTATGTGCATTATTTACTTACATCTTTCTGATGTAGCAAATAATTTAATAAATAATAAATATATTTGTACAATACATCTCTATAAATGGCTGATGAATTCATATTCATATACTTGTAAACCACCCAGACATTGGAAAACATCCATGCACATCATAAATATATTTTCCACTGGGAATCAAACCCAAAGCTTTGGATGCTGTAGAGGGGTCACTACCCACTCTGACTGTCAAATACATTGTCTATAATGATAAATAACACAATCTTATTAAGCATGTTTTTTACCTTGATGAAATGCTGCTAATTTATTTTCACTGTAAATAAGACTAAAGTCACATCTAGTGACTATGTATTTGCCATGATAATTGTCACTTGATACCAAGAAATGTTTCAATTTTATATCTGACAAATTGATCCATGCGTAAGGTGACTTAAGAGCTGGCGCTTTGGCCCAAAGGCCTTGCATCCAGAGGAGTAATAGCGTCAGCATATTGGGAACCTTGCCCATGGGTAAACAATTAGATGGTGAGTATTTCTTATTAATACTATTTAATTACAAAATGAATTTAAATTTAATAAAATATAGTTTAACAGTAGTTAATACTTAGATTTAGTTATTTATTTTAATTTAATTATTAATATGTATTTTTTGTAGGCAGAATAAAAAACGTACTTGTGGTGGTTATAAAAAACACAACTTTCAAGGACCATTTCAGATAACATCTGCTACTGTCTGGAAACACAAAGAGAAATAATCCATGTATTTGCATCTTATATTTATAGATGATGTCATGAATTTTTGTATTGATTTTTGTATTGTGGCTGTGAATATACTTGTTTCCTGCCAATTAGTCAAAAAATACTACATTGGGATCAAACCTTTGAACTCTCAGGCTGAACATTTTTCTAGCTGAACATATTATAAAATAATTTCATTTGAGATAAATCATAATTACCTTTGTGCAAAAATTGCACTACGCGGCGTTAAAAACCGCACTCCTCTCTGGCCGTGTTTTTCTGAAAGTTTATAGAATACTTGTAAACAATGACTTACTACATTTACTAATCTATAAAACTAATGTTTATAGTCATGGTGTAATTACTGATCAACGTTTCATAAGAAGCTTATCAAAATCTATAAATAAACATAATAATAGTATTCAAAGCTGTAATATAGCATAGTAATATTCAAAAGTAAAGCTCAGCTGTTTTTCGCAACTGCAAATATTGTGATTACATATATCGCAGTTGCATTATAGTAACATTAAATTCCTACTTGAAAAATAAGTATAAATGACATTACATACTTAATATCTCAAAAGTTCAGAACCAATTTTGATGCAACTTCGTTCTCTAAGTTAGAGTACATATCTGAATCTAAATCAGTATTTAAGACACATAATAATATAAGAATATTGTATACGCGCAGACCATAGAGGAGTTAGCTTTGAACTTGTATCACACCCAAATTCATCAACATAATTTTTTTTACAGTCTAAGGCTCAGTGAAAAATAGCCGCACCCGCACTGGCGTCGCACCGCAAATTCGTTTATACAGGCAAAAATCGCACAGGCGCCATACTGCACCGCACTGTTCCGACGCCGCACCTCTGCCGCAATTTTATGACGTACAAATTTTACACCGTTAACACAGCTTTTAATATTAATTTCACCACTTTTAAGTCAGATTTTTTTTCCATCATTACAGTAAAGTTTAATTGGTGTTGCAATATGTGAGCTGAAATAATCAATTAACGTTATCATAAATTTGACATAAGTAATTGGTACCGTGCGGGGCGTGTGCCTGGTATATCGGTAAGGTGCGAGTAAAAGACAGTCTTGCTCGGTAGCTAGTTTATTACTGATGACACAATGAATTGACACTCATTATATACTACATCCCTCCAACACTAGTTTGGAAACCTGGAACAATATATACATAACGGGTATTTTATTGCGTTTACTTACATAAAATACTGCCTATAATCTATACGTTTTCTAACTCTTCTACGAGTAGATCGCCAGACATCGGGATTAGAACTGTCAGAACTAATTGGCTCATTAACTAAATCGGAACCTGGTACGTACAACTTGTTTTCACCGTCTTCCCCAGGCTCCGCCCCTTTTTCGCCAACCGTTTCTCTTTGGTCCGTAAGGTCTTGTCCTTCATTTTCAGCGGCAGAAGGACTACTGCCTGTCTGAACCTGCAAGTCCCTCTCCTCCACCACAGCAATGTCAGGAGGGGGCGGAGATGCCGGTCCAGAAGCCGGTGGCTCAGTAAGCGACGGCGCGGGGACTGACGGATGCGGTGAAAATGGCGTAACTGAACTATGAGGCGTTTCTAGACAATCATCTAAGTTTACATCACTTCCAGTATATTTTCTGACCTGGTCAATATGCCTGTTACAATTTGTCTTATAATCTTCAAAGTAAATTTGTAACATTCGCGATCCAATAATTTTTTTAACTACGCCCACGCACCAGATACCTTTTTTCGCAATATACCATTTAGCCCAAACAGTTTCACCTACAATAAAATTACGACTTTGATTTAATGTTGGCTTGTCTTGTTTATCAAATTGCTTAGGCGGTAAAATTAAATCCAATCTAGATCTTAAATTCCGACCTATCATCAGCATAGCCGGTGTGGCCCCTGTTGCGCAATGTACACTATTTCTATAGTTAAAAAGAAAACTAAGGAGTTTCTCATTGACATGTTTTTGGCATTTACCTTCAGATAGAATGCATTTTATCATTTTTTTACATGTTTTTACAGAGTTCTCTGCCTGTCCATTGCTAGCTGGATGATAGATCGGTGACGTAAGGTATTGTATTCCGTTCATTCTACAAAAGTTATGAAATTCCGCCGAACTTATCTTAACGTCATTATCCGAGATTAACACAGCGGGAACGCCAAATTTAGAGAACATTTCTTTTAACTTAAAAATAAGCGCACCGGTAGATGTGCCCCGGTCCATATAAATGCATTCTAACCATTTAGAATATGCATCCACGACAATTAAATAAATTGACTGGCTGATAGAAAAATAATCTAGGTGGATTCGATGCCATGGCCCCGGCGGGCGAGGCCACGGCGCCGGCGGCGCGCGCGGCGGCGCACTGCGCAGGCCTGCGCACGTCTGACACGAGTTCACCATCCGTTCGATTTGCGAGTCGATCTGAGGCCACCACATTTTTCCGCGAGCCATATTTTTAGTTTTTGTTATGCCGAAATGAGATGAATGTAGTTCTTTTAACATACTTTCTCTGTAGGCGACCGGAATTACTATTCTATGACCCCGTAATAAACAGCCATCCACCACTTCTAGATCTCCTTTACATAGGAAATACGGCAATATTGATTTACACCTTATTTTCCTAGGCCAACCTTTACTCATGTATTTCATTACTGTTTTCAGTACCTTGTCCTCCGCGGTCGCGTGTCTAATATCACTGAACAATACCGGTTCCGCGTTCGACTCGAAGAATAAGAAATATTTAGCGTAACCGTCCTCTCGTTCATTATCTAATGTTACCGATATGGGTGAGCGAGAAAAGAAATCTGCGATTTGGTTATTCTTACCATCTATATACTGTACTGTATAATTATAAGCGGATAATATTACTGCGTATCTTTGTAAACGTAAGGCTGCAGTGACAGAAATGCCTTTGTTTTTACCAAAAATAGATAGTAACGGCCTATGATCCGTCTTCAGTATAAACGGTTCCTGACGTCCATATAAATATTGATGAAAATATTTCACACCAAAAATTATAGCCGTCGCCTCTTTCTGTATTTGGCTATAATTCTTTTCGCTCTGCGTTAAGGAACGGGACGCAAATGCAATAGGACGCTCGCGGCCTTCGGCGTCTCTGTGAGCGAGTACTGCTCCTAAGCCACACGGCCCCGCATCCACGGTGAGGAAGAGGGGGGCGGCGGGGTCGAAATGCGCTAAGACGCGCTCGCTAGCTAGCTCGCGCTTAACGCTCTCGAATGCCGCTTGCTGCCGCTCGCTCCAATGCCACTGTGCGCCTGAGCGTAATAACTCATGCAGTGGACTTAGCAGCGCCGACGCACCCGGAATGAATTTCCTATAATAATTAACGACTCCCAAAAAACGCTTGACCCCGAGCACGTTTGCGGGCGCGGGCGCTTTGAGTATCGCTTCGACTTTCGTAGGACATGTTTTTAACCCTGTCTTATCTATCACGTACCCTAAGTACGTCACACTATTTTTGAAAAAAACGCATTTGTCTTTTTGCAAACGTAAACCTGCGTCTTGCAATCTACTTAAAACCGAATGAAGTCTAGACATATGAATTTCCCTTGTTGGTCCAGTTATACAAACATCATCTAGCCAGACGCTAACTCCATCCAGCCCTGCTAATAATGTTTCCATCGCTCTCTGGAATATTGCTGGGGCATTAGCTAGCCCGTAAACCAGTCGGGTATAAGCGAACATCCCTTTTTCAGAATTGATAGTCGTAAGGTTTTGAGATGACTCCGATAATTTAAATTGATTATAAGCATTACTTAGGTCAATTTTCGAATAACACTCTCCCCCTCCTAGTCTAGAAAAAACCTCCTCGATCCTAGGTAAGGGGTATTTATCTATCTTTAGGTCTTTATTTAATGTACACGAATAATCTCCAGCAATTCTTAATTTCCCGTTTTCTTTTAGCACTGGAACTATCGGGGTGGCATACTCTGAGTGGTTAACAGGCTTGAGAATTCCTAATTTAACTAATCTATCGAGTTCCGCGTTAACTTGGTCTCTCAATGCGAAAGGAACGGATCGTGGCTTAAAAAACTTCGGTTTCGCATCATCTTTTAAGTGCAATTCAACTTCAAATTTATTAAAACATCCTAGATCATCCTTCCAAATCTCTGGGTATTGACTTAACAACCGCTGCACATCTTCAGTAGGCCTATTTTTACAAATTAAATTGTTATTATTAGACGATACAAAAGAAATTCCAAACTTAGCCATAAAATCACGACCTAGTAACGGGGGGCCCCCGTTTTTAATAATATAAAATTTAATTTTATTTGTTTTATTATTATACGTAATTTCACTAATAAAATATCCTAAAGGTGTAATTTTATGACCAGTATATACGCACATTCGCAGATCACCATTATGTAGTTTATAATTCTTAAAATATTTTAAATAAAAATTCTCTGATAACGCAGATACACCCGAACCAGAGTCTAATTCCATATGTAACTGAGTATTGTTCACGTTTACCGTTAATAATATGGGCTTATAGTCTACGTACCTCATGTTAAAAAGGTCACACTCCCTGCAATCCCTCCCTGCAAGAGGGTCTTGGGAACACCCTTCCGATTGTGCACCGATGTTATGCACATTAGATTTATTTTTGCACATTTTAACTAAATGCCCTCCCCCACAGGATCTGCACTTCAGGTTACGGAACCTGCACTTATCGGCACTATGGGATCGCAACCCGCACACACTACAGCGCTGCATTACACTCGATCTATCCTCCGATCGACTCGGCTTGGCCTGAGCCTGGCCGTGGCCAGCCTTCCGCTGCTCACCGACGCGAAATACTGGCTCCTCTTTCACGACGACGCGCGCCTGTCGCGCACAAGCCGTCTTCTGTGCCACTTCCAAGGCTTGTCCGAATGTCAAGGTTTTCGAATCGCATTCGAAGAGTTTATCACGCTCCGGCCCTGCTCGGAAGCCCAGAACGAAACGGTCGCGCAGGAGCGTGTCCAGCTCTGCACCGAAGTCACAATATACGGCCAACCCTCTTAGCCGCGCCGCCCATTCTTCGATACTCTCACCGTCCGATCTGCTTGCTTCGTAGAATTTTGCCCTGTCTGCGAAGGTCGACCTTTTTGGCGTAAAATGCTGGTTTAGCACTTCTACCAGCTCAGTATAACTACATACTTCGAGCTTCTTTGGGTGCACCAAATTTCGAATTAACCGATATGAGTCATCCGAGAGATGTGTCAATAACACTGCACTTTGACTATCATCAGAGATTTTATTTAACTTTATAAACTGTGTTAATCTACTGTGAAACACTTCCCACTCATTAATTTTATAGTCAAAAAAGGCTAAGTTTCCGAGATAAGAACTCATTTTTTTTTTTTTTTAAACGCGGGTATGTACACGACTCGTCGCCAGTTGGTATATCGGTAAGGTGCGAGTAAAAGACAGTCTTGCTCGGTAGCTAGTTTATTACTGATGACACAATGAATTGACACTCATTATATACTACAGTGCCCCTCATAGTAAGTTTGGACCTAGTAAACAAACTTAGACTATGTACCTACTTGAATAGGACCGTTTTAAACAGTAACTTACTTTTTATTCCTATAAATCTTTATAATTGAATACTAAATTAGATCACAAAATAGAAACAACTAAACAAAATTTTTATAAGCCAATATTAATTTTACTTTATTCAAGAAGATAATATTTTTCAATTAAAAACAATTTTTAACAACTTCAAGGACTACCAACATAAAAAAAAAATTAATTTAAACCAATAGTTCATGAGATTAGCAAGTTATGATGCAAAGGATTTCTGACATATAAGTGGTTATTCCAGCTAATTTCAAGACATTTTCAAGACAAGAAATAATTTTAAGTTTTGCAAAACTACTACTACTAGTAACATTATCTTTTTCTTGCTAAACTTAGACGGGAATTTATAATAATGTGACAAACATGTGTTTGAACAGTAAATTTGATGTCGAAAAATTGCGGCGCCAGGGTGGGTGCAGCGTCATGTATACAAATGCTATGGAACATATCGCTTAGTCTCGTTACATAGAATACTAGCTGACACCGCGCGGTTTCACCCGCTTTGTTCTTGTTCCTGTAGGCATACGGAGATAATATATAGCCTATAGCCTTCCTCGATAAATGGGCTATCTAGCACTGAAATAATTTTTCAAATCGGACAATTTCATTAGCTCGTTCTATCAAACAAACAAACAAATAACCTCTTCAGCTTTATAATATTAGTATAGATTTGATTACTTTATTAAAGTACTAGCAGACTCCTGGAGCTTTATTTGTGTAAAGTCTGTTATAAGTAAGTCTGTTTAAATCCATGGATTATTCCAGAAAAAAGTAGTCTTCCAAGGTTCACTTTATCTCAATACCAAATTTTATTTAAATCAGTTCAGTGGTTTAGCCGTGAAAAGCTAACACACAGACTTACTTTCACATTTATAATATTAAGTATAGATTGCTGTAACGGCTGAAGAATGGATTCTGTTTAGATGTTGTTTTCTTAGATTAAGTTATAAATACATACAAATGAAATGTAAATTTATCTTTTAGTAAACAAATAATATTACATTCGCATTTGCAAAATAAAAATATAATATAATGATAACAACTATTCGACCAAAAGCCAGAAATTTATAGAAGGCAGAAAGTTTGTCAGCTTATACCACCTATCCTTAATTCTACCCCATTTTTTTCTTCTTTCCTGGACCTTTTCCTCACTTGGTCACTAGAAAATTCTACTCCATAGATAAGTATGATAGCCAATAATGAATTTAGTTTCAACTTTCATGGGTATTTCAAGGGTGGAACTTCAACTGTCTAATTTTAAAGCATGAATTTTTATATTTTCCTCAGCACAATATGAGAACTCATGTCCCCAGTCTCTTATTATAAAACACTCTACATCTGTAGTATCCCATAGAAAATATCAAAAACTCATGTTTTATAATTGGACAAACTTGAAACTGGCTATCTTAAAAGCCACCAATTTTCAAACTCCATAAGTAACTACCAGACCTTCGGTAGAAGCATGGGTTGACAAACTTTCAACCTTCATAATAAGAAGTATGTCTGGCTACACAGTGTCTAATTTGATATCATATAATATCCAAATTAAACAAACAGTATAACTAAATATGTTACTTAAATAAACTTTATCAAGTTATTAGTATGCTATAATGCTGTTATTTATGAATTATATTTTATTATTTTTAGCTATTGAATTGTTTATAAACAAAGTATGTATTAATAAAATATATAAAAAATAAATGATACAAAAGTCTGATGTTAAATTGTAACATAAATACAAAGGGATTTGCCATAGACAGTTATATGTAATACTGTTTTAAGGACTCCTACAAAATATTAGTGGAATCAGTTGGAAAAGACAAATTAAAGCCTTACTTTAAGTATTAATGCTTGAAGCCGCTAGTAACCTACTGAATGTAGCCAAGAATAATGCAACCTCACTGATCATGTGAATCTACTTGACGATGAAAAATACCGAATAACTTGCACTTTGTGACATTGAATTAGTGAAAAATATCCTCAAATTGATTTTAGCACATTTTCATGAAAAAAATCACTCTGTCGACTTGCAAATTCAATGATTAATCACGCATTCAACAAACTTAAAACTACAGCAAAAAAATACGTAGAGTACGTATTTACAAGCAATACCGAGGCCTGTAAGAATTAACGTCTGGACTAAATGAATTAGATGTTATCATTTTGATAGTATAATAGGTTTTAGACACATAATAAACTCACCGATTGACGATTATTATTTTAAACACTCGACCCACGCTATTAAAATCGCTAACAATGATTCTTCTCGTATTCTAAATTTTAATGAACCCACGCCAACCAGTGTTGCTAGTTTAAAAATCATGGTAGACGTAGACAGAGTATAGAGGTAGACCCTCAGATGTGAGAGTTGACTCCATGATTGTACAGTCGGTTCTAAATGAACTTTCCTATGTCCAAAACAACAATGGCGTCCGATAACTGTCACTGTACTTAAAGTGATGTGAAACATTGAAATAACAGTTTTGAATGACGATTGAATGAATACATTCTTAAATCGATTACCAAATGTATATATACCATATAAACTAATATTAGAAAGAAGTAAACTAAAGTTTGTGAGGTTGTAGGGTAATATCGGGATCTAATAAACCGATATTAAAAATTCTTTTACCAATAGATAGCCATCTTATTTGTGAGTAACATAAGATATAAATCCCTTTGTTGTATCAATATTAACTAATTAATACATAGAAAAAAAAGGATTGTCGGAATGCTTGTAGAATAAATAATGAATAAAATTAGATGAAATGTTGTTCATTTTTAGCTTCCTTATAAACAATGTGACATTTTTTTATTATATGAAGTATAAACATATAAATCCTAATTCCTTTTAAAATTAAATTCCTATCTACGTATACTATAATAACAAACTTATATTAATAACTTTATAAACGAAAATCGGTTGGGAGGTAGTTAGGTACCTAACTATACCATAATAATATTAAAATTTATATCCTAACTACGTTCTTGAACATTAATAACATACCTAACATAAACAAGATAATCCAAGTTTAAAAATTATTCGATAGATATTATTTAAGTACCTACTTAAAATATTTTTTTCACTACTCTTGCTCAAAAACACTGTCATATTTCCACTCTAGGGGCTAAAGTACTTTTGTTTTTTTAATTCTTGTCTGTTACGAGTACTAGCCAAGCACTAGCCTACTATAGATAGAATAGATCTATGTGAATGATTTGTTTTATGAAACGGTGAAAATTTTGATCCCTAAACTGAAATGTCGTAAAATATGATTCCTTTATTGTTAAGATAGGAAAGCTCTCGCAGAATTTACTGTAGACGTCGCTCGGTCGAAGCTTTAAGACCATGGACTGAAACGATTATCGGAACATTATTATGGTTTAAGTAATATGATATTTTTTCCTTTCCCAAACCGACATTTTAGGGAGCTCACACGATGAAAATTACAAAAATGAAACATCGATTCTATAAAAACTGTTTCAAAAAACCCGTTATATCTTTGATTCTCGATCTTTGAGGGGTAACGTCCCTTTTAAATTAATTTACTCTTTGGTAACGTCTAGCGAGCGACAGGTCCGTTTAAATAATTCGTCTGAGTTTAGCTAGTACATAGTAGACGGAGCGTGGCTGTCTACGTACAACTAATATATTATTCTGTGGCATTCCTCAAATGGACGTCGGTGAAAAAGAAAGTCAATAACAATAAAATATTTATTAGTGATCTGTGGTCAAAAGTGGTGGTCAATCAACACAAAACTCAAAACAGTTAAATTTATTTTTGTTTGTGCTAAATTTCTTTAATAAATAAATATATATAAATTATTATTTTACGGCATTTATAGTAAGTAATTTGTTATTACTAATCTATTACATGTGTTTACTTTACTTATTTAAAAACTAATAAATTGCTGTCATTCAGTTACACTAATTATGTATTATTGATTAGCAATTGTTTTACATAATTAATAGAAGAAGAAATTTTAGACCAATAATTGTAAATTTCAAATCGTGGAAACTCTAAGAAGAACTTTAATTTTTAATTTAGCTAACTCTTATGACCTTTAGGCTAGGGAAGGTCATATCAGTTTATATAATTTTGTTTTGTTTTTACTGGACGGCTGTCTGGCCGTTGGTCATTATGCGTTCATTGTCCTTGTTTATACCAAAGTGTTCTAATAGTGGTTGCCGACGCGCCACAAACATTTATTTCCTTGCTATTTATAGAATTTAGATCAATAATGTTTTGATTGTACATACCTACTTTGCAACATGAATTAATATCATTATACATTATTTTAATCATGTAAATAAAAAGTGTGTTTACAAGTTTATTTTGAAATTTTGTTTATATTTACTGTTTTTTTTTTTTAATTAAATATTTAAATATGTTGTAAAACCCACAAAGTGGTGAGCAGGTGTAATTTTGGAATATGTTCAGATAGTGTAGAATGTGAGTCTATACTAAGTCACGCTGAGATTTATGAAAAAAAATATTATCTGAATTTTTATGCTTGCATATATGTTTATTTATGTACATAATACTTATTTCTTTCTTTGATTATGCAATAACTTCCATTATTAAAACAATAGCTGTAATGTATTATATATTTATTGTTTTAATTATGGAACAAAGCTATATTTTATGAAAAACGATGAATGCCATTGTCATGAAAGTTTTTGCATGTTTAATGTACAACTGTCTATAGAACAGCCTTTCTTGATGAGTACTGTTTTTAAACAAACAAATTAAAAATGAGGGTATAAATCACTAGTCATTTCACAACTAATAGTAATCATAATTAACTTTTCTTAAATAAACTAAAGTTAATGTGACTAATAAGCTTAGAACAATTAATGGTTAATATATTTTATATAACATTTTATAAACAAACCATACATAGTTTAAAATAAACAAGTTATGAAATGACATGCATTTTCTACCTTCATTTCTAATTTGTTTGTTGGTAAACAGTACTCATCAAGAAAGGCTGTAGTATAATGGGTCTAGAAGAATTTATTAATTATAATTTTATTGAGTTGTATTGATTATTTTCTTTTTATTCATAGAGGTTTTGTCTAAGAATCTGTGTTAATTTGCAACCATGGTAACCAAACTTAGGAATCTATAATATAAAAATGAATGTATGAAATGTGTTGGTAAGCGCAAATCTCAAGTATGGCTGAACCAATTTAGCTGATTCTTTTTTTAGATTATTCCTTGAAGTATGATGACAGTTTTGACAGAGATTTTTTTTTTAGGCTAGTTAGGGTGGGAGTAGGGAAGAAGCACACATAAGTCAAAGCGAAACTTGACAGAGTCTGGTAGTTGGTAAATAAAGATAACATTTTTTTGAATGATGATCTTATTTTATTGATGATTTTATTTTCAGATTTAAAACAAAATGAGTAAGCTCTGCAGACAAGTGTCTATTGAATCCCCTGGGGCTACCCTCAATGAATGTGTATTCAGTTTTGAAGTACCTGTGCCCGATGTCCCACCTTATGGTGCAAGAATCAGAGTTGTATATGCTGGTGCCTGCTATAGAGTGGTTCGAACTCGGTCTGCATCAGTCTGCAGCACTTCCTCGATTTCATCGATAGGAAGTCTGACAGGAGAGATGGAAGGCTTCTCCATGCATTCCTCAACTCCAGCGCATGTTGGTCTACGAGATGGTGCATTGTTCCCTGGTTATGAGGTTGCTGGTATCGTAGATGCTATAGGGGGAGCAGCAGAATGTACAGATGGTATAACTATTGGGACTAGAATAGTCTTGTATCCCTATGAAGGTGTACCTCATGGATATGCTGATTTTATTGTAGTGCCAGATTTCAAATGCTTGGTACCAGTCCCAGCAGTTCTGCCTTTGAGTGTTGCAGCCATGCTGCCGACTGGAGCTTTGCTAGCCACCAACACAGTCTATACAGCAATTGAATGCCTCAATACTATATTGGAGGGATCAACCAAAAAGGATAAAGCCACAATGCTGATTGTCGGGACAGGTGGACTAGCACTTTGGGCGCTTCGCATTGCTACACACTATTTTCGACGTCTTCCATACCATGATCGTATTCACATCTCAGTTGCTTCTCTAAAAGACGAAGGCTTTGTACTTGCCAAAGAGAATGAAGAGTGAGTATTCAGTTTAATATTACATAAAACACATTATAAAGTTGTTTTAATATTTTTTCATCAGTTCACCCTTCTAGTACACTTAATATGTGATCAATGACATATCTCGTGAATAGAAATAAACAAAATGACATCCAATGGCGTCAAAGTAGTCCCCATTATCCCAACGCAACAAAAGAGAGATATTTCCAGTATTGCTATTTTTTTTTATTTTAAAATAATATTTGCCATATCTTTTTTAAATATGACCAATATTCCCATTCCCCTCCAACTAGTCGTTAAAGACTGTATTAGGAGTGGGTACGACAATAGTCCAAACTGTAGCTATATTGGTTGTCTATTTCTCTGCACATATTAAGTCGTTTGACCGCAGATTAAGGCACCTAGCCTCTTGATTGATTATACTGCTGTACTTGGAACTTATTTGTATGTATGTTTGTATGTCTGTATTTGTAACTTTATGACTCAATTGGCTTTTTTTGTAGGATCAAAGTAGTGCAATGGTCCGAAGACCTTTACGAGCGACAACTGATAGAGCGCACGATAGACGCCTGCGGTGGTCCCGTCGATGTGGTCCTCAACTTTGGTACAACCTCACGGTCGCTGCATCGCTCTCTGCAATGCCTCGCTCCAGTTAGTACTTACAAACCTAAGACAGTTTTGCTTGCGTAATTACAATTGATATTACAATGGGGATGATGACTAGGTTTGATAAATAAGGTTTGGTATTTGGTTAAATAAGGTCAATGTTAACTAATTTATACATAAAAAGCAAAGATTGACTGGATATTTGCAAAATAAATAAGATTATAAAATTTCAAAATCTACTAAAAATATTTTATCGTAATTAGACATACAGTTTTAGCTTCCTTACATTAAATGAGACATTTTTCAATAAAAGAACTATAAACAAATCTAATGATCATTATGTCCTACGACGTCATGAAATAGTACCATTTTATATGGGGCGTTTTTCAGGGGCGGATCCCGGCAGTGCCGCAAATCTGACCCTTTAAATTCCTGTAGCTCCGAAAGTAATGATCGCAGATACCCTGTTACTTTTACAAAATTGCTTTACTATGAGCAACCTCCTAATTTTTATACAATTTAAAATAATGTCATCATCCCTATTAATATTATGAACATTAAATTTACCACCTATGCATATATTAGGCTAGACATTGACAACTAATCTCGCCCGTACTCATACTATCACGGGATGCAATGCTAAAGGTCTTGAAGTAGATTTGCCTAGAAAATGCCTTAATTAATGCTTTGAAAGTAATGGTCAAATCATCATTTCCCATTTATAAGTTTGCATAGAACACTATGAAGTCTGTAATTATATTATAGTCTGACCAAAAACGTTTTTATGTTGCAAAAAAACCAATGTATTATTTTTTTTATATTGTGCTAATTTGTTGTTATTTTCTACTTAAAATCTGTAAAATCACTTGTATAGTTATTTACATATTAATGAACACTATTATAATTATAGTTATCTGTTCAGGGTGGCATGGTGCTTGTAACTGAGAGCACGGGAGAGAAGTTGCTGCCAAAATTTGCAAAGAAAGCTGAAGATTTGAATGTCAACATAGTGGTAGTTCCCAATGGAACTATTGAACAGCTCAAGGAATTAGTGGAGCTAGTATCAAATGGAGATGTGAGTTACTTGTAATTTGCTAATATACTGTATAGTGCGACATAAAAGAGTAGAAATTAATAAAAATGAAACTAAAATATTTGCTGTGTGGCAACACCACATTTACTGTCATTATCAGAAAGATTAGGTCGAGCAGATTTCAATGATGTGACCTTTCACTTTTATATATTTAGACAAAGTTCAAGGGGAACCATTGTTCTCAAGGTACCAACAACAACGTACAAGGTTAACGAAATATATTTTGTCATACGCTTTACAGATAGAATCATTTATAAAATATGTATGTATTAATGATAGACATTATTTAAAATACCAAGACCTTTAAAAATAAGTCATAATCTAAAAACAAAAATCTTGAAAACCCGAACGCCTGCTTCGAAATTAAAGTCAGCTTGAAAAAAGTCAGCAAGACAAATTAATTTTGCTGCTTTTAATTATGACTTTTTTGTAAGATATTGTTTTTCTTTATTTTTAGATCGAACCTCCACCTCATTCGGTATTCCCCGCTGAAGAAGCTCAGGAAGTGGTGAGAAAGCTTTGCAATTCTGAAATAAATGGACGTGCCATATTAAAATTTCACAATATCGATTGAATAAGAATGGTCTCATAAATACACGTTATTACCAAAAATTATAATTAAGTTCTTGTATATCTATATTCATATTAAAGCGTAGCTGAGACTCGATTTTCTGGAACTTGGTTATTCAAATTCTTGACTATCTATTGATCCCAAGTAGAAATAATTCATATTAACGAGAAAATGCCTAGTATGTTGGTTGGTTTCATTTATTATGGTTTTTCGTATGCTTTCTAACATATTACGTTCAATTGTTATTCGAAACATTTCAGTTAATCGAGTTTTGGCAGTATATAATCTTGCACTATATTTTTATCCGAAGGAATGTAACTTTTTTTATAATTATATGATTCCTGTAAACTATAAAATTATAAAATGTACATGTAGAGTTATATATATTTTAGAAGTACTTATTTAGATAAAACATACTTCATCACATTTTTTTAGGATTTTTATAGTTTAGTTGAATATTACAGAATTTAATGAATATTTTTTTTTTAATAAATAATAATAAAATTATAAACAATAGTCGAGTAGATCTGATTTACTAGCTGAACAAGTCATAAGTCAATAGTGTTTGCACATTAACAGTGAACACAGACATTTTCTAGTTCTCACTGTGATTCGTAAGCGGTCAATTACAATGGCTGTGTTATTTTACACATACGTTCTTTATTACAAAAAAAGAATTAGACGATTTGTACTAAACCACAAAGAATATGTATTTGATTTAAGAGTAACATTTATAATTATACTAGTAGGTTATTAGTGTGGATGGAATGGAATTTTTTCATTTTAATCTTTGTTGTTAATATCATTTGCCATTAACATTTAATAAATGTTGTTTATAGAATTCATAACATAATATAGAGTGGAAAAATTTAATTGTTCCATCTCATACGAAATCTGTCATATTACGTAACTCATAGTTACTGTGTAGGAGTATTTGTCCAGAGCTAGATCACCAAGTTTCTATAGAGTGGAAAAATATAATTGTTCCATCTCATACCGAATCCGTCATATTACGTAACTCATAGTTACTGTGTACGAGTATTTGTCCAGAGCAGGGATCACCAAGTTCCTACAGAGTGGAAAAATATAATTGTTCCATCTCATACAAAATCCGTCATATTACGTAACTCATAGTTACTGTGTACGAGTAGGTATTTGTCCAGAGCAGGGATCACCAAGTTTCTACAGAGTGGAAAAATATAATTGTTCCATCTCATACAAAATCCGTCATATTACGTAACTCATTGTTACTGTGTACGAATATTTGTCCAGAGCAGGGATCACCAAGTTTAATTTGGGATCCAGTTTTTAAAATAACATGCCTGTTGCAGTCCATTTGCTTTAAATTATAAGCCCTTATCTTATTTCTCCCCATCTACATGTTACGTACTATGTAGTAGGAGGCTTTGGCCGTGGCTAGTTACCACCATACCGATAACGTATCGCCAAACGATTTAGCGTTCCGGTACGATGTCGTGTAGAAACCGAAAGGGGTGGATTTTCATCCTCCTCCTTCATTGCGTCATCACTTACCAGGTGAGATTGTAATCAAGGGCTAACTTGTAAAGAATAAAATAAAAAAAATATACCCTAAATATATATAAGGTTGTAAATTATGTACTTACCTAATGAAATAATATTTCCAATAGAAATTTAGTCTGTGAAGTCTGTCATACTGTATAAATAATTTGGTGATCCTTGGTCTATATCTAGAGTATTGACTATATTTACGTATACTTAGTTTGTAATATAGTTCGAACCTTAAGTTTCTTGAGAATATCCTTTAGACAGGAAGCATAATTATATCGGTACAATATGTGGTACGGAATACAATTTTGAGAAGGGTTTTTTCAAGTTTTTGTATTTACTCTGCTCTTCCTAAAATATATCTTTGCAAATTTGTAATATCACTAGGTTTTTGAGTTATTATCTAAAAGATGATACTTTATTTTTTGCTTTTATTTTTTTGTTACAAAAACTCTTTTCATAATTTATCTTCCATTGTACTTATTTTCTCCAGAAACTAAAGTTTTAACTATATTAAATAAAATAAGTCCTATACTTAGAGAGGATAATAATTATATTTGTCTTTATATTGATAAATATTTTATTTGACGCTAAATATATTTAATTTATTCTATATTTCTTAGATTTAGAGTTAGGTAGATTGAGCTTTAAACCGATAAATATTAACGCCAATGTATAATTTAATAATTTTCTATACGCTTTTCGAATATGCGTTCTAGTCTGATCCTTTAACTTCAGGTAAAGGGATGCTTTGAAACATTAATGCACTACACTGCAACATTGTAATGTGCCATATTTTTTTTATTGTAAATGAACAATAAAAGTATTTATCGTCATTAAGAGATACAGTAAAAATAACAATTGATAAATCATAATTATATCTTAATTGCCATACGTATTTAATATGTATAGATTTAATTTATTAATAATTTTGACTATACTTAATTGTAAGTTTGACGTGTTTTAAATAGTTTTCACAAATTCTACTCTCAGTTATCCTATCTGCAATAATGAACCTAACCCTACATGCAAGTTGCATTTAGCTATGAGTTTGTGTTGCAAATTGAATGCGATCCTATTGAGACAATTAGCTGTTCTTGTTATTTTATTTTTCGTAATCAATTTTGTAAATTTAATTTACATAAACCAAGGGTTCGAAGCCATAAGCAAATGCTAAAGAACAGCCAATTATACATTTTGAAAGAATATATTTTTTTACAAAAGAATTTATGTATTTTTCTTAAATGAGAGTATACTTTGTCCACATATACAAACATACCATAAATATTATTGGTTATATAACATTACAACCTTAATCCATGTAAAATGTCGTTGTGTCAATAAGGCAATATTATATTCAAGTATTAAATGAAGATGTGAACATTTAAAATAAAATGTTCGAATATCTGTATTGATTATACTTAATTGTAATAAAAAAAAAATAAAGCGATTTAACAAAATCCGTGTCTTTTTTGTCTTCTACAAACTGAACAGGCTTCGAAGATATTTGTATAAACGGTGTCATATGACCAGCTGCCGTTTTGATCTTTTTCTAACCCCTTTACTCTTATATCCTATCAATGATTTCAAGAGTAAATAATAATGGTAGGTATCTATCTATTCTATTATAGGTACTAAAGAAATTTCATATAGGCATCATGAGGGCAATTTTGAAGTTACTAAACTTCTTTACCCACACTCATTTAATCTTAATATATAAATGCGAAATTTAATTTCTTAAAATGCGCACAACTGAAAAGTTGGATGTGCATGCCCCGGACCGGATTCGAACCCACACCCTCCGGAATCGGAGGGAGAGGTTCACTGGGCTATCACGGCTCTAACGGTGAAGGAAAACATCGTGAGGAAACCTGCATACCAGAAAATATTCTTAATTCTCTGCGTGTGTGAGGACTGTCAATCCACATTGGACCAGCGCGTTGGACTATTCCCTTCCCTTCTTCCCTTCTCATTCTGAGAGGAGACTCGAGCTCAGCAGTGAGCCGCATATGGGTAGATAATGATATAAATGCGAAAGATTATTTATCAGGAAATCTTGAAAACCGCTTGATGTACAAAACGTTACGAAAGTTGGCAGGGAGGTAGTTTATAATTAGTAGGTATCCACTAGGAACGGATTTTGCGATAGGGCCGGTTTAAAGAGGTCTTAGGCCAGACGAAGTCGCGGGCGTCTGCTAGTGTACACTATGCGCACTCATGAATTGAGGTCTTCAAGTCAAGAGTGCAGGAGTGTAGATGGCAGCACGCATCGCCTAATCGTAAATCATCAAGTTAATGAACGCGTAACAATGGGGTGATGCGTGCTGCCATCTACAGGCATAATGAAACAGTGCTTCTTACTTTAAACTACCGAAGATGGCGCTCTTAGAGAACTTTGAAACAATCCCATATGCTTCAAGGACCTGTTGCGATGCAGTTATGCCGGAAGCTCATAGATTTTTTTATTTTTAACAGATTTCAAAAAAGGAAGAAGTTCTCAATTCGTCTGAAATTTTTCTTTTTTTCCAAGTAGTTGTACAGTAAGTACAGGAGTTATTAGCATATAATGTATCATCTATGGTTATTAGGCAGCTATAGAGCTTGTACCAACGGCAGCTTCACTTACTTTTACATAGAGACTTTTTTGATTTTAACTGTTTTGTCTGTTGTCCGGTATAACTTTGGTGAACTGATTTTAATGGCACTACCACTGGAAAATATAGGCTACTTTTTAGCTCGGAAATAACTATGGTTCCCGAGAAATCTGTAAAAACTGAATAAGTAAAAGTATTAGAAAGTAAGCAAAGGCCAATCAAAAAAAAATTAATAAAAGTCACGCCAGCATTGCGTCCTATATATGTATTTTTTTTACAACAATATTTTCAGAGAGTTCTTGAAATACAAGATTATTTTAAAATCCTTTATTGTGGTTCACTGTTCTTAATTCTTTAAACAAATATAAAGATTTAAGGTTTCCAATATTTTCATCCAAGACTCTGGTGGTGGTACGTTCGAACACTTTCGTACCCCATATATCGATAACCGAGCGTATTTCTTCATTGGATGCGGCGTGTAGCACTATTAACACTGAGGATGTTCCCACACCTCCCTTTTTTATCGTAGCGTTCGCGCCACAAGATTTTATGGCGACATTATCTACGTGAATGTAATTAATTATATAACCGGGAAAATTGTTCTCGTAAACGTACACCTGCCCTTCATTGATCGAAACGGGATTATTCTCCACGACAGCCGAATCCATGTGTTTCAAATGGTGGTGCCACTTGCCCATTTCAAGTGGCAGTTTCCTCTTCTCACAGAACAGTCTTGCATTAGCGCAGCTTACGAAAATGAGTATCGTAAATCGGTCCATTTAAGAGAACCAACTTGAAACGTTTAAAATGAGAACACATTTTCAATTGAATTCTATGGCCATTGTTAAAGAACAATGACTAGAAATAAAAAATGATAACGACGACTTTGGAAAAAGGAAAAACCGACGACTTTCAGCAATCATATACGATGTGATATTAGTAGAAGTGAGGGGCAGTTGTACCCTATATATTGATTTACTCTTTAGGCAGTTGAAACAATTACATATGTAGGTACATGCACTGCACTACATCCCACATATTCTGTAAATTAAATTTGAATTACTCCTCAAAGCAAAGGAGAAATAGGTAACTACCTACATGTTGTTCTCTGAACTGACCTGAGCCCACGTTTTTTTTATTGTGTCTTTTATAAAATATTGATTTACGAGGTGCAATAACCCCTTAAGTTAAGGGCGAAGGCATCCTTCAGAGCAGCCCATCTATGCCATTTTGTGACTAATTTGACCCACGTATTGCCTGCGGTTTTGCTGTGTCGTCGGACCACCTACCGAATGGACGGCTTGCTCTTCTGTAACCCGAGGTACCTGACCACGATGTCGGTCTTGCAGTCCAAAGACCGTAGCTCATCCTTGCTACATGACCTCCCAATCACCATAGAGCATCTGTTAGTGTACTTATGTAGATTTGTCCTTGTTGCCGTTGGTGGTAAGTACATTACAGACTTATGACTATGAGGCTTTGAAGTTCACACCTAAGCTTCAGGTTATAGTGTTTTTCAGATAGGATGGGTACGGTGACAGTTCGTTTCACTATTGAAAGTTTGCCACGTTTCACTATAATAGTATGTATCATAGAATTTTAGTTACTTGTACCGAATCGTATATCTATGGTATGTATTATGAACGTCATAAGGCAACTGTCATCATACCCATGCTATCTGAAAAACACATTAATAGCGCATACTCGTTACAATGTATTGATGGACGTGTCAACTTGAACTACTGTTGTTATATGAACAGTGTTATTAAAAACCTTAGTGATATGTACTTAAGGTTAACAATTGTCTGAAATTGTGTACAGTTTACGTATAAACTAACAACGAATAGGTACCTACTAGTTATTGATTTCTTTGAATATACTTTTTAAGTACAACCAACCTTTCTGATAAGTTGATTGCTTGTAGGTTCATACTTGTTTACAAACTTGGAAAGAATCGTAGCGGTCTTTCGACCTTTTTCTCGTCATTTCGAGAACATTCTAACTCCGTGACAATCTACATAAGCGAAGCGAAGTAGCATCGATTAAATGAACAATCAGTGAACTCGGTCTCTGTTCTCGGAACGACGATTCTGGACAATTAACCTCGAACTCTTAGTACGTAACAATAGTTACAATCTAAGGAAAACCAATTGCAGGATAACGAATACCTACCTAATTTTTTTTTTAAACAATAAGTGGAGATTACAGGGGTGTCCATATAACAAATAATAATCATATTAATACATTATTACTTTGTAATCAATACATATCTGCAATCACAATGTATGTCTGTGTGATTTCTCTTTTGCTTATTATAATTTACACGATATTAAACACACTAATCACACAGTTTTGTCTGTTTGTCCGGGCTAATCTCTGTAACGCCTGAACCGATTTTAATGGGACTTTCACTGGAAGATAAAGGAACATTTCCATTAAAGCATTATGGCATATTTATTATAATTATATTTGTTTAAAATATAATTGGCACTAATATAACTCAAAAAAAAAATAAGAAAACGCTAGTTTGGTGTTGAAATTGATTTATTTATTTATGATGATTACAGATTATTGTAAAACTCGCACATAACATAATAGATCCAATTTTAGCTGTAGGCACTCAACTTATCATTAACACGTGATAAAGATCGTTAAAGAGTCAAACTTTATCCTAAGCCCGCTAACCCACAATATAGCAGATTATCGGGTAAGGCATCATATATCATCCATAAGGAGGTAGGCCCAAACATTTTAATATATATATAAACTAAATAAAGATTATTCATTAAATTCCATTCAATCGGTTCCGAGATCTAAACCCTATTTGACTCAACTAATTAAGAATTAAACTAATTAAAGAAACAATTATCGGTTCATGGACCACTTATTTGCGGCGCTTGTATATCGGGACTTTGATCCCTGTCCTGCTAGCCTATTCATTATTTTGGTAAATATTATCAACTTATTAAAATAAACATCAAATCGACTGAATCGTCTACCTACTGAATGATATCCACCGGATGACATTTGATACATAGAATCTCAATTTCGTATGTGTCAACTAGCATACGTCATAGATAGTGAATTAAGCCGGATTTATATTTGTCTGACGTGTCGTGGCAAATATAAATCCGGCTTTATAAATTTTGTATGCGACATCACGACATGTCACAACACATAAGTGTAAACGTTGCCATATAGAATAAATTATACCGATTCTGTTCTGATGCGTCACGTCAAGTCACGTCTGACAAATATAAATCCGGTTTTAGTCTGTTGGTCTGCCTCTGGTCATTCGACCCTAAAAAATGTATGAATCTGGTAACTGATAAACCAATCCATGCGTCAGGTGACCCAAAAGCTAGCGCTCATTTGCCTTACAGAGGCCAGCGTGTTGAGTGAGTTGATTAAAAAAATTGATGGTGTAAATTTTTTGTAAATACTTTATTTTTAATACTAATATCTATGAACTATTTAAATAAAGAATGTTTGCACAATTATCAGACTTTGTAAAAATTATTGGGAAATTCGGGAAATAGTAACCCACGAAAAGCATTTTCATATAAATTAGGATTATTACTGCTTGCACTATAAAACAAAAATTGCATGTTAATAATAATAATAGTACAACCTCGGACCAATAACATACCACAAGGCGAGCGAGAATCAATAGTTTTGTGATGTGATGTGATGTTTAAATTAAAATGATTATTTGCTTTTTAGCTTACAACAGATTTTAAAAATCGATAATAATCCCATCAAAACATATATATTTATGTGAAAATGCAAGCCAAGTCAATTAATGAGAATGTGTGACAGCAGACAAGCGAACTAAATGGATACCAAATTCTACAGATAATACTGATTTTTTTTTTATTGGAACAAACAATATTGCAAAAAGATTAATTCAATTAATAATTCGACTGTTCAAGTGTTATTATATTTTTGAATAACAAACACTTGTATAATGCCAAAAACTTTAATAATTTTGCAAAACATTATAGACTCAGCGCCACGAAAGAAGTCCCTTGGCTAAAACCTGAACTAAAATTGACAGCGCCTTATACAAATGACAATAAGGCCGCAATTACCAAATAACAGTAAGCGCCATTAAGACATTAGCGCCGCGTTTACGGGACTTGTTTCGTGGCGCGGACTCTACTAAAGGCGACTTTAATAGACTTTTATTTTCACATTTGTTTTGATGGGATTATATTCTACGTGTAATATCACTCGAATATCCATTTCATAATAAAGTCTAACTAATCTTATACATCGATATAATAATAAGAAGTTAGTAAAATTTAATAATAGTACACTCCAAAACAGAGTTCCTTAAAATAGTCAAGACACTATTGGGCAGTTATGATCAGAATCTCAATAAATCTTCAAAATCAAATCTACAGTCATAGTCTACTTGTAGGCTACCATTTTTATAACTACACAATTCATTGCATTACGGTGCTGACAGACTTGATCATTCACTTGTAACAGAAAATCGAGCATTCGCCGTTTTTATATTTGTCGAACTGAACAACGAGCCGAGCTTAGCATAGACCCGAATATTGCTACGAACTTCTTGAGAATTCTAGCGAACACTTTATTCGTTGATCGTCAAAGATATTCTTCATGAAGATGTCAGACTTCAAGCAAATCTGCTCGCTAGAATCCTCGCCAGAACGTCCGATAGAATGCTCGCAAAAATGTTTTCGTATTTTTCTGTGATATATCATTCGCATGAATGCTCATTACAAGTGAATGCTCAAGTCTATCAACACATTTAGAGAATGGCCGACTAGCCGACCATTGGGCGTAAACAGGGGTGACATCTAGCGTTGCCAACCGTACAACCGTATAATATAATAGTATCGTACTATATTTGGGGTCTACGTACTATATAATGTTGAAGATATATATAGTACGCAAAGTATTTTTGCGTAAGTATTTTTGCGATATTTAGAACACAGAAACAAAATTTTCATTTCAAAACGTTATGAACATTAGTTTTTGACAGATGCAATTGCCTATCCGAACTTGTGTATTACTGAGTTACAAACATTAAACGAACGAATTAGAAAAAAAAAAATGGTTTTGGTTTTCAAAAATTTAAAAAAAAATGTGCAAAACAGCGTAAGACACTCTTATTACCCGACTGTAAGAAGGGTCATTTCATTAACTCTTGAAAAATGCAATAAGAGTGAATAAATATTGATTTTTGAAAATAAATGTCGATATTTTGCTTGTTACCTGAAGTACTATATTTTATTTATGCGTACTATATTTTTTTACAGCTAAATCTAAAAAATACTATATTTTTCTGAAAAAATCTTGACAACGCTAGTGATATCTGTGACATTCATCTCAATGTCTAGTCGTGTTCTTAACGCCATAAAGTGTTTTTTTTTTTAATAAAACAAAAGTCAGACAATCTCCCGACAGTCGGTCCTTTATCGATTGTAAATAACTATGTATAACGAAATAGTCGGCTTGCCGGTATTATCAGCACAACTTTAACAGCTTGGCCAGAAATATAAAAAACCTAGATTCTAGGCATTCTATTTTTAGCAGCCTGAGACTAAATTAAATTTTTTTCCACCACATGGCGAGGTTTATTATTTTCTGGTCATACAATACATGGAATATTATTGTTTTTTTATTTTTAATTTAACCAAGTAAATTTTTCTTCATCCATTTTTAATACAAAAGTTTAGGTAACTTTTATAATTACCATTTATTTAAAATTTTATTAAGCTGCTTTATTGTATCTATCAAAGCTACCGTAAGCAAAGTTTAAAAATAATTTACTGAGGAACTTACTTACATGTATTTTTAGATCATCATTAGCTGCAGATTTGTTCATTTGAGATTTTAATAAAAATATTATAATATTATATAATTATACAGAAATCAAAACAGATTTCTTTATGGTTTAAATAATAATAGAACATAAAACGTTTACAGTGGAAGACAACAGAAATAAATTCTATTCCATTAAAATTGTACATCAAAACATTCAATTAATTTTTCATATTAAAATAAAAACTCTAAAGCCGATTCCACATTTGTATCATTCACCCGTTCCGTTGACCGTACCGTACCGTATGTCATTATAGTCTGGCGAATTCGTTGATAACACTCCCATGATATGCGGGCGACAGGGGAAAAGACTGCGCGGGTGTGAAAACGTGCGTGCGGGGAAGTGACGTGCATCAGTCGTGCGTCTTTCATTCATCGTTTCTTAGTTTTCGAAGAGGAGTGATATATTACAGACTAAAAAAAGCATCGAAGACAATAATAGTAATAGGGATGGACAGGATTCCATAAAATATAAAAAGTTCAAAGAATATATGAATTACGTTTAAAAAAAACTGAAAGCTTGGCTTGTCGAAAAGGCTTTCAATATATTCAAAATAGCTTTATCAAATTCCTAGAAAATACAATTTTATGACATTTATTCATGAAAATTTATGAATAAAATATGAATATGAATATTAAGAGAATATGATACATCATTCGTTAGTCTGCTGGATGTTTACGTATTGTATCTTGTTTTTTGGCCTCAATACGAGTGTGTACTCGTCGGATAATATGTGTCAGCTCCTTTAATAATAGTCAGAATCACACTGACACGTAACAATTCGCCTCATCGGCCGCTCAGAGATTGCGTTCCTGGTCATGATATAGTAGGCGATGTGACTTCGAACTGGCGCACTAGGTGGCCGAACCGCGCTGTTTCAAGGTTATGCCAACAGTTTGTCTTTGTAGTGATGAGACAAAATAACGAGGCAATTGTAATTGAATATGTTTCTCCCATTCGATCACTACCTGTCAGAAACGCAATCTCTGAGCGGCCAGACTTTTACGCATATTTGGTTGTGTGATACGTCATTATCCGATCAAATGTATGGTGGTACATCGGTCGCTAGTCTGGGGTTCTATTTTTTTTTTATACTACACGATGTAGCCGGCATCCACACGGTGAATAGGTAAGCGGATCGGGCGAATGTGGAACGTGCTTTAAGTTTGGCATTAAAATATGGTACTTTAAAGTGTGTCCACCATTGTCCTCTTATAATAAATGGACGTTCAATCATGTAGAAATTTTCACTTAAAAACTGGCCAATATTGCTTTGACAGTTTTAGAATTATTGGTAAAAAAAATATGCCTAAAGGCCTTTAAGTCCAATATTCAATAAAATCCCAAATTCAGAGCAAATTCAACCTTAAGGATTGAGTTTAAGGTTGAATTTGCAAATGCGACTACTTGAATTGAGTGCCAAGAAGTTGTGTTTGGCACTCATTGAGTGGGGACGTTTTTTGGTCGCTGATTGTGCATCCATTTTTTAATAGAAGATCAATGGTGTACACTTTTGTACCTAAAGTAAGGACAATTACAAAGAGTATCATTATCAAACATTTCGAGTTTTTTTACTATACTGCATTCACGGTGCAGTTACGTTAATTTTCAAACTTCATTAAAAATTCAGGACGGAATATGTTCTACGGAAGTCAAAGGCACTTTTTAAACAAACTGTTCCTCTAGCACATTGTCATATTACTTCCAAGTGAGTAATTGAGCTACAGCTCCTAGCGTTCTTTCTTATTTCACTAAATACTAAACCTTCCCTCATAACCTTAATAAAATCGACAAAGATCATTAAAAGATTGTTTCATTTCTAATACTATTCGTAAAACACTACCGTAAAAGTATTTCATACAAAAATTCAATACACTTTTTATAGTTAAGACATAATATCTATAAAATATTTGTAAATAACATATAATGATGTAAAAGTATTTCATGTCGTCATAATTTATATTAGAAGGCACCAATCGACGGCTTGGAGTGTACAAGTGATTCATCATTAGCATAAAATAAAATGTTAATAAGTATTCAAGATATAAAGGAGAGCGGAATTAAGACTTAAAATAGAGCAGTGGTTCAAACATGGTATATATATTTTTTTATTCTTTACAAGTTAGCTCTTGACTGCAATCTCACCTGATGGTAAGTGATGATGCAATCTAAGATGGAAGCGGGGGAACTTCTTAGGAGGAGGATGAAAGTTCACACCCCTTTCGGTTTCTACACGACATCGTACCGGAACGCTCAATCGCTTGGCGGTACGTCTTTGTCGGTAGGGTGGTAACTAGCCACGGCCTAAGCCTCCCACCAGCCAGACCTGGACCAATTGAGAAACATCAATCGGCCCAGCCGGGGATCGAACCCAGGACCTCCGTCTTGTAAATCCACCGCGTTTACCGCTGCGTCACGGAGGCCGTCAAAATAGTACATAATGGTTTGAAAGCCGTGTGGCCAAAGCTTCATTTACTAAATGCTTAGTTTGTGGTGTTATAGATAGAAAACAAATTTATTTGGATCATTGAGGCTTTGGGAAGTAGAAAATTGGAAGGAATAAAGCAGTTTCAAAGCTTCCGACCACTAACCGCCCAACCATAAATCGTACTTATTTTATATATCTTTCTTTGAAAATATGGAAATAATGCCCTCAGGTCATTGACCTCTTATAATAAAAGGACGCACAATAATGTGGAAAATTTCACTTAAAAACTGCCCAATTTTGCTTTGACAATTTTAGAATTATTGGTAAAGAAAATTGTGAAAAAAGGTTGAATTTGCAAAAGCGACTACTTGAATTGAGTGCCAAGAAATTGTGTTTGGCACTCATTTAGTGGGGACGTTTTTTGGTCGCTGATTGTGCATCCACTTTTTAATAGGAGATCGATGCGTCAGGTACCAGAGATCGTGGCGACCCTCGCTAGACACCGTTGAAGTTTATATATCTAATGATTCAAAAAAATATATATTATTTTTTATCCTTTGTATAAAATATGCAATTTTATGGCAAATATTAAGAAGCACTGTTCTATGTTCTATAACGTTAAGTTTAAGTCATAATTCGCGCGAAAAACACATACAAAGTGTGCGTTATCCTATAATATATGGTTGATTGGAGACGGAGCCTCCGTTACATGTGTATGGTCGCGGCGGTGTAGCGCGCTTCGCCCCGGCGCCAACTCCACGTGGACGGACGATACTGAAAAAGTTACATTTTTATATATACTAACGGCATGCGCCCACCTATCCGCACCGTACGCGTCGTAGGGATCGCATCAAACGTATTTTAGGAAAGTCATACAAGTGCGTCTACTGATCCGCATTGTGCGGATTTTAGTATTCTTTGTACAGAAAGTCATACAAGTGCGTCTACTGATCCGCATCGTGCGGTTTTTAGTATTCTTTGTATAGAAAGTCATACAAGTGCGTCTACTGATCCACATCGTACGGATCGAATCAAACCGATTTTAGTATTCTTTGTATAGAAAGTAATTGAAATCCGTCCACTGATCCACATCGTACGGATCGAATCTAACCGATTTTAGTATTCTTTGTATAGAAAGTTATACAAGTGCGTCTACTGATCCGCATCGTGCGGATTTTAGTATTCTTTGTATAGAAAGTCATACAAGTGTGTCTACTGATCCGCATCGTGCGGATTCTAGTATTCTTTGTATAGAAAGTCATACAAGTGCGTCTACTGATCCGCATCGTGCGGATTTTAGTATTCTTTGTATAGTAAGTCATATAAATGCGACTACTGATCCGCATCGTGCGAATTTTAGTATTCTTTGTATAGAAAGTCATCCAAGTGTGTCTACTGATCCGCATCGTGCGGATTCTAGTATTCTTTGTATAGAAAGTCATACAAGTGCTTCTACTGATCCGCATCGTGCAGATTTTAGTGTTCTTTGTATAGAAAGGCCCAATTGGACTTCAAACACGTAAATAAATGAAAACTCTCAGGCAAACAGGTTTCCTCACGATGTTTTTCCTTCACCGTTTGAGACACGTGGTATTTAATCTCTTAAAATGCACATAAATGAAAACATGGAGGTGCATGCCCCGGACAGGATTCGAACCTTCGAACAGAATGCAGAGGTCATATCCACTGGACTATCCACGTCTCACAGGACCAATGAAGCAGTTAAATAGGAACGCTGATAGATATTCAATACCTTGATAAGCAGCTGGCCACTGCGAGTGTGTGGGTTTTTGAACGCGTATAGCACCCAGGCGGCGAGGCTGCACACTAGCGCCACGGCAACAAACGCACCCACCACGCCACCCGCCGACGACGAGGCGGGCGGCGCCTCTGGTGCTGGCTCACCCGCCGCCACTGCCGCCGCCACCGCCGCCTTGGCGGCAGGCTCTGAGCTCACTGCGCCTGCAAAGCGACATCACTCAAACCAATTATCACCTATTAGACTTGTCATCATCATCATCATCATTATCATCATATCAGCCGATGGACGTCCACTGCAGGACATAGGCCTTTTGTAGGGACTTCCAAACATCACGATACTGAGCCCCCTGCATCCAACGACTCGCTTGATTTCGTTAGTCCACCTGGTGGGGGTGTGGCGAACGAACTCTTTCGTTCGCCCACTTTAGGTTAGGCCATCTACATTCACATTCCAGATTCATTTCATATTTAGAATTCCCTCGACCGCGCATGCGTGGATATATTGTTTCGCCCATCCATTACATCTTTACCACTTCATCATTCCACACCGCTTCATCTATTTGATAGTACTTTTATTTTATATCCATATACAATTGTTACAATCAGTAAAGTGAATAAATATACCAAATCAACAACATCGTTTCATATCAATATACAAATATACAACGTGTCCCAAAATTCAACGATAAGCGGGCGCCAAAAGATTGACCTGCTCATGAGCACTTAAGGAAAAATAATAAAAAAAATATACCTAAATTTTTTTTTTAGTTACAAAATAAATTTTAAAATTCTTTGAAAATTTACACCTTGTATGATATTTTGAACTACCGCAGCTACAATTTCTTAAATATGCTTAAGATTTTTTTTGTATCGGAACCTAAGTAGTACTACTATTCACCACAACTCTTAAAAACACCACAATGCCCGCAGTTTTTACACAAAAAAATATCAAAATATTTTTTTTCCCTCAAATTTTTAAAGATTTTTACTTTCAGTCTACTTTGACTCATGGTCTTGCAAAAAAAAGTATGAACACCGCTATGGCAAGTTATTTTCAAAGTTGACGCAACTAATCAAGATTTCAAAATAGTATAATACCCTAGGATAACTAGTCACAAAAAAAAATATGCGTACCATTTGTAAACAAGAACCAAATTTCTTAATTGTTCTTGTTGTTAGTAATAAATTTTACTATGTTCCAAAAATGTGTTTGTTATTTTAATTACACAACATTAAAGTAAATGTTCGAATTGTTTTCCACCGGCATTAATACAGGCACGACATCGCCTTAAAAACGACCGTTTTATTTTTCGCGCATATCTTCTAGCATTGATATGTGCCGCAGCCTGAGTGATTTTTTGCCGAAGCTCGTCCAATGTCGTAATCGGTTTTGCGTAGATCCTGTCTTTGAGACAACCCCAATAAAAGAAATCCAGGGGGTTTAGGTCGGGTGATCGGGGTGGCCATAGGATAGGACCAAGTCGCCCGATCCAACGCCCCGGATACTCGTGGTCTAGGTATTGTCTCACAGGACGAGCGTAGTGAGCTGGGCAACCATCATTTTGATACCACATATTTTGAAGGTCGCTTAGGGGGACGTCTTCTAGTAATTCTTGCAAATCATTTTGTAAAAAGTTCAAATAACTGTCCCCATCTAAGTTTCCTTGTAATTCAAAAGGCCCAATCACTTTTCCATTTAAAATGCCCGTCCATAAGTTGACCTTAAATTGATATTGGGATTTGTCTTCTCTCATCAGGTGCGGATTCTCATTGCTCCAGCTGTGTAGGTTGTGAAGATTTAAATAGCCATCTTTCTTGCAGGTTGTTTCATCCGACCATAGTACTTTATCCAAGAACTGAGGATCTTCCCGATGCTTTTGAAGCATCACTCGGCAAAATGCGATCCGCAGTGGATAGTCCCGTGATAGTAACGTTTGTACACGTCTGTAATGATATGGGTGTAGCCGATGACGTTTTAGTATTCGATGTGCTGAACTTTTTGGGATTCCCGTAGCTGCTTCTATGGCACGCACTGAGGTAGTTGAATCAATGTTTATTTCATTGAGAACTTCTTCATCGCATTCCGATCTAGGTCTTCCAGCGTTTCTTCTAGCTGACGGCAAACGACCCTCCGAAAACGCTTGATGCACATTCATAAATACCCGATAATCTGGATATCTTTGAGCGTTTGGGTACCTTTCTCGATACAATCTGCTAGCAGCGTTAGCATTGCACCGACATTCTCCATAAATGAGATGCATGTTAGCGTATTCCATCGGCGTGTATGGTTGCGGCATGATAACGCTAAACAGTCCAAAATACACCAAAAGTCCAATTCACAAAACACAGGCACAGTCCAAAATAATGCCAGGTCAGTTCAGTTTGCAGATCACTTAAGTCCAGTCCAAAATGCAAAGCCAAAAGTCGTTAGTACGAGAGCCACGTCAATTGAATACGGAAAGTTGCGCAGTAAACAAAGGAGCAGAGCGTACTGACTTGCTGGGAACAGGATTTTCTTTACCTGCATCATTGTCATTCAACAAAGAACATCTGTCTATCCCTCTCTAACGTATACTTATCGCTATCTTTCTCTCTCTCTCTCTCTCTCTCTTATTTTTAAATGTTATCGTTCGTTCCATTAAAATTCTAGGAAATTGCAACGTATGACTCACATCATTTTGTGCATAAAGTAAAAGTGATTTCTAGGAGCAAAAACATTTTAGAAATTTAGTTCTTGTTTACAAATGGTACGCATATTTTTTTTTTGCGACTAGTTATCTTAGGGTATTATACTATTTTGAAATCTTGATTAGTTGCGTCAACTTTGAAAATAACTTGCCATAGCGGTGTTCATACTTTTTTTTGCAAGACCATGAGTCAAAGTAGACTGAAAGTAAAAATCTTTATAAATTTGAGGGAAAAAAAATATTTTGATTTTTTTTTGTGTAAAAACTGCGGGCATTGTGGTGTTTTTAAGAGTTGTGGTGAATAGTAGTACTACTTAGGTATCCGATACAAAAAAAATCTTAAGCATATTTAAGAAATTGTAGCCGTGGTAGTTCAAAATATCATACAAGGTGTAAATTTTCAAAGAATTTTAAAATTTATTTTGTAACTAAAAAAAAATTTAGGTATATTTTTTTTATTATTTTTCCTTAAGTGCTCATGAGCAGGTCAATCTTTTGGCGCCCGCTTATCGTTGAATTTTGGGACACGTTGTATAAAACTTCCATGGCGATAGGGGTCTACCAACACTGAGCTTTGTAATGCAGGGTCGCCATTCCAGCACCTTGGGACCCCAACAGGCTTATATTATTAGACTAGAATCGCACTCAAATTCATCAACAAAATTGTCTGTCGTTTTTGAGGGGGGCGAGGTAAACTCACACATCGAAAATATTTAATACCAATGAATATATCCTGTATCCTTACACTACACAGTTGTGTGTATCGTCACTTAATCTCAAAAACTACTTGACGCACAAAAATGAAATTCGACAGGGACGTAGTTTACAGTTAGTAGATGTCCGCTATGAACGAATTTTGCAAGAGGGAGGTCTAAGGGCGGACGAAGTCGCGGGCGTCCACTAGTACATAATATTAGTAAGTTCAAATAGGCAGGGAGACGTTGGATGCTGGCGACTCGAGACCGTTTTGTTTGGAAGTCCATGCAAGAGGCCTATGTCCAGCAGTAGACATCCATCGGTAAGGTAAGGTAAGTTCATATAATAAACAGCAAATATGTGTTACAATACAAAATTAATTAAAAGATAATTATTAATAGATTATTCGCCTGTTGTACAAAACTAAAAAGATTTTTTGCATAGAGGCAGTTTAAATGCCTAGAAACTCTAATCACATTTTTATTTGTGAAAATAATCTCGTAATTGTAATATTTTTATAAAACAAAACGGTTTTTATCACGTCACCGCAAACGCCAATCATAAACTGTAACGTCATTCGCTACGAGGCACCGGTTTGTGATTGGCGCTTGCGGTGACGTGATATAATCACATCATTGCAAACGCCAATCACGCTGTTATCTTTATGAATGACGTCACTTGCTAATGTAATAATGTTGTGTTTCGGCGGCAAAAAATTTACGTAGATATTTTATCATTTATAATTAATTTTTTACTGGTTATTATTGACGGGACAAAATAAAATATAAAGATAAATAAATAAAGATAAGTATACTTTATTTGCACACCACAAAGACAAAAACAAGTGAAATAAAAAAAAATTAGGAAGAGATCAGCATACAAAAGGCGGCCTTATCGCTAAGTAGCGATTTCTTCCAGGCAACCTTCGGTTTAGGAAAACTTAAGGACATCAGCAGGTGGCGTAAAACAAAAATAACCATAGTATTAGTAATACACATACATACAAATAATTTACATCCTAATACATAAACATAGCTTATAATACTTCCATAATTCAGTTTAAACACTGTTTACAAAAGAGGCAAGTAGTCTATTAAATAACTAACTGTAATTACCAGTAGTGACGATGGCGGTGTCGTGCGAGCTGGTCGGCCGGGTGTCGGTAGTGTACACGATCTTGCCGGAGCCGTCGGGCGCGTCCACGTGCGTGCTCGCCGGGCAAGCCGTCTCATTGGATATAGCCGACGTGTCGCAATCTACACAATAAACACACACACATACACAACTTTTGAAGTCTCAATCAGCATTATTTTTAAGTTAGCCCTTGACTATAATCCCACTTGATGGTAAGTGATGATGCAATCTATCCTACATACAGCCTCTCTTGATGAGTACTTTACCAACAAACAAATTAAAAATTAGGGAATAAATCACTAGTCGTTTCACACCTAATAATAATTATAATTAACTTGTCCTTAAAGTAATATTAATAAATTCGATTAATAAGCTTAGAACAATTAGATATGGTTAATATATTTTATATAACATTTTATAAACAATACATACATAATTTAAAATAAGTTAATGACATGCGTTTTCTTCCTTCATTTCTTATTTGTTTGTTGGTAAGCAGTACTCATCAAGAAAGGTTGTAGTATAAGATGAAAGCGAGCTAACTTGCTAGGAGGAAAATCCTCACCCATTTCGGTTTCTACACGACATACCGGAACACTAAATCGCTTGGCGGTACGTCTTTTTGCCGGTAGGGTAGACCTGGACCAATTAAGAAAACCTGAATCAGGCTAGTTGAGGATCGAACCCAGGACTCTGGACTGTGCATACAGGTTTCCTCACGATGTTTTCCTTCACCGTTTGAGACACGTGATATTTAATTTCTTAAAATGCACACAACTGAAAAGTTGGAGGTGCATGCTCCGAACCGGATCCGAACCCACACCCTCCGGAATCGGAGGCAGAGATAATTTCACTGGGCTACTATGGCACTTAGTAGCTGCTTTTAAGAATATTTTTTGTTCGATCCTGGGTTACACGGCCCGAATCAATTTAGAACTTTTATATTTTCCAATTTATTAGCTACAAAAGAATGGTACAATAAAAAAATATATGCTTCTTAATATTCTTTATCAATATAAAGATCTTTTCGATGAAATTTGACAGACTGGTAATTATCAGTTTTGTGACAGGGCCGGGTTAAGGAGGTCTAAGAGCGTGTATATATAAAAGCGAAATGTTACTCATAAATTAAATTTGGGAGACAAGTAGTTTACAGTAAGTAGACATCTAGTATGTATTTTTAACACGGCCGGATTAAGGAGGTCTAAGGGCGTACGAACTCGTGGGCGTCCGCTAGTTTATTATATGTTTCTGTACTTACGTCTCAGAATCCAATCTTGTTTATTACGATCTGTTCCACTCGAGCAAACTTGAATTTGATCGCACCACAGGCACTGCAACAATAACATACAGTTTAAGAAATACCTCTATAACTCTTACGTTGTACGTTACATTGAAAAAATATAAGCATCAAACTACTTACTACTACTATATTACCCTCCTTCCAGCTTGTATAAATAACGAGGTTATTAAAAGTTCTTACTAACCAGCTGTTATTTTTACTGTTAATAGCTTAATTAATAGTTATACAATTTAACAGCCATTATGTCCTACAAATTGCGTGGTACATTATCTAGTTTCGACGCTCCAAAATTTTCATTTCCTGGTAACTCAGTTTCAAGGATTTTAGTAAATAAAAATGTTAATTGTGTCTCATCGAGATGAGCTTCATCTCACAATTAACTCACGAAAAATTAACCTGTTGGTAATCAGATGTAAAAAATGTTCTACGGAATCAAGGATTTTAGTAAATAAAAATGTTAATTGTGTCTCATCGAGATGAGCTTCATGTTACAATTAACTCACAAAAAATTAACTTGTTGGTAATCAGATGTAAAAAATGTTCTACGGATCCTTGACTAAGTATTTATATAGGAACGAAAATTTTGAAACTTTACAATTACAAAAGAAATAAAAATGGTAGGTTGAGATGTTAAAACGAGGAAGTGTAACAAACAAACTTATTTTCTCGTTTATAATATAAGTGTATATAGGATCATCATCATTATCATTAACAACCCATATTCAATATGGGAGGGGTTAGGCGGCCTAACCCCTCCCATACTGAGAGGAGACTCGTCTAAGGCCTAACTTAGGCCTTAGTCCACCATCCTGGCCAAATGTGGATTGCCAGACTTCACACACATAGAAAATAGGCTTGTAGATTGAAAATGTTTTTTTCATATTTTTTTGACAATACGAGCCAACACGCCTGTCGGCCATGACGGTTTATATTTCAACTGTTTCATGACGTCACCATAATAAATCCCTTACAAATAGAGCGTGTGACAAAAATATTAGTTAACAATTAATTTGACGACGTCACCAAATGGACGACAGCGTTTTTGACGTCTGGAAAATTTGCAAAAAATACGTGATATTAAAATTAAGTTTCATAAGAAATCCTTAATCTTAATTGATATCGATTATTATTGTTTAAATTCAATCTGATGTGAGCCAACTACCGAATTGAGAAAATTCTCAGCAGGTTTCCTCATGATGTTTTGTATATAGGATGAACTTTTGAATCAACTAAAGCCTCAATAGCTTAACGGTAAGAGCGGTCGGACTCATCACCGAGGGGTTGGTGGTTCGATCCCCGACCCGTTAGTCTATGTACCCACTCCTAACACAGTCTTTCCCGACTAATTTGACGGGATTGGAAATATTGGTCATATTTAAAAAGAAAAGATATGATATTCTTTTAAAAAAAAAACGACTGACCTTAAAGCCGGTCTCGTGATTAGCGCAACTCTGGCACGAGTCGTACTGCAGACAAGTTGGAAGAGCTACCAGTTTTAGGATGGTATTGTTTGTGATCTCGTAGTTCTTAAACGATACTCTGTGGTATTCGTAGATTGTCTTCCGTCTGACATCTGTAAAATAAATGCTACATTTTTTATCATCATCATCATAATCTTAATATACAGGGTGCTCGGGAGTATTTTCCAGAATTTCAATGTGTTGCCAAGTCCACTTATTGGAGCTGAACTGCATAACTTATATTTTTTTAACTAAAAAATAAAAACTTTTTTATGTTTTCATACAAAGTAATTCAAATAATTCCGACTATCCATGTAACACACGCCTTTATCTAGCCTTGCATTTTAAAATACGTGAAACAGGGTTACGTCATAATTATAAGGATGCGTATAAGAGACACATTTTAAGATTTATTAACAAAAGAAATATTATTTACCCCGAAAATGTTTATTTTAGAACAACTCCGTCTCCGAATGTTGACGTAATATTGTTTAATCATATACCACTTGTCGTATTAGCCCTAAGAAACATTAATCTCTGATTTTTATGTGCATTTTACAACATATATTCCTTGAACACTTTTAAATAATTTTCGGTTAAGAATATAACTCCAGAGTTATGGGAAATACTTCCGAGCACCCTGTAGAAATGCGAAGGGTACATTAATCACGAAATCTTGACATACAAAGATGACATTTTGTTGGCGCTGATGCCAACTTTGACTAGACCTTTTTACAGCAAAATTTGTTCTAGTTTTTTTTTTCTTTACAAGTTAGCCCTTGACTACAATCTCACGAGGATGAAAATCCACACTCCTTTTGGTTTCTTTTTACACGTACGGTACGTCTTTGCCGGTAGTGTAGTAAATAGCTACAGCCGAAGCCTCCCACCAGCCAGACCTGGACTAATTAAGAAAACCTCAATCGGCCCAGCCGGGGATCGAAACCAGGAGCTTCCGTCTTGTAAATCCACCGCGCATACCACTGCGCCACGGAGGCCATCGAACGTCGTCGGAGTTAAAACACTTACGGTAGTGAAACTTGTCAGTTAAATACGCGTCGCTGATGCCAACTTTGACTGGATGTTCGCTGTCAATGATATCCTTCAACGGTAGAGGGATGTCCTTATATGCGAATATGATATCACCATTCTTGTATAGAGTTACAGCAAATGTGAACTTTTTCTCAATGTCTTGTCTGAGGGTGGCGTTCTCCCAGAAGACAGTGAACTTCTCACCTAGAATTAAAATATAATGTAGAGTAAGGATAAAATATATGTATTTACTGAAATCTTTAGGCTTTCACAATAGGTAGCATTAGCACAAACTTAAAATTAAAAAAAAATATAAATTAATTTATTTCAAGCAATCTCTCTATCACCAGTTCTGAAGGCAAGATCAGTTGAGAAGAGCCGGCAACAACATAGTTTTAAATTGTTAAATCATTACATTCATTATCATCATTAACGACCCATATTCGGCTCACTGTTGGGCACGAGTCTCCTATCAGAATAAGAGGGGTTAGACCTTAGTCCATCACGCTGGCCAAATTCGGATTGGCAGACTTCACACACGTAGTGAATTAAGAAAATCTTAAGATATGCAGGTATTTATTGTGCAAATGATTTTTACACCTTTTTAGATTGCGTATGGCACCCTCGTATCATTAATTTAAAGTTTCCGTTTTTACTTAACACCATCTGACCCACAGATATAAGAGTTAACTAGATTTATAAAGCGCCAATTCTTTGTATTGAAACCAGCGTACCCGGGGGTATGGCCTAAACGAACACATACATAGTGTAATAATACTTATCACACTGATAAACTCTTCACGTAATTATTATTTAGTGAAAAAAAAAATGTTACCCTTACTTTAGAGTTGAATATTATTTATTTCGTCACAGAACAAAATACAATGTGAGTAAACAAAACAGGACTGCTAGCACATGCGTGGAAACGCTTGCGAAGTTCCGCACACCTGGGTGTAAGCGGGCCACGCCCCCTTGATACTTTTATTGCTAAAAGCGTTAGCTTTTAGCTGTGTCTGTTCTGTGATCTACTAGTAGGCCGAACATGCGACCGACAACATAATATCTCTGAACGGAAATATATATTTATCAACCAATACCAGTGCAGCCGAAAATATCGCTAACTCTTTCATTGCGTTGGGACGAAAGAGGTGAAATTATGGCAACTCTGCCACCATTGGTCAAAATTTCTGATTTCTCTTCTTGAGATATGTTGGTTGCTAGACGTACTAATATAACATAACCTGATTTTTCGAAAGCGTGAGCAAACTTAGCTATGTTTATTTATTTTAATTTATACATATTTATTTACGAAATTTATAACAAATATTTTTCTTCCTTGTGTTTGTGTAAACGCTTTTTTGAGCATTGCACTTTCCTGTTATCACCTATCTTATATATTTTAAATGCATTAAGAACATTGACCTCTTATAATAAAAAGGACGCACAAGCATGTAGAAAATTTCACTTAAAAACTGGCCAATTTTTCTTTGACAGTTTTAGAATTATTGGTAAGGAAACTTATACCTACAGGCCTTTAAGTATAGTCCAACATTCCATAAAATCCCAAATTCAGAGCAAATTGAACCTTAAGTATTGAGTTTAAGGTTGAAATTGCAAATGCGACTACTTGAATTGAGTGCCAAGAAGTTGTCTTTGGCACTCATTAAGTTGGGACGTTTTTTGGTCGCTGATTGTTCTTCATCTTTTTAATAGGAGATCAATGATTAAGAAATAAAAAAAGACGAAAAATGGCTTACCATCGTCGTTCATTTTGACGCAACTGTCATTAGTGAGCGTAGTATCGAAGTTGGCCATGAGCGGAGCTATGTATTGAGTAGCTGCTAGCCAGTTGTGAACATGGTCGCCCATGTAGATGAATCCACCCGTCGCGACTGTCATGTTGGCAACGGGGTGTCCGTAGAATGGAAACGGGAATGACGCCTTTATAGTCTGAACAGATTACAAGAATTGTTTTAGCGTGAACACTCCCCTCCATCTATTCGGAAATGACTATATTAAGTACTAGCGGGCACCCGCGACTTCATCCGCGTGGAATTCAGTTTTTCACAAATCCCGCGGGAACCATAAATTTTTGGGATGAAAAGTAGCCTAAGTGTTAATGCTAAGTAAAATCTATTTTCATTCCAAATTTCAGTCAAATCGATGCAATATTGACAAAGTTTCATACAAACTTTCATCCCCTATTTTATACCCTTGGGGGTAGAATTGATCATAATCCTTTCTTAGCGGATGCCTACGTCATAACATCTACCTGTATGCCAAACTTCAGCCCAATTCGTCTAGTGGTTTGGGCTGTGCGTTTATAGATCACTATCTCACTCAGTCACTTTTGAGTTTTATAGTTTTATATATTCAGACAATAGGACAGCAGACGGAGACCTCAGACTAATTACATAATGACCTACTTCGCTAGATGTCACTTTTCTGTCAAACTATATGATCAAAGATCTAATGCGATTATAAAAACTGTTTCATAGTTGTAATCGTGTTCATTGCTTAAAGGGCTCCTCAAAAAGCCTTTTTGTGTAGTTGTGTGGTCAACAACTTCTTGTTTACTATAAGATGCCTAATCTGATGCTCGTTTTCCTCAAAAAATTACAGACAATTTAGTTCGTGAATTTGGGTGCGATACTAATACTAAGCAGATAAAAGCAGAGTTTTGTAAACATAATATAAAACTTATTGGTAGTAACTTACTGTTGCTCGTCTATGAGAATTGCTCAAAACATCGTGTATATTTGCTTTTGGTAGAGTGATGTTGGCCCAATACTGTTTAAAATATTCTGGATCCCCAATGAACGTACTATTGTAAAAGTTGTGGTTATCCTGTTAAAATACAATTGTATTATGAATACATTCATATAGGAACTGATTTATCGATATCTTATATAAACAATAGGCTAGTTGACACTTTTATAAAAGATTTTTAAATTATTTATGATCATTCTACTACATTGAAAATTTTCATGACATAATGAGATGAATTCTTAGTTTGAGATATGAGACATGAAAAATTTAATATTGAAATATTTTTTCACAATACCAGCAAAAACGCTGTTAGCCATGATGGTCTGTATTTTATCTTTGACATGACGTCACGTAAGCCCATAAACAATAAACAATACTGAGAGAAGCAAAAAAATGAGACATGCTTTAGTTTGACGTTTATTCCACTACTGACATCAAATAACATCATGACGTTACACTATGGACGATAGCACTTATGACATTTGGAAAAATTTTAAAATAGGTAAGTACATAACTAGTAGATTAAGGGTTTTTAAGATATTTCGGACCCTTATTCCATGTACTATACGAAATTTAAAATGTTAAATTAATCGAAAAATATCAAATATTAAATTTGATGATGAATAAACTACTCTATAGTTAGAATGTAATTTTCAAAATACTTACATAACTGAGATTACTTATATTGTGTTCAGCCTTTATAGTCTCGGGAGTTTCTTTGAAAACATCATTCGTGGCTGAAAGAAATAAACTGTTATAGTTATTCTATCTCAGGAAGATGATTTTTAGGTGTAGTAAGTTGAGAGCACAATCATCTTTGTAGTAACTTGAGAATTGTCAGCATAGCAGAAACGCGTTATTAGATTATTTAGCGTGATACGAGAAGTAGTCGTTGCTAAACATCCACTCATAGACAGGTGATAATTTAATAAACATGTTTCTGTTTTGCTAATGCTCATACAGTTTCACACACAAACACACCTGTCTGTACACTAAGTTGTATAGTTAGGTGCGCTAGTGTGTGTGTAGCTTTGGTTGTAATTGTAAGCAATTATTTATCTGTCTTCTCGTACTTATATAATTTACTATATACACTATATTACCTAGTGGTGTACAATATCTTGCTACATTGTGTGTGCAATGTAAGTACATTTGAAAAGGCATATACATGAGTCACAGTATACATTAAGCCATCGATTAGTTCTTAAAAATAACATGCTTTATATCATAATGAGCATAGCAATTAGCATAGCAAATGTATTTATCACAGTGGATTAAAATTTTCTTTGTTTAATATTTTCTTCTAACAAGGAGAACTAATCTGATAATGGTTATTTTAAACCTGACCTCAGTAATTTAATACTTAACAATATTAAATAATAAAAAATGAAAAATTTAAGCAAGTTATGTGTCGTTTCGCTGTGTTGTGTGCGTGGCTTTTTACTATCGTAGGCACAAAACAGATGAATTCAAATGAAACTTAGAATTTCACTGAAAATTTCTTAGAAGAAAATAGAACTCAGTATCTTATATAGCCCGATCCAGGACCTCGCGATTCGGAAGCACATAGACTCACCTAGATCAACTTGCAGTTAGCAGTGTCATAAAGTGTGTGTCACTCAATTTTATGTAGTATTTATACTTACTGTCATCTGGTGCGATGGGATCGCTCACTTTTGGTGTATTGACATTTACATCGACGTGCAAAATCCCTGAACCATTTACTCCAAGCAGCTTATTGATGGCGGATGGAGGTAGCGACGATGCTGAAATGAATAGTAAAAAAAATCATTTATAAATTGTTTAAGGTGTGAAACATGAATCTGTGTCATGACGTCATGTAAACGCTTATACTCAATGTGTACAGTTTACCAACAAATTAAAAATGAGGGTATAAATCACTAGTTATTTCACACCTAAAAATATTTATGATCAAATTGTTCTTAAATTATTGAAAATAAATTCGATTAGTAAGCTTAGCACAATTATATCTAGTTAATATATTTTGAATAATATTTATAAACAAACAATTCATGACATAAAATAAATAAGTTATGATTTAACATGCGTTTCCTACATTCATTTCTAATTTGTTTGTTGGTAAGAAGTACACATTGAGTAAAGCTGTAGAATACGGGTAGGTACTATTTAGGCGCCATTTTATTTTTATCTGCATTTAAATAAATACTACGCTACGCTACGCTAAAATGAGTAATAATAAAAGTAACTACAGTGACATGGACAAAAATTAACGCCAACTGAAATAACTGAGATGGCTGTGGAGACGACAAACATCATCATCATAATACATATAATTTTTATTTTCTTTTATCATGATCGTAGAAGGAATATTGTATTCCACTGGACGTAATTACCCATTGTAGCACTCGTGCTGTCTATTGTGCAATTCGGATTCGCCTCATTGGACGTGCTCACTCACGCTACAATGGCCGTCATTACATGACTGTCACATAAATAACTATTTTAAATTTATTATGTATATTTATGAGTTTTATAATTTAGAAAAAAAGGGAGCAGGTTTTCAATTCGCCATATATATTTTTTTATTGTTTGTCACCTCATAACTTTGTTATTTACCAATTTTGTAAATTCTTTTTTTTTCGTTTGAAAAAGGAGTTTGCAGTTACTATATTAAAAAGACACATTAAAAACAAAAACAAACATAAAATGTTTAAAAAAAGAATTAACCGGCTTTAAAGATGGCTCTCAATGTTTGTTTTGCCTTTAAACAGATCAATAGAAGATGTTATTTTTCGCTTTAGAATAATGCATCTTTGAAGTCGGTTAATTTATTTGTAAAAAAATATTTTAAGTATCATTTCAACATTACAAGTATACATATTTTTTGACTAAAATTTTATCAACGCACAGCAAATAGAAACTTAAGGCAGCCTTCCGTTCTTGGCGACCGTGACGTGTGACCGCGACCTGCGACCGCGCGACCACTTTTGTTTAGTGCTCCATAGAAATTCATACTAAGCAGTGGGTCGTGCGGGACTGTCGCGGTCGCAGGTCGCGGTCGCCAAGATCGGAATGCCATACGTTAAAAAACTCAAGAACACAAACTGGAGTGGTGTTCCTTGCCATATAAAAAATATCACCATAAGCTAGTTGACACTTTTTTTAAAAGATTTTAAATTGTTCATTATCCTTCTATTGCCTTGATGGTCTATAATGACAAAGTGTTTAACAAAATTATTATTATTAGTTTGGCGTTTATTGCTTCAGTGACTTCAAGTAACATCTTTACGTCGCAAATTGGACGGCAACGTTATTAACGTTTGAAGAAATTAAAAAAATTCGCAATTTTTTTTTAATATTGATATATTTCGGACCCTTATTCCGTGTACTATACGAAATTAATATTGTTTATATTAAATTTAATATGAGTCAACTACCCTATTATGATCTCAAAAATTGCTTGAATTCCAAGTTCTAAATTGAGGAATGTCTACTTAAATAAGGGCCTAAGTTTATTTTACGACTTAAAAACACTAGTCGTCTCTCGGGGATTATACGTCGTTTTAAATAATTAAATTAAAAATAATTTTAAAACATATTATATTAATAAAAAATATTGAAAGAAAAATATTAATAAAAGACTTGTAAAGTACCAGAAAAAGACGCAAAGTTTACAAGCAATTCGCATAGAGAATATATTATGTATGGCCACATTAGCATTGCACATAAGGAATTAATTGTAAATTGTAATTATAATAATTCAATGTATAAAATACGTAAATAATAATAATACATATATAAATTAAAACCTTTAAATTTATATACAAATATTTTGATATAAACAAATACATGTTTTAATTAATACATATAAATGTAGTTTTTTTTAAATATTTGTCTGTCTGTCTTTAATGGGACTTTTACTGGAACATATAGGAGGTTATGGAGCAACATTTAGGCTACTTTTAAACCGAAAAAAAAAACAAAATACATAGTTCAAACGATATTTGTGAAAAACAGAATTTCACACGTACGAAGTCGCAGGCAAATTATAATAAATACTAATATGTTTGTTCCTTGTTGAGTCTCTCCATGAATTACGAGTACGGAGGGGATTGACGAACACGTCACACCAATGTGAGACAATGGAGTTCGTAACTTGTGACGCATGACTGTTGACGCATTTTAAAAAGAATCATTTTTCAAAGAAAAATGATGGACGTTTGTTTGTGTTTTTCATTAATAAACTGAATAGTGTTCTGTTATTTTTGTACTTTTATTGTATTACAGAAAAATACATTTAAATGAAAATAAAACTAGAATAAGAATTGCTATTTTAATTTATTAATTTCCAAATTAAAAATTGCAAAATGTGACGTCACACCTAGAGGGGAGTTTCACAAATGTGACCGGCTGTGACCGGCGTCACGTGGTCAAAACAACACGAAATTCATGTGACGTAATTTATGGATGGGCCCCATTCAAATTACATACAGTAAAAGCTTCTGTTTCCAAAATGTTTAATGTCCATATTTATGTGTGTCAATATACATCCATACTATAAAATTATAAATGCAAAAGTAAGTCTGTCTGACTTTCTGTTAGCTTTTAACTTAACCACTGAACCGATTTGGATGGAATTTGTTATAGAAATAAAATGGACCATGGGGCAGAACATAAGCTTTATTTTAACTTGGCTTTAGTTTTCGCGGGATTTATAAAAAACAGTATCACACGAATGGTGGCTGACGCTCGAGGCTAGTAATATACATATAAAACCAGAAATAAATTTACATTTATTAATATTCGCATATGATTGAATAAATAATATAAATAAGCACATAGCGTTGTGGTTAAAACATATAATGCATTTTCGGTCACCTCTCACTCATAAGAAAAGAGGTAACTAAATTATTGAACAGAAAGACTATTTAAATTACACAAGGGGAGACTTTTAAAGGCGAGCGATAACTTCTTGTGAGTATAAAATAATCTTATCACTTAAGTAAATAAATGGAGGAAGAGCCGCCTCGCGAGATAAACTCACTATACTACAGTCTTTCTTGATGAGTACTGTTTACCAACAAAGAAATTAGAAATGAAGGTAGAAAATGCATGTCATTTTATAACTCATTTATTTTAAATGATGTGTGGTTTGTTTATAAAATGTTATATAAAATATATAAACCATATTTAATTGTTCTAAGCTTATTAATCAAAATTATTTTCATTATTTTAAGAATAAGTTAATTATAATTTTTATTAGATATGAAATGAGTGGTGATTTAAACCCTCATTTTTAATTTGTTTGTTGGTAAACAGTACTCTTCAAGAAAGGCTGTAGTATAAGTTTACCATTTAAAATTTATTTTTTCAAAATTAAATGGCAAAACTGTTGTTACAAACAACGGTTTAAATGGCAAAACTGTTGTTACAAACGACAGTTTTGCTATTACTCACAATACTTTCATTTGAGCATCGCTCGATACAAGTCATAATACAAATATCCGCAGGCGGGAATTGTGTGAAGAGAAGCCACATAATGTGATTTCTTACCAACTCGCATTCAAGAATCTCTCCTTGTGTAATTTAGTCCTTAAAATAATAGAAATTATCTTGTTATGTAAGCAAGGCCGTTTAATTAATGACAAAATTAGAATGACTACGCAACTAATTAACGTACTGAGCAATTGTACGAGAATGCTTAATTTATCAACAATTAGATGACTAATCTTACTGAATGACGTTCTAAACTGACTATTTATTTCAAAATAATTTTGTTTATTTTTCTTACGCAGGCTGTATGTACAAAGTTTACATAGTTCGAAGAGCCGATGGACGTTGGGGGTCCAAAGGTGCTGGAATGGCGACCCCGCAATACAAAGCGCAGTGTTGGCAGACCCCCCACCAGGTGGACTGACGACATCAACCGAGTCGCAGGGATTCGCTGGATGCAGGCGGCTCATTATCGTGATGTTTGGAAGTCCCTACAAAAGGCCTATGTCCTGCAGTGGACGTCCATCGGCTGATATGATGATGATGATGATGGTGACGCTGTATGTACCCAGTCCATCTTGATTGAGGAGGTCAGGATACGATCACGCTATAAAAATTTGGTGAACGCATTCATCCACTCTACACAGTAATCTGGATTGCAATGAACATTTTTGATGGCAATTGATTGGCGTCTGCATAACGTAAAGGATAATAACAGAATATTTATGACAAAAACATTGTCTTTTCCCACAAAAATGCAAATTGTATTGGACTATAGCTGTCCAATTTTTTTTTTTATTATTGTTGTAAAAGCTGTACAAATGTAGGTGACGAAAAATAAATACTTGAAATAATACCTTCAGCTTCATATTACAATTAAAATATATAATTTATGTATGAGTAAACTAAAGTGCAGCTAATATTTACACAGCTGAGTTACAAGAGGTAGTTATACATTTAGATGTAAAATGTAAAAATAAAGACACCAAAACTGTTTTTCAGTTAAATTTAAGCTATTTCTCAAAGTATTCTGTATGGATAGATAACCCAGATCACACTTTATTTTAAAAAGGGGTACAAGATGACACATCATACATTTTTATCATTTACTCTTTATCCACATTTCAAGGAAAAAAGTTCCTGCTGGCTTGCTATTTGAAAAGATAATGATTGTACAAAGGACTCACTTTCTATAGTAGTATTGATAACTGGTGCAGAATTGTTGGTCGGAGTAATAGAGGAAGGTGATGGTATGGAAACATTTGTAGTGGCATTAGTGGCAGGAACAGAAGAGTTGTTGACGTCACGCCTTTGTCGCCCTTGGGTGTAGGAAACAAACTCTGGTGTTATATCATTGTAAGTATTATCATCAATATGGCCTGTATAAGTCAAGTCCACTGGAAAGATACAATACATATTAATTGACACAACATAATAAGAACATTGTATTATTTGGTTATACAAAACAGACTTCATTATCTGGACCATGTACTTATTAAACATTCAATCATTATCAACCTATATTCAGCACACTGCTAAACACGAGTCTCCTCTCAAAATGAGAGGCCTCTCCAGGCCGATAGTCCACCACACTGGCCCAATGTGGATTGGCAGACTTCACACACGCAGATAATTAAAAAGAATCTCTGGTATGCAGGTTCCCTCATGATGTTTTTCCTTCACCAATTGAGACACATGATATTTAATTTCTTAAAATGCACACCACTGAAAAGTTGGAGGTGCATGCCCCAGACCATATTCAAACCCACACCCTCTGGAATCGGATGCAGAGGTCATATCCACTGGACTATCATGGCTAGCAATGAAATAGCAGACTGATATATGATTAATATAACAATACACTAATTAAAAGATTACAACATAAATTATTTTATGTGTATTATTTATTTCAATAGCAAGTACAGAAATATTTTGTGGGAGTAACGTTATATTGAGCTACTTTACATCATTAAGCTACAAACTAACTGATCTAAAAATAGCTAATGTTTTACTGCATGAAGATTAGTTTTAATTGATATGACAGGAAGTGACTGTTTAGTGTAAGAATGCAACACCAGTGAACTATTAAAAACAGTGAACTAATTGATATATCAATGATATTGTTATTGTATAATTGAATATGCATATTTCAAAAAGGGCACATGTCTGATATTCTGTCCACACCTAATCTCTGTATATCAAAAATATAAAATATTTAATAACATATTTAGATTAATTTTACAATAAATAATTTTAGTAATTTTCATAGGCATTTCATAGGCATTCATTTTCATATTAACACCAAAAAGTAAAGTAATTTAGTTTTAGAAATTATACACTGCTTTGGAAAATAGTTAGTTTTTTTTAATTGCTGGACATTTTAAATTTTCAGACATGTGACCTTTTTCAAAATTGTGTATTCATTTATATCATATGCATTAATGCTCCTAAGCTAGATCAGGAAATAAAAATTTTTAACTTATAGATAAGTATTTCATAAATTAAATTATTTAAGATAGTTCTAATTTTAAAACAAAACAGGGGGGAATTAGAAGAGGAACCCCTTAAATTCTTGTTAAAAAATTTGACAAAAATAAGAAAGAGAAAGTTTTTTACAATGGTCACATCTGGCAGCTTTCCTTTAGAAGCTAATATTTAATGTTTATTAATATAATAAACATAATAAAAATAGGTAAAGCTGTGATAGCCCAGTGGACATAACCTCTGCTTTCGATTCTGAAGGTGTGGGTTTGAATCTGGTCCAGGGCATGCACCTCTAACATTACAGTTATGTGCATTAGAAGAAATTAAATATCATGTGGCTCAAACACTGAAGGAGAAACATTGTGAAGAAACCTGCATACTTGAGAATTTTCTTAATTCTCCAGGTGTCTGCAGTCTGCTAATCAGCATTGGACTAGCATTTATTACAACATCTACACATTCAATAATACCACTTCATAAAAATTATTTTGTTACTTCAAAAACATCACCAGTTGGTGCAAATGTTGGTTTTTTTTTTTACAACAAAATTTGAGTTGTCCTCCTTTCAATGTTGTTATAATAGATTTTAAACCATTTTGTAATAATATTCTTAGATTTCTTAAGTATGCTGGGATTAGTGACTTGGAAGCTACACTTAAAAAATATGTGAATGCTAATAGTCTCTGTTTAGTTAATACTTTAATCATTTAACATGTTAACTCTTTCATACAATAATGGGTAAATAAAAAGCTGGTGTTCAGCAAAAGTGATATTCTCCATACACAAACCAGATTCAGTTATAAAAGTAATATCCTTCTTTAAATTTCCTGTTACCTGATACTTACATAGCAATAATTGTTTCTTATTATTTACGTCATCGCAGCAACTCGCGAAGTAGGTACGTACGCCACCACAAAGATGAATGTTGGTAAAATAAGATGAATTTGACTCTTACCTGTTGCACCTATTGTAAATGCAAGTGATAAAATAAAAAGCAGCCTTACTAAATACGGCCTCGCTTTCATTTCAATGATATTCATTATTGCACAACTTAATAATTACGAATGAGTTTATAACTATTTTTTACACTTTTTACACGGACTTTTACATGTGTAACGTCATTTGCCTTTTTAATTTCTATTTGACATTCACAATTCACAGACTCACAATCACAGTTCACATCACAGATTATGGTTCACAACACTTCGCGATGGAAGCTAGACCAAAGAGTATACTGCCTACCTACCTACTATTCAGGGGGGGGACAGTTCCATACATTCTGAGCAATTTGTTGACTTACAGGCCATCTAGATCTAGTAGTGAAACAACTTTTCGACTAAGTTGGTAAAAATATCTCAACAGATGGCAGCAATTCCATCGCTAATCTTAGTGTGCCCAGTATCAATATTTGCAACCATTTCGTAATATTTAATAATTTTAACGATAATGATAAAAATAGTAACTCTGTAATAATCTCATAGACCACTACATGAAATATATATTTAAATCGTTTTGCAAATCAAACTTCTTCATTTAATAAAATATGTGACGCATAAGTTAACATAGAGTGTTTGGTTAGTTTTTAAGTAACAAATGGCAACTACGCAACAATATTAACTAAATGGCTAAGATGATATGAAGTAATAATCTTTATATTATGTCCGGGAACAAAATATTTATAGTATGTGATATTCATGGGGAGGCAAAACATGGAGCAGTGGCGTTTTTCTTCCAAGCCATTTTCCAGTTCATAGTGCGTTTGATAGCAAATAATGTCTGCAAATTAGTTACGACTTCTTATAATTTTCTATATTTATTCTGCAATTATTTTTTTAAATAAAAATATTTTGACTCCTCAGTTTTGTCCGATTGCCCGTGAATATTACTTAAACAGTTTTTACAGTATGATCATGAATTATATTTTGTTGGTTGCGATTGTAAGTTATTGGGTAAGCGTATATTAATTTCAACGTGGCCGTGAACTGTTATCTGGTCCAGTGGTAAACATGGTCGAACGGAATCTAACTAAGTTACGTATTATTAGGAATTAGGAATAGTTATAGGTTCGAGCCCGGATGGGGAATGGATTACATCAATCACAATATATTTTTTTTTGTTTTTTTTATTTGTTTTTCTCAATTCGTTTTTTTAATATTTTTTGAGTTTTATTAAACCTCGATTAAAAATCTCCATTTAAATAAAATTGTCGCTGTTTTAGTAGTACCTATAAGTTTACTCCAAACCGCAGTTGGCGCTTCAATTTAAGCCACCGAAAATCTTCAAGAGGGCTCTCTTTTCCCATATACTTATTATACTCTTTGCTATTATTATTGATTAAATCTGTGTACTTACTTTGTATTAACTAGAACCTTAGACCATTAATAACTGGACGTGGTTCGTACCCAAAGTCACCAACAAAAAAGTCATTTTTTGAGGGGGACGAGGTAAACTCACACATCGAAAACATTTAACACCATTAAGTATATTCTGTGTCCATACCACGTCCATACACTACACACAATTATAAATTTGACTCACAATACACGCGTAATTTTTACACAGACTAACAAACACATTACCACAGTAACTACACAAACCGGCATTTTTAGGGAGCTCCTTACACGACGAAAACGATTACAACAATAAAACATCGATTCTGTAGCAACAGTTTTTATAAACGCATTAGATCATAGATTTTTGATATTTGCCAGAGGGGTAACGGTTAGCGAGCCAAGTCCTGTTATTAATGGTCTAAGACTAGAACCCTCGCTCACTTACTATTTTTAGTTGGTCGACTATCGAAGAACTAAATAATTGTAAACGTTTACATTTTAGTTGGACAACTTTTAATTGTTTAGGGTTGTGCTTAGACCAGGCTTAGACCATGAATCTATACTAATATTATAAAGAGGTAAAGTTTGTAAGTTTGTCACATTTTTTAAATGGGGTAATCTTCGGAACTACTGGTCCGATTTAAAAAATTCTTTCACCAGTAGAATGCGACATTATCGGGGAGTGCTATAGGCTATATTTTATATTAGTATGATATATATTCACCGAGTTAACACAGTTTTTGTCATACAGGTCGGACCGAAAATCCTCTTAAGCAGACTTATTCGCATGCGCTGCCTTACCCATTGTGTAAAATGTAAATTAATGTATAGAGACTGTATGTATCTTTAAAAGTTCTACAAAAAAATCTGCGACACCATATATCTATATTCTATATATTAGCAGATATAGTACCTTTTGTGTTTTAAAAATTATTAATTTTATATACTTTGGTTTACGTCGTTATTTGTACAACTAAACTTTAATCCTTATTAAAATAAATTATTTAATAATCACAAGGATATTATGGAGATAAGATTTACCCTTTACAGTATGTTAATTACTTAAATAGTTTTGGAGATAATACAAAATTTCTAAAAGACGCAGAAATTACGCTATATGACGCCCCGCGCTTTCATTTACGTAGTTCCCGTTCCCGTGTGAATATGGGGATCAAACATAGCCTATGACACTCGCAAATAACGTAGCTTTCTATTGGTAAAACAATTTTCCAAATCGGTCCAGTAGATCCAAAGATTACCTCCTATAACCACACAAACTTTACCTCTTTATATTATTAGCATAGAAGTCTCTATTTCCCTTGGTCATCGCACCACTCTCGAAGGGCTGGACCGATTTTGCTAAGGGTAGGAGTAAGATAGAGAATTTATAGAGTAGGGTAGGGTACGGGTAGGAAAGCGTAGGAGTAGTGTAGGGGTAGGGTAAGGGTAGGGGTAGGGTAGGGGTAGAGTAGGGGTACGGTAGAGGTACGGGTAGGATAGGGAAGTGGTAGGGTAGGGGTAGGATAGGCGTGAGATAGGGGTACGGGTGGGATAATGGTAGGAAAGGGATAGGGTACGGGGAGGGTAGGGGTAGAATGGGGGTAAGGTGTAGGTAAGTTAGGGGTAGGGTGGGGGTAGGGTAGGGATAGGGTAGAGGTTGGGGTTGGGTAGGGTAGGGTTGAGGTAGTGGTAGGGTAGGGTAGGGGTAGTAGTAAAGTTGACATCGAATTTTACGCGGACGAAGTCGCGGGCGTCCGCTAGTAACATATATACCAGTTTAGTATGTCTTGTGATTTTTAACCGAAAAAGCTAAAGCTAAAAAGTTAAAAGAAGTAGGTAGATTAATTGTTATCCGTTTACAAAAAATAATAACATGAAAAACTTTTGACCGCCTCCGTGGCGCAGTGGTATGTGCGGTGGATTTACAAGACGGAGGTCCTGGGTTCGATGGCCGGCTGGGCCGAACTTGGTCATATCATAATTGGTCCACGTCTGGCTGGTGCGAGGCTTAGATGCCTAGAAACTCTAATCACATTTTTATTTGTGAAAATAATCTCGTAATTGTAATATTTTTATAAAACAAAATTGTATTTTTATCACGTCACCGCAAACGCCAATACTAAACTGTAACGTTATTCGCTACAAGGCATCGGTTTGTGATTGGCGCTTGCGGTGACGTGATATAATCACATCACTGCAAACGCTAATCACGCTGTTATCTCTATGAATGACGTCACTTGCTAATGTGTTGTGTTTCAGCGGCTTTTTTACGTAAGGGGGTAAAATAGGTGTTGAATTTACTGTTTAGTTACAGTTAAAAATTTGTCCATAAATAAAATAAATGTAATAAAAATGCGAAATGTAATGTGATTCAAGAATTTTTAAAATTCAACCCTTGAAGGGCTAAAAGGGGTTGAAGTTTGTGACAAAATAAAAATAATCAGTCCTTTATGTTTTATTTGTAAAATTAGTATTCATACTCTTTGTCTAACATTAAAAAGGTACTTCAAAAATTTCATCCCTAAAGGGTTAAAAAAGGGTTGAACTTTTTTTATGAAAGTCCGTCATTAATCAAATTTTGTTCACGGTAATAGATTACATTGACTATCGATACAATGTGAAATGCAATAGGGATAAAAAACTCAACCCCTAAATATAAAGAATTTTATTTAGGTAATTTTTTTACACCGTATATAAATACTTGTACCAAATCGTAAATCTATGGTATATAATATAGCATAAAGCACTCAGGGATATTGTAACTTACTAAAACAGTGAAGGATCTTTTCAATTCTGTTCAGTAATTTCGAAGCCTATTCATTGCATACAAACCAACAACTACAGCATTGAAATAACCATAGTATTAGGTACTTGTACTGAATCGTAAATCTATGGAAATAACTGATTCAAAATGGAGCAATTTGAAAACTCCGTAAAAAATATAACTTGGTCATCCTAGGTTGGTCTCCCTTTTTTCAAAACTCATCATAAAGATATGTATATATATTTCAACGCATTTAAATTAATTATCATGCATTGTTATGAGTGATTTTGACAAAGTTATATATATCTGTTTTTATAAGGCAAATCCATAGATTTACGATTCGGTACAAGTGGGCAAATCTGCGTTTGCCGCGCCAGCTAGTACAAAATACAATTTAACTTTTCCCTCTAATACGTTATGTGACCACTTAACGTTTTATGCATCCCTTCAGTGAAATGAAAATGTAAATTGGGTTTGGTTTTTAATGAAACACCACATTTTAGTGTAATTATTTATTATGTCGGTGGACTTGAATTATGTATTCATATATATATAAATTAAGTATTAAATGTTACACAATGTTATTACATTAGAAAACCCGAAATCATTAAACCATATCTTTTCACCTTTAAACTTGTAGAAAATACTTACAGGTATGTATTTATAAATTGCACAAAGTTCGTACATTTCTGTTTTTATGTGGTTATTTATCATTATTAGTACTTATCTTTAGTAATAATTTGTTGTAAATATAGTGTATTCCAGAGCTATATTAATAAAGTACCATCGTATACTAATAAACATTAATTTTAAGAGGTGGATTGAGCTGGTCGACTATAGGACAGGAAGTGTTGTATTCTTAAAAATTACACTCATTATAAACTAACTAATAACACCGACCTTTTAATTATTAAAAATTTTAATTTATGCTTATCAATAATTAAATTATTAACCTATACATAAGCAACCTATTTAAATGCATCTCTTACAAGGTGAAGGAAAATATTTAGATAAGTACGTTTTACGTGTATGAGACGCGTTTGGATATATAATATCTAATGAGAATCTTCGGTTAGGCAGTGAAGGTCATATCTTGTTCATACTGTTTATTATCTTTAAATTGCTGGCTCACTGGACTCCAATTATAACATTATTTGGTTACATTTTAATAATTAAAAAAACATTTAGGTACCAACAAGCAATTTTATAATCAAAAGAATCCTATTTTTTTTAACTTATTCTTACATTAAATTACGTAATAATAGTATTTACAATAAAAATTGTGTGTTTGTCTTTAATAAAATTTTGTCTATTAGGTGTATCACATTAATTATTTTTTACATTATTTCTAAGTGTCAAAATGTAATATATTTATATTTTTTTTTTCTGTGAAACAAAATAAGAATTGTTCTGTGAACCAGTTTACGGCGACAAAATATAGGTTTGTTCAATTATACAATAAAACCTTAAAATAAAAAGCTAAAAAATAAGAAGATAAATTAATGTAACAAACAATGTCTAGGCTACATGTCTGTGACACACTTGTATTATGAGCTCTTTTATATTTCAGGTACTTAAAATTTAAATAAGAAATGCTTCGTGACACCCTGATATCACTGCAGATTTATCAGATAATTCTTCACTAAAATGATATTACATAGAAAATCTTAAAATAACAGTCTTATTTTCTGTGAATATATGACATAGAAAAATCAGTCGTTTGT